>NC_140661.1:20746109-21430525 GCF_978046115.1 Saccoglossus kowalevskii | reverse complement strand
TGTTGTATTTCTAT
This sequence comes from Saccoglossus kowalevskii, assembly GCF_978046115.1. Taxonomy (NCBI): domain Eukaryota; kingdom Metazoa; phylum Hemichordata; class Enteropneusta; family Harrimaniidae; genus Saccoglossus; species Saccoglossus kowalevskii. The sequence continues at coordinate 21,430,511 of NC_140661.1, read as the reverse complement.
ATATACACACACTATATAGTCTTATCAAATGCAAACACATCCAGTCAATCCATTGTGGTCTTGTGGGTCAGTTCTCTACATAGTGATCAGGAAGACCTGGGTTCAATTCCCTTGCCTGCCCATCTTTTTCTCGCAAACACCATTTGGCAATAAAGCTAAATATGACAACAAATTATTTAATTTGCATGACTACCCACATAGCTCAGTTGAGCAATGTGAGCGATCGCTGGTTCGAATCCAGTATGTTTAGTTAGATTTTTTAATGCTAGTGAAGACAGTGCTCCTATGAATAGGACTTAAATCCTAACTCCTGTGTGAAGACAGTGCGCTGGGAACTCAAAGATCGCAAGTTTGAATCACGGATTGGACACTCCTACAAAAGACATGAAAGACGTTAAAAACATAAACAGCGGATTCAAAAACTCAAGTCAGGAAAACAGAACGCAAGAATACTACCCCACATGGAAGCCAGTCGAAGTCGTCGAAGAACGAACACAGTCGAAGAACGAACACAGTTGACAGCTGTAGGTCACGTGCAACAACAGACACGAGGAGCATGGCTGCTCTCCAAATGGGTCCCTTCTTTTGTATTGACCCCCTAAGAATTGCTAATCCCCCTTTCTAACTCTTCCCCCAAAAATAATATATCGCCCCTTTTAGAATGTATTGACCCACTAATTAATGAATATTCATGAGCACAGAAACTGCTACGTCATGAATAAATTAGCATAATTTAAAAAAAAAATTGCATAAAGTGTAGGTACTCCTTCTGGAGCCCTGCCGCAAACTCCCTAGGAAAGTGCCTGTGAACATTGCAATATGGCAAGGGACTTTCTTATTATTAGATGATCTGATCCACATTTCTGTGACAATCTTACTTCCTTCTTGCGCCACTTGATATTAATTGGACCAGGGAGCTGTAATGAAATATTTGTTATCTATGTTCTATGGCTAAGTTGTCTGTTTTCATATTGCAACATTTTTGTAACAGGAATCTTATTTGCGGACTATCCCAGGGAAGTTGCATGTTACCCACACGAATCTCGTTTGGCCTGCTGTAATCAGAATAGTTCAACCAGGGAGCTGTAATGAGAGTTCACCACTTCCGCATTTCGACTGTCGCAATAATATTTTAGCAAATTGAACACTGGAAGACTTACCTAAAGGTTTCCGAAGATCGTCAAATACATCATAACGGTCAAGGTCAAGTAACATTTGTAATAATTCTCCAATGGTTGACCCTTTCATACCCCAGTCGTTCATTAACGATCTTGTCGGATCTTGGCTCCGTTCGAAGGTCTGTATTTCTAGCATAGAATAATCCATATTGTCGGCCAACATCATCCAGTCTTTGCCGGGACGAGGGATATTCATATGCTGGCACAAAACGAGTAACGATTTCGGCCTGATTATATTAGCTGGTATTGAAAAATATGAGGCGGGTACTCTGGCCTCACCGACTTCCTCAAACCCATATGCGCCAACTTCCGCCATTGATGTCGACGTCTCTCAACTCGTGCACGTTGACAAACAGGCTGCTATTGTACTAGTAACACTGACCGGCTGAACCAATCACGTATATTCGTTGACAGGACATTGATGCAATAAATATACGGTAAATTCGCCTGTTCAGCTCAGGAACGCTACCAAGAGATACTTCTCGATTTATCGTGAGTGCACTGGCACTGGAAAGTGATTCCAGGCTATTCTCGGTTTGGTTCTTGTATAATATAGTTCCGGGCATGCGCAGCATTAACCCGTCGAACGTCCCGTAGCATTTGTTATCTAGTTATTACTGTGCATGGTATTGCGACATATTCAGATTTCCTCGTTTACTTCGGTAGCTAACTACATGTAGTAGTACTAATACCCCTATTTCCTCATAAGCAAATCGCATTATTGTCCAATCAGAAGTCAGCTTAGGAAAGTATGGTGGTGGTTGTGGGAAATCCCGATAGTATTGTGAAATCACCGTGACCGATAATGCCAATCTCCCCAGGCAGAGTTCTATCGCGAATACTTTCGGTGATCTAACCGCAAGGAACTCTGGGAAGGAGAATGCGATAAGGCCTCTAGACGCGAGACTGCCCCAAATCAGACCTTGTTTCCATGCTTAAGGTAGCGAGAAGGGTTTTGTGACGTTTTTAAATAAAACATTCTCTGTCTGTTGTCTCGTTCAGAACAGTAATTTAGGTTATATATATCAAAAGACTAAGTATAGAGGTACAAGTTCGCACAAACTTGACAGTCATTGTTTACATAATTATCACGTGACATCAAAAATGGCGAACCTTGTAAAAATGACTAAGTACGCGATTGCGAGAGCACACTGCGGAATTTCCTGGTGAAATTTACGTCATGCATTGTCCGTAATCAAGCCCATTGAAATGCGTCTCCGATAATCAAAAGAGCTATTATTCCGATTTCTATGCAGATTTGTTTTTTTGTCCTTAAATTATTTCATACTTGGCACCTTTAACAGACTATTATTCTGTGACAAAGCATTTTCTTTAAAAACCCAGACATATTTCGCACCATCATTATCTTTTGAACGATAACTGCGAGTTTGAATGTCCTAGTCCGAACGCACTTGATTTGGCGGCGGTCCCAATGAGTCGTACTCGATCAAAACTTCAACTCGAGAAAAACGCGAAAAACAGTTTGGGTTAATAAAACACTGTAGATTTGCTGCATTATTATAAATATACACTAAAAATGGCCAAACATATTAACCACTGATATCATAGAACTCATAAAGAGTGTCAGATAATGAATAATTTCAAGCTCGAGCGTGAAAAATGAAGAAAACTGCTGGCATTTGAGTCCGTACTCAGGAACGTTCGGGTTTTCCATTGTTATGCAAACGAACAACGAAGGATAATCCTCTGACAAACATTACTGTCCCACTGTACACGCTGACAGTTTACAAACAAGCTAATCCTTCAAGTGTCTCCGATAAGACATCTAATAAAACGGTTTTCATGGTGAAACAAAATGGCCGATGTTTGAAAAAAATTGCTGTGTCAGAGTGCGACACTGAGTGGCAGATTTTTCTTTGCCTCGTCTGTCAACGCTTTCTTTCTTTTCTTCGCCATTGCGTTAGAAAAAAAATGTATTAGTAAAATAGAATATTGACTTGGAAAATAAAACGATTTAAAAGAAAGTTGTGCAAAGTTACAGTACTCCTTTCGCACAACCTCCCACCCGCTTCCGCTTTCCAATCACCTTTTTCTCTCGCTTTTGCGACCGCTTGTTGAATTCGACCGGACAATTTCCGCTTTATTTTCGACCGCGCAAACCCTGAAATATCACCGCCCACCTGCTCGCTCGCGCGCATTTAAAATTCGGACTAACAGAATAATTTCCGAGGTTCATATTGTCTTATAATTGTCTTTCTGTTTTTTATAGATGTTGAACAGCTGACAAAAGTTCAAATACTTTTTGTTTTAACTATCTATAATTATATGCACGCAACCTGACCCTTTGACCTCGATTTGGCCTGGACTGAATATTTTATTTTAAACAATATTCTGGCGTGAAATACAAAATGCATTTCAACACAAGTACGACATGGTTGTCTGAGGTTTCTTTCCTGATTGTTGAGTCTTCGCAATGTGTTTTGTATAACTATTGTTGTTTCCCCCCGATGCTGAAGGATCGTAAATCTAAATGGCAGTTACATGCATGGGCTGAGTGAAAGAAAATATTTCTAAGCCTAAAATAAAACCTAATAACTTCTTTGTGTATTTGTTAATTTTACATATGTTTGTCATGACAGTATGTTTGTAAATATCTAGAAAAATCTCGTCTTTCGTTGATAATTTCGATTGTTTGTTTGGAATGTCGATCCCCGTTGGTGTCTCCATACTCAGGCTGAGTTTAGGAAGCGGTCCTACTATTTAACGCCCGGACACGCGAGGGAGTGTCCGGGCACGCGCGGAGGCGAACAGGGGGGAATACCTAACGCGCGGGGCAGCGGCAGCAATCCTTGTACTGTATAATATTCGTTTATGCTCAAAATTTGAACCGGAGTGGCGAATTCGAGCAGCTAACCACACTTTTTATGATCGACGCCCGGGCATTCCGGCGAGTCGAGTCCGCCATGTTGTTTACTAATTTTGGTTAGCGTTTAACAATAGGACAATACCATTCGATCCATGGGGGTGACGGTACGGTAAATATCGTTTTAGTTGACTTGTACTTATTTTTAATAAAAATATTTTCTAAAAGGGCGGTTTGTTTACTATACATGGTTTACAGTGGGCGCAAACAAAGCGAGACTTTCTTAGCGGCACTGTTTTGAAAACGATTTGCTACATTTTGCGACAATCTCACTTTTTCTTGCAACACTCGATTATCGACAAATTATGTTTGGTCTCGATACGTATTATGGCTGAGTGGTTGTCTGTTTTCACATTGTAACATTATAACACAACCACGAAGCTCTTGGATGCTAGCCCTGAATACAGTGCTGTGTGTACGGGAGCGCGTTTGGTTGATAGACGACCCCACCACAGCCCGGCGTACCTCCATAGACTGTACGCAGGACTACCTAGATCCATGATACGATACAATATAGCACAACAATGAGAAACATGCTTTTTTCACATGAGGTAAATAATTTCCGCGTAACTACGGGAGTCTCGCCACACTTGCACAAACTTTTCCTGTCCTTGTCCTTCGACAATGTCGGCACATTCGTAGGACTGTCACCCCCATGGATCGAATGGTATTGTCCTATTGTTAAACGCTAACCAAAATTAGTAAACAACATGGCGGACTCGACTCGCCGGAATGCCCGGGCGTCGATCATAAAAAGTGTGGATAGCTGCTCGAATTCGCCACTCCGGTTCAAATTTTGAGCATAAACGAATATTATACAGTACAAGGATTGCTGCCGCTGCCCCGCGCGTTAGGTATTCCCCCCTGTTCGCCTCCGCGCGTGCCCGGACACTCCCTCGCGTGTCCGGGCGTTAAATAGTAGGACCCTTAGGAAGAGCGTCGATCAACACCGTGACAATCAGCCGAGAGAAGACAAACATTGACCGTAATTCATGGGGATCATGTCCGTAATTTGTGGGCTGAAACCCCAAATAATTAAACAAGTATTATTATATAAATAGTATTATTATAGATAAAACCTCTTATTCGTGTACAAAATGCAGCAGCCCGCCTTGTCACTCGTGCTCGAAAATATGACCACATTACAGACATTTTTATTAAACTTCATTGGTTACCAGTTGTACAAAGAATCAATTTCAAATTACTTTTACTAGTGTATAAATCTTTGTATGGTTTTGCCCCAAATTATCTATGTGAATTAATCGAATTTTATGTACCTAGTCGTAGTTTAAGATCTGAATCAAAGTTTCTTATTAAAATTCGTCAGGTGTGTAGTAAAAAGTCCAAGGTGTTATACAAAGACCGTGCTTTTGAAAATTTAGGTCCTAAACTTTTTAATGAATTACCTCTGTCTGTTCGTTCTAGTCCTTCAGTAGACATTTTTAAATCCAGACTGAAAACGCACTTATTTAAATGTGCTTTTAATATTTGACTGATTGTTTATTGTATCAGCGCCTTTGATCTTCATATGTTGGAATTGTTGCGCTTAATTAAATAAAGTTATTATTATTATTATTATTATTATTATTATTATTATTATTATTATTATTATTATTATTATTATTATATATTTTATTTTACATCGCAAAACTAAACCATGCAAAAACAGAGCTAGAGTTGTTCGCGGTGAAACAACCGCATTGAAGACAATGCAACTTCAACTAGCCATTTCTTACCTTGAAATAAAAAAAAAAAAAAATTCGAAGAGCATCGGGGAAAATATTAATAATCATCCTTATCAATCGCTTGCTTTATTTTATTCGAATCTATGAAATTCACGATTTTTTTTTACATTTGTTGGCAACTTCCGCGCTAAAAAAGTTATGGCTATAACTAAATTTGACACGTTAATTAAATAAATAAATTATTCATATATGTCAAGCTCTGTTCGATTCTTTCAGGGCATATGGCCGTTTTTAGTCGAAAATATTTGTTGTGGGAACACGGTATAGACCGAACTCGTTCAATGATCGTGACTTAATTTTAAAAATTCAATGTCAAATTTTACCAGACGTGGACCGATGTGGATTCGGTATCGTTATTTTTGGAATTAATCACTAACATTTCCTCGTTTCTCTGCTCTCTCAAAAGGAGTTAACTAGGCTTTTTTCACGTAACTGTCTCATTAAAAAAAAAATATTACATCTAGAACAAGCACCCAAAACACGTAACAAGAGGTCCCAGTTCAGTTGTTTTCACGATACAAGTGTAATACAACTATTAGATTTGAAGTGTCGTTCAGAATGTAATAATAGTTAATACTAGTTGTATGTTCACACTTTACTATCCAAACCACCATATCGACCACCCATGTGCCAGTGATCAGTGTTTGGGCGAGCGGTCAATGTTTTCAATGAGCGAGCGAGCGAGCGAAAACAAAACGCGCTTAAAATGCGGTCGGTTTCCGGTCGGACAAGACCGCGTGGTCGGAAATTAAGCGATAAGCGGTCGATGTAAAAGCGGAAGGTTGGGCGAAATGAGTACTGTATGACCATGTTTCTCGGTCGAAGTCTCGACTGACAATAATGCTGACAATGGACGTTAGATAAACACGCATTGTTTGCAACTGGAAGCTTATCACCCGTTATATCAGAATCGTCAACAACAGAGTAAACAGATAAGATGTTATCATTTAAACCCTTTCAAAGATAAACATTATGCAAATATCCACGAAACGCCAGTTGTAGTCTTTTCTGCTAGTGTTTTAAAACACTAATTTGAGCAACGTTATTTCGCAATTTCGATCTTTTGTAAACCTGGGGTGATGTATCAAGGTCTAAAGTAACCGTTTTATCAATTTGTGAAAAATCAAGAAAAAAGTGAAAATTTCCCTTCTCGCTACCTTAAGTACTGTAAAGGGGGTAATTATTCACTGGGTTTTAATTTAGCTTATTTCGCTGACTGGAAAAATGCGCTAAATTAAAATCCAGTGAATATGTAAAATTTAGCATAGAACACATTATCTAAATGACGAAACCGTGAATTTAAAACCCACTGAATATGCCTGAAATGGTAAATCAGTGAAGTTTAAACCCAGTGAAAATTAGTCATTTTACAGTATAGCTTTCCAAAAAAGCCTCTAAACACGTATTGGTTTTTGAAATTATTTTAGTGGAGAAACTGAAAATAGATAAAATCACACTGTTTTTAAGTTGAGGTAACATGAATTCATGAGATTCCTCTTTTCACACCTCATTTCTATATTCGAAATTATATCCGGCTTCAAGTTCCAATATGATTTACAAGCAAGCTATCATACAATAGAACCAAGTAAAAAGTGAAAAAGGATAACATTACAACATTTATGCTACATCAAATGTAAGTCGACCCTTTATTTATATATTTTTTAAAATATTCGACCCTAAACACGCGTATACGCGTCAGATAATAATAATAACAACCTTTATTGATATCGTATCCCTTCTGGGATCTAGATTAGAATACAATAAGGATTTAAGGAACAATAAAATACATAAGTAATAATAATAATAATAATAATAATAATAATAATAAAGAAATAAATAAATAGTAATACTGTGAAAATATTATTATATAAATATTTTTTGGTGTTATTTTGAGGCAGCTGGTAAATTGCTTTTCATGAAATTCTCATTCAGATAACTAAATAACACTTTTACGCGTTTTTTTTTACTTCAGCTTGCGTACCATATTTTATTCAGAGACGCCCCACCCCCTTTGACTGGCCTAGCTGCGGCAATTATATGTACATTTTTTTCTTAAATTTTGCTTTAATTTCTGAAAATAGGCATTTTCACATTGAACCAAAAAAAAGAAATCCAAAATCAAATTGTTCAATTTTTGTGGCAGACGACCGGCCCGTGTCTTTCATGCATTACGCGAAATGAACGGAAAATCACCCACAGCTTTTCGTTTTATACTGTTGTATATGAAATTTATTTTCACTGAACTCTGATTAGTCGAATGTCAAATATAGGAAAAAGGTTTATCCACTGGCTTTTATTCCCACCGATTCATCCCTCCAGCGAAAAAAACATGCACGTGAAAATAATGTACTTTACAGTATAGGATAGAAGAGAAAAAAAAAACGCGACATTGTCTTTTACCGTTATCGAATAATACTATCGTCTATTACATCGATAATGTAAGTATAAATAACCTGTTGAATAAATATAAAATATGGGACTTCCATTAATATACCTAACTGTTTCTATTATATCTTATTATAATATAATACTAGATTGAATTTACATTGGTGTTAGATGGTGTGGGATCCAATAGAGAATATTATTAGTACCTGCTTCGAATTCGCATAGGGTAGTTATTCTCCGATAATATTGGATAAAGTTCGATGATAAATCGAATGGGTTCTATTAGATCGAATAGAGAATATTATTAGAGTCATCTCCTAAGTCGCCATGCACAGACATGATTAGTTTTGTGGCCATGTATGTGCATATAAATTAGCTAATTTGCATATTAATTATTTCTTTTCAGCCTGCATAAGCAATAACTCGAAAACTTCCTAGTGAATTTTGATCAACTTTAGTACATAGGTATCTTGGGGCAATGTGCAGACACAATTATTGTTTGTAACAAGATATAATACAGCTGAGATGTAGAAAAACACGATCGTGTACTTTAGATCAAGTTACGGAAGTATCCGTTATCTCGATAAAACATCTTTTTTTCTTTGGTGGGATTTTTCTATAATATAAATTTTATGATTATAATCCTTTGGAGTATGTAAGTGATAGTCGGGTTACCTGGGTTTCGCCATTTATACACTTCCATATATTACTTTATTGAAAAAAAACACACAACACAAACAAAAAACTATATACAGGTGCAGTGTATCAGCTTCCATTAGTATGCAAATTAAGTCACTTGGCCTGGTTATGTAAATGTACGGTGGAATGTTTACCTACGAAAAAAAACAAGAATTGAAATTACGCATCAAATGTATTGTATTGTATTTATTTACACCAGAAAATGAAAATATACATAACACAATTAATTTTTCCTTTTTACCACTGCAAAGGATTCTGGTGTGGGTCATGGAAATAGCTTATTTGAGCTAGTCGAGTCCTTTGACCCGGAATAAGAAATAATATTGTACTGACATGAGGATTATTATAAAATTATCATATACATATATTTATATCGTGATATGGCGCAAAATTATAGTTCAATTACTAGATCTCAAAATTAAATAAATAAGTCATTGAAATTGCCGAGTGAATATGAACACTATTTGTCTCATAATGAACAAATCACTAAATTTAATAAACTAATCACTAAACTACAAAATCAAGCAAACAATCAGTCAGTCGATCAAACAAATATCACAAGGTAATCATATATATGTATACGTGATTTTTATGTTCTATACCGATATGGTGAACAATCATAATTCATTTGAATAAATATGTCACTTAATTGCAAAATAAATAGATTAATATTTTTCTAATCGTAAAACAATCAATCACATTGTACAAACTATCAGTCAATTAGTCGGCTTTTCAATCAGTTAATCAGTCATTCCGTAGTGAGTTGTCAATCAATACACGCTTGTCCTAAATATGTACCCACAAACTGCACATATCATGACATGTCATAAATACTAAAAAAACTCATTTGTAGTAATGTTCCACTTTATGTAAGTTTAGAGCCTTTTTCTTGTTAATTTGATTCGGGGAAAATTACCTTTGATGAATTTGATGTAACTAATGTTAGTAAGGCCGGGGATATATTTTTCTGTTACTTTTCAACCTTTATGTAGATAAAGTATTAAGTACTGTGCCAACACAGTTCATAGTTCATACAAACTATTTAATTTATGCTGATGATGACCGTCATGAGGTGAAACTATTAATTATTACAAATGAACAATATACAGCTGATCATGCTAATATATTAAACATTTACAAATATGTTTGTATTTATATCCTTTCTAATCAGATGCAACTTGCAATGTGTATCTAAAGTTCTCTTTGTTATCAATTGTAAACGAGTGTTTTCCTAGGATTATTCTTTGACTCAGGATGGTACTCATAATGATTCTATAAAATAATATGTTTTCGTAAATTTTATAAATGTTCTTGTGATGCAAAATGTACTGTATGTAGTTATTGTTTTAATATATACTGTAAGTACTTCGGCTCTTTTTACGGCATATGATCTTTCATAAAGAAACAATTTGACTATGAGGTGAAGGATAAATGATGGCTGACACATGAGGAACATGAAGTGCCGAAGTGCCAAATCATCATGCATCACTTTCTTTATACCATGGTGTTTATAGATATTTTAATTACTAATTTGACTATAATGTCTCAAGTATATATCAGTTCTTTTGCTCTGGAAGATTTTTGTCGTTTGCGGTCAGTCATTTACCTATATTGATATATGATTGAGTATTATTTTCAGTTTAATTATATTTTTTGTGTGTACAAATTACGTAACAAAATCGTGCTCTGATAGCTTTTGGGATTCGAAGTGGATTGTTGTCATATTGACATACCAAGCATCATGTGGAAAGCATCTACTTGCAATTGCTTAATGTCTAATAGTGATTGTTGACACTAAATACAAACCATCGCAGTTGCAACATATTGAAACTCAAACATGCGCATTTCTACATTTTTGTTATTGAACTAACCTTGTTTAGCAGTACATGTTTTACTTATCTACTAATTTCTCGAAGATTATGATCAATCACGTGTTATAATGCCATTAGTTATAATACCCACACTGCCTAACTTCAAATCCAAATATCTGAATTGTTGTGTATTTCACATATAACCATCACAAGAAAATGCCGAAAAATATAGATTTCTAAAAACTAATCTGGCTGTAACCATGCTTGTCCTTTCGTCAGTTGTGGAATTCCTAGAAACACCTATAACATGAGAATACAAAAAATGGATTAGCTTTATGAATTGTCAGAATACTGAAATAAAACTTATCTTTATAATATCTCAAAATAATGTTTAATAAATGTTCGTGGAGCATTCACTTTATTTAATATACAGAAATATACAAAAAACTTACTTTTTGTCATTCACTTTCCAGCTGTCACCAAATTCAAGAACGTCTTTGGCAATGCTACCATCTGGATTTTGGAAGTCATTGCGAGTATCACCATCTGCATTACCCATTAGACCGCATATCTTTCTGTTGTAAAAGGAGCCATTGTAGGATACATCCAATGTATGATTTCGCAGAGTCCAATTAAAAGTGAATGTCGTGTCTTTCGAAGTGAAGTACAGTTTAATATTATTATCCCCTTCCTGGATTGTTATAACTTTTGAGTCAGTCACCTGTCCACCTGTACTTCCCTGTGGATTGAATAATTCAGTATCATTTTATGATCGTTAAATTCAGTTATATTGAATGCAGTAGCTCTTGTTCTAACTTATTCTGGTGTACTATCTTCTCTTGGTTCAAACTTAGTTGTGACTTCAAAACGAGACTTTTCGGTGCAGTCCTTGAACAGAGTGTACCAGCATGTGCCTTGGAATGTATAAGCACGCCCATCAAATGTCCTCAGATGAGGATCACCTCTCAGACCACTAGGAGAGCCTAATAAAACATTAACGCACACGTTATGTATAATTGTTCTGCTTCTGTACATGATACAAGTGAAACACAAGTGGAAAACAAATATAGGTTTTTTGAAAATGTTATTCATAACATAAAACAATCAATCAATCCGAATGTATGTTACAGAAATGATTTATTTGACAAAGGCTTGGGTTGCCACCAATATATTAGAATGATATTACAACTGACATTATTGTGGAGATAAATCAAACACTATACTCACACTCGCAGATTGCACCATCGTTATTAAGAGCACACATATAGGTACCCCATGATGAATCGCTAACCCTACAAATATAAGTTCATTGACTGCATTATAACTGTATAAGCTACAATAAATCACCATACCGTCTTTCGTCATTTGGAAATGTTTTGTACCACCGAGATTGCATTCGTGGTCAATCGGTTATTGAGTAATATATTGTAATGCAGAAACAAACAGTCACTCCAAACGATGATTTGTCAGCATTATTCTTAACTATGACCGCTCCATATTTTAGGTGACATTACCATTACTCACCTAATCTCAACACAGTGCCGGTTAGAGTATTCTGAATTCACAATATTGTATACGTTTTGGCCATCTGTGTAGTAAGTGAATCGCCCTTCATGGTCCTGATCGGTTACCCCGATCCAAAAATAACCTAATGAAATGAAAATAAAACTAGGCAAGTGAAAGCAATTACCGGGGTAAAAATACAACGTAACACACTTGTAAATAAGTTCTATTGTTTCATTATTAATAACCTTAATTCACAACGGCTAGGCTTGCTACAATTACGACAAATCTATGCCTGTAAATATACCTGTCCCAGGCATTACTGCTATCATAGCGTTGTTTTCTTCCGCTGATCTTGGTTCTGCTAGTATACAGCCCATAGCTTCACATCTATCTTTACCTTCATACCAGGTTATGTGGCCTTTCACAACTTTATATTTACTCGTGAGACCTGCAACAAACATGGTTAATGGTTAATGACATACCGATAAATTAATATCCAATGACAACAAAAAGAGTAAATATTCGGTGTAGCTGCTGAAAATGTTGATAATATTTCTGATTGTGTTATAAATAACCAATACATCTGTCTTGATACAAAGTGATACAGTAACAGTATTAATATGAATATCACACGATAGAACACGACAGCTTAAATTGAAGCATTGAAAACTGTCGCATACGACTTATTTACCACTTCCGTGTCACTGAGAATGTTCTAGAACCGTACTGTGTCTGGGTGGAATATTCTAGATTCTTTTTAGAAACTGGTTGAATAGGTAATAGAACACTGTAGGAGGCAATAGAAGGTAATGGAACATTCTAGAAATTTATAGTAAATTCCAGACTCATTATGTATGCTGATGTAATGGTCTATTTATAGACAGTGTGGGTATATATAGGGGAGTTGTTCTGCACTGAGATCAGATCGGAGATCTCTTTGAATTGTATTGGAGTTTAAGTATCTAGTTATTGGAGTAGTGGAGTTTTACCGCGTTATTGTACTTGATGTTTGCAGAGTATAATAATACCAGTACCAGTTCGAACAGTTCCGTGTTCGTATTTTATCATCGCTGCCAGGGAAGTCTTTCTGTTACTGTTGCCATTTTGGTATTTGAACCATCACACCTGTACTATACCAATTACGGTAATATTACGTTGCGTGTGACATCTGGGGGCTCGTCCGGGAACAGTGAAGACATATAGAAGACAACATGGCCAGCGAGATGAAAGATATATCGAAACAAGAGTTGATGGAATGGGCGGATGAACTGAGAATGACTGGAGAAGACAAAAGGAAATTTATTTTGGAGCAATTGAGTTCTCAGCGGGCTGACAGACAAGCGGCGAGGGAAGAGAGAAAGGCAAAAATGGAAATAGAAGCAGAGGTGAGGAAAATGGAGATTGAGGAAAGAAAGGAAAAGTTACGGCTGGAAGCGGAAGTAGAACAGCGAGAAAAGGAAAAGGAAGCAGAGGTAAGGAAAATGGAGATTGAGGAAAAAAAGGAAAAGTTACGGCTGGAAGCGGAAGCAGGCGAAAGAGAGAAATTGCGAATGGAAGCAGAACAGCGAGAAAAGGAAAGAGAATTTGAGTTGAGGAAATTAGAGCTAAAAGCAGCAATACCGGGGTTCCAACAGGCTGATTTTGGCGGTCAACGAAATGTGGTCAGTGATGCACAGTCACCAAAGCTGCCTGCATTTGTTGATGGTAAGGACGAACTTGATAGTTATTTATTGCCGTTTGAGAGGTTTGCAACAAATTCGAGTTGGCATAGAGATGGATGGGCCACAAAATTGAGTGCGGTAGAGCACTGGAAGTATATTCCAGGATGTCCGACACTGATGCAGTTGACTATGATCGTGTGAATGTGGCGCTGGATGGATGGCGATTTCACAGAGGATGGGTACAGGAAGCCATTCCGTGAAATTAAATCTGAAAGTTCCGAGAGTCCTGACCAGTTAATTGTGCGGCTTAAGAATTATTTTGCTAAATGGGTTAAGTTGTCAGGCACTGCAGCAACATATGATGGTGTTACCGACTTGATGGTGAAGGAGCAGTTTATTGGTGCCTGTACAAGAGATCTTGCAGTTTATCTTAAAGAAAGAGCACCCAAAGATTTAGATGAGTTGGCAGTAATAGCAAAGCAGTACCTAGTGGTACTTGTTGTTGGCATCGGGGGAGCAGTTAAAGGTTGTGAATGGTGCATGTATGGATCGAAGTGGTGTTGTGGAGGACAGGACTTTGCCTGTCGGTCAAGGGAAGGTTGGTGACACAGCTGTGACCATGTTGAGAGACACTGGGTGTAATGGCATTATAGTCAAGAAGGGCTTGGTACCAGATGACCAGTATACAAAAAAGATGGGTCATATATTGATGGTTGATCGTACTGTAAGAAGGGTTCCAGTCGCCATGGTGGAAATTGATACGCCATATTTGAGAGGCACGGTTGAAGCATTATGTGTGCAGGACCCAATCTATGAGTTAATTGTTGGGAATGTGCCCGGAGCAAGACCACCAGATGATCCGGATCCAGTGTGGAATGTGAGTGGAGCAGTAACAACCAGAGCGCAAGCGAAGAAATCTGGTAAGGTGAAGCCGCTCAAAGTGTGTGATGTAAAGACTGGAGCACATGTAACAAAAGACAAATTAATCGAGATGCAGCAAGCAGACACATCGTTGAAGAAGTATTATAATAAGAGAGAACCAGAAGTGAGAGGGCACCATACAACCGAGTTCCAGGTATATGGAGGCTTGCTATATTGTGTGTATTGGGATTGTTCAGTTCCAGGAGGCAAGACGGTACGTCAAGTGGTTGTGCCGAAACTGTTGAGGACTCGTGTTATGGAGATTGCCCATGATTCAATATTTGGTGGACACATGGGGATAAAGAAGACAGAAGACTGGATTGTGACTAGCTTTTATTGGCCTGGGCTACATCAAGATGTTACCAGTTTTTGTAGGTCGCGTGATGTGTGCCAGAAGGCTGTTTCAAAGGGATCAGTTGTGAAGGCCCCATTAGGTAAGATGTCTTTAATTGATATGCCATTCAAGCGTGTGGCTATAGATTTGGTTGGACCAATTACGCCAGCCAGTGATGGGGGTCATCGATACATCTTAACTATGGTGGACTATGCTACACGGTATCCAGAGGCGGTTCCACTTAAAAATATAGATACAGTGACTGTAGCCGAGGCGTTGATTGACTTTTATAGCCGATTGGGGGTTCCAGAAGAAGTACTAAGTGACATGGGGACTCAGTTTGTGTCAGAATGCATGCAAGAAGTATCAAGATTGCTCAGCATTAAGAGACTGACGTCTACGTCCTATCACCCCATTTGTAATGGACTGGTGGAAAAAGTTTAATGGTACTTTGAAGAAGATGTTAAAGCGGTTGTGCCATGAACAACCAAGGCAATGGCATCGGTATATTAGTGCTTTACTCTTCACATATAGAGAGGTACCACAGGAGTTAACTGGTTTTTCCCCATTTGAGCTGTTATATGGTCGAACGGTTAGAGGCCCAATGAAGATCCTTAAAGAGTTATGGACCAAAGAAAGCGATACTCATGAGATAGTTAATAGTTACCAGTATGTGTTTGAGTTGAGAGATCGGCTAGAACAGACTTTAGAGATTGCTCGAGAGGAATTACAGAAGGCACAGAAGCGATACAAGTGTTACTATGATCGTAAAACGAAGAAACGAGTGCTTAAGGAAGGAGATAAGGTGTTAATTTTGCTGCCAACTGACAACAACAAGCTGTTGATGCAGTGGAGGGGTCCTTATGTGGTGGAGCAGGTAATAGGTGAAAAAGATTAGCGAGTGAGGGTAGGTGACAAAGTGAAGACGTATCATGTAAATATGTTAAAGTTGTATGTTGAGTGGGAGACGTCACCTCAACCAGATGGAAGTGAGGCAAGTTACTCACCAAATACGGCCATAGACCTGATGAATGCTGTGCGTGCAGCTACAGCGGGGTGCAACGAGTCAGATGAAGAGAATGCTGTAGACGAAGATGATCTTCTAGAGTTAGGAACTTGTAAACCCAAGGAGTCAGGTAAAGATGTTCAAATTGGTACAGACCTGACGGAACACCAGAGAAAGGAACTGGTGGGTTTAGTCAATACCTATGATAAGGTGTTTACTGACTTGCCAGGAAAGACCAAGATAATCAGTCATAAGATTGACCTGACAAATGATACACCAATACGATCTAAGCCATACTCACTACCATATGCAATAAGGGAGAACCTTAGGCAAGATATTGAAGACATGCTAAAAATGGGAGTAATCAGGAAGTCCACATCACCCTATGTGTCACCGGTGGTGATTGTAAAGAAGAAGGATGGATCAAATCGCATATGTGTAGACTATAAGAAATTAAATAAGGTCACTGTAACCGACCCTGAGCCAATGTTAACAACAGGGGACATATTTCAGAGGCTACATAATAGTAAGTTCCTGTAAAAATTGATTTAAGTAAGGGTTATTGGCAGATACCAGTGGCTGAAGAAGATATACCAAAGACAGCATTTGTCACCCCCGATGGAACTTATGAATTTTTAAAGATGCCATTTGGAATGAAGAATTCAGGAGCTACTCTGGTGCGGGGACTCAGGAAATTATTGTCAGGTATGGAGGGGGTTGGAAGCTATATAGATGACCTGATAGTTTATTCAAGCTGCTGGGATGAGCATGTTCAAGTATTATCTGAGTTGTTACGAAGACTAAGGGCAGCGGACATAACAGCTAGACCATCCAAGTGTGTTCTGGGTGCAACATCGGTAGAATTCCTGGGTCATGAAATTGGACACAATTGGGTGAGTCCAAGTCATGACAACATGGAGAAAATACGAGAAGCGCAAAGTCCAGCGACCAAGAAAGGTGTCCGATCACTCGTTGGGCTGGTCAATTACTACAGAGACCACATCCCCTTATTCGCAACTATTACAGCACCCTTGAGTGACCTACTAAGGAAAGGACAACCTAACAAAGTTGTATGGGGAGAGGCCTAGGAGAAAGCATATAACACTTTGCGGGAATACTTATTGGGCAAACCAATTTTGAAGTTGCCAGACCCACAGAAACCATTTGTGTTGCGGACGGACGCGTCTCAGGTAGGAATTGGAGCAGTACTTATGCAGAATAATGGTGAGAAGCTTTATCCAGTTGCTTATGCAAGTAAGAAGTTATCCGATGCAGAAAAGAAATATTCAACTGTAGAAATGGAATGTTTAGCCATTGTATGGGGCGTGAATAAATTTCGCCTATATTTAGCCGGTGTGGAGTTCATTTTGCAGACGGATCATAAACCATTGTCTTACCTGGATAAAGCCAAGTTTGCAAATGACCGAGTGATGAGATGGGCGATGACTCTGCAAGGATATGATTACCGTGTTGAGGATATTCCTGGACGGGACAATGTGGTAGCGGACTACCTGAGTAGATTGATGGACTGAGAAACTTTTGAACAGTATAGTAGAATGTTATTCGTTTATGACTATATTTCATATTTTATTATATTCTACTGTATGTGATTTTCGAATTTATGTACTCAGTGCTTTATTCAGTTCGATTTGATATATATATTGTTGTTTTATTTGAAATTGTTATCGTATTCGTATTATTGACGTCGTTGCTAGTCATGTAATATTATATGTTATAATATTCTTGAGAGGGGAGGCATGTCGCATACGACTTATTTACCACTTCCGTGTCACTGAGAATGTTCTAGAACCGTACTGTGTCTGGGTGGAATATTCTAGATTTTTTTTTAGAAACTGGTTGAATAGGTAATAGAACACTGTAGGAGGCAATAGAAGGTAATGAAACACTCATTATGTATGCTGATGTAATGGTCTATTTATAGACAGTGTGGGTATATATAGGGGAGTTGTTCAGCACTGAGATCAGATCGGATATCTCGTTGAATTGTATTGGAGTTTAAGTATCTAGTTATTGGAGTAGTGGAGTTTTACCGCGTTATTGTACTTGATGTTTGCAGAGTATAATAATACCAGTGCCAGTTGAAACCTCATCTGTTGGCTCCGTGTTCGTATTTTATCATCGCCGCCAGGGAAGTCTTTTTGTTACTGTTGCCATTTTGGTATTTGAACCATCACACCTGTACTATACCAATTACGGTAATATTACGTTGCGTGTGACAAAAACGTTGTATTCTCCAACACTATGCACAAATTTGCAGTAAATTTAAACACGATATGGCACTTTCAGTGATTTGCTAACACAGAGGGTGTACTTACTCCTCTTCTCAACCAATCTCTGTATACAAAAAAAGAAAGAATACGTGTTAGGTGTTAATCGCAAGTGACCATTGTAATTCTGTATCGTTTCAACTTCTCATCATTCAATTCTCTATTGGCGATGCAATAATTTACGTGAAAATTAACCAACACAACATTAAGACATAAACATGGTAAAACGTTTGTTTGATCTGAACAATGGTGTTTACATTAATTTATATATTTGTGTATTTGGCAAAGACATTGTACGTTTTACCGTTTAAAATAGTTTGCTCAGCAATAATACTTGTATTAGAAACAAATTTGGTTGAAAATGCTGAAATTCAATTCCATTATGTTATGCTACCAACCCCTATTAAGAAATTAATTCTGAAACCAAATATTGCATGTAAAAAGTGTGCGACAATGGACTGCGGTCGTTGATTTAGTGGTGTAAATGTATATTTTAAATTGCATTTAGAACATATCAAATGAACAAAATAAAATCTACATGAATGTTGCACACTTTTGATGTCACAAATCAACGTGTACGTAACATGAATTGTTCTAATTTGCTTAATGTTATTGTTTGGTTTGTATCACGTCATTACGTGTCCACAAAGTAATAATCTGAATACAAGTTAAAACCATAAATTTCCATAATGTAAGATTACAATTGGTGAACGCATACTCTTAACGTCACTAGGAGTTGTGCTGTCTAGTCGAGGAAGGATGGTATAAAACCGAAATAATGCTGGTAACGTGGCAATAGTGATGATAGGTGAACATACACAATACATCGTAGATTAATAAAAGATTAAACTTACCTGGTGCGGGGCTGCTAGCGTCAGACTGATAACAGCAAGGTTCAATAATAATCGTCACTGTCATGATCACTGCCAACACCAGCATTTATGTTTATCGCCATGAAATAATATGAGGTTACGAGGAGGATACCTCAAAGTATGCACGAAGACAGTACTTGAGGTGTCCTCTCTGGTGGGACCCATGTCTGTTTTTTATTATTGGAGGACGGTTACACGCGTAATCATTCCATATTTGGGATTCACATTTCTTATATGGTAGGATGAAAATACCCAGTAAAATACCGCAAAATTACGGCACGCTGTAACGTATGGCGTTACGGTGACCGATGTATAATAATATCTTAGGACAAGACATTAATAGGTGAATCTCTACAAACTGACTGTGGATTTTCATGGACGATACCACACCCATCTTTCTTTTCTCACTTGTGACAGCCACTCACACTTGCATGTAAGTGTTGATGGACAGCCATTTCATCCGATGACTTTCTTCGTCACTGAGCGAATCACCTTAATCCAATAGTGCACGAAGTTTCCCAGCTACCCAGACATTTTACTAGTCTTAGAATTATGGAGATAAGGGCGGTATTCATGAACATCGTATTACACGTCATATCTTCATCTATTTTGAGGGCTAGATATTCGATATTTATTTTGATCGTGAAGAAATCATACACAGCATATTATAGTATTATAGAAAGTATTATTAAAAAATGCAATGAAATGAATTAAAAGATAAATTGAGAACACCATATTTAGAATAGAGGAATAGTGTAGCAAAATAAATTAAATTTGCCATATATGCCTTCATTGCTAAACGAGCTTGCTACATTTACCATTGACTTCTGGAGGTAAAGGTTTTACATAATAAACGAGTTTGATATTTTCAAAAGAAACTGCCGATCGCTCATAAATCAAACTGTACGCATACACAGTATGTAGACATTATAACAGGTGGTTGCAAGCTGCCTGCAGACATGTTGTATTTATTCCGATTACGTATTCCCTGATCACAGCTCACCTTTGTCGCATCTGTAGATATTGTTCGACAGATTTCAATTTCGCTAGCAAAACCGTGCAACGATGGCGGAAGATCCAGTAGCTGCTGTTATAAAACGAGAACGATGTTGAAGAAATGTCACGGGAAATATGTTTCCACTTGACTGACATCAACACTCATATGTTCACATTTATTGAATTAACCTATATTCTCATAATCACTCATCAAACAATCTCGCTTAGTTTATTCATCATTCCCTCAATTGCAAAAAATAAATAAATAAAAAGCACAAAAATAAAATGAATGACAAATAAATAAATAAATAAATAATAAATGAAAACAGGAATAAAAATAAAAAATAAATCTTTAGTAAACATTCTAATTGGCGATTTTTTGTTGCGCTGATTTTTGCCTATCATTGTTGATAGCTGTACGACAATGAACTCTTCTTGTCGTACGTATTATGTAAATTGCATGTTTCATATACATTCTTTATGTTCATGTAAATTATAAAACGTGACGTCAGAGGTGATACATAGCGCATCAAAAAATGTCATAACTATAATTTCATTGCACTATACACCTTAAAAAGTATACACTCACATTGGGCACACATTAACAGGGACCGTTAACAGATTCTCCGTCTTGGTAAAATATAATAATAAATTACCAATGTGATTAATGTATGAACAATAGGTTTTTTTTGACATTAAGACGATATGTCTGATTGGGATCATATATCGTAATTTGGAATACATGTTTTTTTCAGTTTCAAAGACAATCATATTTCGTCCCGCATTGTGTCAAAAGAATTATCGTTACATCGAATGTGTAGTCACGGAATACTAAATAATTTGTATTTATTGCCTGGTTTCATTGCAAAAAGGGCTAGTTACATTTATTATTGTTGGAGGTAAATGCTTTAAATAATAAAGGAGTTAGATATTTTCAAAAGTGTGACATTTAACTGCATATCGAAATATAAATCAAACAGTGCACATACATATTGTGGTAAACAACACAACAGCTGTGTGCAGATATATTGTATATATACCGATGCCGTTTTCCCTGATCGCAACTCAACTTTGTCGCATCTGTTGTTGATATTTGTCAAAGGATTCCAATTTTGCTAGTCGACCGGAACCGTGCATACATTTTTTGGCTTGGTTTACTATTATAAGAGCATTAACATATATTTTCACCCAAAATGACAACAACTTCGCTTAAAATAGAGATTTGTCAATTATTGTGAATAAGTTCGGGATATTTTCTTTTGCAGTACAAACGTTATGTAGTTGATAAAAACCGTTGAAACCTTACAGTGCATGCTGTATTGAAGGGATTATTCTGACAAAACATAGATATCCCGACTTGCTGTGAAACCGTTTGAGGGATAAACTGAGAGGACCATTTTTGTATACACCCTATAGCGTAATATTAATCTCTATGCTTCCATCGGTGCAAAAGGTAAATGATTCAAACTACATGCTTCTTAAAACATACTGGTATGAATTGCATTTTAGAGACTGTCAACTAATTATAAAGCAGCCAGCAGCAGCAATACAAAACATGCATGATTAAAATACTCCATACATACACGCTTGTCCTAAATATGTACCCAAAAACTACACATCATGACATGTCAGAAATACTAAAAAAAAAGTCATTTGTAGAAATGTTTCATTTTATGTTTAGTTTAGAGTTTTGTGGGATTGGTATAGAAACAAGTCTTTTGCTTGTTAATTTGATTTTGGGGAAATAACCTTTGATGAATTTGATGTTAACTAATGTAGTAAGGGCGGGGATATATTTTTCTGTTACTTTTCAACCTTTATGTAGATAAAGCATTAAGTACTGTGTCAAAACAGTTCATAGTTCAAATTTATTAGTTATTACAAATGAACAATATACAGCTGATCATGCTAATATATTTAACATTTACAAATATGTTTGTATTATACCCTTTCTAATCAGATGCAACTTGCAATGGGTATCTAAAGTTCTCTTTATTATCAATTGTGAACGAGTGTTTTCCCAGGATTATTCATTGACTCAGGATCGTACTCATAGGTGAAGGATGAATGCTGGCTGACACATGAGGAACATGAAGTGCCAAATCACCATGCCTCACTTTATATATAACATGGTGTTTATACATCTTTTACTTACTAATTTGACTATAATGCCTCAAGTATATATCAGTTATTTTGTTCTGGGCGATTTTTAGTTGTCAGCCAGTCATTTCCCTATACAGATATATGATTGCGTGTTATTTTCATTTTTATATTTTTTTGTGTGTACAAATTATATAACAAAATCATGCTCTGACAGCATTTGGGAAGGAGGTTCGGAATGACATAGTGTGAATAGTTCTTCTTCGAAAGTATGCAGTATATCAACTACCGCATCACCAGAAACAGTGTGAGTTATCACTTATCGACGTACATGCTATCTGATAGTCAGACTCGCGGCTTGTAGTTGGAATGCTGCGTCCTCTCAAAAGATACACAAAATTGTTGATTCCATTTGACGTTTTTTTCCTGTTTTTTGGCGTGCTTTTCGAATGATCAGTGGATTGTTGTCACATGACTGTTGAATACCAAGCATTATGTAGAAACCATCAACTTGCAATTGCTAAATGTCTAATAGTGATTGTTGACACTAAATACAAACAATCGTAGTTGCAACATATTGGAACTCAATCGTGTGCATTTCTACATCTTTTTATTGAACTAACCTTGCTGAGCAATACATGTTTTACTTATCTACTAATTTCCCGAAGATTATGATCAATCACGTGTTATAATGCCATTAGTTATAATACCCACACTGCCTAACTTCGATTCGAAATATCTGAATTGTTGTGTATTTCACATATAACCATCACAAGTAAATGCCGAAAAATATAGATTTCTAAAAAACTAATCGGGCTGTAACCATGCTTGTCCTTTCGTCAGTTGTGGAATTCCTAGAAACACCTATAACATGAGAATACAAAAAATGGATTAATGGATAAAATTATCTTTGTAATATCTCAAAATAATGTTTAATACATGTTCGTGGAGCATACATTTTATTTAATATACAGAAATATACAACAAACTTACTTTTTGTCATTCACTTTCCAGCTGTCACCAAATTCAAGAACGTCTTTGGCAATGCTACCATCCGGATTTTGGAAGTCATTGCGAGTATCACCATCTGCATTACCCATCAGACCGCATAGCTTTCCGTTGTAAAAAGAGCCATTGTATGATACATCTAATACATGCTTTCTCAGAGTCCAATTAAAAGTGAATGTTGTGTCTTTCGAAGTGAAGTGCAGTTTAATATTCTTATCCTCTTCCTGGATTGTTATAACTTTTGAATCAGTCACGTGTCCACCTGTACTTCCCTGTTGATTGAATAATTATTCAGTATCAATTTGTGATCGCTAAATTAAAAATTTTCTTTACAACATCACAATACTACATATTGACAACTCACTGTAGTAACATCCAGTCCATTAACGATCGCGTATTGGTTTCCAACAGTTATATTGAATGCGGTAGCTCTTGTTCTAACTTGGTCTGGTGTACTATCTTCTCTTGGTTCATACTTAGTTGTGACTTCAAAACGAGACTTGTCGGTGCAGTCTTTGAACAGGGTGTACCAGCATGTACCTTGGAATGTATAAGCACGCCCATCAAATGTCCTCATATGAGGATCACCTCTCAGACCACTAGGAGGGCCTAATAAAAACATTAACGCACACGTTATGTATGATTGTTCTGCTTTTGTTCATAATACAAGTGAAACACAAGTGGAAAACAAATATAGGTTTTTTGAAAATGTTATGTTCACTCATAACATAATTCAATCAATCAATCCGAATGTAAGTTACAGAAATGGTTTATTGGCCAAAGGCTTGGGTTGCCACAATATATTAGAATGATATTACAACTGATAGTATTGTAGAGATAAATCAAACACTATACTCACACTCGCAGATTGCACCAGTGTTTTTAAAACCACATCCATAGGCACCCCATGATGAATCGCTAATCCTACAAATATAAGTTCATTGACTGCATTATAACTGTATAAGTTACAATAAATCACAATACCATCTTTCGTCATTTGGAAATGTTTTGCATCACCGAGATTGCATTCGTGGTCAATCGGTTATTGAGTAATATATTGTAATGCAGAAACAAAACAAACAGTCACTCCAAACAATGATGTGTCACCATCATTCTTAACTATGACCGCTCTATATTTTAGGTGACATTAACAGTACTTACGTAATGTCAACACAGTTGTAGTTACGATGTTCTGAATGCACATTATTGTATACGTCTTGGTCGTCTGTGTAGTAAGTGTATCGCCCTTCATGGTCCCGATCGGTTACCCCGATCCAAAAATAACCTAATGAAATATCAAAATAAAACTAGGCTAGTGAAAGCAATTACTGGGATACAAATACAACGTAACACACTGGTAAATAAGTTCCATTATTTCATTATTAATAACCTTAATTCACAACGGCTAGGCTTGCTACAATTACGACAAATCTATGCCTGTAAATATACCTGTCCCAGGCATTACTGCTATTATAGCGTTGTTTTCTTCCGCTGATCTTGGTTCTGCTAGTATACAGCCCATAGCTTCACAACTATCTTTACCTTCATACCAGGTTATGTGGCCTTTCACAACTTTATATTTACTCGCGAGACCTGCAACAAACATGGTTAATGGTTAATAACATACCGATTAATTAATATCCAATGACAACAAAAAGAGTACATATTCGGTGTAGCTGCTGAAAAGTTTGATAATATTTCTAATTGTATTATATATAACCAATAGATCTGTCTTGATACAAAGTGATAGAGTAAAAGTATTAATATGAATATCACACGATAGAACACGACAGCTTAAATTGAAGCATTGAAAACGTTGTATTCTCTAACACTATGCACAAATTGTTCAGTAAATTTAAACACGATATGGCACTGCCAGTGGTTTGCTAACTAAGAGGGTGTACTTACTCCTCTGCTCAACCAGTCTCTGTATACAAAAAAAGAAAGAATGAGTGTTAGGTGTTAATCGCAAGTGACCATTGTAATTCTGTATCGTTT
Organism: Saccoglossus kowalevskii; assembly: GCF_978046115.1. Lineage (NCBI taxonomy): Eukaryota > Metazoa > Hemichordata > Enteropneusta > Harrimaniidae > Saccoglossus > Saccoglossus kowalevskii. The sequence goes on along the minus strand of NC_140661.1, from coordinate 21,405,119 downwards.
CAACTTCTCATCATTCAATTCTCCATTGGCGATGCAATAATTTATGTGAAAATTAACCAACACAACATTAAGACATGAAAATGGTAAAACGTTTGTTTGATCTGAACAATGGTGATTACATTAATTTATATATTTGCGTTTTTGGCAAAGACATTGTACGTTTTACCGTTTAAAATAGTTTGCTCAGCAATAATACTTGTATTAGAAACAAATTTGTTTGAAAATGCTGAAATTCAACTCCATTATGTTATGCTATCATCCCCAATTATGAAATCAATTCAAATATTGGGTGTAAAAAGTGTGCGACAATGGACTGCAGTCGTTCATTTAGTGGTGTAAATGTAAATTTTAAATTACGTTTAGAACATATCAAATGAACAAAATAAAATCTACAGAAATGGTTCACACTTTTGATGTCACAAATCAACGTGTACGTAACATGAATTGTTCTAATTTGCTTAATGTTATTGTTTGGTTTGTATCACGTCATTACGTGTCCACAAAGTAATAATCTAAATACAAGTTAAAACCATATATTTTAATAATGTAAGATTACAATTGGTGAACGCATACTTCTAAAGTCACTAGGAGTTGTGCTGTCTAGTCGAGGAAGGATGGTATAAAACCGAAATAATGCTGGTAACGTGGCAATAGTGATGATAGGCGAACATACACAATACATCGTAGATTAATAAAAGAGTAAACCTACCTCATGCCGTGCTGCTAGCGTCAGACTGATAACAGCAAAGTTTAATAATAAACATAACATCGTTGATGTATTCGCTGCAATACTCTTCAAATGTTATGCCAAGAGCAATTGTGCAACTGGTAGATTAGATCCGCTCGTTCGATTTTAAAGATTATTTTTTGCTGACGCGCGTTTGTATAATCCCTCCATTTGTCAGAATTTCCATTGGCCAAATAAAATAGTGGACATGCGAGTGATTTAATTCACGCATGCTCAGTTTCATTCTTTACGCGACGAAGGCTGGGAATGGTGGATAGTCGAGAACATAGAGTAATGCACACTACTAGGTAAAACAATATTCATACACAACATTTGTACTTATTATTTTGTGCTACGGATTGCTTTTAATACTGTATATGTTATGGTACAAACATTTTGTCAAGATTGAATGAAAATAAGTCTCCATGCATTTCTATATGTACGCCAAATAAATCCATCTTCCTTTCACTGCGACGATATGAATCGGCATCTTCAATAATTGTTTTTTTTTCTCAGATTTTGTTTTCAATATTTGCCGACCATGTACATTTCCCTGATACGTTGAAATAAATTAATCAAATTGCCTACTCAAAATATCAATATTCAATATCAATGATTCGAAAACCGTTGTATCTACCTTCGGTGGATTTGTTTCTCGTGATGTATGAAGAAACAAACTTTAACATATCTATTAGTCTACAGAGTTTGGTATATTATGTAGTATTTAAATTAAACTTGTGGAAAACCACAATGTCAGTTCAATTGAATTTAGTTGTAAATTGGTGTAGTGGAATCTTTCTTTCAAACTGCATTAGCATTACTTACTTACAACACTTATGTTTATCGCCATGACATAATATGAGGTTATTGGGAGGATACCTCACAGTATGCACGAAGACAGTACAGTGGGAGCCGTGTCTGTTTTTATTATTAGAGGACGGTTACACGCGTAATCATTCCATATTTAGGATTGGCATTTCTTATATGGTAGGATGAAAATACCCCGTAAAATACCGCAAAATTACGACACGCTGTAACGTATGGCGTTACGGTGACAGACGTATAATAATATCTTAGGACAAGACATTAATAGGTGAATCTCCACAAACTGAATGTGGATTTTCATAGACGTACCACACCCATCTTTCTTTTCTCACTTGTCACAGCCACTAGCCGCTAAGCGAATCATCTTATTCCAATAGTGCACGAAGTTTCCCACCTACCCAGACATTTTACTAGTCATAGAATTATGGAGATGTATTCATCAACATTGTATTACACGTCACATCTTCTTTTATTTTGAGGGCTAGATATTCGATATTTATTTTGTAAAATACAAAATAAAAACAAACGTGCAGAAATCATACACAGCATATTCGAAGAAGTATCATAGAAAATGAAATATATAGTAAAAACAGTGAAATAAATTTTAAAAAATGCAATGGAATGAATTAAAAGATAAATTGAGAACACCTTATTCAGAATAGAGGAATAGCGAGGCAAAATAAATTAAATTTGCCATATATGCCTTCATTGCTAAACGAGCTTGTTGCATTTACCATTGACTGCTGGAAGTAAGGGTTTTACATATTAAATGAGTTTTATATTTTGAAAAGAAACTGCCGATCAGTCATAAATCAAACTGTACGCGTACACAGGTGGTTGCAAGCTGCCTGTAGACATTTTGTATTTATACCGATTACGTTTTCCCTGATTACAACTCACCTATGTCGCATATGTTGATATTGTTCGACAGATTGCAATTTTTCAAGCAGAATCGTACAACGATGGCGGAAGATCCAGTAGATGCGGTTATAAAACTAGAACGATGTTGAAGAAATGTCACGGGAAATATGTTTCCACTTGACTGACATCAGCACTCATATGTTCACATTTATTGAATTAACCTATACTCTCATAATCACTCATCAAACAATCTCGCTTAGTTTATTCATCAATTGAAAAAATAAATAAATAAAAAGCGCAAAAATAAAAAGAATGACAAATAAATACAGGAATAAAAAAAAATCTTTAGTAAACATTCTAATTAGCGATTTTTTTGTTGCGCTGACTTTTGCCTATCATTTTTGATAGCTGTACGTACGTATTATGCAAATTGCGTGTTTCATATATATTCTTTATATACATGCAATTTATAAAACGTTACGTCAGAGGTGATACATAGCGCATCAAAAATGTCATAACTATAATTTCATTGCACTATACACCTTAAAAATTATACACTCACATTAGGTACACACTAACAGGGACCGTTAAAAGATTCTCCGTCTTGCATGGTAAAATATAATAATGAATTACCAATGTGATTAATGTATGAACAGACACATCAATAGTTCTTTTTGGACATTAAGACGATATGTCTTATTAGAATCATATATCGTGATTTAGAATACATTTTTTTTCTCAGTTTCAAAGACAATCATATTCCGTCCCGCATTGTGTCAAAAGAATTATCGCTACATCGATTGTGTAGTCACGGAATACTAAATAATTCGTATGTCTGGTTTCAATGCAAAACGGGCTAGTTACTATTATTATTGTTGGAGGTAAATGTTTTAAATAATAAACGAGTTAGATATTTTCAAAAGTGTGACATTTAACTGCATATCGAAATATAAATCAAACAGTGCACATACATATTGTGGTAAACAATACAACAGCTGTGTGCAGATATATTGTATTTATACCGATGCCGTTTTCCCTGATCGCAACTCAACTTTGTCGCATCTGTTGTTGATATTTGTGAAAGGATATCACTTATTCCCTATTTTAAGCAAAGTTGTTGTCATTTTGGGTGAAAATATATGTTAATGCTCTTATAATAGTAAACCAAGCCAAAAAATGTATGCACGATTCCGGTCGACTAGCAAAATTGAAATCCTTTGAGAAACATCAACAACAGATGCGACAAAGTTGAGTTGCGATCAGGGAAAACGGCATCGGTATAAATACAATATATCTGCACACAGCTGATGTGTTGTTTACCACAATATGTGTGTGCACTGTTTGATTTATATTTCGATATGCAGTTAAATGTCACACATCTGAAAATATCTAACTCATTTATTACTAAGGTAGCAGAATAGTTTTTTGGGCACTTTTCACATTTTTTTTTGAAAATCACACGAATAGCTCCCTAAGGCATGCTACATACATGGGTGTATTTATTTTATTGAAAAAAAAATATCTTGTACAAGTAAACTGATTTTTTTCTAGTGTGCAAACAAATGGCCAAGTTTTTGTTTATCCAGTGTACACCCAACTAGTGCATCTCATTAATATGCATGGTTTACAAACATAACTGAACTGAGGGTAAATAGTTTTAAGTTGGGCCACTTTCTTTATTTGCTATTTACAAACAACTGATAAGATATCTGTTTGTAGTTTACACACAGCTGATAAGATGTGTGCACTGCTGCCTTTCTAGACAGGAAGTACAGCAAAGACAAAACAATCGCTTTAGAAACAACAAATTTTGAATAATCAAAAAAAGTACATGAATGTACCACTTCAATGTAATTATATGTTAACAGAATAAAAACTTACAATAAATTTCTGTAATATTTTTTTCTTGGCTTTGTCATTGAAAGGTGTCTGACCACGGGGTTACTTTCTTAGTCCAGAAGTAATGCAGTTACATTGGGAGGGGGCTCCCTTTTACAAAATATGGTTGCAAACAATAAAATACGGCCATCTGTGGTGGCTATGCATTGCATGAAAATTCAGGCCACAAACTACATGTAAAGGTTGATCAATGATAAGAATATGCTTGGACCTGGTTTATATAATCCATTTTTCAGAGGAGTTTTCACCAAGTAGCCATACTTGCATGCTTAGGTTTTTCTAAATTCGTAAATTATGTTACATGTAATAAATCTGTCTGATAAATACTTGGTTGTTTTATCTAATGTACTCATGCGAACAAAATGCACGGCAACGAAATAGTAGCGTGCCATCCCCCCCCCCCTCCGCCCGGGCCGACGTCTTGACATCGGATAGTGGGCCAGTGTTTCACGCAAGGCAAGGGTAGATCTAGGTAGTTTTTATAGATGATAACAGTGAGTCCGGTTACAATTAAATTTTGAAGAGATTCATCTACAAGTATAAGACCTGAGGTTACTGCGACGGTTAAACGGGGTTTGATTTTTAATAGCACAGGAAATGCTACATGCCGGCATACATCACTGGGTCACATTTTACAATTATTATCAGTAATTCTTTAGTTTAGTTGTCATTCACTAATTATGGACGAGATAGTAAGCACGCGAAAATTTCCAAGAAAAAGAAAGCGAGGAAGAAAGAAGAAAAACATCAAAAGAATGATCACTCCTGTCAAAAAAGATTGTGAAAGAGACGATGCTGGGTTCGTACAGAACGGATTTCCCCGTCGAAACCAGTGTCAGCCATGAAGTGGGCGAAGAAAGTTTTACCGTGACACTGGGAGTCCGATGAATCAGACTTCGATATAGTGGGTGATACTCCTGTTCAAAACGTTCGAGAGATGTCTGTATCTCGCAGGAAAATATTGTTAACTTCCGACGTAGAAGAAGAAAGTGAGAGTGAATGTCACGGCCGATCGTTTGAAGACGGCGAGATTCGACTCGTTGACATGTCACTGTTGAATGGCGCCCTAGAAAAAGAGATTTGTCAATTTTGCAAAGTAGGCAATATCTCAATAGTGGAGCGCAGGCGTCACGGTCTAGGCAGTTGTATTCGATCGAAACTGAGCCAGCCTAGCTTCCCGTCATCTCGAAAGAAGGGAGCAGTTTTCTAAATAAATAAAAAGGCTGCCATTGGAATGCGAGCGATTGGAAAGGGACGGTGCGCTCTGGTGAAACTGTCAAGCTATTAGGGGTTACCTCAACCAGTAACGGGTCCGCCCTTTCGCCAGTATGTACGAGCTGCCTCCAGGAGACTCCGAAACTCGTGGCATGCTTGAACTAATAAGTTTACAAACACAACGGCCCAAAAATAAATACACTGTATTTGTAAACACTTCAACTGCCAAGTGTAGTCTCTGTATTGTTTGTTACTCGCAAACAGAACCGCCCACTTTGCATAATCCAAGCTTTAATGAATGACGTCACCGTTCGTTATCAGCACAGACCGTCACAAAACTCCATAGCGTGAAAGAAAACGGCCAAAAAACAAAGTTTTTCACAGATATAAATGTCGGTTCATGATTTTTCTCGAAAACAACTTTCAAAGCATTTTATTTACAGTTCGGTTTTTGGCAATTACCGTTGACCTAATTTTAAATGGCGTTTCACTGAATAGCGCTACGATGTCGCCGTTTAGATTTTCTTAATCTTTGATATGTTGGCTTCATATCCGTATTTGCATATTTGCAAAATTCTGTTGCGTTTTTTCACAAACCTCGCGCAAACCAACGGTATACTCTAACTTTAACACCAAAAAACGTGCTTGAAATTTGTGATTTTCGGAAAGAAAAAAAAAACTTAATGCAAAAAATAGAAATACGGATTTAAACTTCATATCCTTTGCTTCAAAACAGTGTAAAGTTTTTGATCGCATGAATGACTGTAGAGATGACAATTAAAATTTTATTTACGTTAGTTAAATTATCAGCCCCGCTGATTTTCAGAATCACGTGACGCTAAAACAAACACAATGTTCACAAAATATTAATAATAGGAAAATACAAGTCAAGAGCTTTCCAAACATATATAGATTGTATGGTTTCTTGTAAAATTTATTCCGATTATAGGTGTTTACATTTTTCATGCAAAAAAACTATCCTGCTACCTTAAAACATTTACCTCCAACAATAATAAATGTAACTAGCCCGTTTTGCAATGAAACCAGGCATACAAATTATTTAGTATACCGTGACTCCGCACTGTTTTGGTGTAACTATAATTCTTTTGACAATTTGGGACGGAATAAGATTGCCTTTCAAACTTTCAACATGTATTCTAAATCACGATATAGGTTCATTGTGTACAGCTATCAAAAATGATAGAAAAAATCAGCGCAACAATAAAAATCGCCAATTAGAATGTTTTTTTTATTCCTGTATTTATTTGTCATTCATTTTATTATTGCACTTTTTAATTATTTATTTTTTTAATTGGGGAAAACCAAGCGAGATGAGTGATTATGAGAATATAGGTGAATTCAATAAATGTGAACATATGAGTGCTGATGTCAGTCAAGTGGAAACATATTTCCAGTGACATTTCTTCAACGTCGTTCTCGTTTTATAACCGCAGCTACTGGATCTTCCGCCATTGTTGCACGGTTCTTCTAGCAAAATTGAAATCTGTCGAACAATATCTACAGATGCGACAAAGGTGAGCTGTGATCAGGGAAAACGTAATCGGTATAAATACAACATGTCTGCAGGCAGCTTGCAACCACCTGTTATGTTGTTTATCATACTGTGTACGCGCGTACAGTTTGATTTATGAGCGATCCACAGTTTCTTATCAAAATATCAAATTCGTATAGTATGTAAAACTTTTACCTCCAGAAGTCAATGATAAATGTAACAAGCTCGTTTAGCAATGAAGGCATATATGGCAAATTTAATTTATTTTGCTACACTATTCCTCTATTCTAAATAAGGTGTTCTCAATTTATCTTTTAATTCATTCCATTGCATTTTTTTAAATTTATTTCACTGTTTTCACTATATATTTCATTTTCTATGATACTTCTTCGAATATGCTGTGTATGATTTCTTCACGTTTGTTTTTATTTTGTAATTTACATAATAAATATTGAATATCTAGCCCTCAAAATAAAAGAAGATGTGACGTGTAATACAATGTTGATGAATACATCTCCATAATTCTAAGACTAGTAAAATGTCTGGGTAGGTGGGAAACTTCGTGCACTATTGGAATAAGATGATTCGCTTAGCGGCTAGTGGCTGTGACAAGTGAGAAAAGAAAGATGGGTGTGGTACGTCTATGAAAATCCACATTCAGTTTGTGCAGATTCACCTATTAATGTCTTGTCCTATGATATTATTATACACCTGTCACCGTAAGCAATATGTTACAGCGTGTCGTAATTTTGCGGTATTTTACGGGGCATTTTCATCCTACCATGTAAGGAAATGCGAATCCCAAATATGGGATGATTACGTGTCTAATAATAAAAACAAACATGGCTCCCACCAGAGAGGATACCTCAAGTATGCACTCAGACAAAAGGCGTCGGTCGATACTGCTGTACTGTCTTCGTTCATACTTTGAGGTATCTTCCTAATAACCTCCTAATATTATGTCATGGCGATAAACAGAAATGTTAGTGTTGGCAGTGATCATGACAGTGACGATTTAGTAAGTAATGCTAATAACACCAATGGCAGGTAAAAGAAATATTCCACTACACCAATTTCCATTTTTCATCCCAATAGACATTATTGACATATTTATCGATAAATATATATGAACGTCCAGCGATGTATTAACACTCAACCAACTACGGAACGAATAAAACAGTGTGAAGATGGACTGAAATCTGCTTTAACATATTGGAATCTTTCGACATTATACAAGTATATGATAACACCACATTCCGACAAAAGCCTTCAATTTGCATATTTTGAGGTATAATCTACAAAATAACTAGCTCAGAAAATAGCACTTACTCATTTTTACCATTAGTTCATATAAACTACTAAGTGACAAATTTCCGCCCCCTTACAATACAAAACATAAATGAAGGTTATTCATTCTGTAAACAATGGGCTGACGACCTCCGCCGAACACATAATATAAATGCAGGAAGACAGAGAGTGTTTTTGCTTGGCAGGTACATATCCTTAGAAATACGATGAATTATATCATCTTTTAACGTATGTATATATTAGATCTCATTAACTGTCTCACACATTCTATATACTTGTAACTATTGTTCAAGTGCATTTGACAAGACACAGTGAACATTCAAATATACACTGCATCTAAACCTATCTAAGACAAACATTAAGCAAAAACACGGCAGTTCTAGTTTGTTTATTTTTTTCAAACATCCATTTGAATAGCATCTTAATGTAATTTAGATTTTTTAATTACCTATAGTGATTCATTGAAGTTTAAAGAAATGTTTTAATGTGTTTAAAACAAATATTAGAAAAACAATGTCCCCCCTTACCTTAAACAATTTACCCTTTTTGTGACCGCCGAAGCTCTTCTAATAAAAGAGCCTGACACAAGTTTCTGTATACTGATATTCCGAAATTGGCGAGGACAAATTAACAGAAAAGTCAATCTATTTCCACAACACGTTCACTGGTAGTCAAAACAAACTGCAGTGTTCATAATATAAAAGTGGAAAGAACGTAAAAACTGAAATACATGAAAATACAAAGTCATAAGTGTAAATTACAAGGCAAATGAGCAAAATTAGAAATGACGCAATCTTTGTACACTATATGTGAAGCTTGTCAGGAATTTGATTGAAATATTCACATAAAGCTAGCCATATTTCAGAAATGGTTGTCAAAGTCATAATTACCTCGCTGGCGACCTATAAAGATTTCGGGATCGGCAAAGTCGAAGATTCAAATGCTGCAAAGACGAAAATACGAGAAGTATGAGTACGAGCCATCCATCTCAACAGATTCTTACGAAAATGAACGGAGTAACATGAAATTCGTAATGAGTCGGTCACATGTACGTTTTTTCTCCAAAATAAAACAAATTAAGAGTCACAACAAACTTCAAAAAATACAACTAGTCATCCCGACATGGATTCTCATAAAGAAAGTGTATCCGTGGCATCAAATCTCTCAACGAAACACAGGAACTACTTTACGTGTAAGTATACAAGCGCAATAAGACGACATACTATCCAAACTGCCTGCATGGTGCCCTCTATAGCTAAAACAAAAGTTTACTTCGCACGGCGACAGCCACACTTTCACCAGACGCATACACATCTTGTCAACATAGGATTTACCGAGAGATCTGGTATATGGTACGTTTTATCAATGACGCATGAAATATATATATATATCTGTTTAAAGATCCAATGGCAGTGCTGTTGAGACACTATTCTCACAAGTTAAGCATATTAGTGAAGGCAAGTTAATTACGACTCACTGGTCACCAAAACCCTATTTGTTAAATTGAACAAGTAGATTTGAATACTGGAAGTATACACTGGCCAGCTTGCTATCCATTTAGTCCCAGCAAGCTTCTGTTTGTCTATTTGATTAATTGTATCAATCTAACTGGAATATGTCATGAAACCTGACACACTGAAGCTAGCCAGGAATTTGTGAATTTTGTACGGTAGTCAGACAGTACATATTCAAATTTCATGAAAATAAGTCCCTATATCCTAGTTGGTTCAATTGTAAACATAACTGAAATACATGACAAATATTTATGCCAGAACATCTATTTCTAAGAGCACTTTTCCATGTTGTTTTTAAAAACCATATTATCTTTATTTATCAGTTATTAATTATGCAGAGGCTCGTTCAACCCTTCTTATGTGGTGGCACATTTTTGGTAGATGGTCACGAGACGCAGATTACAGAAATGTGCCACTGCATAAAATGACAGCAAATCTTCCCAGAGTGGGAAAACATACTAGTTTAATAATATCAGTGTATAATCTTGATGCATCTCAATGTTAACAAGCCTTCCACATATATTGGTGAAAATGCGTCTTCAACCTCTGCACTGGATTCTTCAAATTGTTTTGCACTCCCATGTAAAACACTTGTTCGACTCCAGAACAAGCTGAAAACAAACAAAAAATGTTTTTCAATAAAGATATGAAGAGTCTCGTAGTAGAGGGCGCGACTTATTGGATTTTCAGGTCACCAACCATATCGATACTTACAGAAATTACGTGCCACTATTATTGTCATATTATTCAATCTCAGTGTTGTAGCTACTTTTGTGATGTAATGTTTTACAATGGTTTGTGTTTCGTCGCTAGGGGGCGCGATATATTACCATACACCCATTTAGAGAGTGTACCAGCGATGTCAACTCCCAATATTTCTACAGTACCAGTGTTTTAGAATTGGCTTAATGTTTAGAACTTTCAATTTATATGACGACCTGTAAAAATGGAAGAATCTCAACATTGATATTCTGCTGAGATTATACTCAAACAAAAATAAAATGACAAAATACACGATATTTACTAGCTTCTAGGTTATAGAATATTGCATACAGCATCACACTGGTGCAACAAATCGTTAAATAACGATGCAACAGATGCTGCTGTTCTTATAAACCCTTCCATCATAATGATATGTCTGTGTTAAATATTGTCTATGATTGTATACTATGTTCTGATTGACATATCGATTAATTATAATTACAAGGACGTTCAAAATATCTAAATACTATCGGTGGTTTCATGCCCCACTACTGAACCACCAGATGAGGCAGATATGCAGTCGTGTTAACAAGCGATATAATGAAGTTAAAAGGAGAAATAGATGCGATTTATTACAGAAAAGTCGCAAAATAAAAAGGAGAGAATAAGTAACCCATGTTTACACGATTCTTGCATTGGGGAGACTTGAAAGGCAAACTTATAGTTTAAGTTATTGTGTATCGCTGCACAATCTCCATAGAATGTATTGTCTTAAGACAATAATTTCAATCGAAAGTTGTTTTGCCAGATATAAGTTTGGGGTAAATACAATAACACTCACAAATATGATTTCATTTAACATGAGTGTCACTTGTGTGGAGAAACAATTTGGCTATGAGGTGAAGGATAAATGATGGCTGACACATGAGAACATGAAGTGTCAAAATCGTGCTCTGATAGCATTTGGGAAGGAGGTTCGGAATGGCATGATGTGAATAGTATCACCAGAAACAGTGTGAGTTAACACTTATCGACAATAATGAAGTACATACTGTCTGATAGTCAGACTTGCGGTTTGTAGTTGGAATGCTGCGTCCACTCGGAGGATACACAAAGGTGTTGATTCCATTTGACGTTTTTTTGCTGGGATACAAAAAGATTATTTGGCGTGCTTTTCGAATGATCAGTGGATTGTTGTCATATGACTGTTGCATACCAAGCATTATGTGGAAACCATCAACTTGCAATTGCTAAATGTCTAATAGTGATTGTTGACACTAAATACAAACCAACGTAGTTTCAACATATTGAAACTCAAACGTGTGCATTTCTACATCTTTTTATTGAACTAAGCTTGCTGAGCAATATGTGTTTTACTTATCTACTAATTTCCCGAAGAATGTGATCAACCACGTGTTATAATGCCATTAGTTATAATACCCACACTGCCTAACTTCGATTCGAAGTATCTGAATTGTTGTGTATTTCACATATAACCATCACCAGAAAATGCCGAAAAATATAGATTTCTAAAAACTAATCGGGCTGTAACCATGCTTGTCTTTTCGTCAGTTGTGGAATTCCTAGAAACACCTATAACACGAGAATAACAAAAATGGATTAACTTCATGAATTGTCAGAATAGTGAAATAAAAATTATCTTTGTAATATCTCAAAATAATGTTTAATAAATGTTCGTGGAGCATTCACTTTATTTAATATACAGAAATATACAAAAAACTTACTTTTTGCCATTCACTTTCCAGCTGTCACCAAATTCAAGAACGTCTTTGGCAATGCTACCATCTGGATTTTGGAAGTCATTGCGAGTATCACCATCTGCATTACCTATCAGGGGTAAAATCTTCTTTCTCGAGGTTCTCCACACGTGTCAGGGGGGGAAACTCGTCTCGTCTCTATATCTCGTCCCCTTGAGGTACGGGATCGGCAATGTCACTTATACTTTATAGTCAAATAAGGCACACACAACGAAATACGTTTCAACTCTCGTCTTAGTCGATCTTTTGGAGCACTCTATAAGACACAGCGCCCTGGGGAAAAGTCCCCAAGACTCTCACAAGGCTGAACCAAGACTCGCCCAAGACTGGACTGCGTCAAAGCTCGCCCCAAGACTCTCGGCTGCCCAGGACTGCGTCTGTCGTGGAGTATTCGCCAAGACCAACTCAAACTCTCTTTATTCATTTTCACAACTCTAACCAATTACAAAACAGTAAAAGACTCTAGGGCGTAACCTTCAATCATAAAGCCAATCACACTAAGTACTGAATACGTCATATCTTTTGATTAATCGTTCACTACATTAATAACTACGGATACCAACTGTCAGAATGAGTAGTCTAAAAAGCTATCTGGTAATTAGTTCCAAATCACTGAGCCAAGTTCCGTCCAAAATTTCAAATAGGCCTACACGATGACAGACATAACACAGCAATTCGCTAATAATCAGTTAATTAAGTCGGTTAACAGATACGCAAAAACAAATTCATGACATACCCATCAGACCGCATAGCTTCCCCTTGTAAAAAGAGCCATTGTAGGATACATCCAATACATGCTTTCTCAGAGTCCAATTAAAAGTGAATGTCGTGTCTTTCGAAGTGAAGTGCAGTTTAATATTCTTATCCTCTTCCTGGATTGTTATAAATTTTGAGCCAGTCACCTGTCCACCTGTACGTCCCTGTTGATTGAATAATTATTCAGTATCATTTTATGATCGCTAAATTCATAAAAAAAATTAAATTGAATTTTGTTTGAAACATCACAGTGCTACATATTGACAACTCACTGTAGTAACATCCAGTCCATGAACGATCGCGTATTGATTTCCAACAGTTATATTGAATGCAGTAGCTCTTGTTCTAACTTGGTCTGGTGTACTATCTTCTCTTGGTTCAAACTTAGTTGTGACTTCAAAACGAGACTTGTCGGTGCAGTCCTTGAACAGAGTGTACCAGCATGTGCCTTGGAATGTATAAGCGCGCCCATCAAATGTCCTCATATGAGGATCACCGCTCACTCCAGGAGGACGGCCTAATAAAAACATTAACACACACGTTATGTATAAGTTTTCTGCTTCTGTACATGACACAAGTGAAACACAAGTGGAAAACAAATATAGGTTTTTTGAAAATGATATGTTCATTCATAACATAAATCAATCAATTGTATGTTACAGAAATGGTTTATTTGGCAAAGGGTTGGGTTGCCACTAATATATTACATCTGATTATTATGGAGACAGATCAAACACTATACTCACACTCGCAGATTGCACCATCGTCTTGAGCATCACAACCATATGCATACCATACGAAATTGTCACTACTACAAATATACGTTCATGAAAGACTGCATAAGCCACAATAAATCACCATACCATATTTCGTGGTCTCTCAGTTATTGAGTAATATATATAGAAACAAAACAAACAGTCACTCCAAACAATGATTTGTCAGCATTATTCTTAACTATGACCGCTCCATATTTTAGGTGACATTAAGATTACTTACTACATGTCAACACAGTTGTAGTTTTCGGAAGCTGTTGTTACCACCACACTATTATATACAATATCTTGGTCGTCTGTGTAGTAAGTGTATCGCTCTTTATGGTTCTGTTCGGTTATCCCGATCCAAAACCAACCTAATGAAATGAAAATAAAAAAAATAGCAATTAATGGGATACAAGTACAACGTAACAAACTGGTAAATAAATTTCATCATTAAAAACCTTAAATCGCAGCGGTTATTCTTGCTTCAATTACGACATATCTATACCTGGTGGTAATACAGCCTTTATAGCGTTGAATTCTTGTTCAGATTTGGGTTCTGCTAGTATACAGCCCATAGCTTCACATCTATCTTTACCTTCATACCAGGTTATTAGGTCTTCCACAACTTTATATATACTCGTGGGACCTGCAACAAACATGGTTAATGGTTAATAACATACCGATAAATTTATATCAATTGACAACAATAAGGGTACATATTCGGTGTAGCTGCTGAAAATTTTGATAGTATTTCTGATTGTATTATATATAACCAATACATCTGTCTTGATACAAAGTGATAGAGTAAAAGTATTAATATGAATATCACACGATAGAACACGACAGCCTAAATTGAAGCATTGAAAACGTTGTATTCTCCATTACTATGCACAACATGTTCAGTACATTTAAACACGATATGGCACTGCCAGTGGTTTGCTAACTAAGAGGGTGTACTTACTCCTCTGCTCAACCAGTCTCTGTATACAAAAAAAGAGAATAAGTGTTAGATGTTAATCGCAAGTGACCATTGTAATTCTGTGTCGTTTCAACTTCTCATCATTCAATTCTCCATTGGCGATGCAATAATTTATGTGAAAATTAACCAACACAACATTAAGACATGAAAATGGTAAAACGTTTGTTTGATCTGAACAATGGTGTTTGCATTAATTTATATATTTGCGTGTTTGGCAAAGACATTGTACGTTTTACCGTTTAAAATAGTTTGCTCAGCAATAATACTTGTATTAGAAACAAATTTATTTGAAAATGCTGAAATTCAATTTCATTATGTTATGCTATCATCCCCAATTATGAAATCAATTCAAATATTGGGTGTAAAAAGGACTGCAGTCGTTCATTTAGTGGTGTAAATGTAAATTTTAAATTACGTTTAGAACATATCAAATGAACAAAATAAAATCTACAGAAATGGTTCACACTTTTGATGTCACAAATCAACGTGTACGTAAAATGAATTGTTCTAATTTGCTTAATGTTATTGTTTGGTTTGTATCATGTCATTACGTGTCCACAAAGTAATAATCTAAATACAAGTTAAAACCATATATTTTAATAATGTAAGATTACAATTGGTGAACGCATACTTCTAAAGTCACTAGGAGTTGTGCTGTCTAGTCGAGGAAGGATGGTATAAAACCGAAATAATGCTGGTAACGTGGCAATAGTAGTGATAGGTGAACATACACAATACATCGTAGATTAATTAAAGAGTGAACCTATCTCATGCCGTGCTGCTAGCGTCAGACTGATAACAGCAAAGTTTAATAATAAACAGAACATCGTTGATGTATTCGCTGCAATACTCTTCAAATGTTATGCCAAGAGCAATTGTGCAACTGGTAGATTAGATCCGCTCGTTCGATTTTAAAGATTATTTTTTGCTGACGCGCGTTTGTATAATCCCTCCATTTGTAAGAATTTCAATTGGCCAAATAAAATAGTGGACATGCAAGTGATTTAATTCACGCATGCTCAGTTTCATTCTTTACGCGACGACGGCTGGGAATGGTGGATAATCGAGAACATAGAGCAATGCACACTACTAGGTAAAACAATATTCATACACAACATTTGTACTTATTATTTTGTGCTACGGATTGCTTTTAATACTGTATATGTTATGGTACAAACATTTTGTCAAGATTGAATGAAAATAAGTCTCCATGCATTTCTATATGTACGCCAAATAAATCCATCTTCCTTTCACTGCGACGATATGAATCGGCATCTTCAATAATTGTTTTTTTTTTCTCAGATTTTGTTTTCAATATTTGCCGACCATGTACATTTCCCTGATACGTTGAAATAAATTAATCAAATTGCCTACTCAAAATATCAATATTCAATATCAATGATTCGAAAACCGTTGTATCTACCTTCGGTGGATTTGTTTCTCGTGATGTATGGAGAAACAAACTTTAACATATCTATTAGCCTACAGAGTTTGGTATATTATGTAGTATTTAAATTAAACTTGTGGAAACCCACAATGTCAGTTCAATTGAATTTAGTTGTAAATTGGTGTAGTGGAATCTTTCTTTCAAACTGCATTAGCATTACTTACTAAATCGTCACTGTCATGATCACTGCCAACACTTATGTTTATCGCCATGACATAATATGAGGTTATTAGGAGGATACCTCACAGTATGCACGAAGACAGTACAGTGGGAGTCGTGTCTGTTTTTATTATTAGAGGACGGTTACACGCGTAATCATTCCATATTTAGGATTGGCATTTCTTATATGGTAGGATGAAAATACCCCGTAAAATAACACAAAATTACGGCACGCTGTAACGTATGGCGTTACGGTGACAGACGTATAATAATATCTTAGGACAAGACATTAATATGTGAATCTCTACAAACTGACTTTGGATTTTCATGGACGACACCACACCCATCTTTCTTTTCTCACTTGTCATAGCCACTTACACTTGCATTTTAGTGTTGATGGACAGTCATCTTATTCCAATAGTGCACAAAGTTTCCCAGCTACCCAGACATCATATTAGTCTTAGAACTATGCAGATAAGGGCGGTATTTATAGATATCACATCTTCGTTTATTTTGAGAGCTAGATATTCGATATTTGTTTTGTAAAATACAAAATAAAAACAAACGTGCAGAAATCATACACAGCATATTCGAAGAAGTATCATAGAAAATGAAATATATAGTAAAAACAGTGAAATAAATTTTAAAAAATGCAATGGAATGAATTAAAAGATAAATTGAGAACACCTTATTCAGAATAGAGGAATAGCGAGGCAAAATAAATTAAATTTGCCATATATGCCTTCATTGCTAAACGAGCTTGTTGCATTTACCATTGACTGCTGGAAGTAAGGGTTTTACATATTAAATGAGTTTTATATTTTCAAAAGAAACTGCGGATCAGTCATAAATCAAACTGTACGCGTACACAGGTGGTTGCAAGCTGCCTGTAGACATTTTGTATTTATACCGATTACGTTTTCCTTGATTACAACTCACCTATGTCGCATATGTTGATATTGTTCGACAGATTGCAATTTTTCAATTTTTCGTACAACGATGGCGGAAGATCCAGTAGATGCGGTTATTAAACTAGAACGATGTTGAAAAAATGCACGGGAAATATGTTTCCACTTGACTGACATCATCACTCATATGTTCATATTTATTGAATTAACCTATACTCTCATAATCACTCATCAAACAATCTCGCTTAGTTTATTCATCAATTGAAAAAATAAATAAATAAAAAGCGCAAAAATAAAAAGAATGACAAATAAATACAGGAATAAAAAAATCTTTAGTAAACATTCTAATTAGCGATTTTTTCTTGCGCTGACTTTTGCCTATCATTTTTGATAGCTGTACGTACGTATTATGCAAATTGCGTGTTTCATATATATTCTTTATATACATGCAATTTATAAAACGTTACGTCAGAGGTGATACATAGCGCATCAAAAAATGTCATAACTATAATTTCATTGCACTATACACCTTAAAAATTATACACTCACATTGGGTACACACTAACAGGGACCGTTAACAGATTCTCCGTCTTGCATGGTAAAATATAATAATGAATTACCAATGTGATTAATGTATGAACCGACACATCAATAGTTCTTTTTGGACATTAAGACGATATGTATTATTAGAATCATATATCGTGATTTAGAATACATTTTTTTCTCAGTTTCAAAGACAATCATATTCCGTCCCGCATTGTGTCAAAAGAATTATCGCTACATCGATTGTGTAGTCACGGAATACTAAATAATTCGTATGTCTGGTTTCAATGCAAAACGGGCTAGTTACTATTATTATTGTTGGAGGTAAATGTTTTAAATAATAAATGAGTTAGATATTTTCAAAAGTGTGACATTTAACTGCATATCGAAATATAAATCAAACAGTGCACATACATATTGTGGTAAACAACACATCAGCTGTGTGCAGATATATTGTATTTATACGGATGCCGTTTTCCCTGATCGCAACTCAACTTTGTCGCATCTGTTGTTGATATTTGTGAAAGGATTCAAATTTTGCTAGTCGACCGGAACCGTACATACATTTTTTGGCTTGGTTTACTATTATAAGTACATTAACATATTTTTTCACCCAAAATGACAACAATTTCGCTTAAAATAGAGAATAAGTGATATCACGGCGAAAGAAACAAATCTGACAGAGATCCGCTTAAGGTAATATTTGTTACCATAAGTGAAATGATCGACAAAAATAAAATGATAATAATATCGTCACGAAATAAACAAATCGGACGATAATGTAATTGACGACAGATAACGGACAGTCACCTATATTAATATAGGTGACTGTCCGTTATCTGTCAACAATTACATTTGTAAATTCTTTTTAAAATATACCAGCTCGATACTGGTAGTCGCGTAGTTTGGGTAAGCTTTCGTCTGATGTGTTTATTTCGTGACGATATCATTATCATTCTATTTTTGCCGATTAGTTCACTTATGGTAACAAATATTACCATAAGGTAGAGATGCAGGTTGGGAGACTATATTTCTAATTGGCTCTAATTACTGTAATTACATGAGTAAAATATACTTTTTACCCATCAAGTTATATATCATTTGAAATAGCTTAATTTAAACTTTCGAGTTTTATGGTTTACAATAATGTACTATGATACCATATTATGTGGTGTTGATTTTGGGTTAAAATCATGCACTTTAGGTGAAAGTGCACTTAAAACTATTTAACTTTTGAATGCATATCCTGATTTTAATTTAAAAACACTTATTTAAAACTTCTGTTTACTAGGAACATAATGGCTTATTTAGTGTTTCCATTGAAAAGTTTTTACACAGTGCTCTTTGAAACATTCGCATTTTATAAATCGTTCACAGTTAACAGAGCTGCTAATTGGCAGCTCTATTTTTTCTGTTCCAGTGAAGACAGTGAAACCAAAACGAAGTCATTTAATCAGGATATACCTGAATAATGACCCCTGAAAATGTCATTGAAAACAAATGAACCGTCTAAAAGTTTTAAAGTTGAAATTTTGAGTAAAAAATGAAACTGAGATAATCGCCATTTTGTAAAAAAAAGTTTTAAAACGAACCATTCGCTTCATATGTGTAACAGAAATTCCTAGAAATACACCATACACCGTAATTTGCTGATGTTAAATCGTCAGGTAAAAAATAAAATAAAAATATTTACAATTCGAGGGAAACTGACGAAAAATCGTCCGCGAAGTCTCAACCTTGCGTGAAAACTGTCATAGCGTTGTGTTATCAATTCCACTGAGGGAGGGACACAATGGATTACGTAAAGCCGATGAGATATTCATACAGTTATATAAACATAGCGATCGCCATTGGGTGGATTGAGTCTAAATTTACCTTCCCTCAAACCTTTAAAAAATACTTTGTATGACGCAGTTGCCGTGGACAGTGAGAGGTTAGACGACCAGGTTGAAATGGACCCTAATATTTTAATACACAACGACTATTCGCAAACGCCGGTGAAACAAATTCGAAATAAAGTCACATTGGAAAGAGAACTATTGTAAATCGATGCAGGTTTCATTCAACTACAGACGACACAGGTCGATGCAAATTAATAAACCCTGACCACTGGAAATACCTCATTCATAGAGTTCCTTGGTACCAGAGGTCGCCGATCACGGCCATACAACGTAGTTTGCGACATCGCTACCGGTGCATTATTTTATTTTTAATTAACCGAGCATTTTATGTTTGTGTATTTTGACACTGAAAAGTTAGTTATCGCTGACAGCAACAGCTGTGTTGTTTGTCAATTGCATCGCAATTCTATCAGCACGATAATCGTTACAGCGAAACGAAAAATGTTTACTTCAGTGTTAAAATGCCGTTGGAGTAAAAATGGTTGGAAAATTTTTTTAGTTTCGCCCACAATGCGAAAAAGCTTGAAATCTATGCACCAAGAAAACAAAAGAAATTGTGGTCTTGTTTTGCGCGAAAATTAAAACGCCCTATCGACGCTACCTCCTATGAAAATGAATGAAAAAAATTCTGCTTGCATGCTGGAAGCGTCTACGTCTTGTCTGTTTGTGTAGTTTGCTAGTTGATCGCGCTTGGGGTAAGTAAACAGAGAGGCAGGACAGGAAATCGCACACCGGCTGCTCCGTAACTGAGACCAGCAATCATTTGCATATAACATCAACGCAACGCAAACAAACTTTCAGGACTTTTAATCACATACGCGTGCCTCGGTTCCCTATATTTTAAAATTGATTTTTGAGTATGTTACGACAATAACAATGCTCCGAAATTTTAACACTGTCTAGCCAAGACTGTCTGGGTAAGAAAAAGCAAAAAAAAAATTCACTCTGAGTGCCCATGAACCTGCATCTCTACCCTAAGCGGATCTCTGTCAGATTTGTTCTTTCCGTCGTGATATCACTTATTCTCTATTTTAAGCAAAGTTGTTGTCATTTTGGGTAAAAATATATGGTAATGCTCTTATAATAGTAAACCAAGCCAAAAAATGTATGCACGATTCCGGTCGACTAGCAAAATTGAAATCCTTTGAGAAACATCAACAACAGATGCGACAAAGTTGAGTTGCGATCAGGGAAAACAGCATCGGTATAAATACAATATATCTGCATACAGCTGATGTGTTGTTTACCACAATATGTGTGTGCACTGTTTGATTTATATTTCGATATGCAGTTAAATGTCACACATCTGAAAATATCTAACTCATTTATTACTTAAAACATTTACCTCCAACAATAATAAATGTAACTAGCCCGTTTTGCAATGAAACCAGGTATACAAATTATTTAGTATACCGTGACTCCGCACTGTTTTGGTGTAACTATAATTCTTTTGACAATTTGGGACGGAATAAGATTGCCTTTCAAACTTTCAACATGTATTCTAAATCACGATATAGGTTCATTGTGTACAGCTATCAAAAATGATAGAAAAAATCAGCGCAACAATAAAAATCGCCAATTAGAATGTTTTTTTTTATTCCTGTATTTATTTATTTGTCATTCATTTTATTATTGCACTTTTTAATTATTTATTTTTTTAATTGGGGAAAGCTAAGCGAGATGAGTGATTATGAGAATATAGGTTAATTCAATAAATGTGAACATATGAGTGCTGATGTCAGTCAAGTGGAAACATATTTCCAGTGACATTTCTTCAACATCGTTCTCGTTTTATAACCGCATCTACTGGATCTTCCGCCATCGTTGCACGGTTCTTCTAGCAAAATTGAAATCTGTCGAACAATATCTACAGATGCGACAAAGATGAGCTGTGATCAGGGAAAACGTAATCGGTATAAATACAACATGTCTGCAGGCAGCTTGCAACCACCTGTTATGTTGTTTATCATACTGTGTACGCGTACAGTTTGATTTATGAGCGATGCACAGTTTCTTATCAAAATATCAAATTCGTATAGTATGTAAAACCTTTACCTCCAGAAGTCAATGGTAAATGTAACAAGCTCGTTTAGCAATGAAGGCATATATGGCAAATTTAAATTATTTTGCTACACTATTCCTCTATTCTAAATAAGGTGTTCTCAATTTATCTTTTAATTCATTCCATTGCATTTTTTAAAATTTATTTCACTGTTTTTACTATATATTTTATTTTCTATAATACTTCTTCGAATATGCTGTGTATGATTTCTGCACGTTTGTTTTTATTTTGCATTTTACAAAATAAATATTGAATATCTAGCCCTCAAAATAAAAGAAGATGTGACGTGTAATACAATGTTGATGAATACATCTCCATAATTCTATGACTTGTAAAATGTCTGGGTAGGTGGGAAACTTCATGCACTATTGGAATAAGATGATTCGCTTAGCGGCTAGTGGCTGTGACAAGTGAGAAAAGAAAGATGGGCGTTGTACGTCTATGAAAATCCACATTCAGTTTGTGCAGATTCACCTATTAATGTCTTGTCCTATGATATTATTATACACCTGTCACCATAAGCAATATGTTACAGCGTGTCGTAATTTTGCGGTATTTTACGGGGCATTTTCATCCTACCATGTAAGGAAATGCGAATCCCAAATATGGGATGATTACGTGTCTAATAATAAAAACAAACATGGCTCCCACCAGAGAGGATACCTCAAGTATGCACTCAGACAAAAGGCGTCGGTCGATACTGCTGTACTGTCTTCGTTCATACTTTGAGGTATCTTCCTAATAACCTCCTAAAATTATGTCATGGCGATAAACAGAAATGTTAGTGTTGGCAGTGATCATGACAGTGACGATTTAGTAAGTAATGCTAATAACACCAATGGCAGGTAAAATAAATATTCCACTACACCAATTTACATTTTTCATCCCAATAGACATTATTGACATATTTATCGATAAATATATATGAACGTCCAGCGATGTATTAACACTCAACCAACTACGGAACGAATAAAACAGTGTGAAGATGGACTGAAATCTGCTTTAACATATTGGAATCTTTCGACATTATACAAGTATATGATAACACCACATTCCGACATAAGCCTTCAATTTGCATATTTTGAGGAAGTATAATCTACAAAATAACTAGCTCAGAAAATAGCACTTACTCATTTATACCATTAGTTCATATAAACTACTAAGTGACAAATTTCCGCCCCCTTACAATACAAAACACAAATGAAGGTTATTCATTCTTTAAACAATGGGCTGACGACCTCCGCCGAACACATAATATAAATGTAGGAAGACAGAGAGTGTTTTTGCTTGGCAGGTACATATCCTTAGAAATACAATGAATTATATCATCTTTTAACGTATGTATATATTAGATCTCATTAACTGTCTCACACATTCTATATACTTGTAACTATTGTTCAAGTGCATTTGACAAGACACAGTGAACATTCAAATATACACTGCATCTAAACCTATCTAAGACAAACATTAAGCAAAACCACGGCAGTTCTAGTTTGTTTATTTTTTTCAAACATCCATTTGAATAGCATCTTAATGTAATTTAGATTTTTTAATTACCTATAGTGATTCATTGAAGTTTAAAGAAATGTTTTAATGTGTTTAAAACAAATATTAGAAAAACAATGTCCCCCCCTTACCTTAAACAATTTACCCTTTTTGTGACCGCCGAAGCTCTTCTAATAAAAGAGCCTGACACAAGTTTCTGTATACTGATATTCCGAAATTGGCGAGGACAAATTAACAGAAAAGTCAATCTATTTCCACAACACGTTCACTGGTAGTCAAAACAAACTGCAGTGTTCATAATATAAAAGCGGAAAGAACGTAAAAACTGAAATACATGAAAATACAAAGTCATAAGTGTAAATTACAAGGCAAATGAGCAAAATTAGAAATGACGCAATCTTTGTACACTATACGTGAAGCTTGACAGGAATTTGATTGAAATATTCACATAAAGCTAGCCATATTTCAGAAATGGTTGTCAAAGTCATAATTACCTCGCTGGCGACCTACAAAGACTTCGGGATCGGCAAAGTCGAAGATTCAAATGCTGCAAAGACGAAAATACGAGAAGTATGAGTACGAGCCATCCATCTCAACAGATTCTTACGAAAATGAACGGAGTAACATGAAATTCGTAATGAGTCGGTCACATGTACGTTTTTTCTCCAAAATAAAACAAATTAAGTGTCACAACAAACTTCAAAAAATACAACTAGTCATCCCGACATGGATTCTCATAAAGAAAGTGTATCCATGGCATCAAATCTCTCAACGAAACACAGGAACTACTTTACGTGTAAGTATACAAGCGCAATAAGACGACATACTATCCAAATTGCCTGCATGGCGCCCTCTATAGCTAAAACAAAAGTTTACTTCGCACGGCGACAGCCACACTTTCACCAGACGCATACACATCTTGTCAACATAGGATTTACCGAGAGATCTGGTATATGGTACGTTTTATCAATGACGCAAGAAATATATATATGTCTGTTTAAAGATCCAATGGCAGTGCCGTTGAGACACTATTCTCACAAGTTAAGCATATTAGTGAAGGCAAGTTAATTACGACTCACTGGTCACCAAAACCCTATTTGTTAAATTGAACAAGTAGATTTGAATACTGGAAGTATACACTGGCCAGCTTGCTATCCATATAGTCCCAGCAAGCTTCTGTTTGTCTATTTGATTAATTGTATCAATCTAACTGGAATATGTCATGAAACCTGACACACTGCGGCTAGCCAGGAATTTGTGAATTTTGTACGGTAGTCAGACAGTACATATTGAAATTTCATGAAAACAAGTCCCTATATCCTTGTTGGTTCAATTGTAAACATAACTGAAATACATGACAAATATTTATGCCAGAACATCTATTTCTAAGAGCACTTTTCCGTGTTGTTTTCAAAAACCATATTATCTTTATTTATCAGTTATTAATTATGCAGAGGCTCGTTCAACCCTTCTTATGTGGTGGCACATTTTTGGTAGATGGTCACGAGACGCAGATTACAGAAATGTGCCACTGCATAAAATGACAGCAAATCTTCCCAGAGTGGGAAAACATACTAGTTTAATAATATCAGTGTATAATCTTGATGCATCTCAATGTTAACAAGCCTTCCACATATATTGGTGAAAATGCGTCTTCAACCTCTGCACTGGATTCTTCAAATTGTTTTGCACTCCCATGTAAAACACATGTTCGACCCCAGAACAAGCTGAGAACAAACAAAAAAATGTTTTTCAATAAAGATATGAAGAGTCTCGTAGTAGAGGGCGCGACTTATTGGATTTTCAGGTCACCAATCATATCGATACTTACAGAAATTACGTGCCTCTATTATTGTCATATTATACAATCTCAGTGTTGTAGTTACTTTTGTGATGTAATGTTTTACAATGGTTTGTGTTTCGTCGCTAGGGGGCGCGATATATTACCATACACCCATTTAAAGAGTGTACTAGCGATGTCAACTCCCAATATTTCTACAGTACCAGTGTTTTAGAATTGGCTTAATGTTTAGAACTTTCAATTTATATGACGACCTGTAAAAACTGGAAGAATCTCAACATTGATATTCTGCTGAGATGATGCTCAAACAAAAATAAAATGACAAAATACACGATATTTACTAGCTTCTAGGTTATAGAATATTGCATACAGCATCACACTGGTGCAACAAATCGTTAAATAACGATGCAACAGATGCTGCTGTTCTTATAAACCCTTCCATCATAATGATATGTCTGTGTCAAATATTTTCTATGATTGTATACTCTGTTTTGATTGACATATCGATTAATTATAATTACATGGACGTTCATAATATCTAAATACTATCTGTGGTTTCATGCCCCACTACTGAACCACCAGATGAGGCAGATATGCAGTCGTGTTAACAAGCAATATAATGAAGTTAAAAGGAGAAATAGATGCGATTTATAACAGAAAAGTCGCAAAATAAAAAGGAGAGAATAAGTAACCCATTTTTACACAATTCTTGCATTGGGGAGACTTGAAAGGCAAACTTATAGTTTAAGTTATTGTGTATCGCTGCACAATCTCTATAGAATGTATTGTCTTAAGACAATAATTTCAATCGAAAGTTGTTTTGCCAGATATAAGTTTGGGGTAAATACAATAACACTCACAAATATGATTTCATTTATCATGAGTGTCACTTGTGTGGAGAAACAATTTGGCTATGAGGTGAAGGATAAATGATGGCTGACACATGAGGAACATGACGTGTCAAAATCGTGCTCTGATAACATTTGGGAAGGAGGTTCGGAATGGCATGATGTGAATAGTATCACCAGAAACAGTGTGAGTTAACACTTATCGACAATAATGAAGTACATACTGTCTGATAGTCAGACTTGCGGTTTGTAGTTGGAATGCTGCGTCCACTCGGAGGATACACAAAGGTGTTGATTCCATTTGACGTTTTTTTGCTGGGATACAAAAAGATTATTTGGCGTGCTTTTCGAATGATCAGTGGATTGTTGTCATATGACTGTTGCATACCAAGCATTATGTGGAAACCATCAACTTGCAATTGCTAAATGTCTAATAGTGATTGTTGACACTAAATACAAACCAACGTAGTTTCAACATATTGAAACTCAAACGTGTGCATTTCTACATCTTTTTATTGAACTGACCTTGCTGAGCAATACATGTTTTACTTATCTACTAATTTCCCGAAGATTATGATCAATCACGTGTTATAATGCCATTAGTTATAATACCCACACTGCCTAACTTCGATTCGAAATATCTGAATTGTTGTGTATTTCACATATAACCATCACAAGTAAATGCCGAAAAATATAGATTTCTAAAAAACTAATCGGGCTGTAACCATGCTTGTCCTTTCGTCAGTTGTGGAATTCCTAGAAACACCTATAACATGAGAATACAAAAAATGGATTAATGGATAAAATTATCTTTGTAATATCTCAAAATAATGTTTAATACATGTTCGTGGAGCATACATTTTATTTAATATACAGAAATATACAACAAACTTACTTTTTGTCATTCACTTTCCAGCTGTCACCAAATTCAAGAACGTCTTTGGCAATGCTACCATTTGGTTTTTGGAAGTCATTGCGAGTATCACCATCTGCATTACCCATCAGACCGCATAGCTTCCCATTGTAAAAAGAGCCATTGTATGATACATCTAATACATGCTTTCTCAGAGTCCAATTAAAAGTGAATGTTGTGTCCTTCGAAGTGAAATGAAGTTTTATATGTTTATCCTCTTCCTGGATTGTTATAACTTTTGAGTCAGTCACCTGTCCACCTGTACTTCCCTGTTGATTGAATAATTATTCAATTTGTGATCGCTAAATTAAAAATTTTCTTTACAACATCACAATACTACATATTGCAACTCACTGTAGTAACATCCAGTCCATTAACGATCGCGTATTGGTTTCCAACAGTTATATTGAATGCGGTAGCTCTTGTTCTAACTTGGTCTGGTGTACTATCTTCTCTTGGTTCAAACTTAGTTGTGACTTCAAAACGAGACTTGTCGGTGCAGTCCTTGAACAGAGTGTACCAGCATGTGCCTTGGAATGTATAAGCGCGCCCATCAAATGTCCTCATATGAGGATCACCTCTCAGACCACTAGGAGGGCCTAATAAAAACATTAACGCACACGTTATGTATGATTGTTCTGCGTTTGTTCATAATACAAGTGAAACACAAGTGGAAAACAAATATAGGTTTTTTGAAAATGTTATGTTCACTCATAACATAAATCAATCAATCAATCCGAATGTAAGTTACAGAAATGGTTTATTGGCCAAAGGCTTGGGTTGCCACCAATATATTAGAATGATATTACAACTGATAGTATTGTAGAGATAAATCAAACACTATACTCACACTCGCAGATTGCACCAGTGTTTTTTAAACCACATCCATAGGCACCCCATGATGAATCGCTAATCCTACAAATATAAGTTCATTGACTGCATTATAACTGTATAAGCTACAATAAATCACAATACCATCTTTCGTCATTTGGAAATGTTTTGCATCACCGAAATTGCATTCGTGGTCAATCGGTTATTGAGTAATATATTGTAATGCAGAAACAAACAAAAACAGTAACTCCAGACAATGATGTGTCACCATCATTCTTAACTATGACCGCTCTATATTTTAGGTGACATTAACAGTACTTACGTAATGTCAACACAGTTGTAGTTACGATGTTCTGAATGCACATTATTGTATACGTCTTGGTCGTCTGT
Organism: Saccoglossus kowalevskii; assembly: GCF_978046115.1. Classification (NCBI taxonomy): domain Eukaryota; kingdom Metazoa; phylum Hemichordata; class Enteropneusta; family Harrimaniidae; genus Saccoglossus; species Saccoglossus kowalevskii. The sequence continues at coordinate 21,376,975 of NC_140661.1, read as the reverse complement.
GTAGTAAGTGTATCGCCCTTCATGGTCCCGATCGGTTACCCCGATCCAAAAATAACCTAATGAAATATCAAAATAAAACTAGGCTAGTGAAAGCAATTACTGGGATACAAATACAACGTAACACACTGGTAAATAATTTCCATTATTTCATTATTAATAACCTTAATTCACAACGGCTAGGCTTGCTACAATTACGACAAATCTATGCCTGTAAATATACCTGTCCCAGGCATTACTGCTATTATAGCGTTGTTTTCTTCCGCTGATCTTGGTTCTGCTAGTATACAGCCCATAGCTTCACAACTATCTTTACCTTCATACCAGGTTATGTGGCCTTTCACAACTTTATATTTACTCGTGGGACCTGCAACAAACATGGTTAATGGTTAATAACATACCGATTAATTAATATCCAATGACAACAAAAAGAGTACATATTCGGTGTAGCTGCTGAAAAGTTTGATAATATTTCTAATTGTATTATGTATAACCAATAGATCTGTCTTGATACAAAGTGATAGAGTAACAGTATTAATATGAATATCACACGATAGAACACGACAGCCTAAATTGAAGCATTGAAAACGTTGTATTCTCCAACACTATGCACAATTTTTTCAGTACATTTAAACACGATATGGCACTGCCAGTGGTTTGCTAACTAAGAGGGTGTACTTACTCCTCTGCTCAACCAGTCTCTGTATACAAAAAAAGAAAGAATGAGTGTTAGGTGTTAATCGCAAGTGACCATTGTAATTCTGTATCGTTTCAACTTCTCATCATTCAATTCTCCATTGGCGATGCAATAATTTATGTGAAAATTAACCAACACAACATTAAGACATGAAAATGGTAAAACGTTTGTTGATCTGAACAATGGTGTTTACATTAATTTATATATTTGCGTTTTTGGCAAAGACATTGTACGTTTTACCGTTTAAAATAGTTTGCTCAGCAATAATACTTGTATTAGAAACAAATTTGTTTGAAAATGCTGAAATTCAACTCCATTATGTTATGCTATCATCCCCAATTATGAAATCAATTCAAATATTGGGTGTAAAAAGTGTGCGACAATGGACTGCAGTCGTTCATTTAGTGGTGTAAATGTAAATTTTAAATTACGTTTAGAACAAAATAAAATCTACAGAAATGGTTCACACTTTTGATGTCACAAATCAACGTGTACGTAACATGAATTGTTCTAATTTGCTTAATGTTATTGTTTGGTTTGTATCACGTCATTACGTGTCCACAAAGTAATAATCTGAATACAAGTTAAAACCATATATTTCAATTATGTAAGATTACAATTGGTGAACGCATACTTCTAAAGTCACTAGGAGTTGTGCTGTCTAGTCGAGGAAGGATGGTATAAAACCGAAATAATGCTGGTAACGTGGCAATAGTGATGATAGGTGAACATACACAATACATCGTAGATTAATAAAAGAGTAAACCTACCTCATGCCGTGCTGCTAGCGTCAGACTGATAACAGAAAAGTCTAATAATAAACAGAACATGGTTGATGTATTCGCTGCAATACTCTTCAAATGTTATGCAAAGAGCAATTGTGCAACTGGTAGATTAGATCCGCTCTTTCGATTTTAAAGATTATTTTTTGCTGACCCGCGTTTGTATAATCCCTCCATTTGTAAGAATTTCAATTGGCGAAATAAAATAGTGGACATGCAAGTGATTTAATTCACGCATGCTCAGTTTCATTCTTTACGCGACGAAGGCTGGGAATGGTGGATAGCCGAGAACATAGAGTAATGCACTCTACTAGGTAAAAAAAATATTCATACACAACATCTGCACTTCGTACTACGGATTGCTTTTAATACTGTATATGTTATGGTACAAACATTTTGTCAAGATTGAATGAAAATAAGTCTCCATGCATTTCTATATGTACGCCAAATAAATCCATCTACCTTTCACTGCGACTATACGAATCGGCATCTTCATTAATTGTTCATTTTATTCTCAGCATTGTTTTCAATATTTACCAACCTTGTACATTTTCCTGATACGTTGGAATAAATTAATCAAATTTTCTACTCAAAATATCAATACATATGCATACATACATACATACATACATACATACATACATACATACATACATACATGAAAGTCCATAGTTTGACCATTAATGAGCCGCTCACAACATCAATGGAAAATAATTTTATGTCTTTGTGTTTATTTGTATGTATGTAATTAGCATTGACACGTCGTTGTCCTGAGCTCCAGAAAAATCTACGATTTTCACCTTTCAGACATCTAAGTAGTTATTTTTGTTGGTTCTATTGGTTTTGCAAATACTTTGTGATTCAAGGCACTACCTTTATTTTCTAATTCAGCATAAATCTACTGCATTTTTTGGTTGTTTTCCTTTCTGTGTTTTGGGGACTTGCCGGTACAGTGAGCCTGCCAAGATGGCCGTTTCCACGGCAAGCCCTACAAATTCACTGACACGTGGTGTGAAGTGCGAGTCGATTGACGGAGTCTCAATTATATTATTATTAGGACTTCAGGCATTGTTGAGTCTAAAAATGTTTAGGTGCCTCTAGAGCAAATAGAAGTGTTTTAGTTTTTTCTTAGTTATGTTTCATGCGTTGACCTGGTGTGAGCTCCAGGTACAATAGGTCACACATTTATTTATGTTGAGCCGTTAGTGAAACCGGCGACCAAGTTCATTCTCTCTGGTGTACCGCCTTTTATTAAGAATGATGTACTTGAGCCAATCTGATTAAAATCTGATGTAGTGTACGGGTTTTAATTATTTTGCCTATAAACTTATTTTAATTTTATTTTTTATTACTTTTGTTATTAATGCCCTTTTATTTTATTATTTTACTTTGATTTTGATTTTGTGATTTTTTTTAATTCCGCCCTACCTACATCTGACCCGATGCCTATGTAACGAGATTTCAACGAGACCCACTATCGACGATTTTAGTCAACGAATCACAGACCTCCTTCTATAGCGCACATGATGACGTCACCGGGCGGAGTCGGGTGGCAAACACACTCAAATAAAATGGCGGATTTACCGACGTTAGCGACCGAGAATAACACGGTTTTTCGGTAAGTTTATCATTGTCAAATGCAAAGAAAGTCATTTTTATGTTAATATTGTGGCTCGAATGGTTCGACTTTAGATCGTTATTTTGCATAGTTATATTTTGGGAGTGACGATTTTGTTTCCACCGTTTCGACCGAACACGAGTGTCTTTTTCCAGTCGCCTGCCCTGGAGACGGGTGATTTTTTTGTTGACGATCGGGCCAACATCGTCTACGGTATTGAAGCCGTAGCTGTAAATATTCATCAAATTGTATCAACATTTTGTACATTATACAATAACTCTTTACTAAGGTAATTGAGCTGATTTGGACTGGAATAAAATATTTTTTATTGGAACACATCGCAATTGATCAGGAAATATTTTTTTGCTCCAATTTTTTTGCGTCGATGCCGTGGGGCGGTGACCGTTATACAATTTAAAATCAGTTTGCATTGTTTACTATAGCTGTTTACAGTGTTCTAATCATTATGATTTACTTATTTTTTTGCTTCCATTCTAGATAATTATGCTCAGTGATGTAAAATTGAAGCGATGACTGAATGAACGAACCTTGGCTGGCGAAGATGTATCTGGAAGTGCACACATTTGTTGGAAGTGAAAAAAATATTCAATGTAATTACAAAAATTGTAAAATGCTGTGGAATTTCTTTTGCAAATAAAAATATACTAGCAATTTTCTATTAATGGTTCATTCAAGTGGGCACAATATAATGTACAGAAAGATTGCCCGTAGAGTGTCGCTACACTGAAAAGTACTAGTAAGCAACCGACAGCCTGTATAAAAGGGGGACTGTGATTGGCTGTTACTTACGCGAGATTTGAACGGGACTTACATAGGCGTCGGATCAGATGTAGGTAGGGCGGAATTAAAAAAAAAATCAAAATCAAAGTAAAATAATAAAATAAAAGGGCATTAATAACAAAAGTAATAAAAATAAAATCAAAATAAGTTTATATTGAAAATGATAAAACCGACACAACATCGGAACATGTAATAATACAAATGATATAAATGACATAACTGCAAATAATACTGATGAACACACTGATACAATTATAACTGCTGATAATATTATTGAAAATGTACACGATGATACTGATGATAAAAATACAAATAATCTGAAAAAACGACATCGACGCTATAAACACTACAAACTTTAGAAGCACTAATAGAATTGATGAATTGATCACGACTATGGATACTGGTGTTAAAGATTATACAGCTGTTGTCACGCGTGTCATACCTGATTTCCAATTAGGTGGCACGCGTACTGATCATTGTGATGATAATACTAGGTACCAGGTACTATTGTTTACAGTGATGAATTTTCACGATTATCTTCTAAAGAAATTGACGAGCAAAGGGTACGAACCCCTTACTCAATACCCCTCCCTCGGAAGACACACCGTCTCCTTCACATCTTTTACATCCACCTGATCCAGGTGAATTACACGATTCTAAAAGTGTGGATGTGTTTGATTCAAAGTCGATAGTGTCGGCCTATGATGGAGACGACAATGAATTTGCTATGTCCTATATATCAGACATGAGTGTTGCTTCCATTGAAGATGGGTTATCTGAAGAGTCATTGATGGTTTTTCATACTATACAATAATGAATAAACATGGCAGCACGGTTACTAAAAAGATTTAGTAACAGTGATGGCAGCTACAGTTTGAAATCAAAATCTCGTTTTTTTGTTTTTTGTAGTGAATATGGATTTTAAACTATACGCGCATTTTCACGAAACCGATATAATCACACAGAGACTTGTAACTTCGAATGAAATTTACCGACTTTGCTTAAAAACACTCAATATTTGTAGACGTAACACAGAACAGAAATGCTTCAAATGAGCCCAAAGAAAATTTTATGACGTCACCGCTGTCTCCCCAAGACGCACTATACGCGGGACTACAAAGCTGATTACATCTACCCTGGGAAAACACCCTTCTCAGTAAACAATTGATAATGTGAGCAAGGAGGCGCGCAATAATATTGACTGAATGGATAATGTTTTGGAGTGGATTTGGTCCTGACCAGCAGATTTATTTTGGTCCAATTTAGTGATTTCAGTTAAAATGTCAGCCACACAAACAGGGTGAAAATAGAATGAATTAATTTGATTATTGTTAAGATATTTTCTAAAATCACCAACATTAGTTATATTAGCTGCGAGGTTAGGTTGGTGAAGAATTCATTAAATTCCTCACCAATATCGATATCAGCACTACTGATCAGGGGCGTACCGTCTGCTGGATTTAATATAATTGAGTGGAACTACCTTTACTTTTGTTTAACATTTCATTAATTACTTTCCAAGTTGTATTGGTATTGCCGTGAGCAAGTGAAAATTTATTTGAGTAATGCATTTTTTTGGCTGACTTGAGAAGCTTGGTAAGTAAATTTCTGTACGATTTATAATAATTTATATTTTGGTGGTTTCTTTTCAATTTGGTTAATGAACTACGTTTTTTAATTGATTTAATGAGCCTTTTCGTTAACAAAGGCTTAAGAGCTGAGCTCTGGTGAGACCTTCGAAGAGATGGCATAAAATTGTGTATATGCCATATTTGGGTAAAAACAATCATACACCTTTTGCCAGGAAACCTTGCCCAAGTCAGTCAAAAATGCGTCCACATTGTAATTCTAAAAATCGTATTTAAATACGGTATTATCTTGTCTGAAAATATGAGCAAGGATCTTAATTATGCCAAAATGGGGAAATGATCGGTGATGTCAGAGTGTATATATATAATACTACCACAATCAAAGAAATAGTCCTAGATATTAGTTACCAGATGGTCGATGGTTGTTTATATAGTACCAGTAACCTTTGTAGGCGTTGTAGTAATTTGAGCGAAGTTATATGTACTGAGGAGGTTGAGATAATTAGTAGCAGATGTAAAGTTAACTGAAATATCAATGTTCACGTCACCAAGGATTAAACAATGCTCACCATTAGTGGACAGCTGGTTAAGACATGCCTCTAAACTGTCAAGATATTCATGATATGGCGTGTTCGGCTTACGGTACTTAACACTAATGATGAGTTTGCTATTGTTGATTTCAGTTCCCACGGAGATTGAATCACAGTGCATAATTTTAAAGGCGTTAATCGTTCAAAAGACAAAGAGCTGTGAATATATAGTGTAACTCCCCCACCTCGTGAGCCTTCTTTGTTACAAGTGATTAGATTACAGTTTGGTATATTATAAAGAGGCAAGTTTGAATGAGAGTTTAACAAAGTTTCACTAAAGTTATGCTTTAAAATGTTTAAAGTCATCGAAATTTTTGGTTATGGATCTAATATTTGAATGTAGGAATGAACATACATTCTGGTGGGCTATTATGGAATTAAATTCATCACAAGGGTAAGAACTGCAGTGATATTGGTGTTGGGATGGCGGGTAAATGTTCATGACTATGCATGGGCTATAAATTAGAGATGGTTACCATATAAAATAGAAAATAGAAAAAGAAAGGCAATACGCTGCACATCTTGAAGGAGTTGATTTTCACTGCAGGAGATCCATTTTCTTTCCTGGCATAAATTTTCCCTCTCTCAGTATCTACAAATATTGCCATTTTGCCGACTTGCGTTTAATATTGTCTTCGTAGAAAAGTTTCTTGTTGTTGTCAGTCAGTTTTTCATTTATGTAAATTCCCTTATTTGATTGACGTAGTTCTGGGATGTTTAAGTGCGATGCTGTTTTGCTGTATACATTTTACTTTGCCCTGTATAATTTATTTCTGATACTTCTACGCGTGAAACTCACGATGATACTGGATGACTGGTCGTGTTTTTGTGATAATCGATGTGGCTGATATCGATGTCGGTCTCGGACATTTGAACACTAGCTAATTCGGCAACTTTGATTATAATATCATCTGCGCTCTCATATTGTCTTTCTCGTATTCCTTGGATAATTAAATTATTGTGTCTAGTGTAGTGTTGTAGAGATTCAACTTCACTTTGCACCACTTTCAGTCTGTCCTCAGTTGACAATAGCTTCCTATGCAACGCCTTATTTTCACTTTTGATATCTGCCATCTGCTTCCTGTAGGTCTCAAAGAATGAATTCATAACTCTTCTGGTTTTGTTGACACAGAAATTAAAAAATCCACCTTTTCGACCAAAAAGGCAAACTTTTCTTCAATAGTTGGTGGCCTTGCTTCGTCCGCCATTTTGCCTTTGTCTGTCCTGTTTTTCTCATTGCGAGGAAAAAGTTTTGATTCCGTGTGCGTAAGGGTGCCTCTAAAGGTGGTGGTTTCGCGTTCACCCCACCCTTCGCAAAACTATTTTTTCCAATTTATTTTATAACAGAAAAAAATCACCACAGCTCGGCCAGTATAGTCTGGGTGATTTCGCGGTTACAGGGGATTTCGCACCACAATTTCGCTATTTTTTCATTTAATTTTAAATTTAAAAAGAAAAAAACGTCCAGACTGTGCCAGTCTACTGATTGTATACAATGTTTTGTTTTGATCACCCGCAAATATGGACAGTGTGTCGTCCCCTATTCCATATCCATATATGAAAATATAATCTTAAGATCTGGTTTTTGTTAATCATACAAAATGGGGTGACAGGTTGCTTCCCATAACACTCGGCATGCCAATCAAACCATTGTTTACCCTCACAGACAATATAGTCATAATATCATTATGCTAGCTGGTTTAAATTACAGCTGTACCCCGATTAACAATTCAGCGCACCAATATTCTGTTATTAACAATATTTCAGAACCAGAGGTTTAATTTTATAATCAAGAAACTCTGTAGTGTTTGTGTGTGTAGAACTGGACACTATTTTAAAAACGTATAGTATAACACTGTCATTATTGTATGTACTTATTCTGAAAAGCTGATATTGTACAGTTTAGATTGACTCGACAACGGAAACTTTCCCAATTATTTTACATTCCCAAACCTGTACACAATTACAATCGTTTTCACTAAACATTGGACAATCAGATTGTGGTAAATGTTGATACATCAGAGCAAGTACCTAATAAAATTGCCACTGAATTTATCCCAACTAATCAAAACATTATAACTGTAGCATAAACATTTTTGATACAATGTATACCTGTCTGAGTCCAAGGCGCCATTTTCTCTTTTATTGTTTGCGCAAGACATTTCGTTTTTTTAGCTTGAACAGTGTGAATTCTGACCAGCATTGCTGATTTACAATGCTCTTTGGACAATGGCTGAATATCTTTTCAAGCTACATTTTACTTATTACACGGAGGACAGAATTGTTCCCATCTATGTTAAAGAAGACGAGTTTATGTGCATGTCATATCAAATTTTTTTTGACTATCTATGCGAACAGATTGCTTTTTTAAGGCGAATGCAGGCTATTCGTCTGCAAATCATCAAGGAAATACAAGTGAACATATATTGTTTTAATACTGGTACAAGTTGCCTTCCATTTCAGTTCGTATTGACCTATTTTTGGCGGAAAGCAAATCACACTTTCTCTATCAAAAATTTGACTTGCCCCGGGCGTGATGTGACCAATGGCGTCTGCTGTAGCAAACTCAGTAAATCTATAGGAAAATTCCTGGTTTCCCCCCAAATACGATTTTATAGACCGAAAACATTGTTCACAGATATTATACTCGGGATTGTATGGTGGTTGAAAAATTAGGTGCACTCCTTGCTGTTGTAATAAATGTTCCAAATTAGGTTCGACAATCCTGGCGTGATGAAAACCACAATTATCCATGATTACACAATCTCCTGGTGCCAAACAACGATTTCCAACGTGGTCTTCTACATTGACTGCTTCAAAGAAAAAGTTCATCATTTCTATAGCATTGGAAGGTCCAACAATGATATCAGATTGTTCGACACCAAATATACTTGTAAGCAGGTTTATTGTGTAATTAATATTAGACGCAAACCGCTGTATTTCTGTCGCCGGTGTACCAATTTCTGTATGCCCGTAAGGGTGTATGGAAAACGAAGACCCTGGAAAACGAAGACCGAAGACCTAAGACCCTGGAAAACGAAGACCATGGAAAACGAAGACCCTGGAATGTTCCTATGACGCCAATGATACACGAATTCGCCCAATATCGGGCATTTACATATGTTACATATGTTTAGTAAAATGCAATTATACATATACGTATTATTTCGCATTCAATATACGCACGTTGTGAGTTCACAACGAAAATAAGTACTTCACGTTGTAATTTCACAATTAAAAGTAGTTAGTTTAATTTATTATGAAGAATTTCGTACGGGAAGTTAGTTCACAATGAAAGTAAATGCCCGATATTGGGCGAATTCGTGTATCATTTGCGTCATAGGAACATTCCAGGGTCTTCGTTTTCCAGGGTCTTCTTTTTCCAGGGTCTTCGTTTTCCATGGTCTTCGTTTTCCAGAGTCTTCGTTTTCCAGGGTCTTCGTTTTCCATACACCCATGCCCGTAACGCCGGTTTCCAGTAGACTAAGTACGAATGACAGACGCCTCGTCAAACCAGTGCAGCTGTTCTGGTCTAAAACCAGAAATGTTATCGATAAATTCAAGCATTCGTTGTTCGTTAATGTCAGTCGTTAACTTTGCAGCAATTACAAGGTCGTAGGAAGCAAAAAATACTAGTGTTTGGTCCGGCCATCCATCGAAGGCCGTAGGTCCGAGGCGTATGTTGACGTGGGCCTAAGGACCACGTCTGCTAGGGGGCGTGCAGAAGTGGTCCGGCCATAGCCGGTATGGCCAGTACGGTTCCTACGGCCTTGAATTATAGGTTTTAACTTTTTCCTCGTCATGTTTAGGTGGTGAACGAGTAAACCGTGGATGAACTAAGGACATGTGGCACACATTATCTTGGCGTAACTTTGACCGAATTTCACGCCGATAAATACAAGGCTGTCGCCGTTTATAAAATTCAATATGCTGTAAAATATTGCCAGTCAAGTATGTTCTGTTACCATGTTTTCGTCCGTGCTTCCCAGCTGAAACATCACCGCTAGTAATAAGTTTAGTGCATATATTATTCGCAGTACTTTTTGACACCCTAGTTTGTTGTGCAAATTGACTACACGACAGCCAATTTAAGTAAAGTTCAACAATTTTCTGTCGTACACTAAATTGTGTGTCGAATTATGAGACTGCATTTTGTCAACAAATTACATGTACTCCCGACTTTCCCGCGTTATATGCTCTGGGTGTCTGGACACACTACTGGGACACACACAAACGTAACATTTTATGTAAATGAGTTGAGTACAGACAGTTATACATTGTATCAAACATGTTTAGGCTACAGTTATGATGTTTTGATTAGTAGGGATAAATTCAGTGACAATTTCATTAGGTACTTGCTCTGATGTATCAACATTTACCACAATCTGATTGTCCAATGTTTAGTGAAAACGATTGTAAATCGGGGGAGTCGTCGCCTGCGCATGCGTCAGATGGCCATAGCGTGTGTTGTTGTCGTCGCTTGGAACTCAATTCCCGTGCGTGCGCAGGTGACGACCCTCCCGCTTTAATATGAAATTCACTATTATTATTATGTTTATAATCACCATCTTTGGCAAATGTCTAGGTAACTAACATTCAATAATTAGTTCTCTACATAACTTGCAATGTTTTGAAATTCTCTTTCAGCATTTGCTAGGAAAGTATATTTTGTTCTAAACAGTCCACGTGACAGTAAATTCGTCGGCGAGGGCGCTGTATCCCATTTCATGCTTTTGTTTGAGTGATATGCCGCCAGCCGGTTCTGGTGAAGTAAGAACTCATGAGTATTTGGATAAAGTCTAAACATACTCGCACAAGTTACTACCCCCCCCCCCAAAAAAAAAAACACACACACACCACAGTGAGTATGCTCCCACACGACCTGAGGAAGTCTCTATTGTGTCGGACCTCAAACTGCGCTCAGCTCTCGCTAAATATGGCTTATTTTACCGCTTCATATCATATGGATATCAATCTAAACAACAATATTACACACTCAAACAGCACGTTGTCGAATGGACATCTGATGATCTGATGCTACAAAATTTATCATAGTTGCTGTCGATGAGGATCTGATTTTAAATTTGTCGTAAGCCTCAAGCTTTTCCTCCTCGTCAGAACCTATAATAATAATTAATAATAATAATAATAATAGACTTTATTCAAAGAGAATAAAAACATGTTAAGCCAAAGGCTTATCTCACCTCACACATGGTCCTCAAAAATTAGTACAAAATACAGAAATTAGTAATACATTTTTAAATAAAGGAGTACAGAAATATAACATAACAACTAAGTCTTTGACATGGACCATTTAAAATAGTTACTTTTAATGGTACGAATTGATAGAGGTATTTTATTCCAAAATTCAGGAGCCGAGAATTGGAAGCTATCTGAATATACTTTAATAATTTTACCAGGAGTCAAGTATAATTTGAAACTGTCTGAATTTCTGGTAGTCCTAGTGCTGACTTCTCTGGTCAATTTAAACATTTGTCTCATATAAGTTGAAGCAAGATTATTTAATGATTTATGACAGAGCGCCGGTAATCAACACTATCCATCACAGTCATCCATCTCAATTTTTGAAATAGAGGTTTAGTAGGAGTTCGCGAAGGGAGATTAAAAATCATCCTAGCCGATCTTTTCTGTAGTGTATATAGTCTGTTTAACTAGTCTGATCCCCTAACTGTGCTACAGTAGTCCAAATGGGGAAAGATGAAAGCATGACAAAATTTGATACGGATAGCTGTGGAAAGATACAGTTTTATACCCCTAAATCGAGCTAGAAGCATACTCACTACTCTATGAACTTTATTAATATGATCTTTCCATGTTAGATTTTGATCTACCATGACACAAAGTAGTTTTTCTGACTTGCTCTAATTTTGAATCATTTACTGAAATGTTAAGTTCCTTAACAGGTAACTTATGATATTTTTGAGAAGTTGTAACTAACATTGTTTTACTTTTCTCACTATTTATGATCATCTTATTAGTTTTACACCATGCTTCTACATTAGACATGTCCGAGCCCAGTTTCTGCTGCATAAGTTCTACGATTTCTCCAGAAGTAGTGAAAGTACTATCATCGGCATACATGTCGAGTACTGACTGTTCCGTTTCCAAGGCAAGATCATTCATGTATATTATAAACAGCATTGGACCTAGTGTTGGAAGTGACTCAGATGTGGCTCTTTTAAATTTAACAAATTGTGACCTGTCCGTTAAATATGATTTGAACCACTGTAGTGATTGGTCACTTACTGTATACAAAAATAATTTGTGTAATAAAAGATCATGATTGATCATGTCGAAGGCCTTGCGTAAGTCAAGAAGGACCAATCCTGTCAAGTCACCCTTGTCTATATTGGTAGCCCATTAGGATGCCATCTTAGCAAGGGCGGTCTCGCAGGAGTGAAATTTCCTGAAACCTGATTGAGCCAAATGTAACAGGTTATAGTTAGTTAAGAAATTATACAATTGGTTGTGTACATGTTTCTCCACTATTTTAGAAAGTATACATAAATTGCTGATAAGTCTGTAATTAGACGTTACATTAGAGGGGTCACTCTTGAAAATAGGGCTGATTCTACCTTTTTTCCCATTGGGTTTGGAAATCGCTTAGTAGTAATACTTAGATTAATAATCTTGGTTGCACCATCAGCAATTATGGGTGCAGCAATCCTGAATATCTTGGAAGACAACCCATCTGGTCCTATAGATTTTCAAGGATCTAGGTCCTGTAAAGCTTTCAGAACGAATTCTTGCGTGATTTGGAGAATGGTAAAAGTAGCAGAATTGGGAACTTTAGATGTAACAAAATTTGTCAACTTTTTGAAATCAGGTTGAGATGGGTTGACTTCCGCGAGATATTCAGATACAATGTTGCTAAAGTAGTTGTTGAAAAACATGGTAATCTCATTGGGATTCGTTAAGACTGCCTCCCCATCTTTAAGTTTGAGTGGAGGGGGAATAGTGGGCTTGGGTCAAGTTCTCTAAAGTGTTTCCAAGTTTGCCTATTATTCGATTTGTTTTGATCAAATAGATTAATGTAGTATTCACGCTTTGCAGTTTTTATCATATTAACCACCATATTATGTCAGATCTTATAGTTTGTGTGATTATGTACCTTAGTGTAATTGTCTCTGGTATGCATAGCTTTTAAAATGTCATTTGATATCCGATCTGGCTGTTTATTTCGTTTGAAACGTTTCCTTCGCCATGGAGCATGTTCATCCAAAACCTCTTCAACTAAGATGGTAAAAGTATCCAGGGCTTTATTGACTTCACTGAACATGTCTAGGATATTCCATGGCAGTTTTTCTAGATCTTCATTGAATTTCATTAGGTCAAAACCTAGGTGAGTGTATTGACCTCCCCGTCGTTTCAACGGCGTTCAACATGTTATATTTGTCGATATTGTTGAATATTCACCGTCTGATGACTGCGTACGACGGTAGAGGGCGTGGTTATTTGCCAGGGCATGGTCATCCCCGTCACCAGTAAACCTTATTTTAACCTACCTTGGCATGTTATACGGACTACCACTCATAGTCATGCAACCTTCCAGTCCCCTGGAAACAAAGTTGCTCACTAATGAAACATCAGTAGTTGAAATAGTATTCTGTCTCGATATCGTAACAAAGCTCATCTGTACCACCGGCGTCACGTGCTTCCCAAGCCGAGGGTAAAGTTCCATCATGAGTTTCTGGTAATGAATGTGTGGCCACATAGTAACCGATGCGCACACATACCGATCCTCGATCGAACACGGAATCTGGTATATTTGATTCATTTCTGTGTTAGGGTTGTCTAGATTTTATTTTACTTTTTTGCCGGGTCGTACATATATATTACGCTTCAAGTTGTTTTTTTCTCGCCATCGTTGTCAGTAAATTCATGGATGGATTAACTGTTTTTTTTATTTACATCTTGTTAAACTGGGCCTGAAAATGCAATAAGAAATACTGCTTCTATATGTTTTCTCTAAATCCATAACATGAAATGGACTTGTGTATAGTTACAACTGAAACTGTCAGGACTGACCATCGAATGGAATACAAATGCATTTAGAGTAGGATAAATATATCTCAATCAAAATATTTTGTCTTGTCAGGACTAAACTCTGCGTTTTCAGAAAAAAATGGTCTGGCCTTTGCACACAGAAACTTGGTCTACCCTCACTACATATGATATATAGAACAGAGAACGATCCGGTAAAAAAACGCTTGGTATACTTTATCTTATTACTGCCGCAGTTCTCTCATCTCTAGTCCACCCACCGGCTTGCCTGTGAAAACACATAAAAACATTTGTTAATTTTTTTCATTCTGGGAATTTCGTCACTCGCTGAGATATCATCTCAAACGCTTTCTATGAATGCTTGTGTTGATACCGGGACTATATTTATTTCAGGTATGTTTTGCGACATATGTATATACAGACTTGTCGGTTTTCTATTTCACCGCAAATAGATAAAAACGGTACAAAAAAAATACTTCCATCGATGAGGGCGATAATCACTATGGCGAAGATAAAAAAACATCCTGTTTCTGAGATCAAAGGCGATTCGGTGGCAAATATAGGGAAGTTTCCTGGAAAGCGATGACGATAGGACCCACTTAATGGTATTCAATAAAAGAAATCATACATTAAATAGGAAGTCAGTGTTTTAAGAGGGAAATGAAATTGCCACAGTAGATAGTTTTAATTACCTGAGCTTGAGTATAATTTTCACACCGAATGGAAAATTCAAAACTGCGTCCAATACTTTAAAAGAGAAAGCTATGAAAGCTATGTTTCCACTAAAGCAGTCTTTATTAACATTATCACACATTATTAAATTAGCACAGCATTGAATTTATTTGATAAATTAATTGTACCAATTATTAATTATGGGTGTAAAGTATGGGGAGAAGAATCAGCAAAACATAGTAACATTATAGAAAGTGTACAGTTTGCATTCTGTAGATTTTTCTTAGGTGTCAGCAAAAATTCAACAAAAAATGCTATTCTTGGAGAGCTGGGTAGATATCCAATGAACGTCAAAATTGAAACACATATGTTAAAACATTGGTTGAGACTAAAATCCCCGAAATTCCCAACATTGTAGCAACTGCCTTTATGGAAATAAAAACTTGGAAAACAGGATGGGTGGAAAGAATAGAAGAGATAACTTAAAACAACAATCTTTCAGAATTATCAAAACAAGATGAAAAAAAGATAGGGGAGGTACTCAGAGAAAATTATGTAAAAACATGGAGAAGGGAATTATTTAATGACAGCAGAATGAATGTAGCAACAAACAAACTAACTTCATACAGAAAATTTAAAACTACTTTTAATATGGAGAATTATTTAAATGATATAAAAAAAATTAAGGCGATTATTTTGCAAATTTAGAATTTCTGATCATAAACTACTCATTGAGACTGGCAGACAAAAGAAAATTCCTAGAAACGAAATATTATGTAAACTCCGCACAGATGTTAAAATTGAAGACGAGTATCATTTCTTATAAAGAAGGATGCAGTAAATATGACATACCCGTAATAAATTATTTACATATATACAGGACAAAAAATCTGACTTCTTCAAAATGAATGAAGACGAAAAATTCCGATTAATTATGACAAGCTTTGCAGGAATAAAAACTGCACAATTCATACATACAAGTATGAACTTAAGAGATGAAACATAGCAACTCCATCAAATTAGTCTGCAGGTAGTTTTAATGCAATGGCATATTTGGTAGCTTAGTAGTTTTATTGTTATACTAATTTTCATGAATAGTTTTCTCCCGTACTCAGTTACATTTGTTCAATGTTTTATTCGTGATTTTGGTGGATTGAACTGTACTTCAGTTTTGCTTTGTTCTAAACAATAACATTAGCTTATGTTTTTCCTCGTTCTATAATTTATGTACTTAATGTGCTATTTGTGATATTAGTTGTGTGAAGTATTATTTCTATCTTTGTTTTACAACCATAAAATTACTCTCTGTGGTAGATTTTCGTGTTGAATAGATGTTGTGGGTATCACTGACTTCCGCCATGCTGACACACCATGACTTCCTACATAAATATAAGCTATAGGTTATCTCACACTGCATGAAAATTCGAATTTCCGTCGTAACCGCTTGCGGGATTGGCAACCGTGACGTGTTTTGCAGTAAATCCGTTGTTTACATTTGGGTGTGTAAATGTTCGAATTTGCTAATTCGCTAATCCTACGTGCACGAAATATGTTTTGAGGTTAACCTCAATTTGAGATTTACTGGATCCCGGCAGGACAGGATTCCGGCACACATTATCTCAGAAAACATGTGTTTAGGCAATGTACTTTTTAAGTTACTGCCAACACATTACAATACAACAAAATCGTAAAGGAACGTTGATGTAGATCTAAAAAGTCACCAATTTCAATCTTTATTTTAAAATACAAATAGTCCTATTGGGGCTTCATAAATCGCGCGACATAAACAACAATATTTCGCTAAAAACATAGGTGGTTTAACAATTAACATATTATGGCACACTCGCTTTAATGTTTTTAAAATTGTTAAAATCCGGCATAACAGGCAATATTTATAACATTATAAAAGAAATGTACAGTAAAGTAAACTATAAAGTCAAGGTTAATGATGGATTAACAACTGAATTCACATCAAATACTGTGGTGTAACTTAAGTCCAACTCTTTTCAATTTGTTTATTAATGACCTACCAGGAATGTTTGATACTGCAACATGTAATCCACCCACACTGGGAAACAGTAAAGTTGGGTGCCTCCTCTTTGCAGACGACATTGTCATCCTTTCAGAAACAAAACATGGATTACAAAATAGCTGAGATAATCTCTCCACTTACACAAAACACTGGAAGCTGACTGTTAATACAGAGAAAACAAAAATAATGGTTTTCAATAAAAATAATCGTCTATTAGATAACAACAATATCTTCTGAAAGTAAAGAAACTAATGTGGTTAGACACTACAACTATTAGGGGTTGTAATATATGTTCGAACGGAAAATTTAAGGAGGCAATGAAAACATTAAAACTAAAAGGCCAAAAAGCTTTATTTAGTTTAAAAGCAAAACTTGGACATAAGGCAAATTTAAATCCACTTACAATGCTACCCTTTTTCGATAAACTAATTAGACCCATACTAGTGACATCTGGGGTCATGAAAGCACACACAAATCGAGTGTGGAAAAAATCCACCTAAACTTTTGTCGTTTTGTTTTAGGAGTCAGCAAGAACACATCTATCTTGGGTATTTATGGGGAACTGGGAAAATACCACTCGACGTATTCATCAAAAAACAATTAATTAAATACTTCAACAGAGTAATGAATACATCAAATGAATTGGTAAGTGAGGCAGCAATTATGAACAAACAATTAAACAGCAAATGGTACAGTGCCATAACTACACCACAAATTATCGAAACAACAACTATACTGAACGACAGAGAAACCAAGAAATTAGGTTTGGAAGTTGAAAAAAATATATATAAATTATACTGGAAAAGGGAAATTAACATAGGGACTGATGTTAACCAAAATGACAATAACAGAAGAAATAAACTCAGAACGTACAAAAATTTCAAAAATGAATTTACTTTAGAAAATTATGTGATCAAAATAAAGAATGCCGAACTTCGTGAATGTCTAAGTAGGTTCCGTCTGAGCAATCATAAACTAAAAATTGAAACAGGGAGGTACACCAAACCAAAAACCGAAATAGGAAAAAGAATCTGCGAACTGTGTTCAAATAACAAAGTAGAAGGTGAGTACCATTTCATGATTGAATGCCCCTTCTACGAAAAATCGCGGACAACATTATTTGTAAGCACACTACTAAGCACATTATAAATTTCACGAATATGAGTGACTACACAATTTTTTTAAAAATTAATGGGTGATACAAATCTGAATGTACAAATACCAGTTACCAAATTTATCAAAAATAACACGAACCTTAGACAGCAACATCTTCTGGCAAATTAACATAAATACGTGTTTTCTCATTTCCATCTTTCATTGATTTATTGCTTTTTTTATTATTATTATTTCATCTATTTTTTTTCAATATTATTACCAACATATATCAATAGTTTTTTTGTAATTGTAGTCTGTTGATTTATTTTTTAAACCATTGTTGTGCTTTAGACAGTACATGTACATGTAATTCTTGTAAAATTTCTATGTTTTATATATGTGTTTTAGCAGTTAGTGTAACCATTTTAATTCCTTCTGAGGAATTTTAAGTGTTTCAATAAACCTACATGCTAATGTTTCAAATAGTGTCCAAAGCTGCGTTCCCATTTTGAACATTTGTGCTATCCCCTGACCAACATACGCACTGTCAACTGAGTTGGGGGGGGGGCGTTGTTTGTCCTTGCAGTGGCATTGTAGATGTGGGTTTCTAGAGATTAGTCAAAATAAAGACGGGAAAGTAACTTGAAGTCAACAGCGAATATCTACTTTTAAGGTATCATTTTTGTAAAGCATTATTTGAAAACATTTTTGTTTGTTTTAAGATTGTTCTGGGGTCGAACATGTGTTTTACACGGGAGTGCAAAACACTTTAAAGAATTAATGGCTCGCTAAATGACTAGGACGGACACGGGTTATTAATACCCAGTGCAATAAATACCGTATTATACGCTCGAAAAACAGTAAGTTGTACAAAAAAAAAAAAAAAAAACAACACAAAAAAACACACAACAAAGACAGACGTATACCGTAACATATATCGTTATCTGGACGAAGTAGACAGTTTTCAACGTACGTTGATAAGGCGTACATGGACCTGTATAGAATAGAATAACAACTAAACCACACTGAAAATATACTATATTATGTGAAAACGGATGCATTTGGCTGAAAATGGCAGCTCTTATATGCACAGCTGGGTCAACGCTAATTTTTACCTCTTGATTGTCTGCTCCGATTATTATGAGCGACGCCCGACAAGGAAGTCTGGGAAGTATTCAAACGAGCCACGTTATATAAGCCCGAACGTTTACTTAATGAAGCTGTCTTGAAAGGTTCGTATAGACTTCCTATGTCGCCTTTACTGGCCGGCTATAGTCTCGTAGTAATGAAATCAAGTACCCTGCAATGTATGTGCCTTTTTTTTTTTGCAGACTTTGCTCAAACCACATTTTACGCCAGTCTAGACTTTGGACGCCAGTATTTAGTTGATTATTTCAATTCCGTATCTTTAGATTAAAATGCAGACGCGTTTAACCTCGAACTACTTTTTAATTTCACAGTCCTTCAGATGTCACACAAGGTCACACATCCTCGTACTTTCTGGAGAGGGCCCCAAAACCACAATAATATTCAATATTATACCTTAATTTCTTTTTTTTAACTCCAACAATGAGTGTTTACTATTTTTTAAATATAATCGAGAAATTCCCGTCTTAGTAAATCCGTGACCCAGAAGTAGGGTGTATAGCTTCTTGGGGTGTCATGCATTCCTGTTGCCTAAGATGTTACACTCCTGGACTCTTGGCAAGTTATTCATTTCCGCAAATCAATAAATCATACTTATAGGCTCGGGGGGATTCTTTATCTTGGACGCGGTGGTTTCGCGGCTGGGGGGGGGCTTTATCTGAGGACTCGGTCAGCTGATTTAATTCAATTTTTTGAGTAATCTTAATTTTATTTCTTAAGTAATACTATTTTTTTATTCTGTTTATTTTTTCGTAACTTTATGCCCCGGCTGCGCGCGTTTCTTCTGACTGTTGTGTGTATGCCAAACGACCCTGAAATTTCCAAATAGAAAGCGCCCTCTAGAGATCACTTATCTTCACACAAGGCAAGAATCACAAAAAATGGCGCTGTGCTTGGCAGGTAGTGTTTACGATCGGACGGTGAAATGTGCGTTACTGGTAACTCTGCTTTGTAAAATGACATCCATTGCTCACAAATGTAATCACCAATATCCAGGAATACACGAGGTGAGGTTTTTATATATGTGAAATTGTATACAGACTGTCAAATACGCCGACTTCCGCGTTGCAGGTGACCCGAGTCGATTGATTATTGCAGTGCCCAGTCACAGTCCCTAGAGGGACTGTGGCCCAGTGTAAACAATATCAT
Source organism: Saccoglossus kowalevskii (assembly GCF_978046115.1). NCBI lineage: Eukaryota > Metazoa > Hemichordata > Enteropneusta > Harrimaniidae > Saccoglossus > Saccoglossus kowalevskii. The sequence goes on along the minus strand of NC_140661.1, from coordinate 21,356,782 downwards.
GTGAAGATCTGTCAATTTTTCTTATGTTCACTTTACTATATTTTAACAAGACCATTCCATTGAATCACATATTATTATGTGTAAATGTATTTGTTTCCTGTTGATTACTTGTAATGCTTCTCAAATTCCGAAGTCTTTGGCTGAAGACGTGATGTACTGTATGCCATTGAGGGGTTGGCAATATAAACCCTGGGAGGGGATTAAACTTTCAATTTCTTTTTCACCCATATTTGATGTTTGATGTACTTTTTCTTGCTTTCCTCTGTCCTATGCATGTGCAGATTTTTTTATTTTTTTTTTTTTATTTTTTTTTGTAATCCACTCGCCTACAGTTTTCAATGGTTTTCCCCTAATGAGTGGAATATGCACATTATAAAACCAGGGCTCTGTCTCACAGCTAGGATGAGTCATCGTTGTAAACGACTTTAAACATAATTTTTTGCAGACCTTGATAGTTGCATTATACTATGTACACATTCTTTGTTGACTTATGCTGATATAAGAAACATTTTTTTTTCTTGCCCAGATTATCTTATTTGTTTGTACTAATAGTATTAGGCAATTACATAAATTACATAAAAGGTGCACAGTAAAAAATAAGTCTTATTTTAATGATCAAGCAAACAATAAATTTTGTGTCTCATGTGGGCTTTTATTAAAAAATATTTCTAGCCTAGTAAATATGGTAATATTTTGTTCCAATAGTATGGAACGTCTGAATGGTTTGACGATGTTATCGTTAAATTTTCTGTAAAAGCATTATGATTATATTTTTTCAAAACTGCATACATGTTACTATAATGAAACAAAAAATTATATTTTTATACTATTTGATTTATACTTATATTTATACCCGGTTACTTATTTATATTTGAACATTTTTGATGGAAATTTATAAAACCTTCACCCCGGCAGTAGATTATCAAAATATGCAAAGCGCAAGAAATTGTCAATGGCTCCAGAGCTGTGTGCAGTTTACAAAACCTGATCAAATTTATTATTTAATATTTCACACACATATTCTTGAATTTAAAATGAAATTTAAAAAGTAGTATTATCCCTATAGTTTGGCAAAAACAAGTAAATTACTGTAAAGGGGGTAATTATTCACTGGGTTTTAATTTAGCTTATTTCGCTGACTGGAAAAATGCGCTAAATTAAAACCCAGTGAATATGTAAAATTTAGTATAGAACACATTATCTAAATGACGAAACCGTGAATTTAAAACCCACTGAATATGCCTGAAATGGTAAATCAGTGAAATTTAAACCCAGTGAAAATTAGTCATTTTACAGTATTATTTAAACATTTATTTTCATGTAGCAAGGATATTTTCATAATACATTACAGTTGTTTACATAAATTTACAGTTGTTTAATTTTACATGGACGACATTCATCATTGTGATTGATCAACGGGTTTTCAACCCACATTCAAAATTTATAATCGTTTATACATTTTTCTCTAAAAGGTAGTGTAGTGTGATAAGCTCCTTGTTGTCATTTCACTCTGACTCTCATTCTGATTTAAACTTCATTCTCTCTTGCAATGGGGAAGAATTTGATGAAACATAAGGTTACATTTAAACCTTATTATATACCTAAAATAAAGTAGGACTTCCCCAAAGTTTCAGTATACCACTTGTGCTGTTAATTTCCATCGCCTTCCTTGTTTAATTATTTATGGTATCTTTATACAGGGTGGTGGGGGCAGTGTCAGCATGCTTTCAAATTTGTTGTTATGTGTTGTATGCATTGCATGGAAGTTAAACATGGTGCTTCACAACAAATACAAAACCACCTTTGTTGGGATTTATATTTAATAAACGTTTTAATTTCTCATGAGTGGCAATTTAGTCAAAGATGAGAAAACTGCACAAGAAATTTGTCTTTACACGTATCGGCAATGCGAGCTGCCCAGCAAGTTTCTATTCTGACGTCACAAGGGGAATTTCTATATGCAAATGAGAAGCTAATGAGGAGCCTCGTTTTAAAATACACAGAAATAAAGTTGCTGTAGACTGAGTTTAAAACACTAAAAAAATAATTTATTCTTAGAAACATAAAAATTATAATATTTTGTATCAATGGATAATTTTAGGCGAGAAAATAGCAGCCATTTCACAGGCACTTTAACTTCATGTATGGGATATTTTTACTGTGACAGACAATTTGATATTATTTAGCGAGATGGAATTGGTAATGTGACAAACTGTGGCGACGTCTGAGTTATTTAATTATAACACTAACATAATTCACACTGTTTGCAAATTAATGTGTGTAAATTTTATCAGATAGATCAGATGTAATTCAGTCTAGTAATCCGATATTATAGGAAATTTAATGAAGATATAATATTGACTGAATGTATATTATACAAATGTGAATAGAAAAATTGTTGTGAGGCATACTGAATTTGCACTTAAAAACGGATCTTCAATGGACGTGAATATACCGTATGTGAACAAAATATTTTTTACCGAATCATTAAAGAAACAATAGATTTTGAAAAAATTTTTGTTTAAATGCAACATAAAAATTACCAAATCTTTTCGAAATATTGTTTTAGACAAAATTACTCGTGCAAAGTGCCCTTTTACGAGGCTAATATCTCATGAATTGTCATGAGAAACATTGAAATAAGTGGCATGGTGGTGAAAAATATGACATACACACTATTATTATACTTCTGTCACTGTAGCGACATTTTGTGGTATTGCACTGTATTTTCATCATACCATATTAGAAAACGAGAATTTCAAATATGGAACGATTGCGCGCATAAGCGTCCTCTAATAATAAAAAAACAAACATGGCTGCCCCCAGGGTTTAACCGGACCCACACAAAGAAGTTCGCTAAATCTGTTCTAAACATTTTAAATTTCGGCATTCCCATGATGTATTCCTGGGAGGAAAAGATGTATAATAATACGGTTATTACGAGGATACTGCAAAGTATGCACTCTGACAGTACACGGTCGCAATGACTTTCGCTGCACGTCACTCAATACTCCCGCTGTACTGCCTTTGTGCATACTTTGCAGTATTCTTGTAATAACCTCATATTATGGAAAATGACACATAAAATCATCAGTGAGAGGTAATCCAATCCATACCATTTTGAAGAAATTTTAATAACATAGCTCCTCCAGGCATTCACAATACTTTGTTCATCAAAGCCATTTTTACTGCCAGGACATTTTCAAAAGTAAAAGGCATGTGAAAAAATAAAATAAAATTGCCCAGTACCACACAGAAGTCATTTTTATGGTGTTTGAGAAATTCAGTCTTCTCACTTGTATTAACAGCTCTTGTCCATTAACGAGGCTACAATTAATGGTTCTATGTATGGGATATATAACTTTGTTTTCCCCTAGAGAGCAAGTTAATACGAAAGCAGCTGTTAGTTACATTGCAATAAATTATGCTTGCACTTTAACCTTTGACCTTCTATGTTCATCATCAGGTTCGACACACTTATCTTGAAGCGCATCATGTGATTAAAAAAAGAACGGCGGATCAATCTATTCGTATATATGTGTGGTATGATGGCAGTGTCAATGATTTAGAAAGTCCCAAGAGAAATTTAATAAAGGTATTTAAAATGAGTTTTTTAATGGAGATTTCTTGCTTGTGTCATTAATTGAGCAGCCCAACGATCATTTGTTAACTGATCTTGAGTTCTCTGTCATCATTTTTGTCTTTTTCTAGCTAGGTTGCCATGACTCTAAAGAATTGCATCAGTTTTGTTATTTTCTGTTATGGCTCTTTGAACAGCAACTTTAGTCAACCGCTCAAAAAATATTACAAACATATTAACGTTTGTTTCACATGTTTAACAAATTTGTAATTGTAAAAAATGTCATTTATAAAAAATGACAAGTATTTGGTCCAAAATTGGGGACAAATGTGACATTTATGGCAGTTGATGAATAATAATAATAATATCTTTATTATACCGTAGGTGAAAAAAAAATTATATATCATTTCATTAATTAAAAATGTTGCATGTATCAGATATTACTTACCTTATATGGGTGCGTATTACCTGAAAACAGGATGTCATAGGAAGGACGAATGTTCTTGTGCAAAGGCACAATTACACTCATATTAGGAATATAATATTATATTTTATATGTCTCAGTTAATATGAATTTTGACAGATATCGTCATTTTAAATCAAGGGAGTCGTCACCTGCACATGAGGAACGCAGCCATAGCGTGTCGTTGTTTACAAATAAGCGTCTACCCAGTTATTGCATGCGCAGGTGACAACTACATTGCAGTGGTTCGCACAATGGTCATTACATGCTTCACTGGACCACAAAATATTCTGAATGCTCCATAATTATTAACCATGTAGTAAAATTTGTGTGAAAACTGAAGGCATGTAATAATATTCCTAAATGCTACATGCACCTTGTTCAGGTTTGATTTAAATCTTCGCTTTGTCCACTATGATAAATGCACATTTATTAACATTTTTTTTTTCAGAATGAACTGATACCTCAGGCAATAGATTATTTTTCTAATGCTTTTCAAGTCAAACCTACGGGTGTTCCTATTAGATTATCAAGGTAAGACATATAGTGTGTTTTTATCTAGATTCTGACTGAGTAAAACAGTTTATGATTTATTTATTATAAATCTTTTTGGTCAAATAAGCATATGAAAAGAAGAGAGGATGTTACAAGGTGGAGAGCAAGGGTGTTATGCGATGGGAAGAGAGGGTGTTGTGAAGTAGGAAAAGAAGGTGTTATGAGGTGGGAAAAGAGGGTGTTATGAGATGGAAAGAGAGGGTCTTATGAGGTGAGCAGAGAGGGTGTTTCGAGGTGTGCAGAGAGATTGTACATTTTTTTTTCGGACTGCATTGAAAATGGTCAACTGGTTTTCATTTTGTTTCAAAGAATGCAGTTCTATATGCTCAACTTGCCTGGACTGATCAAGTTCAAACTTCACACATACACCGTTGCATTTTTTCACAATCAAATCCAAAACGGCTGACTGGTGGTTGACAGTTTTGCAGAGCCATCTCATACATGCCTGGACCAATCAAGTTCAAACTTCACACATACACCATTGCATTTTTTTCACCATCAAATCCAAAACGGCTGACTGGTGGTTGACAGTTTTGCAGAGCCATCTCATACATGCCTGGACCAATCAAGTGTTAGGTCATAAATATATATATATATATCTTACATCTATAATACATACGATGACAGAGACTGTTATTGTTTTATTTATTTATTTCAGAACATGTAGCAATAGTTATCAAATGCTTCCAGGTGAACCTTATGAATATTGTACAGATACGTGTGCTGAGGAAACCACCTGTGGTTACGTCACAGTGCCACAACAACATTTACAAGTATGTATATGGGCATCATTCATACAGCAATTAGTGCTGTTGTCATCGGCGAATGGAAAATCACCCATTCCTTTGACACTTAATATGTATGACTACTGGTCTTCAAGAACCTTTCCATTCCATTCATTTCCATTCAAAAATAAAGCAAGCGCATTGTTCACTTCTGTTACTATTAAATACACATATATGTCCTTCTGTTAATAAAGACAAATTATGGGCAATGTTGTCAAAGTAGATCTTTACTTTAATAGTGTTGACCATTGAGCGATATCAGAGGTACATTACTTGGGGTTTGCAACTACGGTGACATGATACCAAGATCCCGTTTCAATCTCGCTCTCGCATAAGCGTTCCAACTCAGAAAAATGCGAATGCGCATGCCCGAGGTAACTAGAATACTGAGATGTCCAGGTGGATCAAAATAGCTGCCCACGGATGACGGATTACGATAACTATATTTACTGTACATTTTTGATGTATTACATTTTTTCACTATGAATGTGGTAATACATGTTTTATTGTTTTATTACAAACCGCCTATGTCATGTCAGAAGGTCGAAGCATCAGTCTCACTATCTACAAGAAGTGACTTGAATGGGATCTTGGCATGATGTTACCATACAGTACTATGCGAGTTGCAAACCCCAAGTATTGTACCTCTGGCGATATTTATTATATCAGACATCTGCATGGTTGTCAAAAATGAAAACAAGTGATATGAAAGTATGATGACTTATAAAGTGCCAATGTTCTGATATGATAAAAACACGAATAACCCTGTAAACGTCCGCATTTCATTGTACGCAACACAACCAATTTAACTTAGTTGACAAGAAAATTATCTTCTAAGCCTTTAGGACTATTTTAGCTGTTGCTTGCTGCCAGTATTTTCATATTTTTTCATTCAAATAATCCTGAGCAAAATGGTATCAAATGGGTAAATATATGCGACATGATTTATATTTATGGTAATGAAATGCAAATAGCTGCAAAATAAAAACACACCTGTAATGTATTTATATTTCTAATTGAGAAAAAACGATGCATCACCTTTCATGGATACATTATTGTGACCGTATCCCAAGTTTTCTTAACTCAATTCATTGGTATTAATTAATCAAGAAAAATTAGCTTAGGTTCCTTACAGAGGTTGTATAGGCAAATACAGTGAAACCTGTGTTTGTGATCACCTATATATAAAGACAACCTGTCTAGAGTGACCACGTTTAGGCAGTCCCAAGGCATAATGTATGAGCAGCCTGTGTATAAAAACCACCTGCCTGTAGCAACCACTTTTAGGCAGTCCCAAGGCATAATGTATGAGCAGCCTGTGTATAAAAACCACCTGCCTATAGCAACCACTTTTAGGCAGTCCCAAGGCATAACAACAATTTATTAACTCATAACAACCTACTGAAGGAGGTTAAAGGTTACAACAACAACAAAAATTACAGATAAAAATTAATCAAATTACAATGGCTAATAGTTTAAAGACAACCAGAAACAGACTAAATTGAAGTTAGTAACGGAAATATATAATAAAGTAAAATGAAACACCAACAAAAAACTATAAACTGAATATAAAAACAAAAACCCAATGAATAGGTGTAAAAAAAAAGTTAATGACTAAGTAGGTGCTGCTGTCTAATAGCAAAGCTGTATTTCAGATATTGTGCCAGAGGAATTGCTAAGTTATTATTTGACATTATTTTTATGAATTTATTTTCAGGTGCGAGATTAGTAAAGTCAGGAATAATCTTTTCAGCTTCATTGTATAAAATGACCCTCTCTTTACTATATACTGGGCATATTATGAGGAAGTGATGTTCATCTTCAATATCATTTTTATTACACAATTTGCAGATTCTGTCGCTACTTTTGATTCTGTTGTGTCTTCCTTTTTCAATGTATGAGCAGCCTGTGTATAAAGACCACCTGCCTATAGCAACCACTTTTAGGCAGTCCTAAGGCATAACGTATAAGCAATCTGTATATAAAGACCACCTGCCTATAGCAACCACTTTTAGGCAGTCCCAAGGCATAACGTATGAGCAGCCTGTGTATAAAGACCACCTGCCTATAGCAACCACTTTTAGGGAGTCCCAAGGCATAATGTATGAGCAGCCTGTGTATAAAAACCACCTGCCTATAGCAACCACTTTTAGGCAGTCCTAAGGCATAACGTATAAGCAATCTGTATATAAAGACCAGCTGCCTATAGCAACCACTTTTAGGCAGTCCCAAGGCATAACGTATGAGCAGCCTGTGTATAAAGACCACCTGCCTATAGCAACCACTTTTAGGCAGTCCCAAGGCAAAACGTATGAGCAGCCTGTGTATAAAGACCACCTGCCTGTAGCAACCACTTTTAGGCAGTCCCAAGGCATAACGTATGAGCAATCTGCGTATAAAGACCACCTGCCTGTAGCAACCACTTTTAGGCAGTCCCAAGGCAAAACGTATGAGCAGCCTGTGTATAAAGACCACCTGCCTGTAGCAACCACTTTTAGGCAGTCCCAAGGCATAACGTATGAGCAGCCTGTGTATAAAGACCACCTGCCTGTAGCAACCACTTTTAGGCAGTCCCAAGGCATAACGTATGAGCAATCTGCGTATAAAGACCACCTGCCTGTAGCAACCACTTTTAAGCAGTCCCAAGGCATAACGTATGAGCAGCCTGTGTATAAAGACCACCTGCCTGTAGCAACCACTTTGAGGCAGTCCTAAGGCAAAACGTATGAGCAGCCTGTGTATAAAGACCACCTGCCTGTAGCAACCACTTTTAGGCAGTCCCAAGGCATAACGTATGAGCAGCCTGTGTATAAAGACCACCTGCCTGTAGCAACCACTTTTAGGCAGTCCCAAGGCAAAACGTATGAGCAATCTGCATATAAAGACCACCTGCCTGTAGCAACCACTTTTAGGCAGTCCTAAGGCAAAACGTATGAGCAGCCTGTGTATAAAGACCACCTGCCTGTAGCAACCACTTTTAGGTAGTCCCAAGGCAAAACATATGAGCAGCCTGTGTATAAAGACCACCTGCCTGTAGCAACCACTTTTAGGCAGTCCCAAGGCATAACGTATGAGCAATCTGCGTATAAAGACCACCTGCCTGTAGCAACCACTTTTAGGCAGTCCCAAGGCATAACGTATGAGCAACCTGTGTATAAAGACCACCTGCCTATAGTGACCACTTTTAAGCAGTCCCAAGGCATAATGTATGAGCAATTTGAGTATAAAGACCACCTGTCTATAGTGACCACTTTTAAACAGTCCCAATTGCAAGGCATAATGTATAAGCAACCTGTGTATAAAGACCACCTGCCTGTAGCAACCACTTTTAGGCAGTCCCAAGGCATAACGTATGAGCAGCCTGTATATAAAGACCACCTGCCTGTAGCAACCACTTTTAGGCAGTCCCAAGGCATAATGTATGAGCAGCCTGTGTATAAAAACCACCTGCCTGTAGCAACCACTTTTAGGCAGTCCCAAGGCATAACGTATGAGCAGCCTGTGTATAAAGACCACCTGCCTGTAGCAACCACTTTTAGGCAGTCCCAAGGCAAAACGTATGAGCAATCTGCGTATAAAGACCACCTGCCTGTAGCAACCACTTTTAGGCAGTCCTAAGGCAAAACGTATGAGCAGCCTGTGTATAAAGACCACCTGCCTGTAGCAACCACTTTTAGGCAGTCCCAAGGCAAAACGTATGAGCAGCCTGTGTATAAAGACCACCTGCCTGTAGCAACCACTTTTAGGCAGTCCCAAGGCAAAACGTATGAGCAATCTGCGTATAAAGACCACCTGCCTGTAGCAACCACTTTTAGGCAGTCCTAAGGCAAAACGTATGAGCAGCCTGTGTATAAAGACCACCTGCCTGTAGCAACCACTTTTAGGCAGTCCCAAGGCATAACGTATGAGCAGCCTGTGTATAAAGACCACCTGCCTGTAGCAACCACTTTTAGGCAGTCCCAAGGCATAACGTATGAGCAATCTGCGTATAAAGACCACCTGCCTGTAGCAACCACTTTTAGGCAGTCCCAAGGCATAACGTATGAGCAGCCTGTGTATAAAGACCACCTGCCTGTAGCAACCACTTTTAGGCAGTCCCAAGGCATAACGTATGAGCAATCTGCGTATAAAGACCACCTGCCTGTAGCAACCACTTTTAGGCAGTCCCAAGGCATAACGTATGAGCAGCCTGTGTATAAAGACCACCTGCCTGTAGCAACCACTTTTAGGCAGTCCCAAGGCATAACATATGAGCAACCTGTGTATAAAGACCACCTGCCTATAGTGACCACTTTTAGGCAGTTCCAAGGCATAACGTATGAGCAGCCTGTGTATAAAGACCACCTGCCTGTAGCAACCACTTTTAGGCACAATCCCAAGGCATAACGTATGAGCAGCCTGTGTATAAAGACCACCTGCCTGTAGCAACCACTTTTAGGCAGTCCCAAGGCATAACGTATGAGCAACCTGTGTATAAAGACCACCTGCCTATAGTGACCACTTTTAAGCAGTCCCAAGGCATAATGTATGAGCAATCTGTGTATAAAGACCACCTGCCTATAGTGACCACTTTTAAACAGTCCCAATTGCAAGGCATAATGTATAAGCAACCTGTGTATAAAGACCACCTGCCTATAGTGACCACTTTTAAACAGTCCCAATTGCAAGGCATAATGTATGAGCAGCCTGTGTATAAAGACCACCTGCCTATAGTGACCACTTTTAAACAGTCCCAATTGCAAGGCATAATGTATAAGCAACCTGTGTATAAAGACCACCTGCCTATAGTGACCACTTTTAAACAGTCCCAATCCCAAGGCATAACGTATGAGCAGCCTGTGTATAAAGACCACCTGCCTGTAGCAACCACTTTTAGGCAGTCCCAAGGCATAACGTATGAGCAACCTGTGTATAAAGACCACCTGCCTATAGTGACCACTTTTAAGCAGTCCCAAGGCATAATGTATGAGCAATCTGTGTATAAAGACCACCTGCCTATAGTGACCACTTTTAAACAGTCCCAATTGCAAGGCAGAATGTATAAGCAACCTGTGTATAAAGACCACCTGCCTATAGTGACCACTTTTAAACAGTCCCAATTGCAAGGCATAATGTATGAGCAGCCTGTGTATAAAGACCACCTGCCTATAGTGACCACTTTTAAACAGTCCCAATTGCAAGGCATAATGTATAAGCAACCTGTGTATAAAGACCACCTGCCTATAGTGACCACTTTTAAACAGTCCCAATTGCAAGGCATAATGTATGAGCAGCCTGTGTATAAAGACCACCTGCCTATAGTGACCACTTTTAAACAGTCCCAATTGCAAGGCATAATGTATAAGCAACCTGTGTATAAAGACCACCTGCCTATAGTGACCACTTTTAAACAGTCCCAATTGCAAGGCATAATGTATAAGCAACCTGTGTATAAAGACCACCTGCCTATAGTGACCACTTTTAAACAGTCCCAATTGCAAGGCATAATGTATAAGCAACCTGTGTATAAAGACCACCTGCCTATAGTGACCACTTTTAAACAGTCCCAATTGCAAGGCATAATGTATAAGCAACCTGTGTATAAAGACCACCTGCCTATAGTGACCACTTTTAAGCAGTCCCAAGGCATAATGTATAAGCAACCTGTGTATAAAGACCACCTGCCTATAGTGACCACTTTTAAACAGTCCCAATTGCAAGGCATAATGTATGAGCAGCCTGTGTATAAAGACCACCTGCCTATAGTGACCACTTTTAAACAGTCCCAATTGCAAGGCATAATGTATAAGCAACCTGTGTATAAAGACCACCTGCCTATAGTGACCACTTTTAAACAGTCCCAATCCCAAGGCATAACGTATGAGCAGCCTGTGTATAAAGACCACCTGCCTGTAGCAACCACTTTTAGGCAGTCCCAAGGCATAACGTATGAGCAACCTGTGTATAAAGACCACCTGCCTATAGTGACCACTTTTAAGCAGTCCCAAGGCATAATGTATGAGCAATCTGTGTATAAAGACCACCTGCCTATAGTGACCACTTTTAAACAGTCCCAATTGCAAGGCATAATGTATAAGCAACCTGTGTATAAAGACCACCTGCCTATAGTGACCACTTTTAAACAGTCCCAATTGCAAGGCATAATGTATGAGCAGCCTGTGTATAAAGACCACCTGCCTATAGTGACCACTTTTAAACAGTCCCAATTGCAAGGCATAATGTATAAGCAACCTGTGTATAAAGACCACCTGCCTATAGTGACCACTTTTAAACAGTCCCAATTACAAGGCATAATGTATGAGCAGCCTGTGTATAAAGACCACCTGCCTATAGTGACCACTTTTAAACAGTCCCAATTGCAAGGCATAATGTATAAGCAACCTGTGTATAAAGACCACCTGCCTATAGTGACCACTTTTAAACAGTCCCAATTGCAAGGCATAATGTATAAGCAACCTGTGTATAAAGACCACCTGCCTATAGTGACCACTTTTAAACAGTCCCAATTGCAAGGCATAATGTATAAGCAACCTGTGTATAAAGACCACCTGCCTATAGTGACCACTTTTAAACAGTCCCAATTGCAAGGCATAATGTATAAGCAACCTGTGTATAAAGACCACCTGCCTATAGTGACCACTTTTAAGCAGTCCCAAGGCATAATGTATAAGCAACCTGTGTATAAAGACCACCTGCCTATAGTGACCACTTTTAAACAGTCCCAATTGCAAGGCATAATGTATGAGCAGCCTGTGTATAAAGACCACCTGCCTATAGTGACCACGTTTAAGCAGTTCCAAGGCATAATGTATAAGCAACCTGTGTATAAAGACCACCTGCCTATAGTGACCACTTTTAAGTAGTCCCAAGGCATAATGTATAAGCAACCTGTGTATAAAGACCACCTGCCTATAGTGACCACTTTTAAACAGTCCCAATTGCAAGGCATAATGTATGAGCAGCCTGTGTATAAAGACCACCTGCCTATAGTGACCACGTTTAAGCAGTTCCAAGGCATAATGTATAAGCAACCTGTGTATAAAGACCACCTGCCTATAGTGACCACGTTTAAGCAGTTCCAAGGCATAATGTATAAGCAACCTGTGTATAAAGACCACCTGCCTATAGTGACCACGTTTAAGCAGTTCCAAGGCATAATGTATAAGCAACCTGTGTATAAAGACCACCTGCCTATAGTGACCACTTTTAAACAGTCCCAATTGCAAGGCATAATGTATAAGCAACCTGTGTATAAAGACCACTTGCCTATAGTGACCACTTTTAAACAGTCCCAATTGCAAGGCATAATGTATAAGCAACCTGTGTATAAAGACCACCTGCCTATAGTGACCACTTTTAAGCAGTCCCAAGGCATAATGTATAAGCAACCTGTGTATAAAGACCACCTGCCTATAGTGACCACTTTTAAACAGTCCCAATTGCAAGGCATAATGTATGAGCAGCCTGTGTATAAAGACCACCTGCCTATAGTGACCACGTTTAAGCAGTTCCAAGGCATAATGTATAAGCAACCTGTGTATAAAGACCACCTGCCTATAGTGACCACTTTTAAGCAGTACCAAGGCATAATGTATGAGCAACCTGTGTATAAAGACCACCTGCCTATAGTGACCACTTTTAAACAGTCCCAATTGCAAGGCATAATGTATGAGCAGCCTGTGTATAAAGACCACCTGCCTATAGTGACCACGTTTAAGCAGTTCCAAGGCATAATGTATAAGCAACCTGTGTATAAAGACCACCTGCCTATAGTGACCACTTTTAAGCAGTCCCAAGGCATAATGTATAAGCAACCTGTGTATAAAGACCACCTGCCTATAGTGACCACTTTTAAACAGTCCCAATTGCAAGGCATAATGTATGAGCAGCCTGTGTATAAAGACCACCTGCCTATAGTGACCACGTTTAAGCAGTTCCAAGGCATAATGTATAAGCAACCTGTGTATAAAGACCACCTGCCTATAGTGACCACTTTTAAGCAGTCCCAAGGCATAATGTATGAGCAGCCTGTGTATAAAGACCACCTGCCTATAGTGACCACTTTTAAGCAGTCCCAATTGCAAGGCATAATGTATGAGCAGCCTGCGTATAAAGACCACCTGCCTATAGTGACCACTTTTAAGCAGTCTCAAGGCATAATGTATGAGCAATCTGAGTATAAAGACCACCTGCCTATAGTGACCACTTTTAAGCAGTCCCAAGGCATAATGTATGAGCAGCCTGTGTATAAAGACCACCTGCCTATAGCAACCACTTTTAGGCAGTCCCAAGGCAAAACGTATGAGCAGCCTGTGTATAAAGACCACCTGCCTGTAGCAACCACTTTTAGGCAGTCCCAAGGCATAACGTATGAGCAATCTGCGTATAAAGACCACCTGCCTGTAGCAACCACTTTTAGGCAGTCCCAAGGCATAACGTATGAGCAATCTGCGTATAAAGACCACCTGCCTGTAGCAACCACTTTTAGGCAGTCCCAAGGCAAAACGTATGAGCAGCCTGTGTATAAAGACCACCTGCCTGTAGCAACCACTTTTAGGCAGTCCCAAGGCGTAACGTATGAGCAATCTGCGTATAAAGACCACCTGCCTGTAGCAACCACTTTTAAGCAGTCCCAAGGCATAACGTATGAGCAGCCTGTGTATAAAGACCACCTGCCTGTAGCAACCACTTTGAGGCAGTCCTAAGGCAAAACGTATGAGCAGCCTGTGTATAAAGACCACCTGCCTGTAGCAACCACTTTTAGGCAGTCCCAAGGCATAACGTATGAGCAGCCTGTGTATAAAGACCACCTGCCTGTAGCAACCACTTTTAGGCAGTCCCAAGGCAAAACGTATGAGCAATCTGCGTATAAAGACCACCTGCCTGTAGCAACCACTTTTAGGCAGTCCTAAGGCAAAACGTATGAGCAGCCTGTGTATAAAGACCACCTGCCTGTAGCAACCACTTTTAGGTAGTCCCAAGGCAAAACATATGAGCAGCCTGTGTATAAAGACCACCTGCCTGTAGCAACCACTTTTAGGCAGTCCCAAGGCATAACGTATGAGCAATCTGCGTATAAAGACCACCTGCCTGTAGCAACCACTTTTAGGCAGTTCCAAGGCATAACGTATGAGCAATCTGCGTATAAAGACCACCTGCCTGTAGCAACCACTTTTAGGCAGTCCTAAGGCAAAACGTATGAGCAATTTGAGTATAAAGACCACCTGCCTATAGTGACCACTTTTAAACAGTCCCAATTGCAAGGCATAATGTATAAGCAACCTGTGTATAAAGACCACCTGCCTGTAGCAACCACTTTTAGGCAGTCCCAAGGCATAACGTATGAGCAGCCTGTGTATAAAGACCACCTGCCTGTAGCAACCACTTTTAGGCAGTCCCAAGGCATAATGTATGAGCAGCCTGTGTATAAAGACCACCTGCCTGTAGCAACCACTTTTAGGCAGTCCCAAGGCATAACGTATGAGCAGCCTGTGTATAAAGACCACCTGCCTGTAGCAACCACTTTTAGGCAGTCCCAAGGCAAAACGTATGAGCAATCTGCGTATAAAGACCACCTGCCTGTAGCAACCACTTTTAGGCAGTCCTAAGGCAAAACGTATGAGCAGCCTGTGTGTAAAGACCACCTGCCTGTAGCAACCACTTTTAGGCAGTCCCAAGGCAAAACGTATGAGCAGCCTGTGTATAAAGACCACCTGCCTGTAGCAACCACTTTTAGGCAGTCCCAAGGCAAAACGTATGAGCAATCTGCGTATAAAGACCACCTGCCTGTAGCAACCACTTTTAGGCAGTCCTAAGGCAAAACGTATGTGCAGCCTGTGTATAAAGACCACCTGCCTGTAGCAACCACTTTTAGGCAGTCCCAAGGCATAACGTATGAGCAGCCTGTGTATAAAGACCACCTGCCTGTAGCAACCACTTTTAGGCAGTCCCAAGGCATAACGTATGAGCAATCTGCGTATAAAGACCACCTGCCTGTAGCAACCACTTTTAGGCAGTCCCAAGGCATAACGTATGAGCAGCCTGTGTATAAAGACCACCTGCCTGTAGCAACCACTTTTAGGCAGTCCCAAGGCATAACGTATGAGCAATCTGCGTATAAAGACCACCTGCCTGTAGCAACCACTTTTAGGCAGTCCCAAGGCATAACGTATGAGCAGCCTGTGTATAAAGACCACCTGCCTGTAGCAACCACTTTTAGGCAGTCCCAAGGCATAACATATGAGCAACCTGTGTATAAAGACCACCTGCCTATAGTGACCACTTTTAGGCAATCCCAAGGCATAACGTATGAGCAGCCTGTGTATAAAGACCACCTGCCTGTAGCAACCACTTTTAGGCACAATCCCAAGGCATAACGTATGAGCAGCCTGTGTATAAAGACCACCTGCCTGTAGCAACCACTTTTAGGCAGTCCCAAGGCATAACGTATGAGCAACCTGTGTATAAAGACCACCTGCCTATAGTGACCACTTTTAAGCAGTCCCAAGGCATAATGTATGAGCAATCTGTGTATAAAGACCACCTGCCTATAGTGACCACTTTTAAACAGTCCCAATTGCAAGGCATAATGTATAAGCAACCTGTGTATAAAGACCACCTGCCTATAGTGACCACTTTTAAACAGTCCCAATTGCAAGGCATAATGTATGAGCAGCCTGTGTATAAAGACCACCTGCCTATAGTGACCACTTTTAAACAGTCCCAATTGCAAGGCATAATGTATAAGCAACGTGTGTATAAAGACCACCTGCCTATAGTCACCACTTTTAAACAGTCCCAATCCCAAGGCATAACGTATGAGCAGCCTGTGTATAAAGACCACCTGCCTGTAGCAACCACTTTTAGGCAGTCCCAAGGCATAACGTATGAGCAACCTGTGTATAAAGACCACCTGCCCATAGTGACCACTTTTAAGCAGTCCCAAGGCATAATGTATGAGCAATCTGTGTATAAAGACCACCTGCCTATAGTGACCACTTTTAAACAGTCCCAATTGCAAGGCATAATGTATAAGCAACCTGTGTATAAAGACCACCTGCCTATAGTGACCACTTTTAAACAGTCCCAATTGCAAGGCATAATGTATGAGCAGCCTGTGTATAAAGACCACCTGCCTATAGTGACCACTTTTAAACAGTCCCAATTGCAAGGCATAATGTATAAGCAACCTGTGTATAAAGACCACCTGCCTATAGTGACCACTTTTAAACAGTCCCAATTGCAAGGCATAATGTATGAGCAGCCTGTGTATAAAGACCACCTGCCTATAGTGACCACTTTTAAACAGTCCCAATTGCAAGGCATAATGTATAAGCAACCTGTGTATAAAGACCACCTGCCCATAGTGACCACTTTTAAACAGTCCCAATTGCAAGGCATAATGTATAAGCAACCTGTGTATAAAGACCACCTGCCTATAGTGACCACTTTTAAGCAGTCCCAAGGCATAATGTATAAGCAACCTGTGTATAAAGACCACCTGCCTATAGTGACCACTTTTAAACAGTCCCAATTGCAAGGCATAATGTATGAGCAGCCTGTGTATAAAGACCACCTGCCTATAGTGACCACGTTTAAGCAGTTCCAAGGCATAATGTATAAGCAACCTGTGTATAAAGACCACCTGCCTATAGTGACCACTTTTAAGTAGTCCCAAGGCATAATGTATAAGCAACCTGTGTATAAAGACCACCTGCCTATAGTGACCACTTTTAAACAGTCCCAATTGCAAGGCATAATGTATGAGCAGCCTGTGTATAAAGACCACCTGCCTATAGTGACCACGTTTAAGCAGTTCCAAGGCATAATGTATAAGCAACCTGTGTATAAAGACCACCTGCCTATAGTGACCACGATTAAGCAGTTCCAAGGCATAATGTATAAACAACCTGTGTATAAAGACCACCTGCCTATAGTGACCACGTTTAAGCAGTTCCAAGGCATAATGTATAAGCAACCTGTGTATAAAGACCACCTGCCTATAGTGACCACTTTTAAACAGTCCCAATTGCAAGGCATAATGTATAAGCAACCTGTGTATAAAGACCACCTGCCTATAGTGACCACTTTTAAACAGTCCCAATTGCAAGGCATAATGTATAAGCAACCTGTGTATAAAGACCACCTGCCTATAGTGACCACTTTTAAGCAGTCCCAAGGCATAATGTATAAGCAACCTGTGTATAAAGACCACCTGCCTATAGTGACCACTTTTAAACAGTCCCAATTGCAAGGCATAATGTATGAGCAGCCTGTGTATAAAGACCACCTGCCTATAGTGACCACGTTTAAGCAGTTCCAAGGCATAATGTATAAGCAACCTGTGTATAAAGACCACCTGCCTATAGTGACCACTTTTAAGCAGTCCCAAGGCATAATGTATAAGCAACCTGTGTATAAAGACCACCTGCCTATAGTGACCACTTTTAAACAGTCCCAATTGCAAGGCATAATGTATGAGCAGCCTGTGTATAAAGACCACCTGCCTATAGTGACCACGTTTAAGCAGTTCCAAGGCATAATGTATAAGCAACCTGTGTATAAAGACCACCTGCCTATAGTGACCACTTTTAAGCAGTCCCAAGGCATAATGTATAAGCAACCTGTGTATAAAGACCACCTGCCTATAGTGACCACTTTTAAACAGTCCCAATTGCAAGGCATAATGTATGAGCAGCCTGTTTATAAAGACCACCTGCCTATAGTGACCACGTTTAAGCAGTTCCAAGGCATAATGTATAAGCAACCTGTGTATAAAGACCACCTGCCTATAGTGACCACTTTTAAGCAGTCCCAAGGCATAATGTATGAGCAGCCTGTGTATAAAGACCACCTGCCTATAGTGACCACTTTTAAGCAGTCCCAATTGCAAGGCATAATGTATGAGCAGCCTGCGTATAAAGACCACCTGCCTATAGTGACCACTTTTAAGCAGTCTCAAGGCATAATGTATGAGCAATCTGAGTATAAAGACCACCTGCCTATAGTGACCACTTTTAAGCAGTCCCAAGGCATAATGTATGAGCAGCCTGTGTATAAAGACCACCTGCCTATAGTGACCACTTTTAAGCAGTCCCAAGGCATAATGTATGAGCAACCTGTGTATAAAGACCACCTGCCTATAGTGACCACTTTTAAGCAGTCCCAATTGCAAGGCATAATGTATGAGCAGCCTGCGTATAAAGACCACCTGCCTATAGTGACCACTTTTAAGCAGTCCCAAGGCATAATGTATGAGCAATCTGAGTATAAAGACCACCTGCCTATAGTGACCACTTTTAAGCAGTCCCAAGGCATAATGTATGAGCAGCCTGTGTATAAAGACCACCTGCCTATAGTGACCACTTTTAAGCAGTCCCAAGGCATAATGTATGAGCAACCTGCGTATAAAGACCACCTGCCTATAGTGACCACTTTTAAGCAGTCCCAAGGCATAATGTATGAGCAACCTGCGTATAAAGACCACCTGCCTATAGTGACCACTTTTAAGCAGTCCCAAGACATAACGTATATGCAGTCAGTGCCTAAAGACCACCTGCCTATAGCAACCACTTTTAGGCAGTCCCAAGGCATAATGTATAAGCAGCCTGTGTATAAAGACCACCTGCCTATAGTGACCACTTTTAAGCAGTCCCAAGGCATAATGTATGAGCAATCTGTGTATAAAGACCACCTGCCTATAGTGACCACTTTTAAGCAGTCCCAAGGCATAACGTATGAGCAACCTGTGTATAAAGACCACCTGTCTATAGTGACCACATTTAGGCAGTCCCAAGGCATAACGTATGAGCAACCTGTGTATAAAGACTACCTGTCTATAGTGACCACTTTTAGGCAGTCCCAAGGTATAACGTATGAGCAACCTGTGTATAAAGACCACCTGCCTATAGTGACCACTTTTAGGCAGTCCCAAGGCATAACGTATGAGCAACCTGTGTATAAAGACCACCTGCCTATAGTGACCACTTTTAGGCAGTCCCAAGGCATAACGTATGAGCAACCTGTGTATAAAGACCACCTGCCTATAGTGACCACTTTTAGGCAGTCCCAAGGCATAACGTATGAGCAACCTGTGTATAAAGACCACCTGTCTATAGTGACCACATTTAGACAGTCCCAAGGCATAATGTATGAGTAACCTGTGTATAAAGACCACTTGTGTATGTAACCACTGTTTCAGCAACATTTTTGCAGATTTCCTGCGAATTTGCTTTTGTGTAGAGACCAAAATAATCATAATCATAAGCATTCAGTTTATAAAACAATTTCCTTAAGTTAAACTTATTTGATTTCCCCCAACTCAAACAAATATGTTTTTATTGCATCAGTACCATCTCATTATTTTCCAGACCAATATTTTGTCAAACGCATGAGTTAATTGGGGATCCATAACAAAAACATAATCCTATCTTTATAAAGAGCACCTGTCCATAAAAAACTTGGGTCAATGCTTTACGCAGGTTTTTTTTTCCATTTTTTTTTTATCTCAGCACTGTCGGGTATGTACTTACGTAGATGGGAAGCGGAATTGTGGTCTAAGTTCCACGTCCACAGAAGGCCAAGGTGTGGATGGGTACGATTTTATATTATATGTAACAGCATTGCAGACTGAGACGTGTGGATATGATGATACTATCGGGTTTGCTACTTGGTGCCAGTTAGAAACCGCATTAGATAGGTAAGTACAGACTTGTTTATTCTTTGTGGGAGGGATCAGATCTGGACGTTAAATACACCTGTTACCAAGGTCAAAATTAGTTACCTTTTGCAAAACTATATTTTTCCATTTTTTTTACAAATTTTGATTTTTCATCAAAATTAACAAAAAAATTCCAGAAAACTAGAGAAATTTGCTGAGTGACACTGACAAGAAAAATTAGTTGGTTTTCACAAAAAACAAATCATCAGATTTCTTTTCAAATACATTTATTTCATTCTGTTATCATATTTCATTGCACAACGAATGAATCAAATTTAATTTGGAATTATGTTTTTAAAGCTGTTCAACATTATGTTTGGTAACTAATATTGTAAAAAAAATATGCAGGTTTTTCATCATTGTGTGCAAACAGTTAAAAATGTGCAGTTTTTTGTAAAATGTAGGAAAAAATCAAAACTCAAATTTAAAGTGAAAAAAACCCCCACCCCACATCAATTTTGAAAAGCAAACTGACCAAAGACTTATTTTTTTTCTGCATTTAACGAACACCCCTTTCCTTATAGACCAGTGGCTGGGTTTGCTAATCTGTGTCCAGAGTCTCTGTCCTTGCAAGAAGCTCATTTTAATAATATTCTTGGTTCCTTGAAGCATGAGATTTATCATGCATTGGTGAGTAGTATTTTATTTACATTTTAGACGCTTCGCGATGAGCGTCTTTCGCCGTCATTAATATTTACAAAAATATTTGTTCACAATTGGCGATTCCCATTAGATAGTGTCACAGCATTTCGGTTAAAATTTCTTTTAACTTTGCATGTGTACTATGATTGCATTTGAAGTTTTCATAATTTTTGTGACTGCACTGCAATAACATCACAGACTGCACTGCAATAACATCATAGACTGCACTGCAATAACATTACAGACTGCATTGGAATGACATCACAGACTGCGTTGGAATGACATCACAGACTGCACTGCAATAACATCACCGACTGCATTGCAATGACATCACAGACTGCATTGAAATAAATCACTGACTGGACTGCAATGACATCACAGACTGCACTGTAATGACATCACAGACTGCATTGCAATGACATCACAGACTGAACTGCAATAAAATCACAGACTGCATTGCAATGACATCACAGACTGCATTGCAATAGCATCACAGAATGCATTGCAATGACATCACAGACTGCACTGCAATAACATCACCGTCTGCATTGGAATGACATCACAGACTGCATTGAAATAAATCACAGACTGCACTGCAATGACACCACCGACTGCATTGAAATAAATCACTGACTGCATTGAAATGACATCACTGACTGCATTGCAATGACATCACAGACTGCATTGCATTGCAATGACATCACTGACTGCATTGCAATGACATCACAGACTGCATTGCAATGACCTCACACACTGCACTGCAATGACATTACAGACTGCATTGCAATGACATTACAGACTTCATTGCATTGCAATGACATTACAGATTTCATTGCATAGCAATGAAATCACAGGCTGCATTGCATTGCAATGACATCACAGACTGCATTGCAATAGCATCACTGACTGCATTACAATGACATCACTGACTGCATTACATTTCAATGACATCACAGACTGCATTGCAATGACATCACAGACTACATTGCAATGACATCACAGACTGCATTGCAATGACATCACTGACTGCATTGCAATGACATCACTGACTGCATTGCAATGACATCACAGACTGCATTGCAATGACATCACAGACTGCATTGCAATGACATCACAGACTGCATTGCATTGCAATGACATCACAAACTGCATTGCAAAATGAAAAAAAAAATTATAGATTCTTTGCAAATAATTAAGAACATTAACAAGAACATGAATGGATAGGTGATTCGGTCAGAATTTAATCTTTGTTTTAAACAGAGAGCTAAACTTTCTCTTCAAATAGATTAAGAATTGTTCATGTATTTTTTTTCCAGGGGTTTTCTGCTAGTTTGTATGCATTTTATAGAGACAGTGATGGCCAGCCATTAACTGATAGATCAGCTGATGGAAAACCCCCACGTAATTATGAGTGAGTATATGCAAATTTCCATATCGTATATTACCTTATTATTGCCATGGTTGGTGTAATCTATTGTTTTCATGGTGATCATCATTCATATATTTCAATGTATGCAGTGATTTGACCTCACCGTATTTATAATTTGAAGATGATTTGATTGCATGTGATAATTTGACCTCACTATGGACATGATTTGATTGCTTGTGATAACTTGACATTTGACCTCACCATGGAGATGATTTGATTGCACGTAATTTAATAAATTTAAAACCCCTCATGTTTGCCTTCCCTCCTAGCCTTTAAAATCCCTCATGTTTGCCTTCCCTCCTAGCCTTTAAAATCCCTCATGTTTGCCTTCCCTCCTAGCCTTTAAAATCCCTCATGTTTGCCTTCCCTCCTAACCTTTAAAATTCCTCATGTTTGCCGTACCTCCTAGCTTTTAAAATCCCTCATGTTTGCCGTATCTCCTAGCTTTTAAAATCCCTCATGTTTGCCGTACCTCCTAGCCATTAAAATCCTTCATGTTTGCCTTCCCTCCTAGCCTTTACAATCCCTCATGTTTGCTGTATCTCCTAGCTTTTAAAATCCCTCATGTTTGCCGTACCTCGTAGCCTTTAAAATCCCTCATATTTGCCTTCCCTCCTAGCCTTTAAAATCCCTCATGTTTGCCTTCCCTCCTAGCCTTTAAAATCCTTCATGTTTGCCTTCCCTCCTAGCCTTTAAAATCCCTCATGTTTGCCTTCCCTCCTAACCTTTAAAATCCCTCATGTTTGCCGTATCTCCTAGCCTTTAAAATCCCTCATGTTTGCCGTACCTCCTAGCCTTTAAAATCCCTCATGTTTGCCTTCCCTCCTAGCCTTTAAAATCCCTCATGTTTGCCTTCCCTTCTAGCCTTTACAATCCCTCATGTTTGCCGTACCTCCTAGCCTTTAAAATCCCTCATGTTTGCCATACCTCCTAGCCTTTAAAATTCCTCAAGTTTGCCTTCCCTCCTAGCCTTTAAAATCCCTCATGTTTGCCGTACCTCCTAGCCTTTAAAATCCCTCATGTTTGCCGTACCTCCTAGCCTTTAAAATCCCTCATGTTTGCCTTCCCTCCTAGCCTTTACAATCCCTCATGTTTGCCGTACCTCCTAGCCTTTAAAATCCCTCATGTTTGCCATACCTCCTAGCCTTTAAAATCCCTCATGTTTGCCATACCTCCTAGCCTTTAAAATCCCTCATGTTTGCCTTCCCTCCTTGCATTTAAAAACCCTCATGTTTGCCTTCCCTCCTAGCCTTTAAAATCCCTCATGTTCACTGTCCTTCTTGCCTCCCTCTTATGCTTACCACCCCCGTCCAACATAATCTGTACAACATAATCTGCAGTTCTGTATTTCTCTTCTAGAAGCAATATGTATGAATGGAGTGACAGAGTTGTACAGACTGTTAAAAGAGTAGATTGGGATACAAGAAATGGTCCTGTAGAACACAATGTACAGATGTTGGTGACACCTAAAGTAACTGTAAGTAGAAGTTTAAGAATAATATAGAATTCTGCAGCAGATTACAGTACAGTACGGCATTCATACAACTTTTCATATTCGTACCGCATATATATTGAATACATTGTAATCTCACTTTTATTCCCATCATTTATTGATCACATTCTGGTTGTGCGTTTAGTGTTTTTTCATCATATACATGTATATTAATATACACATTGTAGCCAATGTAGTCTTGGAAAACACAAACATCTCCACCTAACTGTAATCTCCATTGTATTAGAGATTATGTACTTCTTCCATAAAATTCCATAGAATAATAAATCACATTACTAGGCTATTATTTGAAAAAAAAAAATATTCATAACGAGGCATGGTTCGATAAAAATCACAAAGCAATACCTGATGTGAAAAGAACAAATTAGATAAATGTGAGACGCGGATGTGATAAATATGTGATGAATGTGTGAGACAGACGAAACGGAATTAAATTGAAAGCAAAATTGTTTGAACATTTACATGTGTATGCTGCATTTATTCAGATCATCACAGTTGTTGCAAACCTGCTGGCATATCTATATCCCATCATACATGATATTGAGAATTCCGCTGAATCCCCTTATAAATATGGTTTCCTTTCCATGTTTTTGTAATTGGAATGGGTGATTATTTTGCCGATGTGTGTATGCATTTAAGGGCTATTTTTAAAAACCATGTTCGAACATGGGTACCCATGTTTCAATTCAAGTGCCACCCCTATTGTTTCACAACGAAAGCATTAACAAAAAGTGAAATTCTGTTTTTTCATATACTGAAAACTATTATGTGTAGTAATTCATTGACGATATTGACATGCTATTTTTTTGGCAGAGAGAAGTCCGTCGCCATTTTGATTGTGAATTATTGGAAGGCATTGAAATCGAGAATCAAGGTGGAAGTGGTTCTGAATTGTCACATTTTGAGAAAAGACTTTTAGAAGTAAGTTTATTAGGTTTGTAGTCAATCACTATTTGAAAAACTTAATTTGGTCTCTGAAGAGATGTGCATTCTCACAAAATTTGTTGAAAATATGGTGTACCCATTTCATTATAGTGAAATTGAAAGTACTGATGGCAAACCCTCATATTGCCTGAAATGTACCCAGCGTATGTTTTGACAATGATGCAATAATGAGTTTTCTGTTATATGGCAGAATGAAGCAATGACAGGAATCCACTCACAAACCAGAGTGTTCTCGCGCATTTCATTAGCTCTGATGGAGGACACAGGATGGTACGTTTGCAATTATGATATGGCTGAGCCATTACTATGGGGAAAGGACCTTGGCTGTGATTTTGTTAAAAAAAGTTGTAAAACATGGATTGATATACGAAAAAGTCAGTAAGTACATTAGTTGAGTAATTCCAGGAAACCATAAGATTAAATCATTTTCTGTATTACCCGGTATATAGAAGCGCATCTTCAATCCGTGAAAAATATTTTAACAATGCTGTAGTTCTAGGACTATTGACATGTTAGTGTGATGAATGAGTTGAATCTGAATCTACATATGCGTAATGTCAAAATCAACGTATACATACATGTACATGTGCTCTTTCATGCATCATTAATCAAGGAAATGGATGGTATTTTAGCGAGATGGTCATGTTCACTCATTTGCATTAACACAGGGATCCCCATGAACATTTTCCTGCTAGTAGCAATTTCACTTCACCTATTTTGAAAGTTGTAGTGGATACTATCACCAATGTTGACTGATTGTTTATTTTAACAGAGACGAGGAAACTGAACCATTCTGTGATACGGTCAGTTCCGTTGAATTCAAGCTACAGTGTAATATAGATCGATCATCGGTAGCTTTGTGCAATATACATAAATACGACACTGAACTACCCGCTGAATTCCAAGTAAGTAACAGAAAAAGATATCAGGATATTTTTATGCATATTAAGTGACTCATTTGCATATCCATTCCATATAAGATTGTACTAGATATACTTGTATTATATAAAATGGATTAGACCATTTTTTGATGTTGTTTTATACTGTACTGTTATCTAACACAACTAAGTACATGTACTCAAAATGAATAATGTCAATAGAGTTATATTAAAAGGGTGAGGTGGGTGGGAGAGAAAACACAACGTCTGGCTGGCTTGGCGATACGAACTGAGTACTGAATTAAAAAAGCCGGCAAACACATAGTTTATTTATTTATGCTAATAGGGCAGCATAGTCTATATGATTGGTCACAATTGAAATATGCAGATTTGACCTTTAAATCACTAACCTCCCAAAGGCGCCACTAGCTCTTCTGTATTTAAAACTCGTTAACATATTAACATTGCCTTAAATCCAGGTACGGCCTGTGAGGGCACTGCACCACAGCAATAGGGACAGGCAGTTTGGGAGGTCAAAGAGAATAACGCACACATACACATAGATGTCTTGCATCCATATAGGGGGTAGTTTATTACTAAAACACTATGAACTAAGAAACCAGTGTTTTCACAAGGAATATGCAAATTTATGCAAATGATATGTAAATGTGAACATGCTGACTCTGAAAACACTTGTAACATACATATCTCGAATGTGTGAATTTTTAGTCCTCGTTCGGACGCAGTCCAAAAACGGGGACTTATGTTTTGACCTCCGTGTGTCCATGCGTGCGTGCGTGTGTGCGTGCGTGCGTGCGTCTGTGCGTGCGTCTGGACCTGTATCTTAGAAATGCCTGGACCAATCACAATCAAACTTCACACATACATCATACATGATATTATACATATGCACGTCAATTTGTTTCACGATCTGATTCAAGATGGCCAAGTGGCGGCCATTTTTGTGCTAAAAAATCCTAAAAATCAAGCATTTCTCGGCTGTTTACAGATGGATTTTGTTCAAACTTGGTATATACATTAGACATTATAGGACCTTGATGCAAATAATTTTGTTTTTCAGATAAGATTCAAAATGGCCGACTGGCGGCCATTTTGTTTTAATGAATGTGGTTCTCGTGCCATATCTCTGACTTGCTTTTACTGATTATGTTCAAATTTTAAATATTTATTATACATCATGTCATAGATAGACAGATATATTGGTTTGACGATCCTATTCAAAATGGCCAAATGGTGGCCATTTTTGTGCTAAAAAATCATCAAATATCAAGCATTTCTGGCATTTATGGATGGATTTCATTCAAACTTGGTACATATATTAGACATTACAGGTTCCTGATGCACATCATTTATTTTTCAGATCGGATTCAAAATGGCTGTCTGGTGGCCATTTTGTTTTAATGAATGGGCTTCTAGACCCATATCTCCGACTTGTTTTGACTGATTATATTCGAATTTTAAATATTCATTATACATCATGTCATAGATAAACAGATATATTGGTTTGACGATCCTATTCAAAAATGGCCGAATGGTGGTCATTTCTGTGCTAAAAAAATCATCAAATATCAAGCATTTCTGGCATTTATGGATGGATTTCGTTCAAAGTTGGTACATACATTAGACATAACGGGTTCCTGATGCACGTCATTTTATTTTTCAGATTGGATTCAAAATGGCTGACTGGTGGCCAATTTGTTTTAATGATTGGGCTTCTAGAGCCATATCTCTTAAATGCTTGACTGATTATATTCAAATTTTATATATTCATTATACATCATGTTATATATATACATGTATTCAAAATGGCTGATTTTGAATGCTGTTCCAGAACAATATCTCTCAATATGGACAAGTACTTGTTTGACGATCAGATACAAATGTCAATCATTTTAATATTAAAAAAATCATTTTCCTGACATGGTTATATTCCAGCTATATTACTATAAACAAAACTATATATCTTAAATTTGATAACTAATGGGGTCTGTGCCATGCATGGCTTGTTATAACTACCTTGGC
The DNA here is from genome assembly GCF_978046115.1 of Saccoglossus kowalevskii. Lineage (NCBI taxonomy): Eukaryota > Metazoa > Hemichordata > Enteropneusta > Harrimaniidae > Saccoglossus > Saccoglossus kowalevskii. The sequence continues at coordinate 21,329,230 of NC_140661.1, read as the reverse complement.
ATCACTTACCAATCAAATGGGAAATTTAGTGCAGCCACAGCAAGGTTGTATGAAAAGCTCACAAAGCATCATTTAAAATGTATAAAATGCTTTGGGATTCAAATGAATGCCATTCAGTGAGTCTAGCCTGTAAACTGTTTGATTCTGTTATTAAACCAGTTATTCTTTATGGGTCAGAAGTTTGGGGTAGTTTTCTGACTAATCTATTTAGTGGAACTGGCAATAGCAAATCAGAGATTGATAATACTGTTTTTGTATCAAAGCTATTCTCTGACAAAATATTACCAGAAAAACTTCATATAAAGTTTTGTAAGAGAGTTTTGGGAGTACACAGGAAGGCATCAAATATTGCTTGTAGAGGTGAACTAGGTCGTTTCCCACTTGTGATTGATGTTTGTACTACTGTTATAAAATTTTATCAAAGGTTGTCATGTAAGAAAACAAACAACATAATTATCGAAGCTGCTTTTAAAGAAAGTAGTGGGTTTAAATACGATCCTTGGTATAAATTTGTCCAAAAACTTCTACAAATTACAAATATGACAAATATAGATACTAATCAGGCAAATTTTTGCAATCTGTTTAAAGAAAGGTTAATCCAAATTTACTCAACAAATGTGGAAAGTCAGTTGAACAAAACTGGTCATAATAAACTAAGTACTCATAAAACATTCAAAAATAATTATAAATTTGAAAAATACTTGGATGATATAAAAAACAAAAAACACAGAGTAGCATTAACCAAATTTCGTATTTCAGCCCACTTCTTGCCAATTGAAATAGGCCGTCACAGGGGAATAAATAAAATTGACAGGGTATGTAACAAATGTGACTCTAATTATGTGGGTGATGAAAAACATTACTTTTTTCATTGTGACAGTTTTTCAGAACACAGGAAAAAATTCCTCTACACATTGTTCAAATACTCATCTGACTATCAAACCTTACCAAATGGAGAATTGTTTATTAATGTTTTCTCTAGTGTAGACAAATATATTTGTAGTATTTTAGCTAATTTTGTTTTTCAGATTTTAAAATTATTTTAGATTAGTTGTGATACTGTATGTTTCTTATGTTGGACTTTACTCAAGCATTGTTTTTGTGTACGTTCCAAATAAAATATCCTATCCTATCCTATCCTATTCTATTCTATCTACAAAAACTACAGACTAAACTAATGGACTAAAGTGACATTCATGTCTTGTTTTAGTATGTACGATAACAATCACTGCACATGTTTATTGGTCATTTTCATCAAACGAATATTATTATGCATGATGCCAAATCTATTTTGGTCGTCAACATAAAATATTTGCCAATAATTTCATTAATAATCATAATTCTAATTAATCAATAAATTTAATCACAGTCCCTCTATAGAGGGACTGTGATTTAATACAAAACATAATTTTTGATGATTTGAGAATAAATACTTTTAAGAATTGATTGTTTTTTTGTTTGAATTCTAGTATTTTTCATATTTGGATGGTGTCGAGTCCACAGATCTGGGTAAATATGGTGGCGTTGTAGAAATGGCAGACTATTGTCCTTACCATCAGGTAGGCCTAGTTATTAAAATGAAATTTTGTTGGCGACTCGCCGCTAGGATTGCCATTAAAATCACTTTTGTGTGTGTGCATATTAATTTTTCTGTGATTTTTTTTGGCTTGGTCGATTTAGCTTTAAACTTAGCAGGCAGGTCACACTTTCACTCTAGTTAGGTGGTACAATCTTTTTGTTTGTGTATTCTGGGACTAGTATTTTAGTCTTCTGCAGTGCTGGGGACTTGACAGAACCTTAAAATATATTTTTTCCCAATAACACAATTTATGCCAATTCCTGAATAACTGTTTTTGTCTTGTAGAGTATGGATCAATGTCTACATTGATCAAAGTTTCATTGTCCAAAATTAGCAGTGTATACTTAGGGATTCTTGGAAATGACATCTTGATTATTTCTTATAGGAACTGGAGTGGGAGTCAGATTCTGATATTATCAGGACTTCACATTGTAACAACCCTAACAATGCACCAGGTAAGGAGAATTGACATTTGTATCTTTATTTACCGCTTATATAATGCCTGTTTTGTGTGTGGACCTTTTCTAATTCCCCAAATGTGTTGTGAAAAGTTGTAATGTAAGACATGGACTGTAATTTTTGGATGAGGGTAGAATTGCAATAAAAAATAAAAAATTGCCTTCTTAGAATTGACTGCCCCTCACTTAATGAATAATGGCTCCCATATTTACTCAATCAATAGTAGCTCCTATTCATGCAATCAATAATGCCCTTATATTTACGCAATCTATTATTCCCTCTATTCACCCAAACATTAATGGTCAAGCCCTGACAGTTCTAGAAATATTTGCACAGCCCAAATAACCACCTCATAAATAATGGTTCATCCCTAAACACTACAGAAACAATGGTTCATCCCTAACCATCATAGAAATGATGGCTCATCCCTAACCACCATAGAAACAATGGTTCATCTCTAATCACCATAAAATAATGGTTCAGCCCTGATAATTCTGGAAATATTTGCACAGCCCAAATAACCACCTCATAAATAATGGTTCATCCCTAAACACTACAGAAACAATAGTTCATCCCTAACCATCATAGAAATGATGGCTCATCCCTAACCACCATAGAAAAATGGTCCAGCCCTGGCAGTTCTATAAATAATTGCACAGCCCAAATAACTCATAAAATGGTTCATCCCTGACCAAAATAGAAACAATGGTCCAGACCTGATAGTTGTAGAAATAATTGCCCAGCCCAAATTACTACCTCATAAATAATGGTTCATCCCTAACAACATAGAAATAATGGTTTTCTCAACATTGTAGATTCCAGATACAGTTTCTCATTAGAACATTATGGAGACAGTGCAGTCTGTGTTGAGCAAGGGGTGGCATGGATTAAACAGCAATGTAATCTCATATCAACACAACACCAATGGGGGAGTGGATGTTATAAGGTAGGGGCAATATTATGGGACAACATTTTGGCATAAAAAATGTAAAAAATATTAATGCTTTTAAAGTACATTTGAACACTGTATATAATCTGTAATTGTTCTTGGTTAGAGTTATAAATTATTTTATGTGCTTTGGATCAGTTTATATAACTTTCAAGTATGCAAGTAAATAAATTATTATTATTAGGATTCAATAATTATGTAATTACATTGTTCTGTTAGTCAAAACATGTGATAGAAGCTTTTGGTTATCTCCAAGTAGTATGTAATAATGTGCCCTTTTTTGTCAAATTCCATGATAACTAATAAATTAAATTACTGAAAATACACAAATCATATATCTTAAATAAATGGTTTAAGGTAGCGAGACTATTATTTGTGTTGAAAATTACGATTTTCACATTTATTTATTAATTGATGAAATGCACTATAAACTTTCATATGATAAAGTCAACATAACATAGAATGTCATGTAAGTTGGTTAAAATGTATATTTTCTGAAGGGAAGCAAGGCAGCCTCAGTAGTGTTTTCCAAAATCAACAATACAGGTTTAATCTGTGTGCCTATAAGTTTCAAAGATAAACTCAAGACAAAGCAATGTTAGGATGTGTTATCAGTAGCTATCTGACACACAATGAGTGTTTCCAAACATTCAAGTGGTTTGTCTCCGCCCCTGTTTGTTTCACAGATTAGCATTTGCATATGAATGTGTCAGACACAAGGTCACACAGCCACTGAAAAAAATGGGCTAATCTGCACTGGCTGGAAGGTTGTAAATGATTAGCTAGTTTGAATTTGCATAACAATACTGACAATGAACGTGCATTCAATGCCACAAGTTTTTTTGTTTTTTTAGCCAATCAGAATTCATCTTCCGAGCCAGTGCAGATCAGCCGAAAAAAATCATTGATTTTGGTGTTTTCATATGCCGAATTTATCCAATTATAGCTATCCCATTCCTCTATTTTTTTGGTTTCTAATAGCCTTACACATTTGGATGCCCCTACACATGGTAAAACAGACCTTGATGGGAAAACAAATTGATTGTGCCGATAAACAAGCTTGAAAATCTTTGCTGTTACTTCATGGACGTTTTCTAGGAGTTTATGTTTTTCACAATACAAGGTCTTTAACAAAAAATAACGTATACTTATTGTCGTCGGATTAACACCAAATTTTCACAGCTTTAAGGTGACAATGAGAGGAACTTGAATGTGTCCAGACAAACTATTTCATCGATTATTTACCAACGAGTTGTGGTTTGAGTTGGGGGCAATGCGACTAAAACAGTAATTGAAATTCAGCACACTATTTTTTAAAACGTGTTGCTTGAATAAAACTGACCAGACACATTCAATTTACCAGACTATTGAACAACTAGGAAAAGTGAAAAAAATACTTCTTATCGCCAGCGTAAATGCGTAATTATTTTTTTTACAGAAAAAGTAATTTTTCACCTTTGACTGAGTAACGCGTCGTAGAATGCAGATACGGGCATGCAAAATACACTTGTGAAAAGCTTGAAGTCTGGCGATTCTAAAAATATATACTTTCCCGGGTCTATTTGTAGTCATTTAGTCACAATTAGAAGATGAAAACAAGTATGCAAATAATAGTCTCGCTACCTTAAATACATGTCTACATTATCAAAAAAAGTCAGTAGAAATAATCAAAAAACATTTACAGATTAAAGAGCGCCCTCAATGGCCAACTTTACTTAGCTCACATATATTGTATTACACAGCATCTTGGGGAAACAACCCATATCTCACTGACAATATATTGTGAACTTTGTTAACAAACTGGATTAAATTGTCAGTGGAAAACACTCATATTGTGATAATTGTGTTGTAAGGAGGTTTACTACGTAGTTAACATGTGAATGCTTGGGGACACTTCCACACCAACATTGGCTGTCTTATGTAGCTGTAACGTTCTCCCAGCATGCTTTGCACTTTGTAAAACATTTTGAAAATAGCTGCATTTCAGCAAATTTGACTGAATGCATGAATTATAAAAATTATAAAAATCATAATTTAGCTAATGTCCTAATAATCTCATTGTAAGAATATACTCTCTTTTAAATTAGTGATATCATAAATCAGCAACCTTACAGGGTAGCTGAATTAGTAAAAAGTACAGCTAAATAGAAAGTAAAAAAATTGAATAAAGTATTTTAAAGTACTGTGGAATACTTTATTTTCGCTGGAATTAATTTTGGCTGAAAAGGCTTTTTGAGCATTTTGTATGGAATTTATTTTCACTGATTTTTGATGAGTTTAATGTGAAATATAGGAAAAAAAGTATATTCGCTGGATTTTATTTTCACGGAATTAAGCCTTCAGCGAAAATAGCGAAAATAAATTCCAAGCGAAAATAACGTATTCTACAGTATATTTTGTCTCAAATGACCATATTCTGATTTGTAAGCAAAGAGATGTTGAGGGCGCTAGACTTATGAAAGGGATCAGTGCAGCTGTTATCAAAGCAGGAAACAACAAAAGAAAGGATTCATAATCTTATCTGTGATATAAACATCAGTACTAATTATTTAAATTTGGTTTATTTTAGCATTTTTGCGATGCTGACAGGGGATTGGTTTTACAGTTAGGCGATGAAGAATACCAATGTTTTTACAAAGACCAAATATTATTTATAAGAATTGAACATAATGATGCACTACATGAAGGCTCATTAGTGTGTCCATCTTGTCAAGAAGTCTGCGGTGATCAAATTGTATGTCCAGTAGAGGAACTCAATCCACCACCAGATAATAGAACGTCAAAGGTATATGGTAAGTGGAGATTCTATTGGGTTAATATGGTTTGTTTTTTATTACCCATTTATGATTGTGCCCATCTTGTCAAGAATCTGTAGTGATCAAATCATATGTCAACGAGAGGAACTCAATCCACCACCAGATAATAGAACGTCAAAGGTATATGGTAAGTGGAGATTCTATTGGGTTAATATGGTTTGTTTAAATTACCCATTTATAATTGTGCCCATCTTGTCAAGAATCTGTAGTGATCGAATCATATGTCCACGAGAGAAATTCAATCCACCAGATAATAGAACTTCAAAAGTATGTGATAAGTGGAGATTCTATTGGGTTAATATGGTTTGTTATTTATTAATCAATTTTGAGTGCACCCATTTTGTCAAAAAGTCTGTAGCGATCAAATAGTATGGGGGAATTCAATCCACCACCAGATAATAGAACATCTTAAATTTATAATTTGAAATACTCCCTAATTCTACCCCATATGTCTCCAATGTCATCATCACAAAGGATTTGTTTCTAAGCTTTCTTTGGTTTTGTGTAGTCTCATTTTTATCTTTTCTGCTTTTTTTCAGTTATACCTTGTGTTGCTGGTGCCACAATGATATCGGATTCACTTTTCTCAAGCATTTTTCGAACAATATTATTAATATTCCTGATGGTAATTCTCTAGAGCATGGATTAAAATGTCATGAAATGGCCAATAACTGATATGCATCACCAATAGTGTCATGGCGTACCAAGCCACAAGAGGCTGGTAATGAGTAACGAATCCGGCATTCTGATTGGTCCATCACTTTCTTGTTGCTTGTTTTATTTCCCTTGGTTACCTGACGTCAGCGCTTATGCTCGTGGCCATTCAGGGTTTCCTTTTACTTTAGAAAGTTGGGCGAATAAAAAAACTCTCCCTTTTGTTATAAATGTGCACAGAAACATCGAGGAATGACAGAAACATCTCAAATAAGTCTAAGCAGGCAGAATGTATGAGCATGGCTTTATTGTAGTATTACAGTCACGTTTACGCAGATTGTAACTTGGAATGTTTTAAAATTACATCACTCTGTCACGTTCTTTCCGGCCCAGTGGAACAATATGGCGATTACTAGTTACCTACGTCCTACTTGTCATTCGCAAAGGACGCCGGGAACCAGCAAACACCAATAGATAGACAGAGTTATGACAGAGGTCACCACTAGATGGCAGTAATTATGTTAGAGGTCATCACTAGATGGCAGTAATTATGACATGATGGAGGCAGCCATTTTATGGCAATAATTGTGATGGAGGTCACCACTAGATGGCAGTAATTATGTTAGAGGTCATCACTAGATGGCAGTAATTATGACATGATGGAGGCAGCCATTATATGTCAACAATTGTGATGCAGGTCACCACTATATGGCAGTAATTATGTTAGAGGTCACCACTAGGGGACTGTAACAGCTATTTTCATGAAACTTTGAATGATATTGTTTACATAAATGATACACTAGGGATAGTTACTACTAAACTTGTAGGTAAATGTATATCAATTGTTTTGAAGTTATTGGTAAAATCCAAACAAAAATCACAACAATGTAGAAAAGCAAAAATTACTGTTGCCAAATTATATACATATAGCATGTGGTTTTGTGCAGTCTTTTTACCATCTGCTTTAGAATCAAATGTGAAGACCAAGCCAAGAGTTATTTTCATACAGTGTGTTCCCATTCTAACATGTTAGAAGATCGACAACTCTATCTTTGGTTACAATTTTTGCACCAAAACCACAAGATCTAAAGATGTTGATAGAAATTGTAGAAGTGGCCTGACAGATAGTTCAAAACTGACATGTTACACACATTGAACAATAAAACTAAGCCAAGTATTAAAATTATTTTGAATCCGATCAAGAGCAATAAACCTGGTCATTGAAAATGTGTGTACTTTCGAAGATGTCCCAAGTTTTGCGACCAACCCATACATTGTGTTATTACCAAGCATTGGGGGATGACCAGAAAAATGTTATCATGCGTTGCTGTTGAATCATTAACTGATGAAAACCAGGGATCCTCGGGGCGGACATCCGGACGTTTTCAACGCTTGGCAACCCTTGCGGTGAAAACAAAGACCAAAAACTCACAGAAAACGGTACTTTGTGATGGTTGTTGAGACTCCTGTGAACAGTGTAACAAGATTAGCCTTGCGTGTGTAACATATTTAAATTTGGTTGTTTGGGATTACTTCAAAGTTGAGTTTGTGTTGTTTTCTCGAATTTTCACCAGCCCGACCGACGTTCGTCAGCAGCGCGCACAGAGCCCATAGAAATACATGTACAGTGGTGTGCGTCTTAGTAACGTGGAACGTCTTGTGATGTAGTTCCGTCCCCGAGGATAGACACTGGCTTTTATGGATGTGGTTGAACAGCTACACTAGTTTTGTAGACTCCTCCTTTGTACAAACTACTGTAAAAGGATTAATTATTCACTAGGTTTTAATTTTGCTTCTTTTGCTGACTGGAAAATACGCTAAATTAAAACCCAGTGAATATGTAAAATTTAGCATAGAACACATTATCTAAATGATAAAACCGTGAATTTAAAACCCACTGAATATGCCTGAAATGGTAAATCAGTGAAATTTAAACCCAGTGAAAAATTGGTTATTTTACAGTATGAGAAATCATCATTTTGACCATTCTGTATGGACTGCAGAACCTACGTTGTTTTGATTTTACTAATAACTTTATAACATGTCAGAGCAAGTTTAGTAAAGTTTTGTGAAGCTGACGTATGATCTGAAATTATTTGTAATCAATGTGTTTATCACGAGTATCACTAAGTTTGAAAATCAACATAGAATTTTTATCATTGAAAATTAACTCACATTGTGAAAGGATTCAAAAAGTGAGGTGATCTTGCATCTTTTTTTTTATTGTCCTTGTATATTGACATTTATGGAATTGTTACTCACTATCATGTAGTACTCATTCTCAATATCCCCACTAGAGGGCAGCAATATTGATCACAGTCCCTGAGATCTTAAGATTTTCTTTTTTTATATTTATTGTGGATTGTTATGATATAGATAATGTGTGTGTTTGTATAAATCAGGTATTTTTAAAAATTTATTATCTTTTCAAAATACATTTAAGATAAAATTTCTAGAACGGTTAATTTAAAGTCTACACTAACAGTTTGATACTCCTAGATGAAAAAACTCCACAAATACATGGGAATGCAATTTACAGCTTCACTATACTACTTTCCGTTCTATAAATATTCAACTATATTACTATACATTGACCTCCATTTTGAATTTTCCTGCAAGGAATTGTGAATCCATAACTGATTCAAATACTGATGCAATTTAGTTCAAAAAGTTCAGTGTGAATATTACTTGTTCATATAATTATTATGAAGAATATTATTTTGGTTGTTAAAAATAGAATGACTTTTTAGTCCCCGTTCGAACGTAGTCCGAAAACGGGGACTTATGTTTTGCCCTGTGTGCATCCATGCGTCCGTGATCACCTGTATCTCGAACATGCATGGATCGATTAAGTTCAACCTTCACTCATACATCACACATTATATGGGACATATGCACATGCATTTTTTTCATGATCAGATTAACGATGGCCGAAAATGCATCAAAATCGCATTTTTTCACCATTCCGGACCTGGATCTCAGTTATGCATGGACGGATTTTGTTCAAATTTGGTACATACATTAAACATGATAGGACCTTGATGCAGGTCATTTTTTTTTTGGATCGGGTTTGAAATGGCCGACTGGCGGCCATTTTGTTTTAAAGAATTCAGTTCTGGATCCGTATCCGAGACATGCCTGGATTGATCAAGTTCAAACTTAACACACACATGGTACATCATGTCACAAATATGTATGTGCATTTGTTTCATGATCTCATTAACGATAGCCAAATGGCGGCCGCTTTAAGGCCGAAAATGCATTGAAATCGCACACTTTAACCATTCCGGACCTGGATCTCAGGTATGCATGGATGAATTTTGTTCAGATTTAGTACAATGTTTTGTACATATACAGGTGCATTTCGGTCATGATCTGCTTTGAATGTATATGTCACTCAAATATGAACGGAACGGGGACGTATCATTGACAATGACTTGTTATATATTATTTTTTTTGTAGTCCACCGGTTATAAATAACTCATCAATAAATTGTACAAAGAATTATAAAAATAAATATTTTCAGTTCTGTTGCCATGACAACTATACATGTATGTTTGGTTGGCACTGTTATGCTACCAAGTTCTAAACTTTTCAACCAATTTGAAGTCCTACTCTAAGAGTTATAGTTGGAATCATTTCCCTAATTTTTCAAAACAGATTCTATGTCTATCTATAATCCTTTGCTGGAGAATCAAGATGGACTACATACATATTGATGAAATATGATATAAAAAACTGAAAAGTGCATTTTCCTGTATTTATAGAGCTCTTTCTTCTGTAATATTTTGTAAAGACAAAATAAAGAATCAAACCCTGTTACCATTGCCCAAGGGTTGTCACCACCCACAAAATAGTCCTGTGTATATTAATTTGGTTGTTTGCATATCATTAACCTTTTCATCACACTGTCAACTGTTGGCACTGGTGACAATCTGTCATTGTCAACGTTTGTCACCTTCCACCAAATTATTCATGTTTGCAATTTGCTTGTTCGATATTTATCCATGTTTTTATTGAATAATACATGTATTAATTTTGAATATTTGGCAAAACCTCTAAACAAAATTCAAAATTTAGTGCCAATTGCAGAACAATGTTTGCGCTAACAGTTACGAGAGGTGATCAGTAAGTTCTCAGCCTTCCTCATAAAACGTTACAGAAGGAAGATTTTTCTTACACTATTTTTCAATACACTATGCACTTTGTCCATCAATGTTCCAGTTTTCCTATTCCCAGCTGGAAGAAGGTTTCATCTTGATCCTTTAGATAGGCCTCAACAGCTTGGATGAGTCTCAAAATGGTGACCACGCAAGTGGGACTTTAGTTTAGGAAACAGGTAGAAGTCCAACGGCGAGTAGAAAGGGTGAGGTAAGAGTTCAAAGCTACATTGGGTTCCTGCTGCCAATGCCACCTGTGCTGTGTGGACAGGAGCATTGTCCTGAAGCAACATCACACCAGCTCGAAGCTTTCCTCTCCTTTTCTCTTTGATTGCTGCTCTTAACTGTCAGTTCTGAAGCACAGTACTCTCCATTGATTGTTTGACCATTTTGCAAGTAGTCAATCATGATGACTCCCATGCTGTTCCAGAACACTGAGACCATCATTTTGCCGACTGATGCCACTCGCTTGAACTTCTTGTGCGGCTGTGAACCCTTGTGCTCTTTTGATTCTGGATCAAAGTGGTGAACTCATGTCTCATCTTGGGTTACAAATCTCTTGAGGAAGTTGCCAGGATTTGACTGGAAACGGGCCAAAAGCGTCCTTGAAACTTCCAACCTGTTCAACTTCTGATGTGAAGTCATCATTCGGGGCATCCACCTTGCAGACAGCTTGCTTATCTCCAAGTTGTTTGACAAACATTTTGAACCGCGCCATAACTGATGCCTAAGGAATTCCTGGTATGTCGGATAGTGACACCTTTGTCATTTATTACTATGTGATGGATGGCCTCAACCTGATTGTCCGTGGTGGCAGATTTTGAAAACACTATCGCAAAGCAGTTGGAAATAATAAATGTAACAGCAGAATGAGTCCTAGTAATAAAGTACAGTGACTTCTAAAGAATGAATGTTTTTGAGAACTTCATATACAGGGCCCGGTTTCAGTTATAAACTAACGTTAGCTTCATGTTCATGTCCTACCATGACAACAGCCAAAAACATCTTGCTTGTTTTTTTTGAGCGGAGCGGATTGCCAACCGGCTTGTAGAGAATTGTCAGTTATTTCCCAATTATACTAAGGAATGTTCAATTAGCCTTCACAGCTGCTAATGAATTAGGATGAAATATTTGGATTTGATTACATACATTTGTATTTTACTATATCATTTAGTGCTGAAACCTACGATGTTCTATTGAAAAGCTAAAAGACGGTACAATTTGTGACAATGCTAGTTTATTGCAACCAGAATATTATGACAGAAGTAAAATAATAATCAAATAAAATAATATAACCAATAATTTATCTTGGATTACCCAAGATAGAATTTATCCCCAGCTGATCAACATACCATATATATAGAAGTACATAAATATATATGGGGAAAGGCACAACCATATATGGAAATACACAATCATATACGGAAGGACAGCTATATCCAACCAAGGAAAGCCATGACATTAATGTGCATATCAGTAAAATATAATAGCATGAAATTGAAATATATAGACTTCAAAATCAAATATTGTCTCTGTATAATACTTTAGCAATTGAGGATTTGTGGGCTGATTGTTAGCGCCTGTCAGTTTTACCACCCTTTCGCTTGCCAGCAAACAAATGTTTAGGCATCTTTGTTGTAATAACTCTGTCGGCTTCTCCGGCTTTACCAAATCTGTTGCGATTCCTCTGTGATAGTTTCCCCATTTTCTTAGTTTTGTTGAACATCTAGAAAATAAGAGAAATTGATTTATAATCATGGACCTGTCTGACCAGGTGGGGAGATTTTATTTGGCTTTCTAACTCATGTAGAAATATACAATACTTGAAACTGATTGAAGGCAGTATATGGAAAGCTAAATATATTTATGTGCAAACTTTCTACTGAATCAGGCGATATATTTAGAATGCTAATATTTCTGGGAAAGCTATGAAAGTTTAGAAAAGCTACGAAATTTTAGAAGACCTATAATTGATTAGGTCATTGTGAATGTTTGAACAGCTCAGAAAATGAAAAGAAAACTATGAAAGTTGGGAAAGATCTATAAATGCTTGGAAAGTTACAAAAGAACTAATAATGCTAGAAAATCAAAGAACATTATGAAAGGTGTATGATATCTACCGGTATAGACAATTTTCTAGAAGGAAGAAAAGCAATGAAAACTGTGCTAGAATGATTGTTCCAGCAGTCATTACTAAGACCCTGGTTCTCTAAATGATGGTTTTCACCCTGTTGGAATCCTTAAATAGATTGCATCCATTTGGAAAATGGAATAACCCAGTCACCATAGCTGACAGAACACTTACCGTCTCATCACGTACTCCTGACAGATCACGTGGTGTTCGAGAACTGCTACGGGCCCTACCAAGAGAGTCTGTACGTTGGCGCTTCTTGGCAACTGGAGTTTTACTTCGTGATCTACTGCGAGTGAAATGACCCTAAAAAGACACACGACTAAGAGTCAGACTTTACAAATAGTTTTCATGAAATTGATCAAAATTAGAACTTAAGTCGAAAACATATATGAATGACAAAGACTAAATGAAAATTGGGACCATCAAACACTTGAAAAACAAGTCATTGTCAATGACACGTCCCCGTTCCGTTCATATTTGAGTGACATATACATTCAAAGCAGATCATGACCGAAATGCACCTGCATATGTACAACACATTGTGCTAAATCTGAACAAAATCCATCCATGCATGACTGAGATCCGGTTCTGGAATTGTGAAAATATGTGATTTTGATGCATTTTCGGCCTTAAAATGGCCATCATTCCGCTATTGTTAAGCAGATCATGAAACAAATGCACATATCTATTTGTGACATGATGTACCATGTGTGTGTGAAGTTTGAACTTGATCAATCCAGACATGTCTTGGATACGGATCCAGAACTGAATTCTTTAACAAAATGGCCGCCAGTCGGCCATTTCGAACTTGATCCGAAAAAAAAAAAGACGTGCATCAAGGTCCTATTATGTTTAATGTATGTACCAAATTTGAATGAAATCCGTCCATGCATAACTGAGATCCGGGTCCGGAATGGTGAAAATGTGCGATTTCAATGCATTTTCGGCCTTAAAGCGGCCCCCATTTGGCTATCGTTAATGAGATCATGAAACAAATGCACATACATATTTGTGACATGATGTACCATGTGTGTGTGAAGTTTGAACACGATCAATCCAAGCATGTCTCAGATACGGATTCAGAAGTGAATTCTTTAAAACAAAATGGCCGCCAGTCGGCCATTTCGAACCCGATCCAAAAAAAAAAAATGACGTGCATCAAGGTCCTATTATGTTTAATGTATGTACCAAATTTGAACAAAATCCGTCCATGCATAACTGAGATCCGGGTCCGGAATGGTGAAAATGTGCGATTTTGATGCATTTTCGGCCTTAAAATGGCCGCTATTCGACTATCGTTAATCGGATCATCAAAAAAATGCATGTGCATATGTCCCATATAATGTGTGATGTATGAGTGAAGTTTGAACTTAATCGGTCCATGCATGTTCGAGATACAGGTGATCATGGACGCACGGACGCACACAGGGCAAAACATAAGTCCCCGTTTTCGGACTGCGTCCGAACGGGGACTAACAATGACTGTGATTTCTCTATGGTTTTAAACCCCTACGGTACTTCGGTGGCCATTTTGAATATAAAATTAGTGAAAATGGATGGAGCCCATAATTCCAAAACTTCAAAATACTAATTATGATCGCAATGACAGGAAAAAAAATTCATGTTCCTGGATATCACTTCCATCTGATGAAAAAATTGTTATTGATGAATTTGACAGAATTTCCAAAAAATATAATATAATTTTAGCAATAAAACAAATAATTATTAATATATTGAGAGTATGATGCCGCGAACAGTTTTCCATTCTCTACGTCCACAAATACCATGATTACATAGAGTTAGGGGAACAGTGGAGAAAATAATGAGTGGGAGAATAGAACACAATTTGAGGGGCAACAACAAGTTTTGTGGCTGTAGCTCTCAACAAGACTATTTGTGAATGTGATCCAGTGACCAATAAGTTATTATTCAGTGTCTTGTATGTCTTCTAAATTCTTTGAAGAAACTATTTGTATACGTGATATTTTGTTGACTTTCTAAATTGAGTGTAAATATGCATAACCATAGCAATCAGTGTGACACATCACATGACTTACCCCAGGATTAGGTTCAACACCAAGTTCTCCCATTTCTCGTTCAAAGCGACTTCGTTTACCCTGAAAATAAAAAATAAATATTTATTTAACAGTTATATATAAAATTAAAATTGGAATTTCAATAATTATTAAATTTTGTTGAATTGGTCAATTTTAAGATTTCAGACAAAATGACCATCAATATGACAAATTTGATTAAGTCACATAAAATAACACAACCCATGGTTTTACCTATAAGCATAGTATTTATGTGCAAACTTTCAAACAAATTAGGCAATATATTAGTGAAAAACAAAATAGATATGAATAAAAACAAAATGGCTGTCAATTGGCCATTTTTGTATGAAACTCAGGAAAACATGATGTGCACCTTTAACTCAATATGTATGATCCTCATACAAAGTTTGAATGAAATCACCCTGTTCATTTCTGAGAAATGGTTCTGGAAATGCTTGAGTATCAGAATTTAGCAAATTTAAAGACCAAAATGACCGCCAGTCAACCAAATTGTTGTTTTTTTGTCACAAGAATTTATTTGTAGTTCCCAAGCAAGTACAAAGCAACAAATCTCTGCTTCCTTTTGACTCTATCATAAATCAACTTCAGATCGATGCAGCTAACAAACATTTGACATGAATTTTGATTTGAAAGTTAGATGAAAAAACTTATCTAATATATGAACCTTAATTCAGAGCAATTGTTGAATTTAAAATGGCCACAGATTATGGATAAATCAGTCATTGTTCCCATGGAAAAAAGTTAACCCTTAACTTTTTATTTTGCTTTTTGTCATTTGATGAAATTTCACACCTCAGCGGAATATTAGGAATTTAGATTATTTTCAATTCTTCGCATCTTTACCAGAATGCATCCATTCTCCAACATTCTTTGTAAAACTATAATAATTATTTACCTTGATAGCAGTTCTGGGTAAAACAGGTTTCTCCACTTTTCTTTTCTCCTTTGATTCCATCATAACTATCTTCCTTTTGTTACGGATTCTGTAAAAAAGCAAATACAAGTATGAAACTATCTCCATGACAACAATATAATTTGCCTACTTTACCCTCTATATATAGCGATTAGATGGTTCAAAACGTTGACTGCCATTTCTCTACAAAATTTTTAAATGTTGATGAAACTTCACAAACTTTTTTTTTAATTTTTGAATAAATTGACATCGTTTTTCATTGGTTATAGGTCTGGATCAAAATTTTTGAAATATATATAGAAAAATTTAGATCAATTTCTTTAAATATGTAATTTGTAGAACTAAATCAGTGGAAATGTCCACCGTTTTAAACTTACTTTGATGCAATTTTTCTGATTTCTCTCATTTCTTCATCATCTGATGACTGTAAATATTAATAAATATTATTATACATATGTCACCGTAACGCCATAAGTTACAGCATGCCGTAATTTTGCAGTATTTTACGGGGTATTTTCATCCTACCATATTAGGAAATGCGAATTCCAAATATGGAATGATTACGCGCATAGGTGTCCTCTAATAATAAAAACAAACATGGCTGCCACCAGGGTTTGACCGGACTCAACACAAAGAAGTTTGCTGATTCTGTTCTAAACATTTTGGATTTTGGCATTCCCATGGTGTATCCTTGGAAGGAAAAGAAGTATAATAATAAGGTTATTACGAGAATACCTTGAAGTACGCTGCACGTCGGTCGATACTACAGCTGTACTGTCTTCATGCATACTTTGAGGTATCCTCATAATAACCTCATATTAATTAATAACAAGGCTGGTGAAATAGAGGGCACCCTGAAGAGGCTAGACATATAGAGAATGCCCTGAAATGGCTAGACAGATAGAGGGAGCCCAAACAGGGATAGACATACAGTGGGCACCCTAACATGGCAAGTCATAGGAAGCAATATTTTAGTCATTGTACATTTGTACAATCTAGATTTTAATAATTTGTATTTGTACAAATACAGATATCAACAGAACTTAAATCACTCACCATATCTTCGTCATACTCGCCCGCTCCTTCTCTTAGCAATTCTTCCTTCTCTAGTTCTTCCAATTTTTTTTCAATTTCTGGATCGATATAATCCGCCAAATTCTTGCCCTCCCACAATTCGGGAATAACGTCATATTTCTCATCCTCTGGAATCAAGTAATGTTTATTCAAATCCAAGACGTACAAGTCTTCTTCCTCTATCTCAATATCACGTTCTAACTTCTTACGTCTGCCCTCAATCTGCATGGCAGATTTCTTCTTCTGTACGCCTTCTGGTATACATGGTGGCCTCGTCTACAATCAGAGATAATCCAACATGCTTAAAGGCACAAATGTAATTTATACAGTAAATGTGCTATGCTAATATCAGCAATTCTTGGGATGGACACACAGACATTTTCCCTGCCTGGCAACCAAAATCGAAAGTGTTTATACCTACATGTGCAACAAATATATAATATAATAATATAATATAATAATATATAATATAATATCAGGATTGTCTCATAGTTGAGTTTGTCCAGTTTCCTTGACTTTATCTTTTTTCACCGGCTCTTTGAACGGTATTCCACAGCTGCTTGCACAGAGCCCATAGAAATGCATGGTACAGTGGTGCATGTAACAGCAACGTTGAATGTTCCATGACTTATCCTCAGCCCCCCCCCCAATACATCATACTTTATTTTGGGTATTCTATATAAAAACACAGGGGTGAAAATTAAAAAAAAAAAAAAAAAAAAAATGGTTGTCCACTGGGCTGACCATGGCATCTTAAACTGATTGTTCACTTGAAAATAGTTATCTAACAATTTTTGTGCATTTAACTTTATAAAAATGAAACAAATTGTTGGCGACTACAACGTCAAAGTCATCTCACTTTGCAGACAACTGCTCAAAACATGTTCAAACTTTCAATTAATAAAAATACAAGTCGTGATACTACACGGTTGATTCTACATTGGATTACGTAATACTGTCAGATTTCTGTTTTATTTATTTTCACAGTGGCCAGCCACTATTCCTATTTGGTTGCCCAATAACAAAAATGGATGATGCACGGAATAACCGAACAACGGCTAATTTTGAAATCTGCTTCGTTAATCGATTGACAGAACACTTACTTTCTGATCCCTTTGTTGAGGAACAGCGAGATGTAGTCTATTCAACACATCATTGACTTTTTTTCCTTTTATCTTTGTATCCACTCTCTGAGCTAGCAGCCTATCACACGCCTGCAATCAATTCACATGGACCAATCACAGCAAGGTAATATTCAATCAATCATTTGGAAGTTATCCAATTACGCATTAAGATTTTTTAAAAACATAAATGTATATTCAAGAAGGACACAGCATCCACAAAATGTAGTTTATCTAAAAAGTAGCATACATACCTCTGTTTTCACATCAATGACACCTTCTTCTGTCACGGTACTCATTGGTAATACTGGTATTCCCTCAGTCTGGAAGTCGGATAATAATTTCTGTTGGAAAAATAAACTGAATATTATTAACACTAATGATTAATGGTTGTTTAATGTTAAAATGATTGACATTCAGTCATCTTGTTTCTGATTGTCGAACAAGTACTTTTCTATATTCAGTGATATTGCTCTGGAACAGTATTAATTAAAACAAAATGGCCACTGGTCAAACCAATACACAAATGTAGTTAAACATTGCCATCATAGAGTACAGTGGGTAATGGGAAATGTTTGAAATGTATCTACAGAAATTAGCAAGATTATCTATACTCCAAAACTCATGCACTACACGCTTAGTAATGACATTTGTAACACATAAACACTACAACTAGTTCTTTCACAGAATCACTCTATTATTCAGAATCACTCAATGCACTGGAAATTATCAGTACAAAATATCCATGTGATAGCAGTAAATTTTATGTTATAAACAAATCAAACCCAACATTATAGCATGCAAATACAGTGCCATTGTTATGATACAAAGTTTCAATCAGAAAACTGTAATAATTTCGCTGGCAATGCACAACAACACAGTGAACAATAGTCTAATCATTTCTGGCTTACTGCCTGGTTTTTGATAAGGTTATAGTTTGTAGCCTTCCTTATGAAAAATTAGTGTGGGCTACCCTTTTAGATATATAATAATCAGGGATTTTTCTAGAAAAACTGCAAGAGGGAGCACTGCAATTCAGCGGCGCCACCAAGTGGTGGAGATAGGGTTTTCCCTACCAGAGTGTGGAGTTTATGATAATTCTAAGTTAAAATGGAGCATTCTATGGCTTCCTTGGGGCCAAAATTACTATCAGACAAGTCACGGTTGAAGACTGTGGTCATTCAGAATTTTACGGTTGCCAGAGGATCTGTTCCCCAGGGTAAGGGAGCACATGGCCATGGCATGAGGGCGCTGCGCCCCTGTTCCCTTGTTTAAAAAAATACCTTTACATACCTTTTCATCGTCTCCAAGTTCTTCGGGCTTTACAACATCAATTTTGTTGAGTATTATAAGAAGAGGTTTGTTAGCAAACAATGGCTGGATATTCTTGAATAAATCAACCTACATTGAGAAAGATGGTGATTAGAAATGATACACAAACAAAAACACTGAACTTTGGTTAAAATTCATTCTTACATGGCAGGAACAATGGAAAATGGAGACAGTAACAGAAACACAATAACCATATTGGCTCTTGTAGTAGCACATACAATGGAGAAACACAGGAGAAATGCGGTATTTATTAAGGGCCAGAAACAAGCAAAATGTATTCCTGGAGAATCAGTTTCTAACGCCTTTCTTTGAGAACATGTATCATACTTTTTCAACAAAATGTCTCTATTAACTCTTTGAGTACAAAGGTCAACTTTTGTCACCATTCAAACATTTTAAACCCGCATAATTTTTTCATTATTTTTCCAAAACTTGTAGTTAATAGGAAAGTATGTCCATTTGGTTCAAAATTATCAAAAAAATGTATAGTAAAACTCATAAAAACTATTTTTAGATCCAGTTTGCAATTTTTGTTTTAGATGCACTTTTGGTTGGAGATGCGCTTCTAATACTGTGGAATACTTTTTTTTCGATTAGAATTAATTTTCGCTATTTTTGCTGAAGGAATGATTCAGTGAAAATAAAATCCAGCGAATATACATGTACCTTTTTTCCTATACTAGTATTTTATATTTAACTCATCAAAAATCAGTGAAAATAAATTCCATGCACTCGAAAAAAATTTTCAGCAAAAATTGATTTCAGCTACAATAAAGTAATACAGTATAGTGTAAATACGATATTTGGAAAATATTGCGATGAGCAATAAATATGTTCGTTACCTGTTCTTCTATAGTATGACCGCATTGTTCACTCGTGTCCATTATGTACAGAACAGCGGCTCTAAGATGCGCTAAAGCAGTTATCGCCTGCATTTCAATGGTATTCCTTTCCTCCAATGAATGGTCTAATATTCCAGGTGTATCTACCACTTGCCATCTCAGGTATTTATAATCGGTATGACCAACAAATAATGACTTTGTTGTGAATGCATATGGTTGCACTTCTACGTCCGCTCTAGTGATCTGTGTAGAACAGACAGGAATTTTTTCATACACGTTAAGGTATCATGCCACGAATCAACCAATCACCGTTCGTAGCCTTGCAAGAACCAATTAAATTTTTTTTAATATTTTTTTTCTCAGGTGCTCCCTGTTTGAGGGCGTGATCACCTGGGTCAGAGGTGAGACCAACATGTGGTCTTTTGTTTACTACTTGGCAACTGTGTTGGTTTATTCTGCGTGTATTTGGATGTTCTAATCTTGGTGTTTTTCCAGTGATTTCTCTAGGTGCAATCCAAACACAGTAAGTGTGTATTGTTTATGTACGTTTTTTTAATGGCATGTTGATTTCTCATTTTAGAGCCATGTTTGAGCCAACTTTGTTTATTATTTTCATATAGCAATCTCATCATAGATTAAACTTTGTCGTCTATGGAGTTTCAATGCACGTCTCATGCAGGATTTCAGTGCCCTCATGTGACAAGTTACAAATAAATGTATATATACATGTATATATCAAGAACAACTATGTTTCCCAGTCAGAATGACACAAAATTCTGTGATTTTTTTGGCAAAATTCACGATCATTTTTCTTAGAACTAAAGCTGGTTACCTTATTGATGAAACTTGATTTTCCAACATTTGGAAATCCACATATAAGTAAAGTTCTTGTGTTCGGATCAATTGATGGTAATCGCGATAGATGCTGTCTAACTTGCTCTAAATACTCCAGACTCTGATTCTGTCGTTTCATAACTGTGCACATCCTCCCTAAAGCTGCTTTTTTCAACTGCTTACATCGATACAATGTATCAGCATATTTCATTAATCTGACATAATCTTTAGAAACACTGTAAAAAAATAATTAAAAAAATAAAATGAATTTGGAGATAAAATTTTGATAAAGTAGAGCATGTTTAAAAGCACTGATTTTTAGTACTTTATTGAATAAAATGTTTAATCTGAAAAATGAGCAAAAAGCAAATAAAAATCAAAGATTTTCAAATAAAAACTTTGTGATCCCACAAATTGCATTACCACACCACCAGCTGAAAGCCTCCATGAATGAAAAATACAACAGATAATATGATGAGTTCAAAAAATATTTTCTCTAAAAGACAGGAGGCGATTAATTTAGCAAAGTTGTTAAATATCCTATGACAGGTTTAGCAATCCACTTTTTCAAATTTTGACAAGCTAGCTACATTTCGCAATTGAACCCTCCCTCCCCCACTACATTTTGGAGAAAATCCAATTCTTGTTGACATTTTCAATTGAAAATTGGTCAAAATATATACAAGTAAAGCTCACTGCGAAGCGACTAGAAGATATTTCAAGTCCATAAATCCATCCTTAAGTGATTTCAACATATGAATGAAGGAATGGAAGCCGACAAAATTAAGGTGAATAGGAAAATTCCATGCAAGTGGCTAAAGACCAATTCGCATGGTTTTGCTGAAGCAGACAGACAGACAGACACACACACACACACAGACAGACACACAGACACATACACACACAGACAGACAGACAGACACAGACAGACACAGACAGACAGACAGACAGACACACAGACAGACACACAGATAGACACACACACACACACACACACACACACACACACACACACACACACACACACACACAGACACACACACACACACCGACACACACACAGAAACACACACAAACACACACACAGAAACACACACAGAAACACACACAGAAACACACACAGACAGACAGATTTAAGAGGGAATGCATCAGTCAGAGTTTGTATTAAGGCAAATTTATGCATCTAGAACATAAATCTTTGGATTCACAAAAATAAATACACACACAAAATCTTACTGACAGGTCACATCGACTTCAAGCATGAGACTCTGCCTTTTCTATTTTTAGTTAATGTATTAAACTAAAAATCTCTCAAGAAAATATATGGAAATTCGAATCATTTTCAAATTGTACATCTGTTTATTTTATTATTTGTACAATGCTGATCAGATTACAATAATTATTTAAAGAGAAAGTCAAGGCAAACAACATAATGCTCCCAGATGAAAGAAAAAAAACTTTAAATTGCATTCACCTACATTTGTGGAGACAAATTTCAAGTTTTTTTTATATCACTTTTAATTCTCTAGATATTCACTTTTTATCAGTAATATGTAGTCCACCATATTGATTTTTCAACAAAGGATTATGGGTAAAGTGTGACATCATAGCCACTGAACATATAGAACATATTTAACAAATAAAGTTTTTATATGATGTCCTGTTATTTCATGCACATATGATTATTTTGTAATGATTGGAGATTAAAAATACATAGCAACACATTATTTTGATAACACAAACCCAATTCTTCAGTCATCAATAAAATATGAACGTACTTGTTACCACGGTTATGTCCGAGTGACAAGGTGGAAATACCAACAACATATGCATTGATCACATGCAGTTTAGATGAGTCTTCAAGAAAGCTATAACTTATAATCAGTATGTGAAAGTTAATGGGACTATTCTGTGGATGGTTTCAAAAGTTTACAATAGTGGCACACCTAGAATACTAAACAAATGCAACAGAAAGCACCCTTAAGATTGGTGAATATTTGTGGTAGGACTTACTTGTCTATGAGATGTCTGGCTGTATTGATCTGTCCGAGGGCAAGTTTATAATGATCTTTATCATATAAAACATTCATAAGATCAGCATAGAAAGGATGAATATCCTGCAATAGAAAAAAACCCAGAATTTTTAGGTTGAAAATTTAATTTTCCTCATTTTCATGGATTTCAAAATATAGAATAATTTAGGCACATTATTGCAAGGTGACAAATTAACTTTTAAATGTTTAAAGTAAATATAAATGTCTCAAAATGTAACAGTTTCCTGTAACAGTTTTTGGTTAGGCATGCACTCATGATACTTTCCTTTTACCCTTTGATCACCGTCAATTTTCTAGTCAAAATTTGCCTGTTATTATTAATTTTTCCATATTTCTTAAAAAAAAATTTGACAATTGAACATAATTTTCTATTGATTATAAGTCTTGATCAAGATTTTGAAAAAATTAAGAAAAATTATTAAAAAATTTGTCAATGGTTGTTGAAGTAGATTTTGGCGAGTGAATACAGATTCAAATGTATCTCATTTAGTGACAGAAGTGATTTTGTAAGGATCCTGAGTCAAAACAGAATCCTAAAAAGCAAGTATGTTTGTTGACTGCTAAGGAAGTCAGGTTGGTCTTCAAGAAACAATTAAAATATATACGTAAAATAACATGTATACCTTCGTACATGTAGATACTGTACTGAGTAATCATAGTTGAAATGACAGAAAAATTGTTGTATATTCTTAACAAGTTTGGGCTTTCCTTACCACAGTTTTCTCAAGTGCATGAATGCAATTGGATCTATCTGATATGCAATCATTTCGTGAATACTACTAATGTAAGATGCTGGCACACAGAATTAACACATCCGCCAATGTTTGCATGTATATAGCAAGCAATAGGTAGGCCATTGAAAATATATTTCCCATGGAACATTCGGGCAATCTAGGTGTCACACTCCAATCTCGAAAATTTGAAAATTCTTAGTGACGAAAATATAACGATACAGTGAATCAATACTTTTCAATTACTGTGAAATACTTTATTTTAGTTGGAATTAATTCTCACTGAAAAAGCTTTTTGGGTGTTTTGTATGCAATATATATTTTCACTGATTTTTGATGAGTTGAATGTGAGACATAAGAAAAAAGTATATTCGTTGGATTTTATTTTCACAGAAGCATCGCTTCAGCGAAAATAGCGAAAATAAATTCCATGCGAAAATAAAGTATTCTACAGTATTTAAAAAAAGACCTTACCTCTAATTTTGGAAATTCATTTAAAACATCTGATAGTTTATCATGAAAATTTTGCTGTGTAAATTTCACTTTTCGCATGTAAAACTGTCGTATTCGATTAATCTTATAATGCTTGTGTACAACAGTTGGTGTTTTCCGCTGGGTTCGTGATAGCACGATATCCACAAAGTCCTGCAATGAATGACAGACAAATTAACGCATTGTAGTCACTGTGATGTTTTGTGTACGATGCGCATCCGGACAAATGTCAAATACAGTGTTATTAATTAACATGAAATTTTAAATTTAAAACTGCACAGCTACCGTACCGGTATCTTTAAGACGATTCAAGAACGTTAACAGGGAATTTTTTGGAGAAAAAATAAACAAGAGGGAGCACACACAGGCGATAGACCTTGAAACATCATATCGGAAGGTTTCTGTGCCGTTTTAACAGTGTATCTATTGCCATTGAAATATTTGGGGTACAGACACATTGTTAGCTGGTGTTGCTGAGAAGTTTTCACGGAGAATAATATATTTGAGAAAGATTTCATGTTGTACGGCATCACAGAAGTTCACGGCTCTAAAATATATTTATGACTTGAAAGTTCAATCGGCAATTCGGTCAGAAGCCGCCAGTCGAGAGTATCAGGGCACTGTGCCTTGTTCCCTGGTTTAGAAAACTCCTGGTTAAAATTTATTTATTTTTTCATTTTATACAACATTAGCACTATACGTTTATACTTTAATGTGTAATCATGTACCCTATTGTAGTCTCTATACATGAAATAACCAGTTGCCTCAGTCCACCAACCAGTCCGGTTGTCCAAATACTTTGAGCAGTAGGACATACAATGTACATGTGATGAGCGCCAGTAAATTAATAAACTTTTAATAAACCAGTTTCGATTCCTACTCCTTTGAATTTTCCATTATAGCTTGAAACAAACGTTTGTCACTTGTAGGTTTTTTTTTTGATAAGAAACAGTGCCTGTCACTTCCCTAAATGGGGAGTGCTGGAGAGTAGGGGTAGGGTTAGGGATGGGGGGTACAAAAAGAACTCTTTCTGCAGATCAAGTGTTCTATATTACCGGATTCTGCCGTAAATTCGCCCATCCGAAAAATTGCTCTGGGCGGCTGGTGGGCCCTTATTTGGGGTTAAAATTTTCAAAAAATTATCATCAAATATTTTTAGGGGCTTATATTTTCATTGAAAAATCTACCTACACCGACTTTCAACACCGGCAGTTGGACCACCCAAAACGACAGAAACTAAAATTGTATACATTTTTTTCTAGCTGGATTAATAAGTAGACAGCGCATCTTTCTCCAAAAAAATCACATTAACGAACATTGTGCGCCAAATACAATTATTTTGTTTCATTTTACTAGTAACGAAAGTATATTCTAAAAGAAGTTTCAAATAACAACAAACACAACTGCATTGCTTAGTAGCGAATGATCGTGATAGCGCAATCCGGTCATGCTGCGTTTTACAATTGTTGATTATTACCTAGTAATGATTATAATAACGTGCAAAAAATAATTTCGTTGAATTGTTATGAAATGCAAATAGATTTCAACTTATTTCATCGTAAACGAATGATTCCGATCGTATTTTCAATGATCGATGCTGTAGAAATGAATATCCGCCATGTTTTGACCTGACCTGACCTGACAGGTCAAATTGATAATTAACTAATGAAAACGATGGATTATGCCAACGTGTTGAAATTACCATAACACTTTTAAATATGTTAATTGTTATTGATATACGATCTTTTGGCTTGGATTTTGATGGGAAAGCGGCATGATTTGTTTTCAAACAAAAAACTGAGCATTTGAAAAATAATTTAACATTATTTACAGCGATAACAACTCATTGTCGAAACGAAGCTAACTTATTCACGCCAGTCGCAATAAACATCAATACTCTTGAATGGGCGTCAATAACTACAGCGAAACTTTTAGGCATCAGAAAAAATCAAAATAACACATTAAAAAACTGTCGAAAAATCGCCCTGGGCGGTTTCTTGGTCCCAATTTATTTTTTTTAAAACCCAAACTGCCGTTTAACGGCCCTGGGCAATTTTACGGCAGAATCCGGTATGTAGGTACTGACTGCTAAACAACTGGAATCACAGGTCATCTCGTCTTTTGCCATTGTGTTTGCCTTACCCAAGATTGGAGAGATTGTTGTACAGCTGTCAATTTCACTTGTAACTGGTTGATATTTCTGCATTTCTATTATTTTTTTAATCCTACTAGGTAGGTACATATATTTCGGAATATCAAAAATGTTGCTGAGCCATTGATGGTTTGGCATCAAAATTTGACATATTTTTGATGTAAAAAACAACATATTAGAAAAAGAACCCCCACAAAAATAGTGAACAGCATTTACAAACTTGTATCATTTCTTATACACAAAGGGGAAACCAATATCCGATGTTTGATAAGTATTGTATTAATTTTTATATTACATATACAAGCACTTCACATTTCTTATCAACAGCAAAAATACTATCCTTGATTTCCAAAAATGTTAACAAGAAACCCCTTGACCTTTTTGAAACATAATTTATAGATCCATTGTATGCCTCGCATACCCGTTGCTAAATTTCTACTAGTGACCCACCCTGGTGTGAACGAACAAATATGTTGTGGTTATATACAAGTATGCAACCCGATTGAGCAATTTTTAAATAGTCACTCGAATCTTGTCGGCTTTTGAAAGACAATCATCGGATACTCGCCGGTTCACATGAATATATGAACAAATTACGTGATATTCATATAAGTGAAAAACACCAGAACATACCTTCCCCGAAGGAACAACTGTTATTTTCTTGAAGTTATAATGCGACATGTTTAAAAACCATGCATCTGATACTGGATTCTGAACATGTGGAAATGTAACCTTTGAACTTCTATGTGAACAGCGCCCTCGAATATTGACAGCGTTTAATGTCCGATTTTAATGTTATGGACAATTATTTTTGTTTAGTTTCAAGAAAAAAAAAACGTAAACAATTTAATTAACATTGTACGTAATCTAGATTTTATTCGAGAGGTCGAATATATTTCGAATGCAATTTTTGACCAAAAAACGAAAGCGGTTTTCTGAAAAGGGCGCACTTCGAGTTGA
The DNA here is from genome assembly GCF_978046115.1 of Saccoglossus kowalevskii. Classification (NCBI taxonomy): domain Eukaryota; kingdom Metazoa; phylum Hemichordata; class Enteropneusta; family Harrimaniidae; genus Saccoglossus; species Saccoglossus kowalevskii. Next base: position 21,301,899 of record NC_140661.1, on the reverse strand, counting down.
AAAGGCCCCGGATGAAGATATCTGCGTCTGCGCATACTGACGATTTCCCGCTTCGATCTTAGCAATTATTTCATTGTGTTGATATCGTTGAGAAAGGTAAACCTTGTTAATTTCCAATTGTTAAATCTCACTGTTGTTGACGCGATTGTATTTTATTTACAAGTTTAGTGTGAGAGTATGCGTTATTATGAAAAAATGAACTTCCAAAGTTCACTACTATTGAAAACATATTTTCAAAATGGCCGCCGATTTCGAAAACTCGTGAGTTGGTACAAAAATCGACGCATTTCGTTACTTTGTCTTATCATTCGGGTTACTCGAACCCGCTCGTCGCGTTGTTGATGTATGTTGAAAGACTGCTTGATAAAGTAGCTAACTTCTTTTGAAATCATTGTGTTTTTATTGAGCTGTCAATGTTTCATGACGTCACCAAACTCTTCACCTGAAGACAGCTGCTTTCCCGCATGTTGGACACATTCGTGAGTGACCGCTCGCAGTTAAACCATCAAGTACTTGTCACCTATATGTTTCATATGTCGTCTTGTTATGTCGGTTTATTTTTAGTGCTAATGTTTCATTTCATGATGCTGGTTTTTACTCGTTGAAAACTGCTGAGATTGTGCATTTTGTCAACAACCAGCAGTGAGTGCACATGTCATTAAGATCCATTAGACTTCACCATTCATTGTTAAAACTCTAAACATGTGCTAATGAATATGTACATCTACACTGCATGTTACTGGTAGTTTCTGATTTGTATACTTGCAGAAAATCCACTTGCGACTCCTGGGAGATTTGAAAGAATTTGCAAGTAAATAAATAAATTTCTTTCTAGTTCTACCAGTATTCTTGCTAACTTTAACATGGTCTGAAATAGTAGCACATCGGAAACGTTTCATTTTGTCCATAGAGGTAAAGAGGTGGTCAAACTGCCTTTGACTCATTGTTTATGGTGCTAATTGTTTCAGAGTCTATAGTTAATTGCTGGTCCTTTAAGCAACCAGAAAATGTTGCAACAAAAGCAAAAAGTTGTGTTTGTTTCTTTTTGTTGGTCTGTATTTAAGGATGCTGTACACCTTTTTTTGCTTTGAAACCCAAAATTCTACTTTTTTGTATTTTTCAATGCTGGACTACAAGGAGCAAACACTCAGTAGGGAAAAAAAGTGAATTGAATGTTTTTATAGGGTGTAAAAATCAATTTTTGTTAATTAAAAACAAAAGCACATGTCATTGTTTTGAAAGCTATGTTTTAATTAATCAGCCAAAGACATAATAGACAGATAATTTGCATAATAGTCACCACCCATAGCAAATATAAACAGTCTCTTGCATTCAGTACCAGCTCAGACTAGTAATACAAGTACATTTTTGTATTAGTAGTGCGAGGTACAAGTTACACGCACTCCATAAATTTAATTTCGTTGAATTTCTTGCTCTTCAAGCAGTTGACTATGAAACAGTCTTGGGGTCGACTATGACAGTGACGAAAGAAAACGAATGCAAGGAAATTTTGAGAAGAATGTCGACAGTGTGTAAAGTGATTATTATGAAAATTTAATCACGGAAGGTACCTTCCACGATTTAATTGATCAGACCATGGAGGTATAAACAGAAGGTAGAAAATTTGAGCACATGGCAGACTTAGTTTTCGTGACCAAATTACGTGTCATGGACTCCGACCACAATGAGTCGGAAGTGAAACACTTGGGCCCGGACTTGGCTACACCATGGCTACGCGTAAAGCCCGAGACAAGCAGCTGTAAAAATGTGTGTGTGAGCATCCTTGTTTTACCTGTTTTATAAATAATTTGATGGATTCAATGAAGTTAGATTTGTTATACATGATATAGAAAGTGAACTAAATGTTAAATACCGGCAGTAGTCCCCACCAGCAGTTGTTCCGGTACTATGTATTACGCATTGAAGATGGAAAAAGAATCATCACACTAATTTTGTCAACAGTTTTAGGAACTAAAAAACGGAAAACACGATTTATGGCGAACAGGTTATTTTACAAATCAACAAAATAATAACGGAGCAAACAAACTGAAAATTCACCGCCCGATCGACAGACAACTTTAAACCTAAGCGATCACATCTCCCGATTCAGTTCATCACCCGCTGTGACTTCTATCCCCCTCATTGCCATTCAAATCAGATAATACAGATGTTCGTCGAGACATCTCGCGCAGTAAAACAAAAATCTTGGAAAGAAAACTATATGTAGTTGACTCTGGTGGTGCTTTTCAGCCACGGATATTGGTTCAGCAGCTGAGCAAAAGAATGACCTTCCATGGAGGGCAATGTATGGTAATGAGTCTTCCAGAAAAGGAGTGTCTCCTCCCACAACGTATTAATGAATATGTAAATCATGACGTCATTTTGGCGTGGCTTTGTCAGGCCGTGAAACAGTGTTTCCTATTGGATTCGAGAGCATAATTTCGTACTTTATAACCAATTGCGACCACGCATATCCACACATCTGCGTGATTATGACAGACAGATACCATGACTATTCGTTATGAGTTTGTTTTGATCCATGGGACAAACGGATTTTGAGTTAGCCGACGATACGTTGCTGCTAAGTTGTTTTTGCCGTTTTCTCGGTGAAACAAAACAGCGATTCACGGCAACTGCAGGCCTTTGATCTCGAGTTTTAGTGGACGCATTATACTAATTTTTCGCACACACTCTTCGATATGTTCCCTCTCAAGTCGCGCTGGGATTTTTCTATTTTCCTATTTGTTTCGAAATTACGTTCTAATTTCTGAATACCGAAAAGAACCAGATCGCATTGTTTTTTCAAGATAGCTAAATTATTATTTCTTCTCCAACTATCATGTCGATATATATCTCAATTAACGCGGAATGGTGGTGAGCGTCGTCTGAAAAACTGTTTTGTTGCCAATGTTAAACTAAATTTGTTTATTCATTGGTTCAATTATTTGTTACCGAAAATGGCTTTCTGTGTTTACACAGAGATCACGTGACTATACACGTCCATACACACACTATCTTGTCGATTTCATATCCAGTGTGAAATAAGCTTTCCATCAATATATAGCTTTGTGTGGTTCAGTAAATATTTTATATGAAAATATCAGTTTAGATACCAAAATACCAAAAACGTGTACAGCATCCTTAACTAGGTTTCACTTGACTAGTCATCCAGTTGTCAATCTGGTAGTATAATCCTGGGTCAAAAGTAAATTATTCTGAAATTGTTCTTGATTAAAGTTTTTCGCTTGAATATCTTTTTTTTTATGCACTTTTTGATATGTAAATCACAGTCCCTCTATCCCTGGTCTGGAAACGACTAGCGTTCTTATGTCTCGAACCGCGGTGCGGGTAAACAAACAGTTCACACCCGGGCCAAGGGAGTCAGGAAGTCAGATTACAATACCGTCAAAATATTCATTAAAATCGGAAAATTTACCATCATGCAAAGCGATACCCCATTGTGTGACTTCACTTTGACTTCAAATTCGGGCAACCACAACGTAAACAAACATGTAAACAAAATTATCACTATGAAATTTGAGTTTTTTTAACGGTGATGCACATCAAAACCAGCCTACCAACTCATAAACATCCAGTTCCTACAATGTAAAGATTAATATCGGGAATTATATTCATCTTCTACAGTGTTCTCCCCATAATATAATGATTAGCATATAATTAGCATAAATTAACATATTGTTTGTCATATGGACACATAAAACAAAACCATTTTTTTTTCCTTTTTTTTCTATTTATTTTATGTACAATCTGTATCAATCTGATTAAAATCTGATGTAGTGTACGGGCTTTAATTATTTTGACTATAAACTTATTTTAATTTTATTTTTTATTATATTTGTTATTAATGCCCTTTTATTTTATTATTTTACTTTGATTTTAAGATTTTTTTTTTTTTAATTCCGCCCTACCTACATCTGATCAGACGTCTATGTAAGTCCCGTTCAAATCTCGCGTAAGTAACAGCCAATCACAGCCCCCCTTTTATACAGACTGTCGATTGCTTACTTTTCAGTGTATACGGGCAATCTTTCTGTACATTATATTTTGCCCACTTGAATAAACCATTAATAGAAAATTGCTAGTATATTTTTATTTGCAAAAGAAATTCCACAGCATTTTACAATTTTTGTCATTACATTGAATATTTTTTTCACTTCCAACAAATGTGTACACTTCCAGATACATCTTCGCCAGCCAAGGTTCGTTCATTCAGTCATCGCTTCAATTTTACATCACTAAGCATAATTATCTAGAATGGAAGCAAAAAAATAAGTAAATCATAATGATTAGAACACTGTAAACAGCTATAGTAAACAATGCAAACTGATTTTAAATTGTATAGCGGTCACCAGCCCACGGCATCGACGCAGAAAATTGGAGCAAACAAATATTTCCTGATCAATTGCGATGTGTTAAAAAATAAAGAATAAAAAATATTTTATTCCAGTCCAAATCAGCTCAATTACTTTAATAAAGAGTTATTGTATAATGTACAAAATGCAATACAATTAGATGAATATTTACAGCTTCAATACCGTAGACGATTTTGGCCCGATCGTCAACAAAACATCACCCGTCTCCAGGGCAGGCGACTGGAAAAAGACACGGGTGTTCGGTCGAACCGGTGGAAACAAAATCAACACTCCCAGAATAACTATGCGGAATAACGATCTAAAGTCGAACCATTCGAGTCACAATATTAACATAAAAATGACTTTCGTTGCATTTGACAATGATAAACTTACCGAAAAGCCGTGTTATTCACGGTTGCTAACGTCGGTATAATCCGCCATTTTATTTGAGTGTGTTTGCCACCCGGTGACGTCATCATGTGCGCTATAGAAGGACTTTACCGCTATGTGATTCCTTGACTAAAATCGTCAATAGTGGGTCTCGTTGAAATCTCGTTACATAGGCGTCGGATCAGATGTAGGTAGGGCGGAATTTAAAAAAATCTCAAAATCAAAGTAAAATAATGAGATAAAAGGGCATTAATAACAAAAGTAATAAAAAATAAAATTAAAATAAGTTTATAGCAAAAATAATTAAAGCCCGTACAATACATCAGATTTTAATCAGATTGAATCTGTATACAATTATTGCACTGCATGTTTAGTATTGCAAATGTCCTGCAGAAATACTGAGTTTTCTGTTCCTTTGCTTGGCCCAGCAATCAGCAACTTTATAAATCCCTGTTCAGTCCCGGTAAATTAAACATGGGGTTGATTATTCTCATTGCTTGTCTTCCGTTTCTGTTGTTTTCCGGTTAAGTACAACAACTGTTACGAGTCACGATACTTACGCTACTATGTTCGAGCAATAATAGTTTTTCTGGCTGAAATTAGCCATCTTTATGTATTTTTTTTAATCATCGATGTTGTCTGTTCAACACAATTGTGAACAATTTGAGACAACGGAGGTCTGAATTACGAATTGTCGCCATTGTTATACCATGTAAAATTGAGGCTTTTCTTCCAAGAAATAACACAAGTGTCACTCCAATTTCCACACGTTTCTTGAACTGCTTTGTTTTTTTAAAACGATATCCAACCAATGAGAAATAACAGGGGATTATCCCGGGAAATTGGCGTTAATGCATTTGTAGAATTTAAAGTTAGCCAGGAAACTTACAGTCTGCGAGAGACTGAAGAAATCAGATCACGGGATAAATAATAGCATCGCGGAGGAAACACATAGCGTCGCGGGCAAATCCGATCGCGTCGGGGCCCGCGACGCTGTTTTGGCCTGGGGAGAACACTGTTCTAGTTTTAATAGGGAAAAAACTTCGCGTGCCAACATGCTGACATCGCTAAACAAATCTTGTCAAAATGGTGTCGTTCATGTTAACGTGATCGATCGAAAAACCTGTGATATTTCTGATTCTTGGGGGTTCATAACAGTTTAAGTCAACTATACAACAACTAATGACTTTATTCTATGCAAAAGTATATAACAATGCTTGTATGTAAATGATTTTTTTAGCACAGAATTGAGTACATTGTCATTTCAAAACATCGCCATTTGCATTTACGATCTAAAAAGCATCCATAAAAGTCACTCAATTTAACATTAATAAAATGCGGTGTGACAAATAACAAATCAGCCCACCAATTTTTAATGATATTTTTCGATCATAAAATGTCAAAATCGAAGACAAATATTGGTTTTGCGCCGAGAAGTATGGTAAATAAAATAGAGTTCATTTCAATCACCCCAAAATCAAAAACGACAAAAATCTGGGTAAAAGTATGAAAATTTGTTGCGAAAATGTGTTGCTGCTGGTAAAATAGATGAATTGGAGAACTACTCGCCGGCTAAAATATGACCTTATACAGATATCCTGATTATAAAAGTTTTTAAAAAAGCACGAATTCTGGAATAAACAACTAAGTTGTAAAAAAAATACACAACACTGACGATGTAAAAAATAGTGGCCGGCTGTGTACTGATCACGTGACAATGCTTTGCCCAACCCCGCAATGCGCCTTTGCCAGGGAAGGAGGCCAATTCACACCTAATACAATGACCGTTTCCAGACCGGGGATAGAGGGACTGTGTAAATCAAGCTGTCAAATAGCATTGATGGTATTATGCAGACTGCCAATACCTGAATTGAAGCTTTCAGCTGTGTTATACTGTAAACTGATTATAATTATAGCATTAACGAAGAAAACAATTTCAGAAAGTAGCCAAAACTGTGTTGTTAAGACCCCAGAAAAATTGTCACTGCAACAAAATTTCCCTGATAAGCAAAAATTTCTCTTGTGAAATTAAAGCCGTTTTACAGTAGCATTTATGTACACAGCCAACCGTCATGAACACGCGTCTAAATTCAAACAGCATTGAACTTTTTACCTGGATAGACTGTACTTGCTTTCCATTGTTTTTATTTACAAAAAGCAATAACAAATCTTGCAGTTGATTTCAAAATTTTAACTGCCATTGTTTATTTACGAAACCAGCCTGAAGCATATCAGTGATGTTTCACTTCTGACACAAGTGAATGGTGACCACGCTCACATTGGTATGGTCAGATTTTAAATTAAGTTCCCAATTGCTGTTAATGTTGCCCTTTTTCTCAAAATTTATGTCATTGGAATTATCAAGTCAGTCAAGTATCCTCAACACTTTGCATAATTTTGTCACCATTGATGCTTTCAGATAATCAAATTTTTTTAAAAATATTAAAAGCAAATTAGTATTACCACAATGTGATTTAAAGTTGCTTTCCCACTTCAATTGTAAAACATCTTCCCACAATAATAGCTCATATCGTGCCTTCTCCTTTCCCGACATTTTATTTTGAGAGTATTGAAAGTTCTCGTCTCTTATCACTAACATGTCTACAATGTAACCTTTAAGGACAAGCAATGATTTTTAATTCTGTGAGTGGTTAACAAATCAAACCTAATTTAAGAGGCATACTACCTCAGATTTGTGAAGTGGAAGGGCAACTTTAATCATTGAGTGCATTGCATAGCACTGTACTGTACTGTTGCTGTTTTGTTTGTAGTGGCTAACATGGGTAAAAGTAAGGCCAAGGCAAAAAGGAAGGAAGATGATATTGTTCTAGCAGAGGAAGAAGAGGAGGAAGAATACCAAGTGGAAAAAGTGGTCGATAAAAAAGTAAACAAACATGGAAAGATAGAGTACCTGTTAAAATGGAAAGGTTATAGCGAGTAAGTATTTTTGGTCCCTTTGGTAACACTCGTGGACTCTCCTGTTTAGTAATTTTTCCATTGGCCATGGACATTAGCTAGTAGAATTTTTTAGAACTCTTTAGAGGGGTAGTTCAGACTGTTAAACAGTACATGCTGCATTGATAGTGCGTCAGTGGTCATATTATATTTTTTTTAAAGCAGGAAGTGCTCTATTGTTGTAACATCATTGGCAGATAGGTTACCAGGTTCATGAATAAAATCATCCCCTAATTTTGGCAGTCATAAAAGATTTACTATAAAATGGCGTATTTGCTTGCGAATCTTTTTCATAGAAGCACTCTCCACATTATTACTATTCAGTTAACTTGTAGCATCTCCGTACCAAGTGAATTCGAGTTTGATAATCTCATTATAATTGATCACATGGTTAGGTGCTATATTAGATCAACTGATACTAATCTGAAATATTTTAAACTCTATCTTGCTACATAATGCTCTACTTAATGAATCTTAGTTTGTCAAATGCATCAGAAAATGTGGCTGTCTCCATTTTGAATTGAATGCAAACACTGCTCCAACTTTCCATCACTTCATAAACCTGAAGTTTTTATCACAGTACACACCATCAGAACCAAATATGAAAAGTACATGCGAACAACAACAACACCACCACTCCACACTTTGGACCGCTTACAGCATTGATATTCTTGCGTATTTGCTTACAGTGCTGAAAACACTTGGGAACCAAAAGATAATTTAGACTGTCCAGACTTAATCTCAGAATTTGAAACAAAACTAAAAGACAAAGAAACAAAAAAGAGGAAATCGGCATTTAATGGTTCAGAAGAAGCCAAGAAAAAGAAAAAAAAGGAAGAAGTAAGTTATTTTATCAAGTTAGTCAATCTGGGGAATATCGAGCATGCAGTTTTACAACAAAACAGGCTATATTAATTGCTATATTAAGTTAATGAAATATCAAACTATAAATGAAAGGCTACCCATTTACCTACAATTTTTCTTCAACCATTGTGTTGAAAGCTCTTTTTGTACAGCTTTTAAGTTTCTACTAAACCTAGTGGACTACCCAATATTACCATGGGGCTACCAACTTTTAAACTGGTAGGCCACCAACTTTGAACAAATGTTAATTTTGAGTCCTGAAGTCTTGTACAAGTTTTATGTTGACGGGCTGCAAACATACAGACCTTGTTCTTATTCTTGCATACTGCAACAATACTTGTACCTCTCATTGTATTATAGGATGAAACTGCTGTGAGGGGTTTTTTAAGAGGTTTGGATCCAGAAAGGATAATTGGAGCCACAGATTCAAACGGTGAACTTATGTTTCTTATGAAATGGTAAGTAGTGTTTTGTACTCAACAACCGTGTGATGATGCTTAAGTTTTGAAAGTTGAAGGTTTAGATGCAAGTTCGAAGTGAATTTGTAGTCTCTGTTCAAACTCGGTCCAAAAACAGCGACTTATCGATTTGACTTCTGTGTGTCCGTATGTGGGTTTGCCTGTTTTGACCTATATCTTAGACATGCCTGGACCGATTACATTCAAACTTCACACATTACATATTTCATGATCTTTTTCACCATTTTGGGGCATTTCTGGCATTCCAGAACCGGGTCTCTGCAGTTTACAGATGGATTTTGTTTAAACTTGGTACATACATTGGACATTATGGGACCTTGATGCAGGTCATTTTGTTTTTAAGATCAAATTCAAATTGACCAACTGGCTGCCATTTTGTTCTAGTGAATGCTGTTCTTGCATTCTTTTATTGATTATGTTCAAATGTTATATATTCATTATACATCATGTCATAGATATACAGATGTATTGGTTTGACTTTCTGATTCAAAATGGCCGACCATTGGCCATTTTGTTTTATTGATGCTGTTCCAGAGCAATATCTCTTATTGTGGACAAGTACTTGTTTGATGATTAGATATAAGATGACTAAATGTCAGTCATTTTAATGTTAAAAAATCTACGTAATTAAGCATCAGCTTCTGGATCCACATCTTTGCCATGTTTATGTTCAAACTATATTATTATAAACAAAACTATATATCTTAAATTTGATGTGTAACTGGCACTATGCCATGCATGGCTTGTCTCCACTTGTGTTTTCCAGTTTGCCATGGATGTTCAAATCGAAAAAGCTCTCGCAATTGTTGTTTATTTCAAATGAAACGTTCACTCTGTTTATCTGTTGTTTAATAACAAATGGGTGTCCAGGCGTATAGATAGCATGTTTTGTTTTCATATTACAAAGTTGTCAAGCAGAATGTTTGCTTTATATTCAATCCCGGTCAGTATTTCACATTTAGGATGGCATTGTGCAAGAATGCAAAGCTTTACTTTACTATAGCAGACATTACTCTAGCTAAATAATTTTCAATCTCTCTGACCAACCAGAAAACACAAATGAAGATAATGCCTGTTTTATGAAAGTGATGTTTATCGTCCACAAAAATGCTTGCTGATGTTCAATCGTGATGTAAAAAAATAAAATAAAAAATATTTACAATTACTGTTTGCACAATACTCTATCGAATCACCAATTACTGGTGTTATGCATAAACTTCTCACCAAACCTTTCAATGTTAGATCAAATCGTGACAAATGTTCAATTATTTGAATCATTCAAGTTGTGTAGTTTCAAATTTTGGTGCACTTGAAAAAAATAATTTGTATTAATGACTGCAATTAAAAAGAATAATTATTTTAACTACTGTGATCTACTAGTTTTTAGAACCACGTTGGTGGTGGCTACCCAAATTTACACATACTTCTAAAATCCTATTTTTGCACAAACTATGATACAATGTATGTAGCACACTACCTAAATAGTGATTCATGTTTTTGTATTTCAGGAAAGGTAGTGATGAAGCGGATTTAGTTCTCGCGAAAGAAGCAAATGTCAAATGTCCACAAATCGTGATTTCATTCTACGAAGAAAGGCTCACATGGCATTCATATAATAACGATGAAGATGAAACCGAAAACACTGTTTGATGTTTTAAGAAACCATTTTCTTGTCTTTATTCAAACCTATGGACCTTTTTTATTTTTATTTGAGTTAAAATTATTAGCCTTCACTGGTTTAACAAGAGGTCTGTAGAGAAGAAAAATGCGTGTAGACAATTAAAGGTGTACAGGAAGAGGGATTCATGGCTGAAGATCATAACTCTACTGATTCGTACTTGTGATAAGACACCCATTTTTAACATTAGATGACACTCCCACTTTTGTATTTTCAGAAACCAGTATTGTAATCAGAGAGATTCTATTGTGTAAACTTCTAAACTGTAAAAAAAAAGTTTCAGTGTCTATCCTTTGAGCTGAATTTGATGCGAAATTCACTTATTCATGATTTTCGAATCTAGTGAAATGAACATTCGATGGACTTGGATGTTGAGTTGCAATCCATCTTTTCTTTTTGATTTGTTCATCTACAAGCTTTTGTAATCCCTGCATTATAACTGGTATTTTGTATATTGTGCTCACCAAGGGAGTGGCTTTTGTATCTGTAAAACAAGGCTTCAAATAATTCTGAGTCACAATCCATCACTTCCTTGCAAACCATGGGAGTCGAGAGAGTTTACCAGCAGCTGGAACTCGCTCAACTCGCTGAGAATGGGGTGGGGTCTAATGAGCTGACCAAAAGGGGGAAATTTATGGAGTCTATCAGTTTGTGATCAGTTGTAAGCTTCTATCGCTGTACCAGTTTAGACTGATCTTTTTAAAGTTGAAAACATAATCATGATTGTTGGATTATTTTTATAACCATTTAAATAGAATTAGTGTATTTCATTGTTTCTTTTGAATCTGGTGTACCAAAAAGACAGGCTCGGATTTTTCATGTTTGAAAGACTTCCTTATTCAATGCAATATAATTAAACTGTCAGATGTGGTGCCAAAATTGTAATTACTCGTATACCACCTGCTCGTAGTTTTTTATTTGTGGCGCTAAATCAACTGAGCATCAAATTTGTTTTGCAATTGGATGTATGAAGGTAGGGGTTGGGGGTTGCTTGGCATCCTCCTGTCATGTTTAGATTAAAATCTTCGGTGGAGATTTAGTGCAGCTTAAAGCAGGTATTTGTAGATGTAATCTGCTAAAGTTTAAGAGAAGTTTTATTTTTTGCATTTGTCATAGATGAGAATCCAGTCTCCTCTTTTTGTATGTTAACACCATTTTATTAAATGTGTCAGATTAAAATATTATGTGTTTATTTCTTTCAGATGTCGGCGTCTTGATCATTTGCTCACTTTGTGTTAATAAATTCCAACCTACAAGTTTGAGTTTCTTGTTGCGCTTATCGTTTATAAAGCTTAATCTTAGTTCTGGGACTATTTGGTCTGAATCTATGGGGTAAATCATAGACTGGAGGGTCTATGGGTAAATGATGTTAAAAAAACTTTCTAATTTCCGCATATTTAAATACTTGGTTTAGCTTCCCATTTAATTGTTAAAATTGCATTTGTTAAATCATTCAAATTGCGAAGATTTGTTTCAACAAGGGTAAATCCAAAATTTTCTAAAATATTTGCACATTGTCAAATGCATGTACGAGGGGGCGTTCAATAAGTAATGCCCCTGACCCTTTTCCCATAGCAGATTAATGATAATTGGCAGTTATTAGTCTTTCTTTACATAGGAACCACCCAGAGTTGTGCATTTCTCATCGTTTGATGCAGCTCTGGACAGTTTTTGTAGAACATCCTAGGTTGGTCCTCCAACCATGTCGTAACTTCAGAAATCGAGGCTGCATCATCTTGGAAACACTTTCCTTTCAAAAACAACTTCATGGCTGGGAAAAAATGAAAGTCTGAGGGTGCAAGGTCAGGAGAGTACGGGAGATGGGGGAGAATTTCATAGCCACACGCCCATGCTTCTGTTCTGGCGACGTGAGAGTTGTGGACCGGAGCGTTATCATCCTGGAGGAGGATACCTTTGATCTTGCCCCGCTTCTCGATTTTGATAGCTTCTCTCAATTTCATCAAAAGTGATTGTGGTACCCTTTGCCAGGAAATCTGTCATCACTACTCCGTCCTGGTCCCAAAAAGACTAAGCATGACCTTGCCAGCGGAGGGCTGCACCTTTGCAACTTTAGTCTTTTCATCACAAATTAACTGCACTTTCCTTCAGATTGATACAAATTTGAGTAAAAACTGAAAATTTATTCAAATTTTGTTGGTTCCAAAATTAATATTTCCAGAAATATTGAAGATAAGTAAAAAAGTGCTGAACAATTTGGCTGAGAAGTAATTAAATATAAATTTTTTTCATGTTATGCATCTCAAATAGACAAAAATTAGTTGCCAAGCTTCTTCATTGAAAAAGCAAATCTGAAATTTTGAATTAATTTTTAATTGCTCCAATGCTCTCAAAACACAGCAGTTCTTTCTAAGCGTAAAGTAGGATACTATTCTTTTAGAATACCATCCTGCTTTGATTGTTTTAAGCATATGTAGTACAATGCAATCATCCTGCCATGTGATTGCAGGCATGTATTGGAATACTAGTAGAATGCTATCATCTCGCTGCGATTGTAAGCGTGCAGTGGAGTATCAGTAGAATGCTATCATCCTGGTGTGTGATTGTAAGCATGTAGTGAAATACTAGTAGAATGCTATCCTGCTCTGTGATTGTAAGCGTGTAGTGGAGTATCGGTAGAATGCTATCATCCTGCTGTGTGATTGTAAGCGCGTAGTGAAATACTTGTAAAATGCTATCATCCTGCTATGTGATTGTGAGCATGTAGTGAAGTACTTGTAGAATGCTATCATCCTGCTATGCGATTGTGAGCATGTAGTGGAATACTAGTAGAATGCTATCCTGCTATGTGATTGTAAGCGTGTTGTGGAGTATCAGTAGAATGCTATCATCCTGCTATGTGATTGCAAGCATGTAGTGAAATACTAGTAGAATGCTATCATCCCGCTGTGATTGCAAGCATGTAGTGGAATACTAGTAGAATGCTATCATCCCGCTTTGTGATTGTAAGCATGTAGTGGAATACTAGTAGAATGCTATCATCCCGCTGTGTGATTGTAAGCATGTAGTGGAATACTAGTAGAATGCTATCATCCCGCTGTGATTGCAAGCATGTAGTGGAATACTATCATCCTGCTGTGTGATTGCAAGCATGTAGTGGAATACTAGTAGAATGCTATCATCCTGCTATGTGATTGCAAGCATGTAGTGGAATACTAGTAGAATGCTATCATCCTGCTATGTGATTGCAAGCATGTAGTGAAATACTAGTAGAATGCTATCCTGCTCTGTGATTGTAAGCGTGTAGTGGAGTATCGGTAGAATGCTATCCTGCTGTGATTGTAAGCGTGTAGTGAAATACTTGTAGAATGCTATCATCCTGCTATGTGATTGTAAGCATGTAGTGAAGTACTTGTAGAATGCTATCATCCTGCTATGTGATTGTAAGCATGTCGTGGAATACTAGTAGAATGCTATCCTGCTATGTGATTGTAAGCGTGGAGTATCAGTAGAATGCTATCATCCTGCTATGTGATTGCAAGCGTGTAGTGAAATACTAGTAGAATGCTATCATCCTGCTATGTGATTGCAAGCATGTAGTGAAATACTAGTAGAATGCTATCATCCTGCTATGTGATTGCAAGCATGTAGTGGAATACTAGTAGAATGCTATCATCCCGCTGTGATTGCAAGCATGTAGTGGAATACTATCATCCTGCTGTGTGATTGCAAGCATGTAGTGGAATACTAGTAGAATGCTATCATCCTGCTATGTGATTGCAAGCATGTAGTGGAATACTAGTAGAATGCTATCATCCTGCTATGTGATTGCAAGCATGTAGTGAAATACTAGTAGAATGCTATCCTGCTCTGTGATTGTAAGCGTGTAGTGGAGTATCGGTAGAATGCTATCCTGCTGTGATTGTAAGCGTGTAGTGAAATACTTGTAGAATGCTATCATCCTGCTATGTGATTGTAAGCATGTAGTGAAGTACTTGTAGAATGCTATCATCCTGCTATGTGATTGTAAGCATGTCGTGGAATACTAGTAGAATGCTATCATCCTGCTATGTGATTGTAAGCGTGGAGTATCAGTAGAATGCTATCATCCTGCTATGTGATTGCAAGCGTGTAGTGAAATACTAGTAGAATGCTATCATCCTGCTATGTGATTGCAAGCATGTAGTGAAATACTAGTAGAATGCTATCATCCTGCTATGTGATTGCAAGCATGTAGTGGAATACTAGTAGAATGCTATCATCCCGCTGTGATTGTAAGCATGTAGTGGAATGCTATCATCCCGCTGTGATTGCAAGCATGTAGTGGAATACTATCATCCTGCTGTGTGATTGCAAGCAATGTAGTGGAATAGTAGAATGCTATCATCCTGCTATGTGATTGCAAGCATGTAGTGGAATACTAGTAGAATGCTATCATCCTGCTCTGTGATTGCAAGCGTGTAGTGGAGTACTAGTAGAATGCTATCATCCTGCTATGGGATTGCAAGCATGTAGTGGAATACTAGTAGAATGCTATCCTGCTCTGTGATTGTAAGCGTGTAGTGGAGTATCTGTAGAATGCTATCATCCTGCTGTGTGATTGTAAGCGCGTAGTGAAATACTAGTAGAATGCTATCATCCTGCTATGTGATTGCAAGCGTGTAGTATCAGTAGAATATCATCCTGCTTGTGGGGACGTCTTTGTAAACCAGTTGTCGAGCAATCAGACATGCCACATACTTTAGGTTTATTTAAGTACATGTCAACAAAACCTGTAACTAAGTGAAATGCATTAAGCCTCCTTATGTAACCTTGCAGGAATTCTGCGTTTACCCCGGTAAGCGGCAAACAGGAAGTGCATTTGGTTTGTGGTTCATCTGTCATAGTGCATTGTTCAATGTCTAATCCTGTAGTAAGTAAGTGGTATCGGTAGTAAGTATTCCATATATATTTCCATTTCTGGATATTGCCGCTAAAATCAAATCTGATTTTCTAAGAGGTACATCTCAACCTTTACAGTGTTCCCTCAGCCATATTTTCCTGAAATGTTCCAAGTCTGGTGCACCTTGGTTTCTTGAAATTTGAGAAACATTCTTTTTAAATTCCTGCATTTGTATTTTTATACCACTTTTTGTCAGTGTACTCTCACAGGACTGATTTTGGAGAAAGTAGAAGTCAGTCAGCCTGTTGACTGTCGAAGGACGGTCTTTAAAAAAAAATGTTTTAGCCCCTAATTTGTTTTTTGTTTACACTTATTTTACTTAAAAAACAAACTTTAAATTTTGGCACATCGACTTTCAAAAACTATACAAGTCATCTATTCGTACAGATTGGCAAACTTTATCTTTATATATCATTATTGAATTTGTTGTGTCAATAAAAACAGTTCACAGTTACTATGTTCACGTTACGGGATCTCGGCACGTGCCCAAATATTTAATGTTTTGTGTTTGCACATGGATTACTGCAGTTGCGTTCACGTTATTCGAGACCCACTGAGGGCCGACTCGGCTTGTGCTGAAATCACGCCCTCATTCGTAGATCAGTTCATTCATTACTACAGCATCCGACCATATACTAGTATATCTGCATTGTCATTTCATACTAGTGTGATTCTGCATATAAATTTACCACTGAGGGCGTGATTTCAGCTAGTATCGAGCTTTGAGTCGGTAAATCTCAGTTTCGATCCCAAGCATGTATCGATACAGAGTTTTTTTCAGCACGTGCCGAGATTTCTAATGTGAATGACAATGGTATATACCGGTATTTACATTTTGCCACTGCTATGACTTTCCCTTTGGTTCATTACAAGCTAGAAAATAAAATTAATGGGAGATTAATGTTTACATTAAGCTGTATTTATGACGCAGTACATTTACATAATCGCGCGTGCTTTGAACAAGGTCAGTTTCGCTTGCCTCTTTGTTTTAGTCGTCGTGCATCTCGACCTTCTCTGATTATAACCAACAAATTTAACCCTTCATTATGGAAAGGAATCAAACAACCAGTCACAGAGGTCGTAAACGCCGTGCTGTCGTTACTGCGCCAGACGCTGAAGTTGAAGTTCTGCCTAGAAGAAGTGGAAATTCTACGAATAATACGAGTACTCGAGGAAGTTTGCAAGGACGCAGAACACGATGCATTTGAGGAACTAAAACGTTTGGGTGCCGGTGCTCACATGAATAAATTCGATATCACGGATGCATTTAAGCAAATACCCTTACACCCATCCATTTGGAACCTGCATGGTATTAAATGGGATGGCAGGTACTATTTCTTTGTGAGACTGGTTTTTGGGTCTAGATCAAGCCCAAAAATTTTTGACAAGCTTTCACAAGCTATCTGCTGGATAGCGGAATACAAATTTGATGTGAAATTTATTCTCCACCTGTTGGATGATTTTCTGACTATTGATCAGTTTGAAGAAACAGCCTTACGCTCAATGTCAGTGATGACCATGTTATTTAAATCACTGAACATACCTTTGGCAGCGCATAAAACCCTGGGGCCTACACAAGAACTTGAGTACCTGGGTATTATGCTCAACTCTAGAGATTTGCAGGCATTTCTACCAACTAACAAGAAAGAAAGAATTATAATCATTATATCAGAGTTTACCGTTAAGAAATCAATTACAAAACAGGAATTGCTATCCCTTCTTGGGCATCTCAACTTTGCGGCCAGGGTTGTAGTACCGGGAAGATCATTTGTTTCTCATTTATTGAAAT
This sequence comes from Saccoglossus kowalevskii, assembly GCF_978046115.1. Lineage (NCBI taxonomy): Eukaryota > Metazoa > Hemichordata > Enteropneusta > Harrimaniidae > Saccoglossus > Saccoglossus kowalevskii. Next base: position 21,284,471 of record NC_140661.1, on the reverse strand, counting down.
TGAGTACTTCAGTGTCAAAATTACATCACCATGTCTCGCTTAATCATGCCTGTCGTTTGGAACTATCTATGTGGAAATTTTTTCTAGAATCCTGGAATGGTTTCCATTTATTTCTCAACAGTGAAGTGGTTAATGCATCTGACTTGCAAATTTTCACAGATGCTTCATCAACAATCGGGTTTGGTGGCTATTTTCAAGGACGTTGGTTTAGTGAAGCCTGGCTTATAGAATTGAAGATCGATCATTGTGATGATTTATCTATGGCCCTTTTAGAACTATACCCCATAGTCATTGCTGCAATGTTATGGGGGCCACAATGGTCTCAACAGAGAATTCAATTTAATTGTGACAATCAGGCCACTGTCCAGATAATTCGCAAAGGCAGAGCATCTTCACGTTGTCACGCTATTAATTCCTTAATGAGGCATCTCACTCTAACATCTATGCAGCACAATTTTATTGTCACGGCTCAGTTTCTCCCAGGTACAGAGAATTCAATCGCTGATGCCTTATCTCGATTTCATTTCCAGAAGTTCCGGAGTCTGGCACCCAAGGCTCAAAAGAACAAATCACTGTGTCTATCATATTGCAAAGTGACTCTTATTTAGAACAAGAAATGCACTGCTTTTGGAATTCTGTTGTATCACCAAACACTAGACAAGCATATAAATCTGGCTTGGCTCTTTTTGTTAATTTTGTTAACATGCACCAGATCTCATGTTCAGCTGTTAACTTGCCAGCAATTTCTGAAGAGTTACTTGTACTTTTTATAACTCATTGTTTCAAACATTTTCAATTAAGTGAGTCTACAATTAGACTTTATCTTGCTGGGATACGCTTTAGGTACATTGAAATGGGACAGCCATATCCTTGGCAACACAGCAAAGGACTGTTACGGGTAAATCTATTGCTTAGGGCCATCAAACGTTTACAAGGACAGAGTCGGAGAATTCGTCTTCCCTTTACAGCGGATCTTATTTTCCTCATGTTTTCTACTTTAAAAGCTGGTGTATTTGATCCTTTTACTGATGTCCTCATGCAGTCTGTTATTTTGCTGGCTTTCTTTGGCTTCCTCCGTTGTGGGGAGTTCACCATTAATTCCAATCGTTTTGACAGGTCTGCTCATTTATGCATTGAGGACATCAGTTTTGAGGGTGACACCCAGGCTTTTCTGAGACTCAAATCATCCAAGACTGATCCTTTTCGTAAAGGTGTTTTAATCAAATTTTTCCAAAACCATCGTATGTGCCCTGTGGCTACCATCCTTCAGTACTTGTCCTTAAGACAGGCAATGGTGCCAAAACCAGCGTTGGGGGACCCTTTGTTTGTGAGTAAAGATAATCGCCCACTGACTCGGTCAACCTTCCTAACTTACCTGCATAGAATTTTGAGTGTTTTAGGGATTGATTCAAGCAGGTAGTCTGGTCACTCTTTCCGCATCGGGGCGGCTACCTCAGCGGCTACAGCTGGTATTCCTGATCACATGATCAAAACACTTGGGCGCTGGAATTCATATAGTTACTACAGGTATATACATACCTCTGAGGTTACCTCGAGTTCTGCACAAGCCTCTTTAATTCAGAGTTTTTAATTAAGTGCACATTGCTTATCTTCCAGTACTGTATGATTTCAGAGGCAGGTGTCAGCTTTTCTTAAGAATTTTTTTTTTTTTTATATTTATCTTGGGGGTCATTGCTGCAATTTATTTATCATTGCAGCATTTTGGGGGCTTCGTTTCACTTTCATTTACTCATTTCCCCCCAAGATGGGGAGATGCTATTTTTTTTACTGGGTATTATTTACAGTTATAACCTGCATTAACCTACCATGCTCGTAGTTTCAGCTCCCGCTGTCTCTACCATTACTGGGGTAGCATCCGCTGCCTCCATCACTAGCGTAGTTACAGCCTCCGCTGTCTCTACCGGTAATTCGCAGCTTCCGCAGCATTTACCAATAACACGGTAACTTCACGTAGTGACAACCTCCGCAGTCTCTACATTAACAACTGGTAGTTTCCTACCTTCATTTCATCCGCTAACGACTAATACCAGTACATTTTATCAACCAATTGGCATTTTGCAGTTTTTTATGCTTTGTATTTTCTTAGTTCTTTTTTTAGGTCATTTATTTTAGTGCAATTTTCATTTGCTTTAAGTAGCTAGCAATCTTTTGATACGATTCTGTTTTAGGGGCCTGCTGTGGGACTAAGTTCTTGCTTTCCATTTGTGCGGGCTAAGTACGGAGGTGTCCCACAGCGTGCCCCTCTTTTTGCCAAAATAAATTACGTTTTATCATTTACATTGTTTGTGTGGTGTCATAAATAGAACAAAATGACGTGCCTATATACCACAAGTATACGTACCAAATGTGGTATATACCACATGTGATAAATAATAAAATACTAGAATGGTAAAACATGAATTGTATAATAGCTCCTAAATAGTACAGCAAAATTTGGCAGGAGAAATAGCGATGTGATGTGTTGACTCAGGAACAGACGTAACATCGGAGAAACCAGAGAGATTTCATGTTTAACTTCTTAATGTTTATTCCGCCATTTTTAGTTACACTACTTTTTACATATCAATACACTCAGGTGATCAGGTGACATAACACCATTACAAAAGTATGTATTCTGACGTATGAATAAAGTAGTCCCAAGTGGTCAGAATTTCAGTGATAAAAATACAATATTTATATACCCCGGTACATATCTAGTTACTGCACTTTTTAAGTACTGAAAAGAGGTTAATTATTCACTGGGTTGTAATTTTGCTGACTGAAAAATGCGCTAAATTAAAACCCAGTGAATATGTAAAATTTAGCATAGAACACATTATCTAAAACCATGAATTTAAAACATACTGAATATGCCTGAAATGGTAAATCAGCAAAATTTAAACCCAGTGAAAATTAATCATTTTACAGTAACAGGTTTCAAGAAATAATAAACTTAAGATTAGGATTAAAAAACATTTAATCTAGCCAAATTTTCATGCATATCTTAAAAATTACACACTTATCACACCAAAATTGAACTTAGCTGACATTTCATAGTGATTGATAAGATTCAAAGTTCAAAGATAATCTGATAAATTGTTTGAATCATTGTAACCACAAAAAAAGTAATTCTAAGTTACACTTTTTACGAATAACTTAAAACATAATGTGAGATGTGCCAAAACTTTGCTAAGATCTTAAAATAGTTAATTATATTTCCAAGTTTGAAAAAAAGATTTGATAACCACAATCCTGTTATATATAATGATACAAGCAAGGTAAATAGATTCTTGCAAAGTTTTGGCACATCTTGCATTGATATGTTTTAAGATATTCATAAAAAATCTGTATTAAAAGCTACATCCCCAACAGAAGTTGCATCCATTTTTTTCAATCCCACACCTTAATATTGATTGCTGGTGGTTACTGCACTGGTATGAGTGAAATGTACTTCCCATAATAATAAAGATGGTTTATTTAATTGTTGCGCAGATCAACATGTACGAAAGAAAGGACACTACCAATATATTCATTATACAGGCTATTTCAAGCCGACTTTTTGGGTCAGCGAGTGTGGTTCAGTTGTCAGTGTGTCCATCTGCAGTGGCAGGAAACTATATTTTGTTTGAGAAGTATTACAAGTTGCTATGTGAATGTTCATTAGACTGTAATAATTTAATTATCTTTTATATCAGTTTATTAGTTTGGTACTTGTATATTCAGTAGAAGTACGTTTTTTAGAGGGGAATAATACATCAATTAATTTGAACAACTTTGCATAAACTCTAAAATGCAATAATAAGTTTCTCTGTTTATAACGTGTTTTGTTATGAAAAATGTCTCGCACACCTTGGGTGAAAACAAAATTGTGTGATCAATCTCATCCTTGCCTCTTGTTGGTGTGGGTTTCTATTATTAAACAGTACATATCATATGGTGAATCTCAATTATATTTGAATATATATTACAGAATTCCTGCATGACAGGTTATTGTCAGCAATATTTTTTTTTCACGTTTCGCAAACTAATTCTGGCACAGCACCCATTCATTTGCAGACACTGTGTGTGCAAAAAAAGTTGAAATTCAGTTTATTATTACATCAGTGATCCTACATTTTTTACCCAACTGTAATCTTGCATGCAAATGATGTTTGTAGTGCCTTCTAGGAAAACAGGAAAACTGTATCTTAGTTTTTTTTTGTTATGTGCATAGTACAAAGATGAATGCTGATGCTAATGTTATAATTGCCATGGAAACCATTAATCTTGGGACTACACAACATAAAGGCATCATGGCCAGTTTTCCAAAGTCCCATAAGCTGAAATGAGAGGTTTGATTCAGAGTTAATTTAACTCACCATTTAAAAACATGTGAAGAGAATAAAGGGCGGTTGTCATCGTGCAGCATGTGTTTGAATTTCATGGAAACAAACAATATATTTTACACACGTTGTGTACGTTGCTATGAGTCCCATATCAAACAGGACGTGGTACAATGATCACCACCCTTTAATCTATAAAGTCAAGTATATATGTTACACAACTGAATGCTTTCTATTCAATTATTGTTTTTAATTTTATCCTTATAAACCAATTCTGCTGAAGACTGAAAATGTGTATACAAGACTCAGCTGATTTCGTATGCCTGCATAATATATTCTGATGGCACAAGCCCTACGTCTGTCTTTGTTTCCCCAATCCACCATTTGTAACTAGAGAACTCCTCTAATTTATTGATGATATGAATGAACTCTCCACGTTTAAAACTCAGTTCATCGTCCTTGGCACCTTTGCAATCCCACATCGCAACAAATATATTCACATAATCGTGTTTCCAATTGCGAGTCTGCATGACTCCGATTTTCTTGCGCTCAATGACAGGCAAAGGCTTAGGTTCTGGAATTTCTTCTTGTATGACTGGTTTAATTGGCTTAGGTTCTTCTCTGATGACAACCTTTTTGCTTGCAGGTTCAGGAGTAACATTTTCCTGCGGTATTTCATAAACATCTTGATCATCTTCTTCAACTTTTACTTCTGGTATATCATACGTTTCATCATCTTCCGTTGCTATGGCATCTAATAAGATACAACAATGTAACAAAATCAACATAGTTGCACCAAATAATTAAACCCAGGGTACTACATGTACGTCAGGACTGGCTAATACTACTGTAAAATGACTAATTTTCACTTGGTTTAAATTTCACTGATTTACCATTTCAGACATATTCAGTGGGTTTTAAATTCACGGTTTTATCATTTAGATAATGTGTTCTATGCTAAATTTTACATATTCACTGGGTTTAAATTTCCCTGATTTACCATTTCAGGCATATTCAGTGGGTTTTAAATTCATGGTTTTATCATTTAGATAATGTGTTCTAAGCTAAATTTTACATATTCACTGGGTTTTAATTTAGCACATTTTTCAGTCAGCGAAATAAGCAAAATTAAAAAGCTAGAAAGCTGGCTATAAATAATATAACATCTTCATTGGTGATTATCAACAATCAAGAAGCTATCAGTGCATGGTCGGTCAAATTAAAACAATATTTTTTTGTGTTTCTAGACTGCCTATATCCAAATACCTTGGTCTGTAATCAGATATTTTTCACTTCCCCTTTCTTTAGTGAAGTCAAAATCTGACGCATTTTTGGCTCATTCATCATTAATGAATGAATGAAGTGTAATGGAATTTATTCCATGGAATGCGATTATAGCAAAGACCTTAAAATATCAATTGTGACAGTGCCCTCTACAGTCCTATAACAGGTAACATAATTTAATGCAGCGCCCTCTAAAGTCACATAATACTGTAAATGCAATAATTATTCACTGGTTTTTAATTTCACGATTTTTACTGAGAAGTAAAATTTGCTAAATTAAATCTACACGAGACTCATTGTTTCCTTGACAACTTTGTGAAAAACCCAGTGAATATGCTCAAAACATCAAAATAATGAAATTAAATGTCAGTGAAAATAAATGGTTTTATAGTAGTTATTATATAAATTGTTGCAGTGCCCTCTACAGTCAAAATAAGTTCATAGTTCCAGCTAGTTGTGAATTGCTGAAAAATGAATGGGTCTCGTAACAGGGAAATATGCAGGTTTAATGAATCTTTCGTCAGAGGTGTTGCCTGTACACTGAATAGAGAGACATTATGATCACCTAGGTCCATTATACATGTATAGTCAGAATTATGGTTTAACATATTAATTGTTGCAATGGCCTTTAACTTAATATATCAATTGTCCCAGCTGTAAATTGCTGCAAAATGGATTGGTTTCCATCCAGTCTCGTAACAGTGCAGTGTTTAATGAATCTCTTGTCAGAAATGTTGCCTGTGTACTATTAGAGACATTGGGGTTATATAATAATTGTTACAGGTCTATAACTTAATACATAAATTGTTGCAGCTAGTTGTAAATTGCTGAAAAATGGATAAGTTTCCAGTCTCGTAACAGTGCAGTGTTTAATGAATCTCTTGTCAGAAATGTTGCCTGTGTACTATTAGAGACATTGAGGTTATATAATAATTGTTACAGGTCTATAACTTAATACATACATTGTTGCAGCTAGTTGTAAATTGCTGAAAAATGAATGAGTTTCCAGTCTCGTAACAGTGCAGTGTTTAATGAATCTCTTGTCAGAAATGTTGCCTGTACACTATTAGAGACATTGGGGTTATATAATAATTGTTACAGGTCTATAACTTAATACATAAATTGTTGCAGCTAGTTGTAAATTGATGAAAAATGAATGAGTTTCCAGTCTCGTAACAGAGCAGTATTTAATGAATCTCTTGTCAGAAATGTTGCCTGTGTACTATTAGAGACATTCGGGTTATATAATAATTGTTGCAGTGCCCTTTACAGTTCTATAACTTAAATAGATACATATTTCTTACCTGCATTTTCTAATTTGTTAACAACATTGTTTATGCATTTAATCCAGTCATCCATGTCATCTTTACTTGGTGCAATGAACTACAACAACAAACAATTATTATTATTGGTTACTGATTTTTAACGTGGTCGCAATCAGTAACTTAACAGCCATGAAATTTGAATATAGTGTCCCAACACTGCATGGCGCATTTTTAAATCCATGCTAATCAGGTCTTGAAGCTTGTTGCTACAAAGTAAACTTAATTGCGTGAAAATTCACGTACCTATGTAGTATATATAATATCAAAGCAATTAGACTTGTGGTTTTTAACAAGAAGTTGAAAATATCACTTTTTACCAAAAATGACAAAAATAATTATGAAAACAAGTCATTGAAAATGACACAGTCCCCGTTAAGTTCTCTTTGTGCTCGTCATATTAAAGCGGAGGGGTTGTCCGAATGTCGCGAGCGTGTCCTTGAAACTTGAGTTCCAAGTGGCGTATACAACAGATTGTTTATTTACATCAAAACACGTGTTTTGTGTCATAGTAATATGGCCAAAATAAAAACAGCTGTTATTCAGCCATCTTTGATCTGATTATGAAACACACTGATATGTATGATGTATGTGCCAAATACGAATGAAAATGGTACATAAATTGTGGAAGTAGTAAGGCCAAAAAGTCAGATGGCTGTCAATCGGCCATCCTTGACCAGATTTTGAAACAAATTGTCATGGACATGCATCCTAACATGTATAAAGTACATGTATGTGCCAAATTTGAATGAAAACTGACAGAGCACGTCCAAGATACCGCATAAAAAAACAAAAACAAGATGCCTGCCAGTCGACCATCTTTGATCCAATTGCGAAATAAATCGTCATGGACATGTATCCTAACATGTATAATCTACTAGTATGTACCAAGTTTGAATGACAACTGACAAAGCATGTCCAAAATACAACATTTTCAAAAAACAAGATGGCTGCCAGTCGGCCATTTTGAATCGAATCGCTAAACCACTGCATGTGCATATGTCCCACATAAGGTACTAGGCACATGCAAAGAATGAACGAAATCGGTCCACAGGATTCTGAAATATGACGTTGGATAGACTGACGCACGGACAGACGAACACACGGACGGTCGGACGGACAGACTCAGGAACTCACGGACGGTCGGGGACATGTATCCTAACATGTATGATCTATGTACTAAATTTGAACGAAAACTGACAAAGCATGTCCAAAATACGACATTTTCAAAAAACAAGATGGCTGCCAGTCGGCCATCTATGATCCAATTGTGAAATAAATCATAATGGACATGTATCCTAACATGTATAATCTATGTACCAAGTTTGAATGAAAACTGACAAAGCATGTCCAAAATACAACATTTTCAAAAAACAAGATGGCTGCCAGTCGGCCATTTTGAATCGAATCGCTAAACCACTGTATGTGCATATGTCCCACATAAAGTACTAGGCACATGCAAAGAATGAACAGAATCGGTCCAAGGAATTCTGAGATATGACTCCGGACGGACGCACGGACACACGGACGCACGGACGCACGGAGACCGAATTATAAGTCCCCGTTTTCGGACTTCGTCCGAACGGGGACTAATAAGAGAATTAAAGATATCATCACGAAATGAACAAATCTGAAAGAGGTCCACATGTAGTACCTAGATATGTAATACAAGACATTACATGTCATGTCATAGCCCCCGCTCAGAAAAAAATTTAAAAACTTATATTGAACTTAGTTTGTGTCAGAGTGAATTAATTCATTATGAGCTGTATTAAAATTCTGTTATTAAATGTTCAGAATTGATGTGTTACAATTTTAGGGGGTGGGGTAAAAATTTATTCATTTGGCTTTTCTGAGACAATTTATAACTTGTTAAACATATAATGCGATGTGCACTTGTAAACAATTATTACCTGTCCCTGTACCAACTTGAACAAAACTGGATGACATATCTGAGAAAAAGCTGTTAACAGCTAGAAAAAGCTTGTTTTTTTAAGATTTTTGAGGGAAAAAATGGCCTCCAAGTCGTAAAACTTTATCCAATCAAACAGGTCATGAATGACACTGAAAGTTGCAACATATAATTTGTCCAGCTTTTGGTTTGGATGTAAATTGGCAAACATGATTTCTATGGCATTCTCAGCAAGAACACCAGAGAGCAACAAACGAGTACAACAGGTAAAATGACATGCAAGTATGCAAATCAGATCTGCAAATATGTTAAAGAGTCAGTGTTGTGTCTGTTTGGATAAACTTCTTTGTACAACTGTATTCCTAATACAAGAACACCGTCAATCACAGAACTGTTCCAGCGAAAAACTTCTGATATTTCAAACAGTAACAGAGCAAAGATACCGTTTGTCATACAAGTACTAACACCAGATGAAGAACTGAGAAACTGCAATGATCCTTGGTGTACATTACCTGTGTCAACAACTTTACTTCCCATGTACTTCATGTACAGATCTACATGTAGTTTATGGCCCTGAATTAGTTTCAATATCTCTAAATAAGGACAAGAGTACTTCTCATATGACAATGATACAAATAAAGTGCAAGAATCAAGAAAAAATATTATCAAGTTTTTATCAAGTTATCATACATTAATATTAACAAATCATGTGAAATTGAACTTTTATGTACAGAGAAACACATATTTATGCTTTGGTTGACAGCACTTCTCAAAAAAAAAAAAGACGACCTGCAAAACTTTATACAATTGTCAGACATGCAGCGAATAGTATGCTTTTGTAATACATTGTATATGCAGTTTCAGTGGCTTTGCTTTCCGAGAAAAAAATTCTGGCTCTGCACCTGAAAAAAACAAAAAAAACATTTAGTCAAAAGTAAGCAGAGATTGTAGCATATATGCTCCCATTAGCTGTTAAATTTAATTAAAAAAGATATTTTCGTACTGTCTTTTCAGTACGAAAATATATTACTTAATATATTTATACCAGCCAGAAAGAAATTGCAAGTTTTCACTGAGCAATTAGGAATATACATGGACAACAATTGATGCATTTCTAGCAATATACTGTTTGAAAGGCTGCAAGATGTAATGAAGTAGCGAAGTAGTCTGACTGGCTGGGAAACTGCACAGTACATACAAAAATGTATGCTCATGATATATGAGCAACTCCACCAAATATAAAAATATTCTTTCCATAGTTATGACTCTAATGTGAATGTGATTTTCCACTCCTTAGCAATAGTAGTTAGAGTATTGTATTGTACTGTATCGTACAAGTTTATTGTGAATCTATGTGTTTGTAATATTATTTAGCTTTATTTAGCATTCTGTTTAGTTGGTTAACTTTACTGTATCTTAATGTAGTTCATTTTATTTTTATACGACCATAGAACAACTCACTGTAGTTTGTTTTAATGTTGAATAAAAATTAAAATCAGTCACTGTATAGTGGTGACGTATTGCGCAAAATTGTTGCAAGGAAAATACTTTTCTCGATTTGCGTGTCGTCGTGCGTCGATAAAAAATGCATGGAATAGTCGGCAGTATCGATCAAGTTCGTCTAGTGTGACATTCGTGGCTGGCGACAAGATGCCGTCTAATCGTTTAAATAGGCGTCAAGGAGGAGTGAAAAGCCCTAATTTAGTGCTACAATAGACGTCATGGAATGTTGGAAAATTACAGTCAATCAAAAAAACTGTTCACATGACAACAACAAATATTCACTATATTCATTATGCATTATTTTTTTGTTGGTAGCACGGTACGATAGCTTACTTGTTTTCGAAGTGTTGTAATTGTTGATTAGTACTCAGTAGTGATTATATTAACGTACAAAAAATAAATTCGTTGAATTGTTATGAAATGCAAGTAAAATTCAACTTAGTTTTATCGTAAGCAAATGTTTTCGGTTACATGTTAATGCTCGATGAGACAATATCCGCCATGTTATCCATGCCCACGACGCGTGTTTATAATGACCAGATAGGTCAAGTCGCTAATCAACTAATCAAAATGCCGGATGGTGCCCATGTGCTCAAATTACCATAAAGCATTTAAATATGACAGTTCAGCGACCTCATGGTGAAAGCAACACGAAAGACCAGATTTACTGATGTTTTAGTGCGATCTTTTGGCTTCGTTTCTCATGGGGAAAAAGGCAGGATTTTTTTAATCGGATTTAGAAAAATAAATAAACGTACCGTCCCAAATAAAAATGTGCCGGATGGAATTTTTCTGTGGAAAAAATAAACGTACCGGTACGTTTATATTGGGACATTTAGCGTTGTGGGCAAGCTCTCCTGAGTAGCGACATATTTTTAACTTCGCCTATTGCGTGATCAGTGATTACGTAAATAAACCAACACTTTCAATGAGTACATGCCGACCCAACTAAACTTGTTTATGGCTGTTTATGAACAGCGAGGACGCATCTCATAGAACAATAGCTGTGGAAATCATAAACAAATGTAAATGTTGCGGAAATCAAGCATGGCGATAATGATTTTGAGTGAGGCAGAGTCTGGCAAGCGTCTCAGAGCAGCATTGCGCCGACACCACCACGACGTTTGAATCCCGGTGAGAGCACTGCAAACCTCTTAAGTCACGAGGTAAACTTTCAATTTACACAATACATACCGTAAAATCTGTATTAGAAGTCGCATTCCTAATAGAAGTCGCACCCATTTTTTTAAAAAATTGGGAATCAAAAATTCATCATTTCTCATATGTGTAGATGCTCTAATAGAAGCCGCATCCTCTCTGTTGTATTGTACCATTTTAATAGAAGCCGCGGCTTCTAATACAGATTTTACAGTAATCAGTTCCTACAACCATAATAAAAAGGCAGTTTTTCTGGCGAAACTCTCGCCAGGTTAGCAATAGTTTCTCACGATCACCAAACCGGAGACACAAACGATAATACAAAGTGTATAAATACCATAACAAGCACAGTTTCTTACCTTTGAAATTGACGAAACACAATTTTGTCCATAGAAGCGTTGCGCAAATAAAGGTTCCGGGATACAATATCCTCACAAAATTGACTGATTTCCACCGAGACGAGAACTGCGTAAGCATCATCAAAACTCGGATTAAACTCGGGTAATTTCGGGAAAAGTCGGATTTTGAAGGAAAAATGTTAAAAATCAAGGAAAAACACAGTGAAACTTTGAAGAATCGAAAAAATAACTTGATGTGCACCGTAGCACCATCAATTTCTGTCTCTGTACCAACTCTGAACTTAATTGGATCACACATGTGTGAGAAAAAGCTGGTAACATGAAAATGTGCACGCACATTGCACAGACACAACCCAAATTAATACCCCCCGCCCGGATCGCAGATCCGGCGGGGGCTAATCAAAGCAATTGGAATTCAGGTTTTTAACAAGAAGTCGAAAATATCACTTTTTACCAAAAATATTCATCAAAATTAGAGAATTAAAGATATCATCACAAAATACACAAATCTGAGAGAGGTCCACATGTAGTACTTACATATGTAATATCTAAACAATAGGACTTGAGTTTTTTAACAAAAAGTCGAAAATATCACTTTTTACCAAAAATGACAAAAATATTCGCTATAAATAAGACAATTGAACATATCCACATGAAATGAACAAATCTCAGAGAGAACCACACAAGGTACCTTCCTAGAAAGTTTCACAGCTATACAGTTTGTGGTTTTTAAGAAGAAGTCGAAAATGTAAAGTTGACTACGGTGACGGCGACAGTGGCTATGGTGACGGCGACAGTGGCTATGGTGACGGCGACGGCGGCTACGGCGACGGCGGCTACGGTGACAGCTACGGTGACGGCAACGGCGACGGACGCCAACAGACGATCAGTAATACTATAAGCTCCACTCGACTCTGTCGAAAGCGGAGCTAATAATCAGTGGAAAGTAAAGCATCCAAAACTAATCAGGCCTTAGCATAGTCCTAGAGCATCTATGAACCATTGAAATGTAATGATCAGTGCTTGAAATAACAGTGGAATAGCCAAACAAATTATGGAGATTAGGTAATAAATATGCACAGATATTAACTCAAAACCTATCAGGTCTGTGCATATTGAAATATTGAATGAATGCATAATTAGTAATTAGTATGCACAGATTTTTACTCCAAACTATTCAGGTCTGCACATTGTCCCAGAGCATCTATGTGCCAAGTTTCATCAAAATCCAATGAGTGGTTCTAATAGATATCAGTGGAATGGAACAGCTAAAAGTGATCATGCAAATTAGCTAATTATCATGCATGGTTTAATTAATATGCATGGTTTAAACCTAATCAAATCTGCACATTAGCCCAGAGCATCTATGCATCAAGTTTCACCAAAAATCATCATATTGTTCTCGAAATCAGTGGAATAAACACACACACACATATTCATGTCGTACTAACGTTGTGAAGATCGACACATATTCAATTAACTTTTAATATAGTTGCGATTAAAACGCGTTCCTATATAGGGTTGCTTTTTAATTGGAGTTTAATTAAACTCAATTACAATGCAATTTAACGTAGAATTGCTTTTTAATTAAGTTTAATTAAATAAAAGTTGAATATCCCGTGACTGAACATAGAAATGTTTGCAATGCTTAGGTTTAGTAAAGGGGGAAGGTACGGTACAATTATATTAATTGTAATATAAACTAAACCATACCTTCCTCATTTACTAAACCGAAGCTACATAAACTTGACTTAAATTTGATTAAATATTAATATAAAATATGAAAATAGTCAGGGTCGTCACAATGTAGATCCTGTCATCACAAGTTGGTGTAAAGTTAAATTGAAGTTGTCACAACATTGGTACCACACACGCTCACATACATACATACACACATACCATTGTGTGCTTTGCACACAGGCGTAAAAAATACAAACCATAAAACAGCGCTCTTTGGAATGTGATAATTCAAAACTGAAATCTTTCTTTTTCTTGCTTGCTGTTTTTGCCTCATAACCCAGGAGTGAAAATGCATTCAGTTGTTCTTTATCAGTAGACTTCTTATAGTAATAAAAGATATTGTCTTTAACCACACACCATCTCTTCTGCCATTTTGTTAAACCAAACTGTCCATCTGACAAAAAAATTGATATACTGTAGAATACTTTATTTTCGCTTGGAACTAATTTTCGCTATTTTCACTGAATCGTACCTTCAGCAAAATCCAGCAAATATACCTTTTTTCCTATATTTTACATTCAACATTCAAAAATCAGTGAAAATAAATTCCATACAAAATACCAAAAACGCCTTTTCAGCGAAAATTAATTCCAGCTTAAATTAAGTATTTTATAGTACTATAACATTATACAGTGATTTTACAGAGACCTAATTTACAGGGCGACACAGACAGCATGCAATATGGCTGGGAAAGTTCTATGTCCTTAGTGTGTAGCAGAAATTAGTGTCCTATATACATATTCATTAAACCACATGCTCACCTTTTCTCTTCTTCCCCAACATTCCTTCTTTTGCAGCTGGTTGTAACTCACTTGCAGGTGTTAATGGTACTATAGAAACTTAATAGAATAAATGAATATAACCTCATGAATAACCAAACAACTATACTAGCAATTCACATACCATCATCAATGGTTAATAAAATACTAAGTTTATTAATCACACAGGGTCTGACAATACCAGCAATTCACATACCATCATCAATGGTTAGTAAAATACTAAGTTTATTAATTGCACAGGGTCTGACTATACCAGCAATTCACATGCCATCATCAATGGTTAGTAAAATACTAAGTTTATTAATTGCACAGGGTCCGACTATACCAGCAATTCACATACAACCATCAATGGTTAGTAAAATACTAAGTTTATTAATTGCACAGGGTCTGACAATACCAGCAATTCACATACCATCATCAATGGTTAGTAAAATACTAAGTTTATTAATTGCACAGGATCTGACTATATCAGCAATTCACATACCATCATCAATGGTTAATAAAATACTAAGTTTATTAATTGCACAGGGTCTGACAATACCAGCAATTCACATACCATCATCAATGGTTAGTAAAATACTAAATTTATTAATTGCACAGGGTCTGACTATACCAGCAATTCACATACCATCATCAATGGTTAATAAAATACTAAGTTTATTAATCACACAGGGTCTGATAATACCAGCAATTCACATACCATCATCAATGGTTAATCAAATACTAAGTTTATTAATTGCACAGGGTCTGACTATACCAGCAATTCACATATCATCATCAATGGTTAGTAAAATACTAAGTTTAGTAATTGCACAGGGTCCGACTATACCAGCAATTCACATACAACCATCAATGGTTAGTAAAATACTAAGTTTATTAATTGCACAGGGTCTGACAATACCAGCAATTCATATATCATCATCAATGGTTAGTAAAATACTAAGTTTAGTAATTGCACAGGGTCCGACTATACCAGCAATTCACATACAACCATCAATGGTTAGTAAAATACTAAGTTTATTAATTGCACAGGGTCTGACTATACCAGCAATTCACATATCATCATCAATGGTTAGTAAAATACTAAGTTTAGTAATTGCACAGGGTCCGACTATACCAGCAATTCACATACAACCATCAATGGTTAGTAAAATACTAAGTTTATTAATTGCACAGGGTCTGACTATACCAGCAATTCACATATCATCATCAATGGTTAGTAAAATACTAAGTTTAGTAATTGCACAGGATCTGACAATACCAGCAATTCACATACAACCATCAATGGTTAGTAAAATACTAAGTTTATTAATTGCACAGGGTCTGACTATACCAGCAATTCACATATCATCATCAATGGTTAGTAAAATACTAAGTTTATTAATTGCACAGGGTCCGACTATACCAGCAATTCACATACAACCATCAATGGTTAGTAAAATACTAAGTTTATTAATTGCACAGGGTCTGACTATACCAGCAATTCATATATCATCATCAATGGTTAGTAAAATACTAAGTTTATTAATCACAGGGTCTGACAATACCAGCAATTCACATACCATCATCAATGGTTAGTAAAATACTAAGTTTATTAATTGCACAGGATCTGACAGTATTCGCAATTCACATACCATCATTAATGGTTAATAAAATACTAAGTTTATTAATTGCACAGGATCTGACAATACCAGCAATTCACATACCATCATCAATGGTTAGTAAAATACTAAGTTTATTAATTGCACAGGGTCTGACTATACCAGCAATTCACATACAACCATCAATGATTATTAAAATACTAAGTTTATTAATTGTACAGGATCTGACTATACCAGCAATTTACATACAACCATCAATGGTTAGTAAAATACTAAGTTTATTAATTGCACAGGATCTGACAATACCAGCAATTCACATACCATCATCAATGGTTAGTAAAATACTAAGTTTATTAATTGCACAGGGTCTGAGTATACCAGCAATTCACATACCATCATCAATGGTTAATAAAATACTAAGTTTATTAATCACACAGGGTCTGACAATACCAGCAATTCACATACCATCATCAATGGTTAGTAAAATACTAAGTTTATTAATCACACAGGGTCTGACAATACCAGCAATTCACATAAAACCATCAATGGTTAGTAAAATACTAAGTTTATTAATCGTACAAGGTCTGACTATACCAGCAATTCACATACCATCATCAATGGTTAGTAAAATACTAAGTTTATTAATCACACAGGGTCTGACAATACCAGCAATTCACATATCATCATTAATGGTTAACAAAATACTAAGTTTATTAATTGCACAGGGTCTGACTGTATTAGCAATTCACATACCATCATTAATGGTTAATAAAATACTAAGTTTATTAATTGCACAGGGTCTGACTTTATCAGCAGTTCACATACCATCATCAATGGTTAATAAAATACTAAGTTTATTAATTGCACAGGGTCTGACTATATTAGCAATTCACATATCATCATTAATGGTTAATAAAATACTAAGTTTATTAATTGCACAGGGTCTGACTGTATTAGCAATTCACATACCATCATTAATGGTTAATAAAATACTAAGTTTATTAATTGCACAGGGTCTGACTATACCAGCAATTCACATACAACCATCAATGGTTAGTAAAATACTAAATTTATTAATTGCACAGGGTCTGACTATATTAGCAATTCACATATCATCATTAATGGTTAATAAAATACTAAGTTTATTAATTGCACAGGGTCTGACTATACCAGCAATTCACATACAACCATCAATGGTTAGTAAAATACTTAGTTTATTAATGGCACAGGATCTGACAATACCAGCAATTCACATGCAACCATCAATGGTTAGTAAAATACTAAGTTTATTAATTGCACAGGGTCTGACAATACCAGCAATTCACATACCATCATCAATGGTTAGTAAAATACTTAGTTTATTAATTGCACAGGATCTGACAATACCAGCAATTCACATACAATCATCAATGGTTAATAAAATACTAAGTTTATTAATCACACAGGGTCTGACAATACCAGCAATTCACATACAACCATCAATAGTTAGTAAAATACTAAGTTTATTAATTGCACAGGGTCTGACTATACCAGCAATTCACATACAACCATCAATGGTTAGTAAAATACTTAGTTTATTAATGGCACAGGATCTGACAATACCAGCAATTCACATGCAACCATCAATGGTTAGTAAAATACTAAGTTTATTAATTGCACAGGGTCTGACAATACCAGCAATTCACATACCATCATCAATGGTTAGTAAAATACTTAGTTTATTAATTGCACAGGATCTGACAATACCAGCAATTCACATACAATCATCAATGGTTAATAAAATACTAAGTTTATTAATCACACAGGGTCTGACAATACCAGCAATTCACATACAACCATCAATGGTTAATAAAATACTAAGTTTATTAATTGCACAGGATCTGACTTTATCAGCAGTTCACATACCATCATCAATGGTTAACAAAATACTAAGTTTATTAATTGCACAGGGTCTGACTGTATTAGCAATTCACATACCATCATTAATGGTTAATAAGATACTAAGTTTATTAATTGCACAGGGTCTGACTGTATTAGCAATTCACATACCATCATTAATGGTTAATCAAATACTAAGTTTATTAATTGCACAGGGTCTGACTATACCAGCAATTCACATATCATCATCAATGGTTAGTAAAATACTAAGTTTAGTAATTGCACAGGGTCCGACTATACCAGCAATTCACATACAACCATCAATGGTTAGTAAAATACTAAGTTTATTAATTGCACAGGGTCTGACTATACCAGCAATTCATATATCATCATCAATGGTTAGTAAAATACTAAGTTTATTAATCACAGGGTCTGACAATACCAGCAATTCACATACCATCATCAATGGTTAGTAAAATACTAAGTTTATTAATTGCACAGGATCTGACTGTATTAGCAATTCACATACCATCATTAATGGTTAATAAAATACTAAGTTTATTAATTGCACAGGATCTGACAATACCAGCAATTCACATACCATCATCAATGGTTAGTAAAATACTAAGTTTATTAATTGCACAGGGTCTGACTATACCAGCAATTCACATACAACCATCAATGGTTATTAAAATACTAAGTTTATTAATTGTACAGGATCTGACTATACCAGCAATTCATATATCATCATCAATGGTTAGTAAAATACTAAGTTTATTAATCACAGGGTCTGACAATACCAGCAATTCACATACCATCATCAATGGTTAGTAAAATACTAAGTTTATTAATTGCACAGGATCTGACTGTATTAGCAATTCACATACCATCATTAATGGTTAATAAAATACTAAGTTTATTAATTGCACAGGATCTGACAATACCAGCAATTCACATACCATCATCAATGGTTAGTAAAATACTAAGTTTATTAATCACACAGGGTCTGACAATACCAGCAATTTACATACAACCATCAATGGTTAGTAAAATACTAAGTTTATTAATTGCACAGGATCTGACTATACCAGCAATTCACATCCCATCATCAATGGTTAGTAAAATACTAAGTTTATTAATCACACAGGGTCTGACAATACCTGCAATTCACATACCATCATTAATGGTTAATAAAATACTAAGTTTATTAATTGCACAGGGTCTGACTATACCAGCAATTCACATACAACCATCAATGGTTATTAAAATACTAAGTTTATTAATTGTACAGGATCTGACTATACCAGCAATTTACAGACAACCATCAATGGTTAGTAAAATACTAAGTTTATTAATTGCACAGGATCTGACTATACCAGCAATTCACATCCCATCATCAATGGTTAGTAAAATACTAAGTTTATTAATCACACAGGGTCTGACAATACCTGCAATTCACATACCATCATCAGTGGTTAGTAAAATACTAAGTTTATTAATTGCACAGGATCTGACTATACCAGCAATTCACATGCCATCATCAATGGTTAGTAAAATACTAAGTTTATTAATCACACAGGGTCTGACTATACCAGCAATTCACATACAACCATCAATGGTTAGTAAAATACTAAGTTTATTAATTGCACAGGGTCTGACTATACCAGCAATTCACATACCATCATCAATGGTTAATAAAATACTAAGTTTATTAATTGCACAGGGACTGACTGTGTTAGCAATTCACATATCATTATTAACGGTTAATAAAATACTAAGTTTATTAATTGCACAGGGTCTGATTGTATTAGCAATTCACATACCATCATTAATGGTTAATAAAATACTGAGTTTATTAATTGCACAGGGTCTGACTATACCAGCAATTCACATACCATCATCAATGGTTAGTAAAATACTAAGTTTATTAATCACACAGGGTCTGACAATACCAGCAATTCACATGCAACCATCAATGGTTAGTAAAATACTAAGTTTATTAATCACATAGTCTACCAGCAATTCACATCCCATCATCAATGGTTAGTAAAATACTAAGTTTATTAATTGCACAGGGTCTGACTATACCAGCAATTCACATACAACCATCAATGGTTAGTAAAATACTAAGTTTATTAATTGCACAGGGACTGACTATATTAGCAATTCACATATCATCATTAATGGTTAATAAAATACTAAGTTTATTAATTGCACAGGGTCTGACTGTATTAGCAATTCACATACCATCATTAATGGTTAATAAAATACTAAGTTTATTAATTGCACAGGGTCTGACTGTATAAGCAATTCACATATTATCAATGGTTAATAAAATTTACATGCAGTTTAATTTATTCCAGAGCACCTCTACCACAAGTTCAATTTAAATCTGATTTTTTGAGATATAAGAAATTGGCTAATGATAATAAAGTAATCAATAGATATGCTTTTCAACATAAACTAATAACATCTGTGGATTACCCCATTAGGTATGCGTATTGTTACAGGCACATATGTTCATTATAATGTAATGATTAATCCTTAAAAAAAACTGGAAAGGCACAAAAAAAATATTATGCAAATTAGGTAATTATTAAAATGTATTATTGATATATAATTCCAAAACTAATTAGTATTTATGTACCAAGATTCACTGAAATAAGATAAGTACTTGAAATATTGATGAAATCTGACTAAGTATTATACAAATCAGGTAATTAATATATGCAGATTTTAATGAAAAACTAATAATGTCTGCGCAATGTCATAGAGCAACTATATACCAAGTTTTATTGAAACGTGATTAGAGCTTGACATATCGATGGAAAAGTCGAAAATTGAATAATTATGCAAATCAGGTAACTAATCTGCACATATTTTAACAGATACTTATTAGGTGAGTGCATTCGTCTAGAGCATTTATGTATCAAGTTTTCACTGAAATGTAATGATTAGTACTTGAAATATCAGCAGAAAGCTGAAAATTAACTAATTATGCAAATAAGATAAATAATATGCACAAAAACTATCAGGTCTGTGCATTGTCCTATGACATCTATGTACCAAGTTTCATTGAAATGTGATGATTACTACTTGAGATTTTATTGGAAAAGCCAAAAATTGACTAACCATTATGCAAATTTGGTGATTATTATGCACAGACTTTTACCCAAAACTAATCAGGTCTGCACATTGTTCCAGAGCATCTATGTGCAAAGTTTCATTGAAATCTGACCAGCAGTTCTTAAGATAATGTTGGAACAGACATATAGACATACAAGTTTATCGACTGGCCAAGACCTGACTGCAGCAATAATTGTCATTAATTGAATACCAATTTTATTAACTGCCTAGGATCTCATTACTCAGTAAGATAGTAATTTACATACTATTGCCATAGGGACAATCATCAACACTTTTTGAGTCATCCGTACTATTTTCTGTGACACATTGGGAAATTGTGTCAGTCTCCTGCGACGTTGCTTCATCATATATATCTTCTGTCACTGCTTCTAAAATGAAAATAAAATAAAATATTAGCCGGGTAGACCAGGGTAGTTGCGACACCAAAGATGATCGTCACCGGTATGGGGTTCAGTGCATGATGTAAAGATTGACAAGCTCAATTAATTTCCACCAACCAGCGTTGAAATCAAAATTTGTCTCAATAGATAGAAACCATGGATAAAAATCATGCTGAAATTGTACATTTTTTGAGATTTGTTCATGATGGCATTTCAAGGCAGTTTCAGAGGTGTAATATAAGATACTGGGACATGTACATTGTACATCGCTTTGAGAAAACAATGAAAAGTCATTGATTCATACACCTATAGCTAATTAATATGCAAATTAGGTAATTAATATGCACAGATTTCAACTAAAACTAATCAGGTCTGAGCATGATAAAAGAGCATATGTGTGCCACATTTCACTGGACGGACGGACGGACGGACGGACGGACGGACGGACGGACGGACAGACGGACAGACGGACAGACAGACAGACAGACAGACAGACAGACAGACAGACAGACAGACAGACAGACAGACAGACAGACAGACAGACAGACAGACAGACAGACATATCAAATACAGAGTTACCATCACTAAGTTCTGAATTTCTGCACATAAACTACTAATAGAGAAATTAAGATATTTACAAGTAAAAATTCCTAAAATAGTAGTACAGCAACATATCTAAATAAAATTTGGCAAGAAAAATACAAGCTAACTTGTTCTTAAAGTACCAGTAATACTACATGTACTGTATTAATCTCAATATCCCTTATAGAATAATATAACATGAGTTACATAAAAATTCCTAAAAAAATAATACAAAAATTTGGTGATTAAAAGATACTTTTAGAATACATACCAAACTGGTTAATATACCAATGTGGTTAATAATGTTAGCGAAGTTTGCGAATTGTCATTTCATGACTTGCGTAAGATCAGATCAATGAAAAATTGTCTAAGAAAAGCCCAATTAGATTCCTGTAACAGTCTTCTTTATGATACAACAAATTCACAAAAATGTCAACAATTACAGAATTCTGCAGCTAGACTAGTCACTTGTTGCAGAAAGTATGAGCATATTACAGGTACCGGTACACCATATTTGATGAGGCTACCTATTAGATTTAGACATACTGTTAAAGAAAAAGAAAACCTATGAGCAGTATTGGAATATAAGCTCATTGTTTTGATAACAAAGTTGGAATAATATAGATAGCAGTATTCCATAGCAAACTGTTACATTTTAACTATTAATATTGCTATTTTATTTTTTCACCATATTTATGGATTGGGATGCTAAATTATGTTAGAAAAAGATCTGACCTTTGTTTATTTAAAGTTCATTTAACATATTTATTCAAAAAGACGTATCGTTTGCAGATATTTTTTTATTTTACATCACTATCCAGGGGTCGAAATACTAGTGCAAGTAAACTCAAAATATAATGCGCACGCTGTGTATGTAGAAATTAACACAACATTTTCTCATTATATTCACTAAACCTAAATTATGTTCAACCAATATTGTAAGACAACTCAAAAAAAAGCAAATTCTTTCGAGATCGCGTCAATCGAGAACATGTAAATTTTATTTAAACTTTAAAAGTGGTGCATTTCACAACAAGTTAGTGCAGGTAAATTTCAAATTCAACATGCACTAAGCATGCAGGGAAAAGATTCTATTTCAATCCCTGTCATCATATATTCAGTTATATTTCTCTTATTATTAGTATTGTTCTTTTTATTATGTAACAATTTCCTTGTTTTGTACTATTGATTAGTTTTCAACTGTAGAAAGTGCAATAATAATAATATATAATAATATATCTATATCAAATATATTGTATTTACCAACTTGTCTTAGTATTATGTCTTCTCTTGAACTCGTCTATTTAAATATTTGGACATCACTTTTTAATTCTTCTAATATATTGATACACTTAATATGAGTAATAAAATTATTATTTTAACTGTTTGAGTTATTGTAACCACAAGAAAAAGTTATATGAGGGGCGGCAAGGGGAGTAGCTGGTACAGTTTTACGGGAAATAAATAGGGCTTTTTACAATTTACAAGGAAAAAAGACGTCTTTACAGTTTACAGTGAAAATTGAATTTTGCAGTGAATTGTGTCATCTAGTTGTTTTACATTTTCGAAAATGTAATTTCCCTGGATTATTCTTTACGACTTTTTTTATTTGGATGTAAATTCTAGTACGTACCGAGAAAAATGGCACATTTTTACAGTTTACGAAAAAAATATTTGATTGATTACGTTGTACGTCTAGCCTGTGATTACAGAATTACTGAATTTATTTTTTCAATTTACGTTGTACGAACCAAAAAATATTGCAATTACGTTGAACGAAAATAACCCTAGCCTCCCCCCTTTATATGACATAGTCAACAATAATAACAACAGACTTTTCCCCCGTATACCTTGATCTTCATCTATGATGATACAATACATACCATGCTAGGCAAATAATTGTCACTTTTCTACTTCAACATAAACACATACATTGACAATCAAAGGTTCACATTACACTAAACACGGAAATTGTAAATCTCACTTTTTCAATTGCTAAAATTGCACGAGGTGGTGCCAGTGCTTATGAATAAGTTTTAACTGTGATAGAGGGACTGTGGTTTTAAAAAAAAAAAAAAACATCGACAGTACCTGTCCTATCTTCAGTCTCCATCCTTTTTTTCAGTGAAGTTATTTTTTTGATTAGTTCATCTCGTTTTTTGTTGGTGTCTCGGCTCAGTTTTTCTTTTTTCAACACCATAATCAGGAAATTCTCGACATCTTCCAAAATAAAAACAGAAACAAAAATTTACAAGCGAAACGCCCAGTTTTATAACTTTAATAGCCGGGCTGCAGGCTACAAGGAAGTGCCACTCACGCTTCGGAAGGTATGAAACGTCCTTACCTTCCATTAGACACTTCACCTCCGGGATAACTGAATCCATTTCGACTTTCACAAAACGAAATATCTCGGTTTTCTAATCAGGCCAAAACTCATCTGACGCAGAAATAAAGTTGCGTCTTGTTCTAGAAAACGACGATGTTTAGAATTGCACTTCCCTACTTCCTGGTTATATACATCACGTGACTAAGAACAACAAGACACGGATCCTGTCATTGGTGTAAATCCTACACAGCCGACCAATAAAATGTCGCGTTACACGCCAAACTGGACGAGCTATTACATTACATCTCCATCTCAGCGCTAGACTGAGATCTCTTATGAATGCTTCAAACACGATGTCTCCATCGAAAAAGAAATTGTTTTTCTTTAGCGTTTCACGAAGGTAATTATCTTTCATTTTTGTCACTTCGTTAGCGTCAGATATGTACATTTTCCGAAATCGCCAACACTTAGTTTTGGAACCGCGATGAGGCCTTCGAAGTCCCGTTTTTTCCATGGCGAAGTTACCCCCACGAAAACTCGAAATTCGCGACCATGGGCTGTCAACTCGTGGCGATTCGATTGAACTCTGAAGTCCGAAATGCCCTCCTGCCAAAAGTCTTCTGCTGTTATATTGTCTGCGCATGTGCGAATTTCCACCCCGAGGACTATTTCGCAGGGCACCGTGACAACTCAACCCTGCCCTAAGCTGTCAAATAAACCCGGAGGTGCTCATCGAAGCAGAATTTTAGCAATGGCGCATATTAAACAGCGAATGCAGTGTAAGCGTTTACCTCCTGGAGCCCCCCATCACAAAGAAACACTGATAGGCGCTCCATCGGGTGAAATAACTAACACCACACATATTTTGAAACAAAACTGTTTCACAATCAAAGATTATTATTATCAATGAAATGTCTAGATTGTGAATAAAAAGAAAGACTAAAAATTCCGCAGTAATACAGTATGTCAATTGAATATACACAATTATGTCAAGGTCCTCTATGAAAGCTGTAGATTTTGTCTTTTCTTTCAGAATTTCACTCGGTATTCATAGTGATGTTTAGTTAGGTACAAAACAAATAAATAGATTTCAAAGAGTCCAATATAAAATGTACTAGTTCGTTATCGTGATTGTAGCATGCATCAGTATTTGAAAAGGGCACCATTTTGAAACTCAATTGAGAGCCTGGATTGTATAGGTTTTTTAGGTTGATCTAAAAAAAAATGTATCTGTTTTAAATCTGTTGACTTTATTGTGCGAATACATCCAAACTGATTATTAATTATTAATTCACGCAATAGACAATATATTAAAACAGTCTGTTACTGGAAGATTTTATTTTATTATATGGCTTGTTTACATAAAGACACTGTCTTTTTTTAATAATGGCATAATGGTGTTGCAAATTACATATGACTGTGAATGCATTATTTTCATTGGAATTTGTTTTCACTAAAATAAAAAAATAGCCATGATTGTCATGCATTTATGGCCGATTTGTGGAAATAAATTGCATTCAAAACCATAGAAAAAAAAACACATATTCAATCAACAAAAATGCGCTGAATATACAATTTTCGCCATAATTGGTATGTTATTTATGGCAGATTGATAAAAAGAAATACTATACTAAACCTTGGAAAATAACAATGTTTTCATGTGGCTGTCATTCCTGGCAGATCAGTACTAAAGGGACTGTGGATGATAAAAGCATGTTCACAGCAAATGTAATCTTTTCGTTTACAATTCTACTTCTTCTCCTTAAGGCCCACTCCTAAAGTGTGAAAAATAATGTGAAAACAAACTTAAAAAAACAACTAAGTGTGATTTTACCCACAGTAATTAATTAAAATCACCTTTCACTCCTCCCACTCCTTAACAAAGAGATTATGTTTACTGTGTGCATGTTTTAATTATCCATTGCTTCACATGTGTGACAAGCAAAATGTTGTTTTTCAGCAGAAATTAATACCAGCTAGAATAAAAGTTATTAACAGACAGTAATAACAATTTTAGATTTTTTTTTTTTTTTTTGGTGCTTTTGAGAAGTTTGTTTATAATGATTATCTCTTGAGTAGGATTTATAGGTGACAAAATGTGGATGAGAAAAGTGCATGCAACTAGGGTGATATGTCAATGAAATACCTTGGAATTATTCAAGAAATCTTATGGTCAAACCACATTCGGTTATGACTTGAAAACAATCTACAAAATAAATGAATGAGCAAATAAATCAAAATTGTGAAAAAAAAATTAATATGAAAAAATTGCAATTATTGTATACTGGATAGGTGAAATAGACAAACCTAAGTTTGTTCCAAAATTGTAAATTTTCATTTGCAGAGATGGAAGTTTGTGAAAGTCACTGGCTTGGTCTCGGTGAACTTTCTACACAAGTTTCGCGCTGAAACATATGTTAATTTATTTAAAAAAATAAACTTGAATAAGGGGTATTTGAATAAAAAATGCATGAAATTAAAAAGATTATTTCTCATTTTGGTAAATTTCATTGAGATACTCACCTCACTGAAAAAATCTCAGTCTGAAAGTTATATTCCCACTTTATATGATCTTTTACTGTCTCACAACATTTTTTCTTGTCAAACTAAAGGGCGGTAGTTGTTGCGCCACGCATGCGCGAGATATATGGGTCTCATATAGACAAAGATGGTGATTTTGACTATTGCGCAGATCAACGAATACAAACTGAGACGTTACCAAGCTTTAATCAGGTATTTTTTTAGGTGATTGGAAGGTTTTGAAGGAGTCACAGGCGTTAATTAGTGCAAGTCACGCCCAGGTCAAACCTCATACTTTTTCATTAGAAGAACGCATTGGATTATGGGAAAATCAATGTTTATCAACACAAATGTGGCACATGCGCAGTTTACAGTTTCCAAATCTGATTAAAATAACATCTTAGTTTGGGACTTTTTTTTTTTTTGATTTTTTTTAAATGTATTTTATTTTATTTTTTATATACCTTATTAGAAATCATGCTTAAGATATGAAGCATCAGCAGCCAATCAAATCTATTGTTACATAACATTCTTTAGAACAGGAGATACAACACAACTAAAAACATTTGTGGGCTTTTGCAATTACTAGAAATAAAATAAAATACATGAAAAAATAAAAATAAATACCATATTTGCTCTATTCAGAAGATCCAGTAGAATACAATGTCTCCAATAGAATCGCATATAAACCAAAATTACATTTGTTATTTACTAAATCATGAAATTATCACTTTTTTTGACCACCGATTATCCACTGTCGTTAACTCTATTGCTTTTTTACTTCGTACATATGTTCCGTATTTTAAATGAATATTTTCTTAATCTTTGGTCAAAAATGTTATTTTCAACTTCTTGAAAACTTCCACTCCAATTGATTGGTTTGATACTTAAGTGGAATAGTTTTATTAGTCCCCGTTCGGACGCAGTCCGAAAACGGGAACTTATGTTTTGCCCTGTGTGCGTCCGTCCGTGCGTCCGTGCGTCCGTGATCACCTGTACCTTGAACATGCATGGACCGATTAAGTTCAAACTTCACTCATACATCACACATTATATGGGACATATGCACATGCATTTTTTTCATGATCTGATTAACGATAGCCGAATAGCGGCCATTTTAAGGCCGAAAATGCATCAAAATCGCACATTTTCACCATTCCGGACCCGGATCTCAGTTATGCATGGACGGATTTTGTTCAAATTTGGTACATACATTAAACATAATAGGACCTTGATGCACGTCATTTTTTTGGGGGGATCGGGTTCGAAATGGCCGACTGGCGGCCATTTTGTTTTAAAGAATTCAGTTCTGGATCCTTATCTGAGACATGCTTGGATTGATCGAGTTCAAACTTCACACACACAAGGTACATCATGTCACAAATATGTATGTGCATTTGTTTCATGATCTCATTAACGATAGCCGAATAGCGGCCATTTTAAGGCCGAAAATGCATCAAAATCGCACATTTTCACCATTCCGGACCCGGATCTCAGTTATGCATGGACGGATTTTGTTCAAATTTGGTACATACATTAAACATAATAGGACCTTGATGCACGTCATTTTTTTTTTTTGGATCGGGTTTGAAATGGCCGACTGGCGGCCATTTTGTTTTAAAGAATTCAGTTCTGGATCCGTATCTGAGACATGCTTGGATTGATCGAGTTCAAACTTCACACACACAAGGTACATCATGTCACAAATATGTATGTGCATTTGTTTCATGATCTCATTAACGATAGCCAAATGGCGGCCGCTTTAAGGCCGAAAATGCATTGAAATCGCACATTTTCACCATTCCGGACCCGGATCTCAGTTATGCATGGACGGATTTCATTAAAATTTGGTACATACATTAAACATAATAGGACCTTGATGCACGTCTTTTTTTTTTCGGATCAAGTTCGAAATGGCCGACTGGCGGCCATTTTGTTTTAAAGAATTCAGTTCTGGATCCGTATCCGAGACATGTCTGGATTGATCAAGTTCAAACTTCACACACACAAGGTACATCATGTCACAAATATGTATGTGCATTTGTTTCATGATCTCATTAACGATAGCCAAATGGTGGCCGCTTTAAGGCCGAAAATGCATTGAAATCGCACATTTTCACCATTCCGGACCCGTATCTCAGTTATGCATGGATGGATTTTGTTCAAATTTTGTACATACATTAAACATAATAGGACCTTGATGCACGTCTTTTTTTTTTTTTCGTATCAAGTTCGAAATGACCGACTGGCGGCCATTTTGTTAAAGAATTCAGTTCTGGATCCGTATCCAAGACATGTCTGGATTGATCAAGTTCAAACTTCACACACACATGGTACATCATGTCACAAATAGATATGTGCATTTGTTTCATGATCTGCTTAACAATAGTGGAATGATGGCCATTTTAAGGCTGAAAATGCATCAAAATCACGTATTTTCACAATTCCAGAACCGGATCTCAGTCATGCATGGATGGATTTTGTTCAGATTTAGCACAATGTGTTGTACATATACAGGTGCATTTCGGTCATGATCTGCTTTGAATGTATATGTCACTCAAATATGAACGGAACGGGGACGTGTCATTGACAATGACTTGTTTTATTTGTTGTTACCCTTGGGGGTATCAGCTGAAATAAAATTACTGGAAAGAACACATACTTATATAAATGGAAAAAAAAAACAGACAATTTAAAACTTAAAGGAAATACAAAAAAATTAATCTTTAGCTCCGCTGTCAACTTTGTCGAGCGGAGCTTATATGAGTGATTGTCCGTCGTCGTCCGTGTCAATGTTTTACTTTTTCGACTTCTTCTTGAAAACTACAAGCCTGAATGCTTTGATACTTGGTGTATATGTACCTTGGGTAGACCTCTCTTAGGTTTGTTCATTTCATGTTGATATCTTCAATTCTCTAATTTTGGTGTATATTTTTGTCATTTTTGGTAAAAAGTGATATTTTCGACTTCTTGTTAAAAACCGCAAGTCCAATTGATTTGATACTACATATATAGGTACTACATGTGGACTTCTCTCAGATTTGTTCATTTCGTGATGATATCTTCAATTCTCTAATTTTGGTGAATATTTTTGTCATTTTTGGTAAAAAGTGATATTTATCAACTTCTTGTTAAAAACCGCAAGTCCGATTGCTTTGATATTACATATATAGGTACTACATGTGGACCTCTCTCAGATTTGTTCATTTTGTGATGATATTTTCAATTCTCTAATTTTGGTAAATATTTTTTTAATTTTTGGTAAAAAGTGATATTTTCGACTTCTTGTTAAAAACCAATAGTCCGATTGCTTTGATATTACATATATAGGTACTACATGTGGACCTCTCTCAGATTTGTTTGTTTTGTGATGATATCTTCAATTCTCTATTTATTTTGGTGAATATTTTTGTAATTTTTGGTAAAAAGTGATATTTTCGACTTCTTGTTAAAAACTGTAAGTCCGATTGCTTTGATACTATTCATATTGTTCATTTTCTAATGATGTCTTCAGTTCTTTAATTGAAATGTGCATTGCTAACAGCGGAGCTATCTCAGCCGATAACCTGCTTGTTTAAACTTAAAGTAAATGAATCTAATCTACATAATTTTTTCTATAATCCATGACATCAATACGATATCTTTTCACAACGCTATCAATTCCTTCACATATCTCATATTTGTAATGCTTGGTGCTATCGTCTAAAAGGAAACATAGTTCTGCTTTACTCTTTGTAATATCCTCATAAAGATTAGTTTCACCATTGTTACATAGGATATGACTATAAATATTTTTCATCATATTTTCCCTATGTTCTTTGTAGCTTTCACACTCTAGAACAAATCTATTAGATTTGAACCGTTCATGACAATATCTTGAAATTTTTTTCATTTTTGATGAAAATGCTATTTTCGACTTCCTCTTGAAAGCTTCTTATCTGAAGATATCTTCAACTCTGTAATTTTATTGATCGCGTTTTGACTCCCGTGTGCGAAGCACAAAAGGGTGTCTTTGCAGTTACCCTGTCTGTATGTCTGTATGTATGTATGTCACTTTTTTTGTTCCACCGTTATCTCAAGAACCACTAATCAAATTTTGATGAAACTTGGTACATCGATGCTCTGGGATAATGCGCAGATTTGATTAGTTTTGAGTAAAAATCTATGAATATTAATTACCTAATTTGCATGATAATTAACTGATTTTAAGCTGTTCTGACTTTTCCACTGATTTTTGAAGAACCACTCATTGGATTTCAATGAAACTTGGCACATGGATGCTCTGAACTAATGCACAGATTTTATTAGTTTTGGGTAAAAATCTGTTAATATTATTAATTACCTAATTTACATAATGATTAATCAATTTTCGGCTTTTCCACTGATATCTCAAGTACTAATCATAACATTTCAATAAAACTTGGTACATAGGTGTCATATTACACTGCACAGACCTGATAGTTTTTAGGGTAATATCAGTACATATTAATTACCTAATTTGCATAATTAATTAATTTTCAGCTTTTGATATTTTGAGTAGTAATGATCACGTTTCAATGAAACTTGGTACATAGTTACTTGAGGACTGTACAGAGACCTAATTAGTTTTTTGGTAAATATTTGTGCATATTAATCACCTTATTAGCATAATTAGTTAATTTTCAGCTTTTCACCTGATATCTCAAGTACTAATCATCACATTTCAATGAGACTTGCGACATAGATATTCTAGGACTATGCAGAGACCTGATTAATTTTGAGATAAATAATTGTGCCTATTAATTACCTAATTTGCATAATTAGTTAATTTTTTTGCTGTTCTATGGCTGTTGCACTGATGTCTAAAAACCACTCATTGGATTTCAATGAAACTTTTAAATAGTACCCATCACATTTCAATGAACCTAAGACTATGCACCATATTAGTTTTTGGTAAATATTTATGCTTCTTAATCACCTAATTAACATAATTAATTAATACTAATTAATACAATACTAAGTATTGATCATCACATTTGAATAAAACTTGGTACATAAATGCTCTAGGACAATAGACAGCCTGATTAATTTTGGGTTAAAATCTGTTCATATTAATTCTCTAATTAGCATAATAATTAATATTTTTTTGGTTCTAATCACATTCCAATGAAACTTGGTACATTGTGCAGACCTTATTAGTTTTACATCTAAATCTGTTCATATTAGTTACCTTATTTGCATAATTAGTTTTCAGCTATTCCATCAATATCTCAAGTATAAGTAATTTTGAATTAATTTTTAATGTGTCTCCAAAACTCTCAGCACACCGTCACGGGAGTTCTTTCTAAGCTTTCTTTGATCTAATTTTTGGTCAGAAATGCTATTTGACATCTTGATGAACTTGATACTTGGTATATATATATGTACATGTACCTTGGATTAGATCCTTTTGTGACATAAGAGGAACTAATAGACCATTTTCCGTTCACTGCGAGAATCACGCGTTATGCGTGAAATCGAACGTAAAAGCAGGACAAACAAAGGTCCTAGCGTCGTAGTGGCGTCAAACATCGCGTGGGATTCTACAAACGCGAAGTATTTTGATGGACATTTCCATGCTTAGTCATGTGCTGCCCACATTTCATGATAGGCAATTTCGATTAAGTAAGTGTATTCCGAAGCAATATTCCTTTGTCGAAGATCGGTCGGTCGATGTGAGTTATGAAATAAAGAAATTCTAGTTCAAAATCAAATCGTTCGACTTTTGCGGCAGACGTTCGATGCGCATCTTTCATACATCTCGCGAGATCTCGCAATTGTACGGAAAATCACCTATTCCCAGACATATCTTATAACTGGGGTTAATGAACCCAAAACCTGGCTACTAATAACCTTATCCATATCACTGATAAGGTCTGAAGCAGGATTTGCAATATTTAAATAGAATATAAACAAATCCATGGTTATTTATTTTCCCACTACAATGTATTATGTTTATATAGCTATTTGCATGCACTTATTATCACTGTGCTCTGTAAAACAGTGGAGCTATTTTTACCATCAGGTCGCTTGTTAGTACTTTTCTTCTATTTTGCATGTTGGTAGAAGTCCCTTCTGCATTTTGTAAAAAAAAAAATTAGTATTCATACCAGGAATTGTCATCTAATTAGTAAACAGTAACTATTTTATGAGCATCCAAAACATCATTTTTTTGTTTTGTTTGCAATTAAATATTAGCTCCGATACAGATGAAGTCCAAAAGTGGAAACTTATCTTCAGAGTGTCTGTACATGCATATGTGTGTCCCCCACATACATTGGATATATTAAGATCTTGATGCACGTAGTTTTGTTTTTCAGATCAAACTCAAAATGGCTGACTGGTGGCCAATTTGTTTTAACAAATACCTTTGCCATACCTTTGACATGCCTTGAGTAATCATGTTCAGACATTGTATATATGTTATTTATAATTCTGCAGACACATTTATGTACATATATTCGTTTGATGATCAGATTCAACATGGCTGATAAGCGGCCATTTGAAATCAGCAAAATCAAGCATTTCTGCTATTACAGAAAGGGATCTCAGTTGCAAATTTGTTCAAACTTGGTACATTATTGTTGCTCACTCCATGGTAAAAATTGTGTTTATAATCACAGTATTTATCCAAGGTCTTTCAAACTTTGATTTTATATTGACCAGTTTGGGATCTCAGTCAAGTTTGATTTTGATTTGTGTTCTATGTATATTTTTAGCTCCGCTGTTGACTTTGTCGAGTGGAGCTTATCATATGAATGATTATCGCCGTTGTTCGCATCAACTTTTTATTAGCTCCGCTGTCGACTTTGTCGAGCGGAGCTTATCATATGAGTGATTGTCCGTCGTCGTCGTCCGTGTCAATGTTTTACTTTTTCGACTTCTTCTTGAAAACTACAAGCCTGAATGCTTTGATACTTGGTGTATATGTACCTTGGGTAGACCTCTCTTAGGTTTGTTCATTTCATGTTGATATCTTCAATTCTCTAATTTTGGTGAATATTTTTGTAATTTTTGGTAAAAGTGATATTTTCGACTTCTTGTTAAAAACCGCAAGTGCAAATGTTTTGATATTACATATATAGGTACTACATGTGGACCTCTCTCAGATTTGTTCATTTTGTAATGATATCTTTAATTCTCTAATTTTGGTGAATATTTTTGTTATTTTTGGTGAAAAGTGATATTTTCGACTTCTTGTTAAAAACCGCAAGTCCAATTGCTTTGATACTACATATATAGGTACTACATGTGGACCTCTCTCAGATTTGTTCATTTCGTGATGATATCTTCAATTCTCTATTTTTGGTGAATATTTTTGTCATTTTTGGTAAAAAGTGATATTTTCGACTTCTTGTTAAAAACCACAAGTCTGATTGCTTTGATATTACATATATAGGTACTACATGTGGACCTCTCTCAGATTTGTTCATTTCGTGATGATATCTTCAATTCTCTAATTTTGGTGAATATTTTTGGAATTTTTGGTAAAAAGTGATATTTTCGACTTCTTGTTAAAAACCGCAAGTGCAATTGCTTTGATACTACATATATAGGTACTACATGTGGACCTCTCTCAGATTTGTTCATTTCGTGATGATATCTTCAATTCTCTATTTTTGGTGAATATTTTTGTCATTTTTGGTAAAAAGTGATATTTTCGACTTCTTGTTAAAAACCGCAAGTCTGATTGCTTTGATATTACATATATAGGTACTACATGTGGACCTCTCTCAGATTTGTTCATTTCGTGATGATATCTTCAATTCTCTAATTTTGGTGAATATTTTTGTAATTTTTGGTAAAAAGTGATATTTTCGACTTCTTGTTAAAAACCAATAGTTCAATTGCTTTGATATTACATATATAGATACTACATGTAGACCTTTCTCAGATTTGTTCATTTTGTGATGATATATTCAGTTCTCTAATTTTGGTGAATATTTTTGTCATTTTTGGTAAAAAGTGATATTTTCGACTTCTTGTTAAAAACTGTAAGTCCGATTGCTTTGATACTATTCATATTGTTCATTTTCTAATGATGTCTTCAGTTCTTTAATTGAAATGCGCATTGCTAACAGCGGAGCTATCTCAGCCGATAGGCTGCTTGTTTTTTCGACTTCTGCTTGAAAACTACAAGCCTGATTGCTTTGATACTTGGTATATATGTACCTTGGGTAGACCTCTCTCAGATTTGTTCATTTTATGTAGATATCTTTAATTCTTTAATTTTGATGAATAGTTTTGTCATTTTTGGTAAAAAGTGATATTTTCAACTTCTTGTTGAAAACCACAAGACCGATTGCTTTGATATTATACATATAGGTACTATAGGTGGACCTCTCTCATATTTGTTCATTTAGTCATATCTTCAATTTGTCTTATTTTGCTGAATATTTTTGTCATTTTTAGTAAAAAGTGATATTTTTGACTTCTTGTTGAAAACCGCAAGTCCATTGCTTTGATATTATACATATAGGTACTACATGTGGACCTCTCTCATATTTGTTCATTTCGTGATGATATCTTCAATTCTTTAATTTAAATGTGCATAGCTAACAGTGAGGCTATCTCAGCTGAGAGCCTGCTTGTTTAAGATAATCATTGAATTTTAGAATCTTATAAATCACTATTAAATGGCAACTAAGTTCAATTTTGGTGTAACAAGCAAGCGCAATTTGACAATTAGATAAGTGGAGTAAAAAAAAAATCACCTGTCATCAAAGATGACAGACCGGTGATTGTCCGTCCATCTGTCTGTCTGTCCTTCTATCAGATGTTTGTCTACAATTGCACTTTTGACTTTTTCTTGAAAACAACCAGCCTGATTTCTTTAATATTTTATATGTAGACACCTCAAGTTTTGGGTGGATATCTCCAGATCTTTAATTTTGATGAATATTTTGGTCATTTTTGGAAAAAGGTGATATTTTTAACAGCTAGTCCGTTTGCTTTGATATTTTATATGACACCTAGAGTTGGCCTTTTATGATACCACTAGTTTTAGTGACATTTTACAAAGGTCGTTTGTTCTGACATCCATGCTAGTTTCTGTGTCTGTCTGTGTGATTATACTCAGTCTGTCTCTGTACTTCCAGTCATACTGCATTAAAATTGACATACAGATGATGCATGGATCCCTTCAGTTGATATGTAAGTCTTCATGTGACTGGTACTAAACTACCCGTAATGCTAAACACGGACACTGCTTGTGTTTTTGAGACCATGCATGTTGTATATTCACATAATAATGTGATCGTATTTTATATTATGTTGATCTCTAGACATAGGTCTTTCTGGATCGCTTTGTGATTTCATTCAAAGGCTCAGGCAAACTATTATAGACTAGTTTCAAAGTTTTGGGCTCAGCCAAATTTATTTAATTTTTCATTGGAACTTTGTGGCGACCTTCACTGCGGCGATTACTGCATTACACCGTCCATTTGATTTCCTAATCTCCCCTAAAACAAATTCCAAAATAGTAAATTTATAGCAAAAATATATATATATGAAATACAAAAATACAAGCTGTGCACAATACGTTGTTTCATCTTTATGTTGTAATTTTAAATGTTGTAATTTTTTTAAAACTTTGATTTTAATTTCTAGGGAATAAATGGTATCACGGCAATATATGACAAGTCTGCTATGTCATTTGGACGGTAACTTTCATTTCATTTCATCTTATTAATTCGCATTGACATCAGTCTTCAACTCATTATGGATAACCAGCCGGAGATGAAGAGACTAAAGACCGGTTACCATAGTTATTATCAGGACAATCCTGAAACAGAACTAGATGGACCTTTCAAACGTGTTCCCGATACTACATTCCCCAAAACCGAACTTGACATCAGTCCTCAGCCAAGCATGGACTATCTGAAATACGGTAATCCGAGTAACATGGCAACAAGGATGTCCTACCCAAATTATTCTGAAGTTAATCATCAAACGAGTATGGCAGCGCGAATGGCCTACTCGAATTACCCAGGGACCACTGATCCAGCCAATATGAGTTCGTGGATGGGATATTCTAATTATACTGGTGTTGCCGATCCAGCAAACATGACGTCAAGGATGGCGTATTCGAACTATGCCGCTGCTGATCATGCAGGTGTGAATTCGCGGATGGCGTACGCGAACTATGGTGTTTCTGATCAAGCTAGCGTGGCTACGAGGATGGCCTACTCAAACTACGCAGGTGTTCCCAATCAGGCACGAGTGGCTTACACGAACTATCCTGGCATTAGCGACCAGCCGAGTATGGTTGTGCGGCCGCCATATCCAAATTATGCTGGCATTGCTGATCAAACAAATGCCTCTGCAAGGATGGCCCAGTCGTATGACAGCGGCGTTGTGGACCACACTGTCGCTGCATCAAAGGGTTGGGGTTCAGCAAGTCTTGAAAGTACTCCAACATCGAGCCCCGGGTATTTTAACTGGAGGGGAAATCCAGTTCAATCTGAGAACTCACCGGCGGCCAACTTAGGAGGTTATAGCGGTATGACCTCTGTGAATCACGAGGCCAACAATATGATGAGTCATCAGTCTAACTCAGTGGATTTCACTGATAGAGGCGAGCTACCTCATGTGCATGCGTCTCTAAAAACTGAAGGGTATATCGATTGTAGGTATGATAATAACGGAGAAACTGGGGACTACGAGTCTAAAATAAAAATGCAACATAGCAAATTGCCAGTCGCTTACGACGAGAGAGTTTCATGCATGCCAGGTATGGCATCCAATCAGACAATACTTGAGCATAGAGGCATTCACTTACCTAATCAGAAATCTGTAATTGTGGAGAACCAAGCAGCCAATCATTATCCTGGATTTCAGTCACATGGTGTGATGCTGACCAATGACACGATGCCTGGTAAGAACTCGCCATCTAATGAAATATCAAAAGGGCAAGACTGGCGAGATATTGTGAATGCATATAAGCAAGAAAAATGTAAAACTGAAGCTCTTCCTGTGCCGATTTATGACGGGGACATCGCTGATAAAGTACTGGAAATTGAGGATAAATTGTGTCAGGCGTTGAATCACCTGCTCTTTACTGAGCCAGTTACTCACATATATAATCCATTAATTTATGCAAGTGAGACACATCAACAGTACGTAAAGAAGTATTGCACATCTGTTAAACCGATTCTATTTCTTGGAATGAACCCTGGACCATTTGGCATGGCACAGAATGGGGTAAGTAAACATTGTGACCACAATACGCTACCATATGCATGACCTCCAAAAGGTCACACATCCTGGCACCTTCTGGGGGGGGGGGGTACAACTTCAATTTAATGAGAAGTGCTCCATTACTTTTAACCAACACTGTGAACACTTGTACCCCTTATTTAAGTTCCCAAAAAATGAAATGTATAATATTGGAAATTTTTATAGGGCAACAATACTCCCAGAAAGTACCAGTATGTGTGACCTTTAGGGTCAAAGTACCAGGATGTATGACCTTAAAACGTTAAATTATGCAGTAATCCGATTGTGCTGAACATAGGGAAACATGTGAGAAGGGCGTGTCTTTTTTTAACCTTTTTTTTTTTGTACCGCAAACTTTTCTTTTTCTGTAGAGGTGAGGCAGGAGTGTTAAAACAAAAAATTACCTTTATGTGTACATTATTCCTATTTATAAATCACTACTATCAGAATCAGAGGTTTTTATGATGTCATAACTTTACTTTATCACCGATAATATAAACCTCTATTTGCAGGTAAATTCAAATTTAACTAAATTTGTTTTATTTTGATAATGGTGCTTTATGACAACAATAATAACACTTTCGTATGCGGAGTTGTGAAGGATTCATTATTGTTTAAATAAAGTATTAAGTATAATTGCTATGCATGTTTGTATCGGAAGTCAATTAATTCAATTTTGCACTTTTCTGCATAGTTAATCTATAAATCTTTTGAGAAATCAAACTAAATTTTTGTTTTTGCAGGTGCCATTTGGTGAAGTTTCGTATGTTCGTGATTGGTTAAATATTACTGGAAATGTTAATCAGCCAATAAACGAGCACCCAAAAAGACCAATCCATGGATTGCAGAGTACGCGTAGCGAAGTCAGCGGTCTTCGTTTTTGGAGGTTTTTCAAAGCATTGACTAAAACACCTGAAATGTTCTTTAAGTACTGTTACGTCCACAATTACTGCCCTCTAGTGTTCATGTCCAAGACTGGCAAGAACGTTACTCCGCCTACTTTGAATGTTGCACAGCGAGCTCCGCTTATGACAGTTTGCGATACATCACTGTGCGAGACAATACAGCTGTTACAAGTGAAAGTAATTATAGGTGTTGGACGATTCGCGCAGGAAAGAGCGAAACATGCGTTGAAGGAACGTGGGTTAGATGATATTAGAATTGAGTTCCTAATGCATCCTAGCCCCATCAATCCGTTAGCCAATAAATGTTGGGACTCCATCGCTACACAGCAGTTAGCAGACATTGATGTACTCCGTTATTTAACGTAGGCCGATAATCATTGACTGAAATGTATCTGTTTTGAAGTCGTTGTTTATAAATGTCCAGTGCAAGTCTTGATTTGTAATGTGTAACGTGCTATGTTATAGACAACATTCCCAAAACTGTAGTTAATTCATGGCTTCATCGGCTTCCAGTATTTTTTTTACCTGCATGTGAAAAGCGATGATAATACTGTATGATCATAGGTCTCACAACAAATTTAAAAGACTTCATTTATTTCACTAGTTTCTTTGCCAACTCCACAAATTTTAAAATTAGATTTCATATGTTATTTATTTCATTGATATCTTCAGTTACTACGCTTACACTTCATGAAGAAACATTCCGACCATTCCGCGTTATTTGTCATTTGCGAATGAACTACGCTTTGAGAATGTTCTTATACATCCTGTTCGTCCATTTGTTACATGGGCTGAATTGTGCCATTTCAGTCTTCTGTGATGTTACCCAGCAAGCCATCTCTGAACAAGTCGTATTCTTCAAACTGAAGAAAATGATATTGCAAGGGCAACGATCATTACTACCGTTTCTGAATATCAAATTTATTTCTAATTGCCTACTGTAGGTTTCAGCTTCTGTCAACTTTCAGTAGCAGTGCTACAAAAAATATGTGATATTATCCAGGAGAAATCTGTCTACAAATCTGCAAGAGTTTAGTCTTGGCCATTATTATCTCTTACCAGTATATATGGCTAGTATTTTTGTAACACCAGACTTTAAGTGAGAGCGGCTGCAGGGATGTATGTGTGTGTTTGAGGGTTGCATGATAGGCTTGTCTGGATTACATATTAACACCATTTGCAGGTTTCAGTGTCATGTGACATCTTTGTCTGAGTAATTCATCAAATCCACCATTTTGTTCATTCCATGGACATTTATAGGGTTCAGTATTACATGGTATTATTGTCTGGGTACACCATCAAATCCACCATTTTGTTTATCCTATATTAAAAATGATATTTCGTATTTATTTGCAGGAATATTTACTGGTTTGTAAAGAAACAATGCTGTTAATTGTTGAATTAAATTATTCACTGGTTTTAATTTTAAGTGCATTTAGATATTGCTGACATACTCAAACAGAAATTCATGTGCACCAGAAACTTGCAAATGGTTTTATCATTCAGTAATTTTTAAAAATTCATGGTGAGTGGAATTTTTATTTAATATATTTTCATTATAAATTAACAATCTCTACTCGTGACACTTTTCATGTTGCTAAAATCACAGCAAAATTCTATTCCTCAAATCAAGACGATGAAAAAATTTAGATTTGCAGTTACTGCTCCCTCTAAATTATTTTTGAGAAAAATGTGTCAAAAAGTTGGTTTTTTTTGGGGGGGGGATGAATTTTAGCCTCCACAAATTTTGCTTAATATATAATCTGGAAATGAAAATAAGATGTTTATTTATTTACTCTGAATTTGAGAAAGTTTGTCATGAATTTTTTTATAAATTTTCTGTTGTGAGTAGAATTCTACCTCAGTGATAAATGTAGCGATTTTTCATTTAGGTTTAATTTCAAATATACAACTGACTAT
This sequence comes from Saccoglossus kowalevskii, assembly GCF_978046115.1. NCBI lineage: Eukaryota > Metazoa > Hemichordata > Enteropneusta > Harrimaniidae > Saccoglossus > Saccoglossus kowalevskii. The sequence continues at coordinate 21,243,598 of NC_140661.1, read as the reverse complement.
ATACAACTTGCATTCTACTTGATATACTGCAAACTGCTTTATTTTAGCCGGAATTAAATTTCGCTGAAAAGACTTTTTGACTGTTTTGTATGGGATATTTTTTCGCTGATTTTTGGGAAATGTTAAAATATAGGAAAAAACATTATTAACTGGATTTTATTTTCACTAAAACATTTCTTCAGTGAAAATTAAGTCCAAGCGAAAATAAAGTATTTTACATTATGTCACAATTTATAGTGACTTCTACAACTGAACATTTTGAATGCCAACTTTTATGATTGGTTTCTATGGAGATGAGAATTCTTGATTTCAATATGGCAGCCTTTATGAATCATAGCTGCAGAATTTTTTCTATATTTTTTTCACAAATTGTGTTCAAGCTCTCGCAAAATTAGTTTTCAAAATTAGCTGTCGCTAAATTAGTTTTGTTTATTTTTTGCCTCCATTGATGAGAACATTCATAAGGTGCAAATATATACTGTGAAATCGCAAAAATACCATTGCCATGAAAACATAATTAGGTACCTCTTTATTATCTCTTGGACATTTATTTGATTCAATCAAGAATAAGTTCATGCATAGGCTCTTGTTGAACATTGAAACCCTCAAAACAGGCATGGATTCTAGGTTTGTACTGGGATCTCGCGCCAGAGTTCTTTATTCACATTTCCAATTGTCATAATCTTTTGTTCATGCAAAATAAATTACTTTTCGTTGATAAATTTGAACAAACTGACAAAATTCAACATTGCCGTCAGGTTTGTACCACAATTTTTTTTAAAAACATGGAAGAAATTCCGCAGTCTAGTTCAGAAAATATAAACCTTTTATAAAACTTATACTTAAAGCAATTCCATGCTCAGAATTGAAAGATTTACTAGAACTGTCACAAAACTGGCGCATTTTTATTATTCACAAAAAATATTTATAGGTATCGGGCTTATTGTAGTTTGATAGTTTTACCAGAAAACATATATATTACAGATTTGTATGTTTTTAATTATGTATATGTATGAGTCACATGACTTGATGATGCAAGTCGCATTTATTGCCATATATGGGCGTCTGACATTTTTTTATGTTAATGAGACACCCATGATTGTCCAATCAGCAGTTTATCCAATCAGCAGGTACAATATATTTGTGTTAATTCTGTGCGGTTCATCCCTTTTGCCATCCATGTCAACTTTGTTGTGTCCAGGACACAAATCACATTTATTGCCATATTTGGGCATGCAACATTTATTTTATGTTAATATTACCTTTGACTGTAACCAGTTTATCCAATCAGAGAGAATTATACATTCATTCATGTTTTTTGTGTGTGCTCCATGTTGTAGTATGTGTAGGGGTATATTTTGGTTGTGTCCATGAGATGTCACGGCTGGTTAGTTTATTAGCTTCAATATCATTTTTTAAGCCACCTATGTCAACTTTTGTAGGTTGTCTATTCAAATTCCGATCATTTTGTAAAAACTTACGTTCTGAATACTGTAAACCGCTTTAATTTTGCGAATGTCAATTTTTTGTGAATTTCATGCGTCAGTTGCAAAATTTTGTAGCAGTGAAAAATTAAGCGGTTTACTCTATATTGATCAAAACATTTCAAGTACTGTCAAATTGGATTGGACCGAATTTGGAGAAATATTTTGTATCGATAACCAGGCTATGACAGGATTAAAAGACTACTTTTTTTTACCTTTCGCAAATTACATCTGAATATCTTCAAAACCTAATTTATAGTAAAATTATATTTTGTTATAACTCCTGTAGCCAATGGAAACGAACGTGTTCTCGATCTTGCTATCACCATGACAACCACAATTATTATAAATCGTCTCAATACATTTAAGTAGATGGTAGATGAACACTGTACAAATGTCACATCAGTTGGAATCAAATTATATAATTATTGTCAACAACTGCCAAGGTTTTCAAGTTTATTAAAACTATATCTATATTAACCTACCAGGACCTGTAATAGCAAGTAAATGTACTGCAAACAAAACAGTTTATACATTTTTTTCAATTCAAAACCTTCCAAGATGACTACTGTATAATCTGTATTGGAAGCTTCATTCCTAATGGAAACCCCTTTCATTATTTTTTTACAATTAAGACCCAAAAATTTCTCATTTGCGCAGTTGCTTTATTAGAAGCTGCATCCCCTCTGTCATATCATTTAAATAGAAGCTCTGGACACAGATTTTGCAGTACAAATCTTCACAAAAAGTAACCAATCTTTGCCTGAAGAACACAAAAATGTTTGCCTTGACTCAAGAAATTGGAATAAATTTGGCTCACAAAATAAAGTGGCCTAACCTTCTCACCACCAGACTTTCTCACCTAAATTTGACTGCATTTTTTTTCTTATATTCTTCAATATTTCAAGAAATGAACCCAAATTTTAGAGGCAACAGACAACATTTGAGTCAATTTTCACTTTTTACTCAAAAACTTTGGCTATCTTTGTCCCAATTTTCTGAAGGAAAGTGCAGACTATAAGCAGGACTATTTTGTGAGTTTGTGATAAAGAGAGAACTGGTGGTGAAAGGTTAAGGTCGAAGGTCATCACATGGTTCACAGCACGTTTAAACTTAATGTCAATGTATTTCACCCATGTTGCATGGAACCCATATCTGTACTTGTCTCGTCACGCCGCCCACCAGCCTTTAACCATATCTGAAAAATAGGGCTACCGGGGGGGTATTAAACGAATCAAAGACTTTTGATTACTGTGAAAACTTGCCGTTGTTGTATTGCTGATACTTTTTAAGTGTTGTCTCTATGTAAATCATGCGTAAATTGTCTGAAAATAGTGGAAATCCTTTTATGAATGAATTCTATCTCTTCCTGTGAGTTTTATCTTCAATTTGTATTTTACTAGAAAAATTAAAAACAATTTTAACTTCTTTACGTTATAACCATATATATGTATAGTGTATATATTAGTATCAAAGTGTTTTTATTACAATAAAAAATACAAAACACAAATATTTGTTGCTTTTGTTATTGTAACATTGAGTGTCTAGGTTTTGTCATCACAAAATGAACTTATGTAAAGTTCGGAAGATGTCAGACTCGCTATTTAGTTGTATTTATTACTATGTAACCATGGGTACTAGACGCCGTCTATTATTATTACTATGAATAATAGACTAGTGAATCTGTCTTTCTGCGTATGCGAGTTCTCAAGGTAATGTACTGAATTCACAGAGTCGGCCAATCAGTGATGATGCAGAATTCTACGTCGTTTATGTATTTACGTAGCGATACACCAAGCCATTCTTGAGTGCACTGGAATGGGACTCTGAATGGCTGGATTCCAGGCTACCTTGGTACCTATCACTCCAAGGTACTACTAATTACCCATAATTCTTTATTTGTATTATTGGACATTGATTTTTCTAAAACTTCATTGGCTTACTATTTTGGACCCTATTACTCTTAGTACCGATATAAAAACATCAAACTATTCAGTAATTTGAAAAAAAAAGTTCTGTTCTGTGTACTGGTGACTTTTACCATTCAATACATCGGTAGGATTGTGGGTTATCACAGACACTGTGCACTCTCTATTGTAGCAAGTTGTGTATAAACCATTTTATGTTTGGGGAAGGACATTATTTAAGCATGGGCTATTTCAAGTTGTTGGATGAACAGGAAATATATGTAAAAGGCTGATATAGAGCAATGTCTATAGAGAGACTGAATTGAGTATATGTAAAGAAATTATCTCCTCTCAGGTTCTTTCATTTCCTAATATTGACCAAGAACCTGTTTCGGAATAAGACATGTATTAGGCTTTAAAATGGCTACCATAGAACTTAGCCATTTTGAATTGGATTGTGAAATGAATGCACAAGTCTCTGTTTTGATACTTCACCCCAACAGAACCCAAAAGTGCCTTAACTGCCTTTTATTTATAAATTAGTCAATGTTATAGCGCCCTCTAGAAATCAGCTAGAATATGAGGAAGGTAAGACTGGCGCAGTCGGGGCGATAATTTGTGTAGTTTAAATAAAATTAAAAAAATCGCAAAACAGAGATGTTAGCACAAAATCAATTAAATATTCATGATGCACATATCATAATGAGGTGGGCGCGGAAATACGTGCATAATGAGGTCAACATGGTAAAGGTCACACTGCAGACCCAACAAGGCGGCACGTTGAAATTCAAGTTTGTCGTAGCAGTCGTAAACAGACTTAGAATGTAGCATAGAAACTGTAAAACGTAGGTTTTAATGTAGTTTCTAGTCGTAAAATTACAGTGTCGATAGAGGGCCATGCAGAATAAACCAGTCGGGGTGATTTCGCAGTTACAGGGGATCAAACCTCCATTTCGCAAATTATTTTTATTTTATTTAAACTACAAAAACAAATTAATCGCCCCGACTGCGCCAGTCTAGTGGAAGGTTTTACTTCTTGAATATTGCATTGTGTTTACATGGAAGTAAAAAAAAATTTCAAATTAATATAGAAACCACCTGCTTCAGTCAATGATAAAGACAACATATTTTGTAATCATTTTTAGCTCCGCTGTCGACTTTGTCGAGCGGAGCTTATCATATGAGTGATTGTCCGTCGTCGTCGTCCGTCGTCGTTCGTCGTCCGTGTCAATGTTTTATTTTTTCGACTTCTTCTTGAAAACTACAAGCCTGAATGTTTTGATACTTGGTGTATATGTACCTTGGGTAGACCTCTCTCAGATTTGTTCATTTCATGATGATATCTTCAATTCTCTAATTTTGGTGAATATTTTTGTCATTTTTAGTAAAAAGTGATATTTTCGACTTCTTGTTGAAAACCGCAAGTGCAATTGCTTTGATATTACATATATAGGTACTACATGTGGACCTCTCTCAGATTTGTTCATTTTGTAATGATATCTTTAATTCTCTAATTTTGGTGAATATTTTTGTCATTTTTGGTAAAAAGTGATATTTTTGACTTCTTGTTGAAAACCGCAAGTCCAATTGCTTTGATATTACATATATAGGTACTACTTGTCGACCTTTCTCAGATTTGTTCATTTTGTAATGATATCTTCAATTCTCTAATTTTGGTGAATATTTTTGTAATTTTTGGTAAAAAGTGATATTTTCGACTTCTTGTTGAAAACCGCAAGTCCAATTGCTTTGATATTACATATATAGGTACTACATGTGGACCTCTCTCAGATTTGTTCATTTCATAATGATATCTTTAATTCTCTAATTTTGATGAATATTTTTGTAATTTTTGGTAAAAAGTGATATTTTCGACTTCTGGTTGAAAACCGCAAGTCCAATTGCTTTGATATATTATACATATAGGTACTACATGTGGACCTCTCTCAGATTTGTTAATTTTCTAATGATATCTTCTGTTCTTTAATTGCCATGTGCATTGCTAACAGCGGAGCTATCTCAGCCGACAGGCTGCTTGTTATTTCATTTTTTGTTGGATGGGCAAATACAGCATTGGAACGATTTGGAGAGCAAAATACAAAAATCATGAAATTTAATAAAGTATATGGTAAAATTAAATATTAGACTGCAGAACTAAAGAAACATTTGATGAATTACAAAATAATAAATAAAGAATATAAAACAGGTTTATTAATTTAAAGCAATTCACATTATATACAAATAATTTACATGAAAATGCAATAAACCATTTTATTTTTGTCGCCATCAATATTTGCTATTTTGAAAGCATTACTAAGGGTAAAATGTTGTGAAAGTCATCAATCTTGAATTAAATCTTTATAGCTACAAAATTTCATTTTTATTACAAGATTTACAAAATATGTGAACATTTGTTTGTCACAAAACAGTTTATGATAATTCAAAATTTTTTAACTAAACAAAGCGCCCTGTTCGATATGGGACTCATAGCGACGTATACAACGTGTGTAAAATACATTGTTTATTTACATGAAATTCAAACACGCGCTGCGCGACGACCACCGCGCTTTAAACCTCTCACTGACCCTTGACCCATGTAAGCATCATGGGGGTTTTGGATTCAGAATAGTTCTTAAGAAATCATAACAATCAAAATCTTGAAAATGAATTTTTAAAATAAAATAAAGTAGTCATGTGTTATTGTATCAATAAAAATTATGTTTGATTAGGTGATTAGACACCATAACTTCAGTGTACACCAGATTTAGTGTTCTTATATATTCAAGAATTTGTTGCCATAGTAACTGATTTAATCATTTTTTTAATAGAGATCGCAGTAATTAGTTGGTGCAAAATTTTATAATTTTTCTATAATTTTTTTTCTTCTTAATTTTGAATTAAATGAATATCTTGACCAAAATTTTTAAAATACAATTATGCAAATTTATTTTATCATTCAAAGAGCTAAACAGCAAGTACTTTAAACCGTTTCATTTTAACTGCTATCACGATTTTAGGATTTTATGGCATTTGTGCAGACAAAAATTTTACGAAAGTCACTGACACACTTTACTGACTCACGAAATGTTGTCTCACACAAAATTGAAGCAGTATACAGTATCTTTTTGATATACAGTATCTTTTTGATATACAGTATCTTTTTGATATTTAGAATACTTTAAAATCATATTCTTCTTCTTGGAATATTTCATTGTCCGGTAAATCATGCTCGTCTAATTTCTTCCACCATGGTTGCTGTAATCTTTTAACAGTTGCATTGTGATTCTCTTTGGCTTTCGTTGCTATCGGCAATGATCTACTCATATACATGAAAAGGTCTCTTTCGGTGGCATCCTTCACTTTGGGTGAATCTGAAATAACAATCGAATAACAATATTTTCATCCATTTAAATCTAATTTGCATTGATTTAAGTTATGCCATTATCACCTCATGAATATGCACGAGGTAGTTGTTTGATTTATATTACCTCATGAATATGCATGAGGTAGTTGTTTGATTTATATTACCTCATGAATATGCATGAGGTTGTTGGATTCATATCACCTCATCCAAATTTATTTTCACTTTTTTCTTATAATTTTCAATATTTCTCGAAATGAACCCTAATTTTGGAGCCAACAGACAAAATATGAGTCAATTTTCGGTTTTTACTCAAAAAATTGGCTATTTTTGTCCCAATCCTCAAAAAGAAGGTGCAGGCTATAAACGGGACGGGACTATTTCGCGAATTTGTGATGAAAAGAGATAACTGGTGGTGAAAAGGTTAACACTGTACAGCTTCTATTATGGTAGCGTCTGTTTTATTTTTAATAAGATCTTGTGGTCAATGCTATAAAAGAATTTTTATGGATCAACATTACTGAATTGTTATTTATTCTTGTTTTCTATAAAATGTGACATATCTACTTACTACAAGTGAACTAGGGTCCCCTAACTCAGTCTAAATTTTTGCATTTTAAAATTGTTTCTACAGTGAGGTACATACACCACTATGAAGAAATTACTGAAATCGTTTCACCATGGAAACAAGCTATATTATCTTATGTTCTTGATATCACCAACAAAATTGAAGTAATTTTATTTTATTTTAGTTATGAGCTGACTGGCTACCCTGAGAACGTGGCTGCACATCCACAGATTGTCGAGTTGTTGAGCAGGTGCTTATTTGCATACTAGATGAATGGGAAAGCAAGGTACTACCCGGTAATATAAATCATTTTCAGTGAAAATTGAAAGGTAAAAATTATTGAAACACTGGTTTATTTCATAAACAATTTTACCTCAAACAAAAACTAATACTTTTGGTTTGTAAAAATTTAAAACATATCTGCATATATTTTAGTGCTCATCACAGCTTTAGACATAATTAACTTTTGTTGTTTTTGTTTCAAATGTTTTTTTTCTACATATATTATTATGCATTTATACAATTTCTCTTGCCTTAGATATATCGAGAGCAAATTTGATCAGCTCTTAAGAAATATTTTTATTCATAAAGGGATTTTTTTATTTTTTTTAGTTTTATCCTGTTGATTTTCGGAATAAATGAAATAAAAAAATAAAAATAAAATAAAACATGGCACTATGGTATTTGTGTCTATCCTCTGGGGCTAACATCTGGGCATTTTCACCGCATGGCAACCATCACGGTGAAAACAAAGGTCGAAAACTCAGAAAACGGTACTTTGGGATGGTTGTTGAGACTCTCCTGAACACTGTAACAAGATTACCCCTGCGTGTGTAACGCATATAAATTTGATTGTTCAGGATTACTTCAAAGTTGAGTTCCTGTTGTTTTCTTGAATTTCACTGGTTCTTCGTTTGGCATTCCACATTCCTCAGCAGCGCGCGCAGAGCCCATATAAATACGTGGTACAGTGGTGCGCATCTTAGCAACGTGGAACGTCTTGTGACGTAGCTCTGCCCCCCGAGGATATGGTGAAATATGGGGTACAAAAATCACTCACTTGTAAATATATCAGCATCAGATTTCAGTTGGGCTAACAAGGCTTCCCTTCTTTGTTCCGTTTTCCGTGTGATGCGACTCAACATCAAATGTCTCGTCAGCATGGCTTGTGCTTTTTCATGTAGCTCCTTTACTTCATCCATGTTTTTACACTGGGACTGAAACAAAGAGTAGTCAGTTATCGGTTTTATATATGATGTACAAGTGGCAGGATGACTGCTATGACTGATATACTTCAACACTTTTGTTTTGGATTACGGAGTTTGTTCTATTGACAGAGGTATGTCTATGGTCAAAATATGTCATATTGTAATGATCCAGTATACAATATTGTATTTGCTCTATTAGTAGTAGATGCACTTGTAAATGAAAAGAAGTGAGACAAAATAGTTAAAACAAGCAGCCTGTCGGCTGAGATAGCTCCGCTGTTAGCAATGCACATTTCAATAAAAGAACAGAAGATATCATTAGAAAATGAACAATATGCATAGTATCAATGCAATGGGACTTGCTGTTTTCAACAAGAATTCAAAAATATCACTTTTCACCAAAAATGACAAAAATATTCAACAAAATTAGAGAATTTAAGATATCATCATGAAATGAACAAATCTGAGAGAGGTCTACCCAAGGTACATATACACCAAGTATCAAAGCATTCAGGCTTGTAGTTTTCAAGAAGAAGTCGAAAAAGTAAAACATTGACACGGACGACGGGCGACAATGGACAATCACTCATATGATACTGGTAAGCTCCGCTCGACAAAGTCGACAGCGGAGCTAATAAAACAGACTTCAATAATCTAGCATACAAGGCAATCATGGATTCATGTACACTTCTATTAGAGATGCACTTCTAATAGAGCGAATACGGTATTATCTGTTGGTAAGTGGCTGCTACCAATGTACGACAACCTCTCGTACTGAATACCGTTGTAAATGTAGTACCGGTAAGTAACATCTGTGCTTTTGATGCTGGTATAAATAAGTCAATAACCAAGTGTGTAGCATTTTTCTTCAAATGGAATATATTCACAAACAAACTCACTTGACATTTAAACAAAAGTTTTCTATATTCTACCTCTAGAGGGGGTACTTACAGGATGTTCTTCTCTTCTCTCATTTATCATCTGCTGTATTTCAACTCGTCGTTCGTCTGTCAACCCTGGTGGCGCTCTCCACGCTATCACTTCATTTTTCTTGGCGTCAATCTTCGCTAGAAACTTACGAACCTGTGAAAATGAATTATTGGCAACTGTTTCAATAGCATTTCTTTCAAATATGAACATAAGGTTTCGTAATTCCACCTAACTATTTTGTAGATTTTATGGCTTCTAAAATTTCAACCGATCACTGAATGGTGCTGTTTTTAGTTCTCTAAAATGTTGTCGACCTCAGATTTGTATTCTTGGATCAATCGTTCAACTCTAATTTAGGCTTCACCGGTAATTAATAAAATTGTTGAACTGACAGTATGCAGTGTTACATCATGCAAACGATCACCTACTACCAAACACACACACACAAATTTAATTTCTGAAGTTCTCATAGCATTGCTTATTGTTCAGTCATGGTTTCATACAAAAAATATTATCTCTTTGGTTTGCTATGAAATATATGTGAACTTCAAGTCTGTTTTATCATGAAAGCATGTATTAGAACACACGATTGATTCTGTACAAATGATCTACCATGGTGTCCTTTCACCTGATCAGAATGCCATTAACCAATCAGAATACCACATGATACTACTGACATATTCCGAGACTTGACAAATGCAAAGAATGCATCCCGGGAGTTAATTTTATTATTATAGATGTTGAAGTATGATGACCTGTTGGTGTTGATTTCGCTGCCTTAGTGAGTGAGTACTGAGGGAATTTCATGATGATAACAAATGAAATGTATTTTACTTATTAGCACTGTACAAATGTATGTCTGGTATTCATAATCTTTGGGGGGGCATGACTATCGCAAATGAAATTTTGCTTTCCGGGAACAAATGATTCACCATGTATGCGAGCTTCTTGTAATTAATGATTTTTACTCTGTATTCTAAAAATTCAACCGATTTAAACAAATCATTATTTAAAACTGGTACTCATCTTAAAGCGGGGGAGTCGTCACCTGCGCATACATCAGATGGCCATAGTGTGTCATTGTTTACAAACAAGCGTCTACCCATGAGCTTTTGCGATTTTAGCGTGTGTTGTTATCGTTGCTTGGAACTCAATTCCGGTCTGTGCGCAGGTAACCACCCTTTTGCTTTAAAAAACCCACCAATTGACATGACAACTTCAAGTGATTATATTCAGAGGGACAGGAAAAGGTATGGGTAGTTGCTAAGTTAGACAAATTTACATTTGATTCTAGGTTGCCTCAGACCTTAAACAGTGTAAGTTCACTCAAACTAAATGGCAAAAAGATTAAAGAGAGTCATCATTGAAATTCTGAAGGAGGGCTATTCTGAATATTAATCAAAAGTCTGGTGTGCATCGCAGACCAATTTCAATGGAAAATGTTTCATATCAAATTTTGATTTTGTGATAGAGCAATCTTCAGATCAGAAATATCAACCAGAGTCACTTGATCTGCAAACTCTATCACAAAATAATTTATGGACATTTTTGGTAATTCTTCAACAAAAAGTTTCTGATAACTATTGCATAAGGTATACATAATATATGAAATACAGTTTCAAGGGTGGGGTGGCAGGTGGAGATTGGCTCATCACTCCAAGGTTTATACACACAATAGAACCAGCATTACCTTTGCTAACACAAACGATATTACCAAAATTTGAATATGACTTTGAAAAGTAACTAATGTCAGACACTTACAGCCCGTTGTATAGCTATAGCTGCTCTGACTTGCTGAGCAGTTGCTTTCGTCATTCCATATCTTTTCCTGGCAAGAACTCCTTTCCATATGGCTTGGATTTTTATGGCTGCATGAATTTGTGCCAATTCAAGGTGTTTGTTGACTTCACCTGTAATTATTAAGATCAAAAAACAAATCAGATAAAGAATTTCAAAACGGCTGTCCATCACGCAATGACCTCAAATAAGCTTTGTGTATGCACGGCACATATTACAGTATATGCAAATTATATTGCACAAAGTTGTCTGTATCACTAATTAAGAAGATTTGAATGGTTGAACTTGAGTAAAGCCGTTCTATCAACATGCGTACAATACTAAAACAAGCCTGGTCAAAAATTTTAAAAATCAACGTAATTAAGAAAATTAGCTTCAATATGCATCCAGCCTTTACAGACATGTGTGAGAGTGTGATATATGATTGCTATGACAATGACCATATCTTCCATATCATTTTCTAATGTTTATTATTATTTTTTTTTATACTTTTGAGCCAGAGACTGACACATCACTTTGTAATTTATTTAAAAATTACAAGTGTTTTCCACAGAAATCATTTTCCATATTTAGGACCACTTAACAGGGCATTTTGGCAAGTTGAACTTTTGAGGGTCTATGACAGAGTATGTGACTGTTAACAAAATCCAACACATTCAAATTATCCATTTTATTCAAACATTTTGACCAAAATTATGTCTATTTGATCAAAAAATAACAAAGATATTCAAGAAAAATACAAGTGAAACCAATTTTTTTGGCAGGAAAATTATGACATTCAAAGGCTAATATGCTATCCTAGTGTCAAAACTTTATCTTGTGTTTCACCAGTTGCATCTGTCAGTGAATAAATCTAGATCTGTGGCTTTGAACTTCCTTTAATTACGCTACTGGTGATTGGTCACTTTAAGAATTTATATAATTTTAGATTTAAAAAGATGTTTGACATAATTTGTTACAGTTTATTCCAAATTTTGAAAAGAAAACTAGCAAATAAAAGAGGTCTTTCATAGTACACCCTAAGGCCTCCAAGATGAAATGATACACACACAAAACTGATGGAGTTTATCATACCTAGTTTATGGACAGCTATATTTGATCAACAATGTTCAAGTAGAGGTGTATATTTCGATAATACAATTATAGGAATCATTGTCTGCTGCCATCAAATTGTACACCTCTATTTACATGCTAGCCTAACATAAGTAAAAGGAATGTAGTCGTTCTAATGAGGGTATGGCTGTGTACGTACTTGGGTGCATGGCTGCTATCATGTTGAGTTGTTTTTGTCGTGTTTCACGGATCTTCTTCTGATGAGCCACCAGCAACTGATGTTGCAATTCACGTTCTATTCTTTTATCTTCTAATTGTTTCTGTTTGTTTACTTGATGTACTCTGAAAAAGAACAAAATTTTTTATCCCAACTTTCTATAATTTTGATGTTAAAAAAAGCTGGAAATGTACATTCCTTACAAGTTTCAGTCAAATTTTTTGAAGATTTAGTTTACAGATCAGAAAGGACCAAGATAGACTTAAACATGACTACTTTTTATAAAATGGTAACAGAACTAGACAATGGCAGTGAAATTTCAATGGTTGGCATACCTCCTTTCCATAACACATACATATCATTATGATGAATAAATAACAAGAAAACTGTCATTAGTCGTTAACAAAATATCCATTGTCAAGGTGATATAAAACCAGACAAAGAAGAGCCATCATGATATCTATGAAAACAAAATCTCATGAATTATTGTCTGAAGTGCGATTTTTAGTGAAAATTACTACACATTGCTATGGACACTGCAAGCCCTTCTTTTCATCCACCCTTTGAGATCACTGTAGAATACCGGGCTCACCTAAAACTTCTCTGAAATGTCTTTATGCCTCTATCAGCTTTCTTTAATTTTTTTCTAGTGATAAATCCTTTGTAGATGGCTTGGATGGTGGTAGCTGCTCGATGCAATCTCTATAAAATATACAAATATTACTCTGTTATAACCAGTAGTTGAAAACAGGTTAAAAACAATTGAGTATTTTGTCACGGTCATATTCTACTACTAATCATAATTATTCATCTTAATTTTTATTTATTTTTTTACCTGCATTTCAGCCTCTGCAGCAGATCCAGCGTCCAGTAACATTAGCAATTTTTGTAGATCTCTACCAAAACCTTTTCCGGTCCATTTACTCAGCAATGGACGCAAGCCTCTGAAAAATAATTTGATTGTCATATTTACAATAAACATCATGTGACCGAGTTGTACCTGGTATAGAGTACTACCATCAGCTGATGTATAACAGTCATAAAAGCCCATCATACAGTAGCAGTGAGGGACTTCCGCGATTGCGTCTATTGTTACTAACCGGTAGTCGATCAGCTGGCGCCCAATTAACTGACAAATACGACAAAGACAAATACAAATACGGTACTTATATCTGGTGTATAGTGATTCTATTATTGATTGGTGTATATCAGTCATGTGATCTATCATGTGACTTACTTATATCTGGTGTACAGTAATTCTATCAGTGGCTGGTGTATATCAGTCATGTGACTTACTTATATCTGGTATACAGTAATTCTATCAGTGGCTGGTGTATATCAGTCATGTGACTTACTTATATCTGGTGTACAGTAATTCTATCAGTGGCTGGTGTATATCAGTCATGTGACTTACTTATATCTGGTGTACAGTAATTCTATCAGTGGCTGGTGTATATCAGTCATCTGACTTACTTATATCTGGTGTACAGTAATTCTATCAGTGGCTGGTGTATATCAGACATGCAACTTGTCATGCGACTTATCATGTGACTTACTTATATCTGGTGTACAGTAATTCTATCAGTGGCTGGTGTATATCAGTCATGTGACTTACTTATATCTGGTATACAGTAATTCTATCATTGGCTGGTGTATATCAGTCATGTGACTTATCATGTGACTTACTTATATCTGGTGTACAGTAATTCTATCAGTGGCTGGTGTATATCAGTCATGTGACTTACTTATATCTGGTGTGCAGTAATTCTATCAGTGGCTGGTGTATATCAGTCAAGTGACTTACTTATATCTGGTATACAGTAATTCTATCAGTGGCTGGTGTATACCAGTCATGTGACTTACTTATATCTGGTGTACAGTAATGCTATCAGTGGCTGGTGTATATCAGTCATGCGACTTATCATGTGACTTACTTATATCTGATGTACAGTAATTCTATCAGTGGCTGGTGTATATCAATCATGTGACTTACTTATATCTGGTGTACAGTAATTCTATCAGTGGCTGGTGTATATCAGTCATGTGACTTACTTATATCTGGTATACAGTAATTCTATCAGTGGCTGGTGTATATCAGTCATGTGACTTACTTATATCTGGTGTACAGTAATTCTATCAGTGGCTGGTGTATATCAGTCATGTGACTTACTTATATCTGGTGTACAGTAATTCTATCAGTGGCTGGTGTATATCAGTCATGTGACTTACTTATATCTGGTGTACAGTAATTCTATCAGTGGCTGGTGTATATCAGTCATGCAACTTGTCATGCGACTTATCATGTGACTTACTTATATCTGGTGTACAGTAATTCTATCAGTGGCTGGTGTATATCAGTCATGTGACTTACTTATATCTGGTATACAGTAATTCTATCATTGGCTGGTGTATATCAGTCATGTGACTTATCATGTGACTTACTTATATCTGGTGTACAGTAATTCTATCAGTGGCTGGTGTATATCAGTCATGTGACTTACTTATATCTGGTGTGCAGTAATTCTATCAGTGGCTGGTGTATATCAGTCAAGTGACTTACTTATATCTGGTATACAGTAATTCTATCAGTGGCTGGTGTATATCAGTCATGTGACTTACTTATATCTGGTGTACAGTAATTCTATCAGTGGCTGGTGTATATCAGTCATGCGACTTATCATGTGACTTACTTATATCTGATGTACAGTAATTCTATCAGTGGCTGGTGTATATCAATCATGTGACTTACTTATATCTGGTGTACAGTAATTCTATCATTGGCTGGTGTATATCAGTCATGTGACTTACTTATATCTGGTGTACAGTAATTCTATCAGTGGCTGGTGTATATCAATCATGTGACTTACTTATATCTGGTGTACAGTAATTCTATCAGTGGCTGGTGTATATCAGTCATGTGACTTACTTATATCTGGTATACAGTAATTCTATCAGTGGCTGGTGTATATCAATCATGTGACTTACTTATATCTGGTGTACAGTAATTCTATCATTGGCTGGTGTATATCAGTCATGTGACTTACTTATATCTGGTGTACAGTAATTCTATCAGTGGCTGGTGTATATCAATCACGTGACTTACTTATATCTGGTGTACAGTAATTCTATCAGTGGCTGGTGTATATCAGTCATCTGACTTACTTATATCTGGTGTACAGTAATTCTATCAGTGGCTGGTGTATATCAGTCATGCGACTTATCATGTGACTTACTTATATCTGGTGTACAGTAATTCTATCAGTGGCTGGTGTATATCAGTCATGTGACTTACTTATATCTGGTGTGCAGTAATTCTATCAGTGGCTGGTGTATATCAGTCATGTGACTTACTTATATCTGGTATACAGTAATTCTATCAGTGGCTGGTGTATATCAGTCATGTGACTTACTTATATCTGGTATACAGTAATTCTATCAGTGGCTGGTGTATATCAGTCATGTGACTTACTTATATCTGGTATACAGTAATTCTATCAGTGGCTGGTGTATATCAGTCATGCGACTTATCATGTGACTTACTTATATCTGATGTACAGTAATTCTATCAGTGGCTGGTGTATATCAGTCATGTGACTTACTTATATCTGGTATACAGTAATTCTATCAGTGGCTGGTGTATATCAGTCATGTGACTTACTTATATCTGGTGTACAGTAATTCTATCAGTGGCTGGTGTATATCAGTCATGTGACTTACTTATATCTGGTGTACAGTAATTCTATCAGTGGCTGGTGTATATCAGTCATGTGACTTACTTATATCTGGTGTACAGTAATTCTATCAGTGGCTGGTGTATATCAGTCATGTGACTTACTTATATCTGGTGTACAGTAATTCTATCAGTGGCTGGTGTATATCAGACATGCAACTTGTCATGCGACTTATCATGTGACTTACTTATATCTGGTGTACAGTAATTCTATCAGTGGCTGGTGTATATCAGTCATGTGACTTACTTATATCTGGTATACAGTAATTCTATCATTGGCTGGTGTATATCAGTCATGTGACTTATCATGTGACTTACTTATATCTGGTGTACAGTAATTCTATCAGTGGCTGGTGTATATCAGTCATGTGACTTACTTATATCTGGTGTGCAGTAATTCTATCAGTGGCTGGTGTATATCAGTCAAGTGACTTACTTATATCTGGTATACAGTAATTCTATCAGTGGCTGGTGTATATCAGTCATGTGACTTACTTATATCTGGTGTACAGTAATGCTATCAGTGGCTGGTGTATATCAGTCATGCGACTTATCATGTGACTTACTTATATCTGATGTACAGTAATTCTATCAGTGGCTGGTGTATATCAATCATGTGACTTACTTATATCTGGTGTACAGTAATTCTATCAGTGGCTGGTGTATATCAGTCATGTGACTTACTTATATCTGGTATACAGTAATTCTATCAGTGGCTGGTGTATATCAGTCATGTGACTTACTTATATCTGGTGTACAGTAATTCTATCAGTGGCTGGTGTATATCAGTCATGTGACTTACTTATATCTGGTGTACAGTAATTCTATCAGTGGCTGGTGTATATCAGTCATGTGACTTACTTATATCTGGTGTACAGTAATTCTATCAGTGGCTGGTGTATATCAGTCATGCAACTTGTCATGCGACTTATCATGTGACTTACTTATATCTGGTGTACAGTAATTCTATCAGTGGCTGGTGTATATCAGTCATGTGACTTACTTATATCTGGTATACAGTAATTCTATCATTGGCGGGTGTATATCAGTCATGTGACTTATCATGTGACTTACTTATATCTGGTGTACAGTAATTCTATCAGTGGCTGGTGTATATCAGTCATGTGACTTACTTATATCTGGTGTGCAGTAATTCTATCAGTGGCTGGTGTATATCAGTCAAGTGACTTACTTATAGCTGGTATACAGTAATTCTATCAGTGGCTGGTGTATATCAGTCATGTGACTTACTTATATCTGGTGTACAGTAATTCTATCAGTGGCTGGTGTATATCAGTCATGCGACTTATCATGTGACTTACTTATATCTGATGTACAGTAATTCTATCAGAGGCTGGTGTATATCAATCATGTGACTTACTTATATCTGGTGTACAGTAATTCTATCATTGGCTGGTGTATATCAGTCATGTGACTTACTTATATCTGGTGTACAGTAATTCTATCAGTGGCTGGTGTATATCAATCATGTGACTTACTTATATCTGGTGTACAGTAATTCTATCAGTGGCTGGTGTATATCAGTCATGTGACTTACTTATATCTGGTATACAGTAATTCTATCAGTGGCTGGTGTATATCAATCATGTGACTTACTTATATCTGGTGTACAGTAATTCTATCATTGGCTGGTGTATATCAGTCATGTGACTTACTTATATCTGGTGTACAGTAATTCTATCAGTGGCTGGTGTATATCAATCACGTGACTTACTTATATCTGGTGTACAGTAATTCTATCAGTGGCTGGTGTATATCAGTCATGTGACTTACTTATATCTGGTGTACAGTAATTCTATCAGTGGCTGGTGTATATCAGTCATGCGACTTATCATGTGACTTACTTATATCTGGTGTACAGTAATTCTATCAGTGGCTGGTGTATATCAGTCATGTGACTTACTTATATCTGGTGTGCAGTAATTCTATCAGTGGCTGGTGTATATCAGTCATGTGACTTACTTATATCTGGTATACAGTAATTCTATCAGTGGCTGGTGTATATCAGTCATGTGACTTACTTATATCTGGTATACAGTAATTCTATCAGTGGCTGGTGTATATCAGTCATGTGACTTACTTATATCTGGTATACAGTAATTCTATCAGTGGCTGGTGTATATCAGTCATGCGACTTATCATGTGACTTACTTATATCTGATGTACAGTAATTCTATCAGTGGCTGGTGTATATCAGTCATGTGACTTACTTATATCTGGTATACAGTAATTCTATCAGTGGCTGGTGTATATCAGTCATGCGACTTATCATGTGACTTATATCTGGTGTACAGTAATTCTATCAGTGGCTGGTGTATATCAGTCATGTGACTTACTTATATCTGGTGTACAGTAATTCTATCAGTGGCTGGTGTATATCAGTCATGTGACTTACTTATATCTGGTATACAGTAATTCTATCAGTGGCTGGTGTATATCAGTCATGTGACTTACTTATATCTGGTATACAGTAATTCTATCAGTGGCTGGTGTATATCAGTCATGTGACTTACTTATATCTGGTATACAGTAATTCTATCAGTGGCTGGTGTATATCAGTCATGTGACTTACTTATATCTGGTATACAGTAATTCTATCAGTGGCTGGTGTATATCAGTCATGTGACTTACTTATATCTGGTGTACAGTAATTCTATCAGTGGCTGGTGTATATCAGTCATGTGACTTACTTATATCTGGTGTACAGTAATTCTATCATTGGCTGGTGTATATCAGTCATGTGACTTATATCTGGTATACAGTAATTCTATCAGTGGCTGGTGTATATCAGTCATGTGGACTTACTTATATCTGGTGTACAGTAATTCTATCAGTGGCTGGTGTATATCAGTCATGTGACTTACTTATATCTGGTGTACAGTAATTCTATCATTGGCTGGTGTATATCAGTCATGTGACTTACTTATATCTGGTATACAGTAATTCTATCAGTGGCTGGTGTATATCAGTCATGTGACTTACATATATCTGGTATACAGTAATTCTATCAGTGGCTGGTGTATATCAGTCATGTGACTTACTTATATATGGTATACAGTAATTCTATCAGTGGCTGGTGTATATCAGTCATGTGACTTACTTATATCTGGTGTACAGTAATTCTATCAGTGGCTGGTGTATATCAGTCATGTGACTTACTTATATCTGGTATACAGTAATTCTATCAGTGGCTGGTGTATATCAGTCATGTGACTTACTTATATCTGGTGTACAGTAATTCTATCAGTGGCTGGTGTATATCAGTCATGTGACTTACTTATATCTGGTGTACAGTAATTCTATCAGTGGCTGGTGTATATCAGTCATGTGACTTACTTATATCTGGTGTACAGTAATTCTATCAGTGGCTGGTGTATATCAGTCATGTGACTTACTTATATCTGGTGTACAGTAATTCTATCAGTGGCTGGTGTATATCAGTCATGTGACTTACTTATATCTGGTGTACAGTAATTCTATCAGTGGCTGGTGTATATCAGCTATGGCCAATAAAGCCCTGGTAGCAGCAGCTCCAATATCAGCATCTGTAAATGCTGAAAGCTTATAGACAAGCTCATCTAGTAAACTGAACAATACTTTCTCATCCAATGAGTTGAGAACTTGCCTGGAATGTAAAGAAATCCATAATAGTGAAACTGTAAATTAAGAATCTAAGTTATTTTAAAAAATATGATTACCAGAAATGTCCTTTTAGATGCAAGTTCAAGCCAAATTGAAGATTATGGCATTTTTGACTTACTTTTATTATTATAAATTCATGCCATCAGGCCACTAAGGATGGACCAAAAATTGTGATCACTGAACAGTTTTTTGCAATATTTTAATGATTTATTAAAAAAAAATTAGAATTTTTGGTTTATATAAGCTTCTATTGGAGATTTAATTTTAGTAGAGACAATGACATAGTCCCCGTTGGAAATGTTATTCATGCCAAAAATAAAGTAATATGGACCAAAAGCATAGTTAGTAATTGAGAGTGAATTATTGGCTGGTCTAGTATGAGTATCATCTTCGTTCGAACAGGGACTAAAAATATGGTATACTACTGGAAAGTACAGCTCTAAACTCGTTTACCAAAATGCTCGCGTGGCTTTAATGCACGTTAACGCGATGTTAGCTTTGCTGCTGTTTACTTGACATATACAGTCTGTTTATCCTAGAATGTTACTCTGTGTACTGTATTTACTCTATGCACTGAAATGAATGCCTTAGATTCGTCTATATATGGTCAAATCAAGTTATATTTTAATGATCTGGTGTTTAATAAATGCAAATAACGATTTACAAGGATTAGATCCCCCGGAATCTCATGAGTTCTATGGTGTGTTTTTACCTGAAGCTAGGATTTTTCAAAAAAAAAAGTTGAAAAGACAAAACAAAATGGTGGTACAAACATAGTTGAACTAAAGCAGAGGAACCAGTATAGACTATTTGATATTATTTGACTTACATATTGGCTCTAATCATGGACTGAATGAGATACATCAGAGCAATGGATGTTTCTTTATCGTCTGTTATCATCATCTGCATCAAATAATTAGATCTGAGGACTAGAAACATAGAAACCAAACTTGACATAAATATTCCTTACGTATTTGTTCTATTGAGTCAAACTCAAAATCTTGAACTCTGTTCAAATAGAGTCTGGTTGAAACTCAGCAAGCGTGGCACGAGTCAAAATCGTTCTGTGTATGTTTTGATACTGTATGAATCACAATGGTGGCTTGAATACCAGCTCATAGCGTGTGCGCACACATCTGCAGAACATGCATCTCGTCTGCCATGTTTGGGTCAACAGATTGACGAATGAGAGTGTGATTTCAGCACAAGCCCAATAGATCCCAAGAGAATCCTGATGCGAGTCACATGTGATTAACATGAGCGTAACTGTTGTAATCCCTTTACAAACATGAAGAATTGATAATATTCAGCATGTGCCAAGAACATGTATCGTAAGGGACGACGACAAAAGATCGATGTCGGATAAAAAACTTAATTCTTTTAGTTTTTTTCCAAACCTCCCTACCCCCCACTGAAACTTAATTGATAAATATTGGTCATGGCGTCAGACTACCTTCACCATTAAATACAAATTGATAATCGGACAGTAGTATAGCATAGCAGTTGGTTGGGTGGGTGTAAAAAGATTTTACAAATGCACCTCATTTGATGCAGATTTACACTGTTTTTTTTTTCCCTTTTCGATTATTTCTGTCCATGATTGGATAGAAAAAAAAAAAACTACAAATACTCCAAGATTTTTTTGACTTCATTAAAAAATAAAATCGTTTTTGTAGGATGGAAACTTTTTGAGGTCAAAACCCCCCACCCCCAAACTAAAGGAAATAAGTTTTTTATCCGACATCGATCTTTTGACGTCGTCCCTTGTCGCATACGACTTGTTTACCACTCCCGTGTGACTGAGAATGTTCTAGAACCGTACTGTGTCTGGGTGGAATTTTTAGAAACTGGTTGAATAGGTAATAGGACACTGTAGGAGGCAATAGAAGGTAATGGAACATTCTAGAAATTTGTAGTAAGTTCCAGACTCATTATATATTTTTATTAGACGCATAAAATCCTTAGGAAAGGATAAAAAGGGTCTTACAGAAAGAAAATAAAAAAAAAAAAAAACTACAATCTAAAAAATAAAACAAAAAATAAAAACATTTCTAAAAAAAAAAAAAAAAAAACAAGTCAAAAACAAAAAAATACAATTTGCAGCCAATGGTGAATACAGAATATAGAATGAACACAGAATGTGGCCTAATACACTGATAGTTGTTGCTGTTTTGTTCCATTATGTATGCTGATGTAATGGTCTATTTATAAACAGTGTGAGTATATATAGGGGAGTTGTTCAGCACTGAGATCAGATCGGGGATCTCGTTGAATTGTATTGGAGTTTAAGTATCTAGTTATTGGAGTAGTGGAGTTTTACCGCGTTATTGTACTTGATGTTTGCAGAGAATAATAATACCAGTACCAGTTGAAACCTCATCTGTTGGCTCCGTGTTCGTATTTTATCATCGCCGCCAGGGACGTCTTTTTGTTACTGTTGCCATTTTGGTATTTGAACCATCACACCTGTACTATACCAATTACGGTAATATTACGTTGCGTGTGACATCCCTAAACGATGTTAGTGTCTACACCAATATACACACATGGCCTTCATGTGACATAGCAGCTGTAATCACCCACTCATTCAAAATTAAACACTATTGATTGGACAATGTTAAACAAACTCATTAACCTCCCCAGGTTTCTGCCTTTCACTGTACTGTAAAATGACTAATTTTCATTGGGTTTAATTTTCACTGATTTACCATTTCAGGCATATTAAGTGGGTTTTAAATTCACGGTTTCGTCATTTAGATAATGTGTTCTATGCTAAATTGTACATATTCACTGTGTTTTAATTTAGCGCATTTTCCAGTCAGCGAAATAAGCTAAATTAAAACCCAGTGAATAATTACCCCATTTACAGTATTTTGTAAATTTAGAACATCCAGACATGCAGGAGACAAGTTTCAATGTTTACTATGTCACAATTTTTATGATATATCCTTTCCTGTTAAACCTAAAGTGACATTATTTCTTTCTTTTTTTACATATTTTTCACATTTCTAAATTCCATTCCGTTGATGTTTGATATAATTGTTGAGTTAACATTAAAGGTTGTGAAAGGCCAAAATAAAAAAAAAAGGTTAAAAATGAGCCATGAACCTGGATCTCATCCTCAGTGAGGTGTGTGAGAGAGTCTGAGGCAGAACTTAGAATAATAAGTTTTTCATCCTAGGTTGGACTTTTGATGCAAAGGAATCAACTTTCCAATACTTACCATTGGTTGTTAGGAATGAATGTCCACCAGCTAGATATTTAATCTGATCAGTAATTTCATTAAAATTCTTTATCAAATCATCTTTCAATGCCAAGGTGTTTTCTGGTATCTTGATATATCTATGTTGTATGTTTCGACACATTATTAACAGTCTTTCTGTGATTTCAGGTAAAAACACACCATAGAACTCATGAGATTCCGGGGGATCTAATCCAACAGAAGCTTGACTGAAATATAAATATAAAAAAAATGCTTAATTTCATGCAATAATGATGTAAACTTAAACTTGAATAAATAAATATAGAAGTTCATGATTATAATTATCATGCACAATTTCTGGGACAACAGTGGATCAATAAAGTTCAGCTGGTCCCCGGATTAGGATTTAGAGTTAGATTAATTTTTGAGTGACTGAGTATTTTACTCATGATTTTTATAGATTTTGAAAAACAATACAAATCGTATTCATGTAGTATAAAAGGAAGACTGTCAATCCCTGGGATTGCACTAGGTAATCATGAGACACCATTGTGTATGTTGTTTACTCGGTAAACTCTTGTTTCCCATTGTATTTTAATCCAATAAGTGCATTTGCTGCAACTTCAGGCTTAACTAGAGGTGCTCATTCAAGAATATTTAAAAAAGTCCAACCAGTTTTAAAAGCATTATAATAATGTACCACTAAATTATATTCATATGGGTTGAACATTAGAAATTCTGGTATGCAACAACGGTTGAACTGTCGCAAAAATCAATTTTGATGCAATAGTTGCACTACATCATATTGTAGAAGGTAGTCTGCTGAGGGCTTTAAATTATACAGTTTTTTCCATATATTTGTAATATAATTCTGTGTGAATAACCGTAGAACAGACATACCATAGAATCTTTGTAAGTGCTGCTGCAGTGTTCCATTTTCCTGAGATTTGTGAGAAGTCTTGTTTCAAAGCAATAAGTACACTTTGTAGTAGTTCAAATTTCCATATATCAAGTTTAATGGCTTCAATCTTTGGTGATCCTGGCACAACGCTATCAAGTATGTCTGAAAAATTGAAACATAGCATTATGATCGTAAAATACTAATACATTATAATAAAATATTGTTGTAAAATAAAATTCTCTCACTTCTCATGTGTTGCAAATGAAATGAATTTAGGTTCCTTTATACTAAAAAGCGCCCCTAAGTCATTGGTTACCAGAACATGACGTTTTCATCTGAAGGTAACAAGTCATTGTCAATGACACGTCCCCGTTCCGTTCATATTTGAGTGACATATACATTCAAAGCAGATCATGACCGAAATGCACCTGCATATGTACAACACATTGTGCTAAATCTGAACAAAATCCATGCATGCATGACTGAGATCCGGTTCTGGAATTGTGAAAATACGTGATTTTGATGCATTTTCGGCCTTAAAATGGCCATCATTCCGCTATTGTTAAGCAGATCATGAAACAAATGCACATATCTATTTGTGACATGATGTACCATGTGTGTGTGAAGTTTGAACTTGATCAATCCAGACATGTCTTGGATACGGATCCAGAACTGAATTCTTTAACAAAATGGCCGCCAGTCGGCCATTGCGAACTTGATCCGGAAAAAAAAAAGACGTGCATCAAGGTCCTATTATGTTTAATGTATGTACCAAATTTGAACAAAATCCATCCATGCATAACTGAGATACGGGTCCGGAATGGTGAAAATGTGCGATTTCAATGCATTTTCGGCCTTAAAGCGGCCCCCATTTGGCTATCGTTAATGAGATCATGAAACAAATGCACATACATATTTGTGACATGATGTACCCTGTGTGTGTGAAGTTTGAACTTGATCAATCCAGACATGTCTCGGATACGGATCCAGAACTGAATTCTTTAAAACAATATGGCCGCCAGTCGGCTATTTCGAACTTGATCCGGAAAAAAAAATGACGTGCATCAAGGTCCTATTATGTTTAATGTATGTACCAAATTTGAATGAAATCCGTCCATGCATAACTGAGATCCGGGTCCGGAATGGTGAAAATATGCGATTTCAATGCATTTTCGGCCTTAAAGCGGCCGCCATTTGGCTATCGTTAATGAGATCATGAAACAAATGCACATACATATTTGTGACATGATGTACCTTGTGTGTGTGAAGTTTGAACTCGATCAATCCAAGCATGTCTCAGATACGGATCCAGAACTGAATTCTTTAAAACAAAATGGCCACCAGTCGGCCATTTCGAACCCGATCCAAAAAAAAAATGACGTGCATCAAGGTCCTATTATGTTTAATGTATGTACCAAATTTGAACAAAATCTGTCCATGCATAACTGAGATCCGGGTCCGGAATGGTGAAAATGTGCGATTTTGATGCATTTTCGGCCTTAATCGGATCATGAAAAAAATGCATGTGCATATGTCCCATATAATGTGTGATGTATGAGTGAAGTTTGAACTTAATCGGTCCATGCATGTTCGAGATACAGGTGATCACGGACGCACACAGGGCAAAACATAAGTCCCCGTTTTCGGACTGCGTCCGAACGGGGACTAAAAAAAGAAGGGCCCATTGTTAACTATTGCTTTTATTGTTATTAATTCAATATATTGATACATGCATGTGTGAGCTATTGCTGATATGTGCAGATTTCTTGTTAAATATGCACATACTATTTTGGCAACAATGCAAACACATTATTTCACAGCATTGGCCGCTGGGAATGACTCCATGATAAACAGCACCCACCAATGGCAGGCCTGTAACAAGTTCAGATGTGTTGAAATGCATAGCAAACCAGTCATAAACTTAGCAGGCAATGTTGCTGTTTTGGTGTTTGAAATAATATGGCAGTGTCAGTAAAATCTTATTCACTCTGTGATGCCAAGGTGTTATTTCTTTGCTTTACTTCCTATGTTAGCAACTAATATTGTAAAATCATTTATTTTTGTTGGCATTTAATTTCACTATTTTTATGTTTGAGCCTTTTCATTGGGTTTTAATTTCACAAATTTAGTAGAGAAATGTTCACATGGATTTAATTTAGCGAATTTTACTTATCAGCGAAATGAGCCAAATTGAAACCCAGGAAATAATTAGCAGGGTAATGCCTATACAGTATACACTTTAACTTTGTTTACTTATCCCAGATTTGCATTGTAGCTTACAGCAAGTTTCAGAAGTATTGGAGCAGCCAGTTTGCAAACTCGCTCGCAAATTGGCTAACTGCATGGATTTTGACTAAACAGTTGGCTTTCAAATCTTGCTGGCGCCGACTCGTAGTCGCGTCCACTCTGGGTGAGTCTATATTGCATTAGGGAACATGGAATGCTTTTACGTAGCCTGGTACATGTCTGGATTCCCCTGAATGATTTGCTTTGCGAGGCGTGATAATGTGAAAGTAGTTTCCCTGGTCAGCCTGAAAATGGCCAGAGAGCGATGGCGTACAAGTGATAATATGATAAATGTGATTAATCCACCGATATTTACTATATGGAGGTAATAGCCATCTTGAATACTGATTGAAACTAAATAAAGAGAAAAGTTGAGAAACAGTTGCCTACAAATCAGAGGAAAAATAAATTTCGTCGTTGGGTTAGCATTAAACCAACCACTAATAAAATTCATTCCTCGTGTTTGCATGGACAATCCCTGTATACGTACACCTCATTACACAAAGAAAATAGAACACTTTCCCTGGTAGATTTGAAAGTATGACGGCCCCTACTGTTATATAGATTCACCCAGAGTGGGCGTGACCACAGGACGGCGCCAGCGAGATTCAAAAGCCAACCTTTCAGTCAAAACCCAAGCAGTTAGCCAATTTGCTAGCGAGTTTGCAAATTGCCTGCCCCAATACTTCTGAGACTTGCTGTAAATTCTGGGTCCCGTCATGGAGGGGTGACTGCTGCAGCGTAATATTTTGCAGACCAGGATGATTCGCTTGAGAACAACCTCCGAATATAACCCATGCACTGATTTGTCTCACACATGATATAAATATTTCAGCAATACACAGTCACCGAGGGACTGTAGCAACCACAAAACTGAAGGCTGTGTATTCTTACTTTGTAGTCCAAGGAGTAAAATGGGTACGTTGCGGTCCGTGGTTTCAGCCACTTGTGCGGCAAGATCCGCAACTCTCTTGTCTTGAAATACATCGGATGCCATTATTAAACACTATTTATCCTTGTTACAAGACGTATGAGAAGCAGAAATGGCAAAAACACCCGTTTTCCACAGACGCAATGTACGTCCAGACTTGATTTTGTTTTGGAATTTGCGCTCTAAGTGTGACATTTGCAAACTGTGTACTCGTAGTTGAATCACCCCGGAACTTTAAAAATGAGACGCAGCTTAGATAGAATTATAATTGGGTTATATATTAGTATTATAATATTTAGCACTTATTACGCATATTATTTTATGTTATTATAATATTATTCGTTTTATTTAGCAGAATAAGCAGTCAAATTGATGTTCGAATATCGTACTGAAAAAGTATTCCACTAAAACGTGTTTCCGTGCGTGTTGGTGTTGTTACTCCTGTACTAGTTTCTGTGTCAGTGTTTTTAACTTCTGAGCTTGTGACTGTGATTTAACTGATTTCCTTTGAAGGTAAGTATTTTTTGTACTGAAACAGAAAATCGATCTCTTGCGGGAAAGAAAATATTCGAGGCAAGAATACGAGTTGGAAATGTTTGCTTGTGTACGTGACGTCCACCCAATTCAAATTTCTATTTCAACGTTTATATGGATAGAACTCGGACAATTATCACTAGTTGACAACAAACAATTAAGTTATACCAGGAAAGTTTACTGAACAGTCCGTCAAACAAATCTACAAACAACTCTTAGAAATCAAATCTCAATATGATAAAATCAACATACGACATAACAAATAACCTGGGGAATCAACAAACATTGCTTCAAGCAGAAAGCATACGAGTACATGTACCATATACAAAAATGAAAAACTGACTATCAAAATATACAGAATCAGGACTTTAATTAAGTTTTGAATTAACTTGTCCAGAATGTATTTTGCCTTTATAGTACGATAGTTATTTTACGTGGAATTAATTTCTTTTTTGAACTATTAAATTTTACTTGCCTGGGTCATATGACTACCTTTAGTGTCTAACCCTAGGAGTGATATATGAGATTCATCTTATTACATAAAGCATAGAGGTAAAAAGAGAAGCAAACTAATAGTATATACTGAACCTAGAAATACATTGTATTCAGCTTCCTAAAATCAAATAATATCTTTAAACATTTCAAAGAAAATATAGTATACTGGAATACAATAATTTCTAGTACACACATGTATTTGTAAAATATTGTATATTCAAAATGTAAACTCACAAAAAACACTCTTTTGTATTCAAAATTACAAATTGATGATTTAAACTTAAAAATTAGCTGACTGACTTTATCACGTAACCTACCGGTAATAATTAAATGATTTAATAATAATAATAATATTTTATTGCATCCTTAGAAATACAATTTTTTCTGTCTGTTAATAGCAATATCATTCATATTCATTTCATTGAAAATATATCCATATTTCAGAAAAAGATCAGAAGATAATAATTAGGCATCGTCCGCCTGCACGGTGTTGCTCCGTTCGAACATTTCTCTCTCCACAACACCGTGCGGTAATTCTATTCATAACCGTGTATGTCACGTGGTTGCGCGATAGAAAGTTTACCGACCAATAGAAAGCTTTGTTACAATGACTACCAAAAAAGCGCTTGGGGCTTTGCATTTCTGATGTCTTCATCTTCGGCTTCATTTCTGTCAATATATGTTGCAGTGACACCATGAGCTTTGAGGTATAACACCTACTCTTTTATAATACTCAACAGTGGCTCAACACTATTACCACGCTCGATGGTCGCAAGGCTGGTAAAGCATAATAACATAATGATTTACCATTTCCAGTGCGGCTAAAAACAAACACATCAGACTCGGAACTAAGTATCCTGAACGGCTTTTGTCCGAATATTGTATTGCCTCGACATCCACTGCAAGCCAACACAGCTTCCACTGTGCGAGCATTTTCACTGCCTGGCAACCATCATGGTGAAAACAAAGGCCAAAAACTCTCAGAAAACAGTACTTTGGGATGGTTGTTGACACCCCCTGAACCATGTAACAAGATTACCCTGCATATGCAACATATTTAAATTTGGTTGTTTAGGATTTCTTCAAAGTTATTAAAGTTTGTGCTGTTTTTTCGATTTTAGCTATTTTCAACGGCTTTTCGACCGGCGTTCCACAGCAGCTCGCGCAGAGCCCATAGAAATACATGGTAGAGTGGTGCGCGTCTTGTGAATTAGCTCCGCCCGACAATGTTGATAGCTTGGCCAAGCGCGTTGATGAAAGAAGCAATATGATTGGCTGTTGGTAAACTGATTCCAAACTGTGAGGGCATTGTCACATACACATATTCCTAATGAAATACTTCAAGGTGATAGTGGAGTGCTTCGCCGGAACATTCACCTTGAAAATTCAAGATGATAATTAGGTTATTATATTGTATGCTTCAGCATTGTTCTCAAAGCTATGCGCCAAGGTAAATACTTTCGCTGTATGACATAATCGAACATAAATTCTTGTATTATGTTAATAAGCTTATAATTTAGTTAACACAAACTAAAGCAATAAACTCTTACTGACTAAACAAATTAACTATAAAAACAGTAACAACAATAAGAAAACAATTTCTTAAATTTAGATGTCAGTTTACAAGTTGGGCAAAATTTAAGGTCGATTCTTGCCCTAAAATTTGATAAGGCAAGTAAGTCCTTATAATTATGGTTTTATTTAAATCAAAGTGTTAATCCAAACTGTTGTGACACTACTTTCTTTTACAGCAAGTTTCAGAAGTATTGGGGCAGCCAATTTGCTAACTTGCTAGTAAATTGGCTAACTGCTTTGGTTTTGACTGAACGGTTGGCTTTCGAATCTCGCTGGCGCTGTCCTGTGGTCACGCCCACTCTAGGTAAATCTATATAACAGTAGGGGCTGTCATACTTTCGTTGGATGGCGATTTCACTTTCAAATATACCAGGGAATATTTTCTATTCTCTTCGTGTAATGTGCGTATGCAGGGATTGTCCACGCAAACACGAGGAATGAAGTCGAATTTCATTAGCGGTTGGTTTAATGCTAACCAAGCGAATCGTTTGGATGTGAAAATTTATTTTCTCCCTGATTTGTAGGCAACTGTTTCTCAACTTTTCTCTTTATTTAGTTTCAATCAGTGTTCAAGATGGCTACCTCAATATAGTAAATATCGGTGGATTCATGGCATTTATCATATTATCACTTGTACGCCAGCTGACTGTGGCCATTCTCAGGCTGACCAGGGAAACTACTTTTACATTATCACGCCTCGCAAAGCAAATCATTCAGGGGAATCCAGACATGTACCAGGCTACATAAAAGCATTCCATGTTCCCTAATGCAATATAGACTCACCCAGAGTGGACGCGACCACGAGTCGGTGCCAGCGAGATTTGAAAGCCAACTATTTAGTCAAAACCCAAGCAGTTAGCCAATTCGCTAGTGAGTGTAAATATGTGCGTCAAATTAGGTCAATTTCAGGGCATGAACCTAGAGCATGCGCAGAACCCAGAAAAGTAGTTTGCGTATGCGTATATTCCCCTTCATTACTACAACCAACTGCTATGCCATACTACTGTCCGATTATCACATTATTATATTATATATATTTGTATTTAATGGTGAATGTAGTCTGACGCCATGATCATTATTTATCAATTAAGTTTCAGTGGGGGGGGGGGGGGGGTAACTAAAGGAATTAAGTTTTTTTATCCGACATCGATCTTTTGACATCGTCCCTCAGGAAAACAAGATTATAAATTCTGGAGTGTCAGCTACGTTGACCTTTAGTACAAGTGTTAATTTTTCATTGTTAGATTCTGTCCATTTTCTTAATATAACAGGTATGTTGATCACTAGAAGCTTTGCAGTGAGTGGCTTTTATAGTGAGTAGCTTTTGCAGTGAGTAGGGCTTTGTCACAGTAACTGGTTATATCAGGAGTTTAATGTTTCCATGATGGTATTCGTTTTTCTTTTCCAGCACTAGAAGACATTAATTCAAGATGGTCTCCAGGACTCAACTAGCTAATTTTGGTTACAAGACATTCACGGTCTGCATGTTGGCGATAACTGGATACAGCGGTGCTTTATTAGCGTCCCTCGCATATAACCACTTTAAGAAACAAAAACAGATAAAGATTGAATCAATGTCAGAGAAACCATCAGCAACAAGTTAACTTAATCTGCAACTCTACATGGTTGAATGAAAGATCCGCAAGAAATGTAGTCCTTCATTCAGTGAACTCTTGAAAAGCTGAGAAGAACTTGCACATGTTGATATCATGTACGAATAGTTTTTCTGCTGTATCCCAAACGCAGTCTGGCAGATTGGAAAAAAAAACTGCTTTTGAGAATGTGTGATACTGACAAACTTTTTTATTATTTTGTTTTGATTACTTTGGTTTTATCAGGAGTATGTTCAAATTTATGCTAATCTAGCTTTGATGAATCAAATCAGTTTTGGTCGTACAGTACAGTCTCATTAAACTATGGTCTTGGGAAATGTTACAAAGTCACAATATTAGTGCAGTGGGTCACTAATGACTTGCATTGTTGTTGTAGGATGGGCTTCTGCTAAAAATCTAAAACCAACAAAGATGTTATTTGGGGTTGGGGTAAGGAAAACAAGACTGGAATTTGAATAGTCCAAAGCAAGGACGTACTGACATGTTAGTAACTTACATGTATGTCCAAAGTGACAGCAGATTTGACTTCTAGTGTAAATGTTAATTATTTAGTGGTATGACAAATTTCTCCTAATAGAACAAATTTTACTTTGATTTCAACATCCTTGCTTGTGTTCATAAATATAACTATGGATATTTCACCTTGCTTCTGTGCCCATAAGTAACAAAAATTTGGGTAAATTGCGAAAGAAACTACATGATCCCCACAAGAAGCTAATTAATCAACAAGCATCTGAGGTCATTACTAAAAATGCTCATTTTATAAAGCACTTGAAGTGTTTAAACAGTGCATGTAAATTAAAAGTATATGACTATATTTGAATAATTTTGTTTTATATTGTATTTTTATTTTGTCATCAAACAGCGGCGTTTGTCGCATATTATACACACATTACTACCAAGCCAATCATTTGCATATTTAATTAAGTATGGTTAAAAAACATCTCTCTTTAATGTGACTGGTTCTTGCATCACATGTCTGCCCTGATTTCAGATCATTTAATCCAATTTTTAATCCATTTAATCCAATTTCCTGTTAGTCTGATTAAAGAATTAAATCAACAAATAAAATATGTATTGCTGTTATTAAAAATCTATATATCCTGAACAAGTTTTTTTTTCTGTTTACCATAAACACTAAATTGTTTTGTAATAGATAAAATATTATCTTTATTATGTAGCTATTATCTGCGAATTAGCCAGAGTCACCAAAATGTGGTTTAGCTAGGGTAACCAGTTATTTGGTGTAACCAGGATCTGTGAGCCAGGGTAACTAGTATATTCAAGTTTAATAGTCAGATGAACAGGATCTTTGTATTAGCCAGAGTAACCAAAATCTGAGATGACCAAGGTAACCATATTGCATGAGCTGGGCAGTATGTGTTATCCAGTGTAACCAGGTTGTTTAACCCAGGATTAGTGAAATAACCAAGAACATTGTGTTTGTCAGTGTAATCACGATCTGTGAAAAATGCATCCCAGGTATCTCAGGATCTTCAGGTTCAGTTGCTCAGGGTAACTAGAGTTTTTACGTTAGCCAGTGTAACACAAAATATGAGAGTCGGCCAGAGTAAACAGAATCTATGAATTAGCCACAGGATATGATATAGCCAGGGAAACCAGGATATCCGAGTAAACCACTCCAATCATGATTCATTAGGCAGGCTCTCTGTTAACTTGTGATCTTTGTATTAGATTATCCCAGTTTCTGTGAATTCAGTTGGTCAGTGTAACCAGGGTATGTGTAACCAGATTACCCAGAATGTGTGTGTTGCTAGCAAAGCTGTGAGTTAGTGAGGATAAACAGAATATGTGTGTGCTAGCAGGGGTAACCAGAATCTGAGTTAGGTAGGGTAACCAGGATCTGTGAGTTGGTTAGGGTAACCAGAATGTGTGTACTAGCCAGGGTAACCAGGATATGTGAGTGAGTTGAGGTAACCAGGATCTGTGAATTAGTGAGAGTAACCAGAATATGTATGTTCTAGCCAGGGTAACCAGGATCTGTATGTGCTAGCCAGGGTAACCAGGATCTGTGAGTTAGTGAAGGTAACCAGAATATGTATGTGCTAGCCAGGGTTACCAGGATCTGCAAGTAAGCCAGATTACCCAACAATATGTATGTTCTAGCCAGGGTAACCAGGATATGTAAGTTAGTCAGGGTAACCAGGATATGTAAGTTAGCCAGGGTAACCAGGATCTGTAAGTAAGCCAGATTACCCAAAATACATATGTTCTAGCCAGGGTATCAGGATTGTAGGTTAGCCAGGGTAACCAGGATATGTAGGTTAGCCAGGGTAACCAGGATATGTAGGTTATCCAGGGTTACCAGGATCTGTAAGTAAGCCAGATTACCCAACAATATGTATGTTCTAGCCAGGGTAACCAGGATATGTAAGGTAACCAGGATATGTAAGTTAGCCAGGGTAACCAGAATATGTATGTGCTAGCCAGGGTTACCAGGATCTGTAAGTAAGCCAGATTACCCAACAATAAGTATGTTCTAGCCAGGGTAACCAGGATATGTAAGTTAGTCATGGTAACCAGGATATGTAAGTTAGCCATGGTAACCAGGATATGTAAGTTAGCCAGGGTAACCAGGATATGTAAGTTAGTCAGGGTAACCAGGATATGTAAGTTAGCCATGGTAACCAGGATATGTAAGTTAGCCAGGGTAACCAGGATCTGTAAGTTAGCCAGATTACCCAAATACATGTTCTAGCCAGGGTAACCAGGATATGTAAGTTAGCCAGGGTAACCAGGATATGTAAGTTAGTCAGGGTAACCAGGATATGTAAGTTAGCCATGGTAACCAGGATATGTAAGTTAGCCATGGTAACCAGGATATGTAAGTTAGCCAGATTACCCAAATACATATGTTCAAGCCAGGGTAACCAGGATATGTAAGTTAGCCAGGGTAACCAGGATATGTAAGTTAGTCAGGGTAACCAGGATATGTAAGTTAGCCATGGTAACCAGGATATGTAAGTTAGCCATGGTAACCAGGATATGTAAGTTAGCCAGGGTAACCAGGATCTGTAAGTTAGCCAGATTACCCAAATACATATGTTCTAGCCAGGGTAACCAGGATCTGTAAGTTAGCCAGATTACCCAAATACATATTTTCTAGCCAGGGTAACCAGGATATGTAAGTTAGCCAGGGTAACCAGGATATGCAAGTTAGCCATGGTAACCAGGATATGTAAGTTAACCAGGGTAACCAGGATATGTAAGTTAGCCAGGGTAACCAGGATCTGTAAGTTAGCCAGATTACCCAAATAAATATGTTCTAGCCAGGGTAACCAGGATATGTAAGTTAGTCAGGGTAACCAGGATATGCAAGTTAGCCATGGTAACCAGGATATGTAAGTTAGCCATGGTAACCAGGATATGTAAGTTAGCCAGATTACCCAAATACATATGTTCTAGCCAGGGTAACCAGGATATGTAAGTTAGTCAGGGTAACCAGGATATGTAAGTTAGCCAGGGTTACCAGGATATGTAAGTTAGCCAGGGTAACCAGGATATGTAAGTTAGCCAGGGTAACCAGGATATGTAAGTTAGCCAGGGTAACCAGGATATGTAAGTTAGCCATGGTAACCAGGATATGTAAGTTAGCCATGGTAACCAGGATATGTAAGTTAGCCAGGGTAACCAGGATATGTAAGTTAGCCATGGTAACCAGGATATGTAAGTTAGCCATGGTAACCAGGATATGCAAGTTAGCCATGGTAACCAGGATATGTAAATTAGTCAGGGTAACCAGGATATGTAAATTAGCCATGGTAACCAGGATATGTAAGTTAGCCAGGGTAACCAGGATATGTAAGTTAGCCAGGGTAACCAGGATATGTAAGTTAGCCAGGGTAACCAGGATATGTAAGTTAGCCAGATTACCCAAATACAGATGTTCTAGCCAGGATATGTAAGTTAGCCATGGTAACCAGGATATGTAAGTTAGCCAGGGTAACCAGGATATGTAAGTTAGCCAGGGTAACCAGGATATGTAAGTTAGCCATGGTAACCAGGATATGTAAGTTAGCCAGGGTAACCAGGATATGTAAGTTAGCCAGGGTAACCAGGATATGTAAGTTAGCCAGGGTAACCAGGATATGTAAGTTAGCCATGGTAACCAGGATATATAAGTTAGCCAGGGTAACCAGGATATGTAAGTTAGCCAGGGTAACCAGGATATGTAAGTTAGCCAGGGTAACCAGGATATGTAAGTTAGCCAGGGTAACCAGGATATGTAAGTTAGCCAGGGTAACCAGGATATGTAAGTTAGTCAGGGTAACCAGGATATGTAAGTTAGCCAGGGTTACCAGGATATGTAAGTTAGCCAGGGTAACCAGGATATGTAAGTTAGCCAGGGTAACCAGGATATGTAAGTTAGCCAGGGTAACCAGGATATGTAAGTTAGCCATGGTAACCAGGATATGTAAGTTAGCCATGGTAACCAGGATATGTAAGTTAGCCAGGGTAACCAGGATATGTAAGTTAGCCATGGTAACCAGGATATGTAAGTTAGCCATGGTAACCAGGATATGCAAGTTAGCCATGGTAACCAGGATATGTAAATTAGTCAGGGTAACCAGGATATGTAAATTAGCCATGGTAACCAGGATATGTAAGTTAGCCAGGGTAACCAGGATATGTAAGTTAGCCAGGGTAACCAGGATATGTAAGTTAGCCAGGGTAACCAGGATATGTAAGTTAGCCAGATTACCCAAATACAGATGTTCTAGCCAGGATATGTAAGTTAGCCATGGTAACCAGGATATGTAAGTTAGCCAGGGTAACCAGGATATGTAAGTTAGCCAGGGTAACCAGGATATGTAAGTTAGCCATGGTAACCAGGATATGTAAGTTAGCCAGGGTAACCAGGATATGTAAGTTAGCCAGGGTAACCAGGATATGTAAGTTAGCCAGGGTAACCAGGATATGTAAGTTAGCCATGGTAACCAGGATATGTAAGTTAGCCAGGGTAACCAGGATATGTAAGTTAGCCAGGGTAACCAGGATATGTAAGTTAGCCAGGGTAACCAGGATATGTAAGTTAGCCAGGGTAACCAGGATATGTAAGTTAGCCAGGGTAACCAGGATATGTAAGTTAGCCAGGGTAACCAGGATATGTAAGTTAGCCATGGTAACCAGGATATGTAAGTTAGCCAGGGTAACCAGGATATGTAAGTTAGCCAGGGTAACCAGGATATGTAAGTTAGCCAGGGTAACCAGGATATGTAAGTTAGCCAGGGTAACCAGGATATGTAAGTTAGCCAGGGTAACCAGGATATGTAAGTTAGCCAGGGTAACCAGGATATGTAAGTTAGCCAGGGTAACCAGGATATGTAAGTTAGCCAGGGTAACCAGGATATGTAAGTTAGCCAGATTACCCAAATACAGATGTTCTAGCCAGGGTAACCAGGATATGTAAGTTAGCCATGGTAACCAGGATATGTAAGTTAGCCAGGGTAACCAGGATATGTAAGTTAGCCAGGGTAACCAGGATATGTAAGTTAGCCATGGTAACCAGGATATGTAAGTTAGCCATGGTAACCAGGATATGTAAGTTAGCCAGGGTAACCAGGATATGTAAGTTAGCCAGGGTAACCAGGATATGTAAGTTAGCCATGGTAACCAGGATATGTAAGTTAGCCATGGTAACCAGGATATGTAAGTTAGCCAGGGTAACCAGGATATGTAAGTTAGCCAGGGTAACCAGGATATGTAAGTTAGCCATGGTAACCAGGATATGTAAGTTAGCCAGGGTAACCAGGATATGTAAATTAGTCAGGGTAACCAGGATATGTAAGTTAGCCAGGGTAACCAGGATATGTAAGTTAGCCAGGGTAACCAGGATATGTAAGTTAGCCATGGTAACCAGGATATGTAAGTTAGCCAGGGTAACCAGGATATGTAAGTTAGCCAGGGTAACCAGGATATGTAAGTTAGCCAGGGTAACCAGGATATGTAAGTTAGCCAGGGTAACCAGGATATGTAAGTTAGCCAGGGTAACCAGGATATGTAAGTTAGCCAGGGTAACCAGGATATGTAAGTTAGCCATGGTAACCAGGATATGTAAGTTAGCCAGGGTAACCAGGATATGTAAGTTAGCCAGGGTAACCAGGATATGTAAGTTAGCCATGGTAACCAGGATATGTAAGTTAGCCAGGGTAACCAGGATATGTAAATTAGTCAGGGTAACCAGGATATGTAAGTTAGCCAGGGTAACCAGGATATGTAAGTTAGCCAGGGTAACCAGGATATGTAAGTTAGCCATGGTAACCAGGATATGTAAGTTAGCCAGGGTAACCAGGATATGTAAGTTAGCCAGGGTAACCAGGATATGTAAGTTAGCCAGGGTAACCAGGATATGTAAGTTAGCCAGGGTAACCAGGATATGTAAGTTAGCCAGGGTAACCAGGATATGTAAGTTAGCCAGGGTAACCAGGATATGTAAGTTAGCCATGGTAACCAGGATATGTAAGTTAGCCAGGGTAACCAGGATATGTAAGTTAGCCAGGGTAACCAGGATATGTAAGTTAGCCATGGTAACCAGGATATGTAAGTTAGCCAGGGTAACCAGGATCTGTAAGTTAGCCAGATTACCCAAATACATATGTTCTAGCCAGGGTAACCAGAATATGTAAGTTAGCCAGGGTAACCAGGATATGTAAGTTAGTCAGGGTAACCAGGATATGTAAGTTAGCCATGGTAACCAGAATATATAAGTTAGCCAGGGTAACCAGGATATGCAAGTTAGCCAGGGTAACCAGGATATGTAAGTTGATAAACATATATGACATCGAAAATGTGTTCACTATTAAGCTTGCATAAAAAAATCTTGTTTGGAAATTTATCGAATCTAACTTAAATAGGCAATAACATACTGGTGCCGTGCAGAAAAGAATGGCAAGTGCCATCATATACATTTGTCAACCGAAATTAAGGCAGTACCATTATAAATGAAATAAACACTATGATTTTCCAAGTCTACTTATTCGCCAACATGTGTCAGTGGACATAAGAAATTATTTAGATACTGCAATAAACTGGTGTGCGAGTGGAAACAAAGAAAGTTTCTGAATGGCTTCACCTTGGCACCAGCCTGGATGTTAAACTAGTGCCCCCCCCCCCCAACGTTTAGTATTTTACCACCTATCGTTTTTTCCGGATTGTATACCAAAGTTGAAGCATGGAGGTAAAAGACATATGTCTCCATGGTTGAAGAGAGTGTTTGCATGAATTGGGATTTGAGGCAATTTATTATCTATTACACAGATCAACGGGCAAACTTCCTTATAGATCTAATAATGATCTAATAATACAAGAAATTCCTAAACTTTGAATAACTAGACCCAGGCGGAGATCGCCGTGGTTGGTTCTTTTGAACTAACCAGATTTGTGAGACAATAAAAACGATCCTACGCACAAAAGTTGCAAGAAAGATATTATGTTTACCTATTGGCAAATAGCATGTATCCACCTGTTTTACGGAAAAGTACTGCTATGTAATTTAAATGTAATTATTTCCTTACAGAAGCTATATGCCTCATTTTGAAAAGTAGTTTATTCCATTTATATTGGGGCAGCGTTTGCAAAGGAACGAATTCCATGGGATGTGTTGACTGTTTTAACGTGAAGAAGTAACTGTGATTTTTTTGCCTTGTCTGCAATGAAGTGAAAATGAAGTTTTTGGGTTAGCTTGTCTGTTTGGCTTCGTCGGTAAAGGGCAGTTGTCGTCGCGCCGCTCATCTGCGACATCTGTGTTGATGAACATTGATTTTTCCATAACTCAATGCGCTCTTCTAATGAAAATCAAGAGCACGAATTTCGACCTGGGTCCAACGTGCACTAATTACCGCCGGTGACTCCTATACTTTCCAATTTATTGTGTCCAGGACAACTCAAGTATTTTTTTTTAAAAATCTTTGACAAACTTGTATACTAGTATATTGTCATGAATTTGTTTTTGCGTATCTGTTGACCGACTTAATTAGTTGATTATTAGCTGAATTGCTGTGTTATGTCTGTCATCGTTTAGGCCTATTTGAAGTTTTGGACGGAACTTGGCTCAGTGATTTGGAATTAATTACGAGATATCCGCCGCGATTTTGACAGTTGGTATCCATAGTTATTAATGTAGTGAACGATTAATCAAAAGATATGACGTATTCAGTACTTAGTGTGATTGGCTTTATGATTGAAGGTTACGCCCTAGAGTCTTTTTACTGCTTTGTAATTGGTTAGAGTTGTGAAAATGAATAAAGAGAGTTTGAGTTGGTCTTGGGGAGCACAGCACGATAGACGCAGTAGAGAGAGTGCAGTCCTGGAGAGTCGAGTCGAGTCCTGGAGAGCCTTGGGGCGAGTGTTGACGCAGTCTAAGAGAGTCTTGGGTCAGCCTTGTGATAGTCTTGGGGACTTTTCCCCAGGGCGCTGTGTCTTATAGAGTGCTCCACAGACCGACTAAGACGAGAGTTGAACCGTATTTCGTTGTGCGTGTCTTATTTGACTGTAAAGTATAAGTGACTTTCCCGATCCCGTACCTCAAGGGGACGCGATAGAGAGACGAGACGAGATTCCCCCCTGACAAGTGTGGAGAAAGAATTTACCCCTGATAATATCATCAATTTATGTGAAACCATGGTTACCGTACAGTTTAATGTTGGAAAGTCTGGCACATATATTTTTGGAGATATTGATTAAAATATTCAAAATATTAGCGTAGCATAGGCTGTTAAGAATGCCCTCAAATTGTAGAAAATAACGTTTCAGAGGGTCTAGATTTCAAAATTGTTAAGGGGGCATGCACCCAGACCCCCTACTAGTAAGGTCGCGTCTTCGGCGCTAGGTTGATGAGCAGAACTCGTCCCATCATCCAAAATTTCGTGACACCGCCCTCTGTGATACATGCTTAAGACCTATCCATATATAAATATACTTGTGATAAACACGTGGTGTTATACTGTGACTCTCCAAATATGTTACTTATAGTGAGTGGCTATAACAATCATATACGTGATTGTATGTGTCCCGTTATATTTTAGTCACCATTAAATGTTGGTCATTTCTCTCCAGCCAAATTTGTCTTTTTATATATTATTGTTTGAGAACTTGTTTACAGTTCATGTTTTTTTATGAGGGACGTCGAGGTTAGCACAGTTTTTGTAATATTATTGTATTCATTCTCTACTTATCACTTTTTTATCTTGATATCAGATGTTAAACTACATATTTTTGGTCTCGTATTTTTTTTCTTTGTACTTTGCATATATTTTATCCATCTAAATTTGCTTTATATCATTACATGGTTTAGGTACTTTATACAGGTGATTTAATATTTATTGAGGAATTTATATTTATTGTTTTTGTAATTGCATTAATTATTCATAGGGTTAAAATTTTGCAGTTTTCGTCGATAGACTATGATCATATTGAACAATTGTTCGTAGATATATATTTATAAATATTTATTTATGCACTTTTACATTGCAATACAGTTTGATAAAATTCTGTTTTTATTTGTTTATTGGTAGACTAGTACTGTAAAATTGTTTGTTTTTATTAAGAAATTGTGTTATACACAGTCACTGTCAAATATTGTTAATAGACAATTCCCTGTTTTGACTGTTGTGTTTATTCTGCTGTTCGTGTCTGGGTGCTCACCGTGTCACCATGCAGTGTGTATCGCCTATTGTTATGTTTCATGTCTGGGTGCTCACAGTGTCACCATGCAGTGTGTATCGCCTATTGTTATGTTTCATGTCTGGGTGCTCACCGTGTCACCATGCAGTGTGTATCGCCTAGTGTTATGTTTCATGTCTGGGTGCTCACAGTGTCACCATGCAGTGTGTATCGCCTAGTGTTATGTTTCATGTCTGGGTGCTCACAGTGTCACCATGCAGTGTGTATCGCCTATTGTTATGTTTCATGTCTGGGTGCTCACAGTGTCACCATGCAGTGTGTATCGCCTATTGTTATGTTTCATGTCTGGGTGCTCACAGTGTCACCATGCAGTGTGTATCGCCTATTGTTATGTTTCATGTCTGGGTGCTCACCGTGTTACCATGCAGTGTGTATCGCCTATTGTTATGTTTCATGTCTGGGTGCTCACAGTGTCACCATGCAGTGTGTATCGCCTATTGTTATGTTTCATGTCTGGGTGCTCACAGTGTCACCATGCAGTGTGTATCGCCTATTGTTATGTTTCATGTCTGGGTGCTCACCGTGTTACCATGCAGTGTGTATCGCCTATTGTTATGTTTCATGTCTGGGTGCTCACCGTGTCACCATGCAGTGTGTATCGCCTATTGTTATGTTTCATGTCTGGGTGCTCACCGTGTCACCATGCAGTGTGTATCGCCTATTGTTATGTTTCATGTCTGGGTGCTCACCGTGTCACCATGCAGTGTGTATCGCCTATTGTTATGTTTCATGTCTGGGTGCTCACCGTGTCACCATGCAGTGTGTATCGCCTATTGTTATGTTTCATGTCTGGGTGCTCACCGTGTCACCATGCAGTGTGTATCGCCTATTGTTATGTTTCATGTCTGGGTGCTCACCGTGTCACCATGCAGTGTGTATCGCCTATTGTTATGTTTCATGTCTGGGTGCTCACCGTGTCACCATGCAGTGTGTATCGCCTATTGTTATGTTTCATGTCTGGGTGCTCACCGTGTCACCATGCAGTGTGTATCGCCTATTGTTATGTTTCATGTCTGGGTGCTCACAGTGTCACCATGCAGTGTGTATCGCCTAGTGTTATGTTTCATGTCTGGGTGCTCACCGTGTCACCATGCAGTGTGTATCGCCTATTGTTATGTTTCATGTCTGGGTGCTCACCGTGTCACCATGCAGTGTGTATCGCCTATTGTTATGTTTCATGTCTGGGTGCTCACAGTGTCACCATGCAGTGTGTATCGCCTATTGTTATGTTTCATGTCTGGGTGCTCACAGTGTCACCATGCAGTGTGTATCGCCTATTGTTATGTTTCATGTCTGGGTGCTCACCGTGTTACCATGCAGTGTGTATCGCCTATTGTTATGTTTCATGTCTGGGTGCTCACCGTGTCACCATGCAGTGTGTATCGCCTATTGTTATGTTTCATGTCTGGGTGCTCACCGTGTCACCATGCAGTGTGTATCGCCTATTGTTATGTTTCATGTCTGGGTGCTCACCGTGTCACCATGCAGTGTGTATCGCCTATTGTTATGTTTCATGTCTGGGTGCTCACCGTGTCACCATGCAGTGTGTATCGCCTATTGTTATGTTTCATGTCTGGGTGCTCACCGTGTCACCATGCAGTGTGTATCGCCTATTGTTATGTTTCATGTCTGGGTGCTCACCGTGTCACCATGCAGTGTGTATCGCCTATTGTTATGTTTCATGTCTGGGTGCTCACCGTGTCACCATGCAGTGTGTATCGCCTATTGTTATGTTTCATGTCTGGGTGCTCACCGTGTCACCATGCAGTGTGTATCGCCTATTGTTATGTTTCATGTCTGGGTGCTCACAGTGTCACCATGCAGTGTGTATCGCCTAGTGTTATGTTTCATGTCTGGGTGCTCACCGTGTCACCATGCAGTGTGTATCGCCTATTGTTATGTTTCATGTCTGGGTGCTCACCGTGTCACCATGCAGTGTGTATCGCCTATTGTTATGTTTCATGTCTGGGTGCTCACAGTGTCACCATGCAGTGTGTATCGCCTATTGTTATGTTCGCTGTTTTTTCTAGTGTAGTGCAGCTTAGGTGGGACACGGTGAGCGTCCCTTATGCCAATAAAATATTTTAAACTGTAACTTGAGTGTTTGTGTCGTAAATGTAAACTAACGTCAGAACACCAATGCTTACGTGTATAATAATACCTAATGATGAGTTATGGCACGTGCACATACAACAACAATAATTCATGTCAAAATCCGTCTATAATTATTTAATTTATTATTAGTCAACATTACGCGCTCGTTTTTGTTAATTGTTAATCTATAAAAAAAAAAATGACAAATGAATTGAAATACATATAATGACAATATAATTGCAAATTACCCACAGCTTACAATGAAAATGCATTTCATGAGTAATATAATACAAATAATATAAATTTTAGATTACAT
Source organism: Saccoglossus kowalevskii (assembly GCF_978046115.1). Classification (NCBI taxonomy): domain Eukaryota; kingdom Metazoa; phylum Hemichordata; class Enteropneusta; family Harrimaniidae; genus Saccoglossus; species Saccoglossus kowalevskii. Next base: position 21,200,031 of record NC_140661.1, on the reverse strand, counting down.
CAATATGTACCTCGTACGATATCATTATTTTATTCTATTTCACAGAACAAATATTGAAATCTATTCTTTTTTTTGAAACAATGGTGGATGCCTTAAAGCGCACCTTTTTCAGTTTATTTTCTACATCAATTTTCTCTGTATATCACACCTACAATTGAATAGTACCTTCTTCAAATTTCTTCCTTGCAGCCTTTTACAAGTGTAAATTGAATTAGATTATTTTTAATTTTGAGTAGAATTCTACCTTAAATTTGGAAGGAAACTGTGGCCATGACAGAAGTGTGTTTACACACCCACCCATTGGATCATCTCTGGAGAATTAAAAAGGTGAACCCTCAATAACATCCTCAATCAATTTCTATAACAACCAAAATGCGAAAATAGATATTCCTCTATCACAAAAATATATATTGACACAACATACCCATTCTTTTTATAATTTTTTTTAGAAATATTTATAAATTTCACGATTCAAACTGCAACGAGAGGTTTCCATGGGGCGATGGAATAACTTTGGTGAATTTTGAAATGACGTCATTCCTTATTGCACTTGCTGGCTGGATTCAACTGCCATTGAAATTTATAAATATTAATAAAAAAGTCGATCGATATTAAGTCGATAGTATAGATTTATATTTTGTTCTTTGGATTTGTAGGTTACGAGCTGCGTTCCCGCCATCCCACGTTTTGTTTACGTGTAATATTGAAGAGCGCCGTTGACTGTCAAGCTGGCACTAGCACAGGTGTTGAGCTAGTCTTTGAATTATGATCCCACAATTGTCAGTTTTATTGTTTCCATGGAAGTGAGTTCGGCTACCCTCTTTTTATTGTCTTCCTGGGAGGGACACTTGAATTGGAACTAGGTACACATGCTGCAGCATAAAAACTCGTATTATGGGTGTTTTTTTAAAACAGAAAGTCACGTCTACGGTGTTTATGTTTTTTATGGAACAAAACAAAACAAAGGTACATATTTACCAATTTATTTTTCCATTATATTTTTGTTTTGCCATGTTTGAGCATGGGTACCCGCACTCCAATTTGAGTGCCCTCCTTGAGATTTTCTTTATCTAATTTGTTTTTAGTAAATTTTACGCATCCATCGTTATTATCGTAGTAACAAAACAAACAAACATGTTCCGTATTTTTCATTTACTATTAAAAGCATTGCTTGGTGGCGCTGTTTCTAGTTACTGTTACTAGTACTTGAGTCTCCTGAGCTGCTGAACGTATTTGTGTGAACTTTGAACCAAAATCATGCTTTGTGAACGCAAAGCATTTCGGGATATTTTCCTTCACCGATAATGGCGGAATCAAGGAAAGACGTCAAAACTATGGATACAAGTACTGATATCCCCTTCCTCGGAGGTGAATCAGGTGAGTAATCCCGTAATTACGAAACCAGTTGTGCTAGCCAGAGCTTTCCGGGTTTAGATCCGGTCACGTAGTGGCCGCTTCACGCTAAAACGTTCGATCGCGCATGTGAAGGAGAAAATTAGATCGGTACCACCGGTGAGTTGATCGCGCATATACCATGCGGCATTTGACTAGTGGCGGGATTCATAGTCAGTCACTGATTGAAGTCTTTACTATATAATTTTATCAAACAGTTAACTTTATATAGACATCGATGTCCAACGTAACGGCTGTAGTAAATCCTCATTTAAAACACGCAGAATGTTTTTTTTATTTATTTTGTGTTGACCGTAGCGGTTCATTATTTATTCGGATGAGTTTGAAATTCAACACCATGCTAAACTGTTCCTGCAAATATGTATACAGAAACAATCTGTGTCAGTTCGTGTCTAGGCAACTGTGCCATTAAAGTTAAAGATGTCTGTTATCCAGCGCGTTGTGATCCGTGGTTGTAAATTACTAAATAAATAAACACTTCTTTATTTGAATACCTACAAAACTTCTGAGTATTTACGCTGACGCTTGGAAGGCAACTGTGAGATAACGTTGACATGGCTTTTAACCCTTCTTAAACAGTTTACACAATGTTTAAATCAAGAGTTCTCCAGCCTATTATTTAATTTCTATTGGGTATTCCCTAAAAGACAATCTGGGACTGCCCCATGGCATTGTGGGACATCATTTTGAGCATTAGTAGGATGGAATGTTGTAAACGGTGTGTATTTCACAAGAGACCAATTTTCGCACATTTTGTGAGGCAGTGAAAATCAGGAAATTTGGCACCAGTGTGAAATGACACCAGCGGCATATAAACAAACATCTCAGAACTTTGTGATCTGATCTGTGCTTGTTCTGTTCCTTCTGCTTTTAATTTCAGAAGATAGGAACACTGAAGCCTCTACAACTTAGCATGCATATCAGTGTTGGTTAGTGCTTTCCAAAAACTTGCCCCTTCGCACCACTATAATGTTTCTCAGTGCGCGGAAGAAACATGTGAAAATAGAAAAAAATATTGAATAACTTGCTCATTTGATTCAAACTAAAACAGCCATACTGTCACATTGTCAGAACTGTATAAACAATAACTTCAAAATTATTGACCATACAAAAAAAAACAACATATAAAACTTTTGTGAGATTTAAAATCAATATGGTGAAAAGCCACTGAAAAAGTTAAGAAACAAGATGAAAATCCCTTGTTACTGGGAATGCGTATGTTTGTTCTTTGAATAAATCAGAAATCCTAGGAGGATTTAATTCCAACTATTCCAGAAGCACAATTTATTTTTTGTGATGTTGCTAAATTTTGTGACAGTGAAAGCTATTCATTGTTATCATTTCAAAATTGTAATTTTATTTGCATAAATACCCTTGAATAGTGAACAATAGTGGCGGACATTTACAGGGCACCACCAGTTAAGCTTAATCTCACAGAAAATGTACTTACTTGATTAAAATGAAATGAAAATGAAAACAAAATTGTATACAACATAAACAATTTCCTGTTGTAATCCCAGAGATTGACTGCTTCCTCTTTACTGGGTGTTTTTATTTCTAATACTATAAGGCATTAATTGTTTGCTGGTTTTTAATTTCACTGATAAGTAAAATCCACTAAATTAAATCCACATAAACATGTAAAATTACAATAGGAGTCATTGTTTCACTGCCAAGTCTGTGAACTTCAAGTCCAGTGAAATTGCTCAAAGCATTGAAATACTGATATTAAATGGAAAATAAATACTGAAAATAAATGGTGGCAGAACCAGTGAGGTAGTTGGTTAGTTGAAAATTCTCAAATTATGAATTGATCCAATATTTATTTTTCTTTGAAAACAGCAAATAGACCATTTTCGGTTCACTGCGAGAATCACGTGTTATGCGTGAAATCGAACGTAAAAACAGGACAAACATAAGTCATAGCGTTGTAGTGGCGTCAAACATCGTGTGAGATTCGACAAACGCGAAAGTATTTTGGGGGACATTTCCATGCTAAATAATGTACTGTACACATTTGATGATGGGCAATTTCGATTAAGTAAGGGTATTCGAATGCAATATTCCTCTGTCGAAGATCGGCCGGTCGATGTGAGCTACGAAATAAAGAAATTTGAGTTCAAAATCAAATCGTTCGATTTTTGCGGCAGACGTTCAACGCGTGTCTTTCATGCATCTCGCAAGATCTCGCAGTTGTACGGAAAATCACCTATTGAGTTGACATTTGTTATTTGTTTTCACTGATCTGTAATACGTGTATATACAACGCAGTGGGGGAGAAAAGCAATTGGATTTTATTTTTGCTGATTCAGCGAAAAATATTTTACAATAAGCGATCAGACAATCTATATCCGTATTCACTGTATTAGATTACAACACATACACATAAACTGCATTTATTGTATTCTGGATTGTGAGAATATGACTCATTTTAAACATAGACAAGTTTCACAAGTTTCTCATTTACTTAAAAGTATGTGCAACTATAGGAGCAATTATGGCAAACTTGTTTTGAGCTGCACTGATTTTTTTTTTTTGAACCTTGGGGAGCAAACAAATAAAAAAACATCATTACATTGTGGTTAGAGCCTTATTATTGAATAATACATAAACTCAAGGCCACAACTTTGATGAAATTCACACTGGGGTTACTGAATTTTTTGTTTCATTTTTATGCTTTCATAGCTGTGGTGTATTTAAAATTAATTTTCTTTGTGAAAAATCACTTGATTGGTATTATCAATGCAACCAGACAGTTATTACTTCACTCCAGTTTCATTCAGTAGCCGTAATTGTAACCCAATCTTATTTAGCAAACATTTGTCACAACCTCTAGGGAATGATTTCCAAGTGAACAAATAAAAGTGGAATGATAATTGAATAGCCGCTAAATGTATTTGATATTTAATTAATGCATGGATGTCTTTGTTCTATGCATTATAACACACAGATGGTACCCTTGAATAATAATGAACTTCATAAAAGTAACGTTATTTTCTAGTTCGTAATCCAGGATTAATGTCATTGTCGCATCAAAAACAACTCCATATTATATATTACATATTTTCAATCAGAGAATATAACAATAACAGTGCTTTGTCCAAAAAAAATATTTAGGATTTCCTTGATGGGGTTAAATCCATATTTATTATATAGGAATATGATAATTTTTCCTAATATTTAAAAATCTAATTTTTCAGAAGCTTCAACTGATAAAGGTTATTATTGAATTTGTGTTGACATGGAAACCATTTAAAAACTTAAATCAGTTGATCTGGGTTAAGTGTTCATGTATATCCTACTTTCCACGTGGACCCTTATTAATATTAGTAGGCATAAGAAGTAATTTTTCACAACAGCTGTTTATAAAATAGACGAAATAATGAAGCTTCCCTGTTGAGTAAATTTAAATCATGCTGGATAATTATTTGTGCTTTGTAACATCATTTAAAAATGTAACTATATTCTGGTTTTCGTGTTTCGTAACTGTGGCATCTATGCTGTGTTTAATCACTCAGTTCGTAAGGTAAAACATTTTCGTTTGCAATGGATTAGGATTATATTTTTCCCAGTGGAAGGATATAATATTGGTGTAGAGATGTGCCATATCACTGCTTTTAAAATGTAGCTCTATTGGTTGTGCATTATCATGTTACTTTCGTCACTGTTTCAGTGCAGAATTTAAAAAAAAATGGTTGGTTGAGGTGATTTTTGAAAAAAACAGATTACATTGTATATTATCATAATATCAGGTTTGTGACGAAAGATCTATCAGATCAGAAATGATCTAAAAATATGTATTTGGGCCATTTTATTTGAGCAGCGCACAAACAGGAATGTCTGTATTTATATGTGTGTGTTTCTTCTTTTGTTAAAAAATATATGCTATGCAACATTATTGGACATTTAATTCACTGTTGTCTATCCTAATGTTTTTGTCCTAAGTGCTAATTGCAAGTGCAGGTTTGCAAACCAGTCTCCCATACATGGAAAGCAGGGCAGAGTGTACTCTGATTTAACTGCGGAGCGAACAGTTGGCTCAGAGAATTGATTCCTGCCAATATTTCATTGAGTCAAAGAAATTTGGTATACTTATAAAAAAAATGATGAACTACTTACCTGATTAGGTTTATTACACACATGTATATTAATTAGGTAATTTACATAATAATTGATTAACTTATCAAGTATTGTTCTTGTATATTCTGTCAACTATTACCATAGATGCATTGAAACGTGGTTCGTGCATACTGTGTGTGTAGTTTAACATTACTTTGAAAATGTGCATATTAATAAGCTAATTTGCATAGTAATCACCGGTAACTACTTTCTGCATGTTTTCTTTGTTCAAAATTAACTCAGTATTCTCAGGGGCTGACATCCGGGCCTGGCAACTATCACATTGATAACAAAGGCCGAAACTTTATGATGGTTGTTGAGACTCTCCTGAACAGTGTAACAAAATTACCCATGCATTAGTAACCTAAATTTGGTAGTTCAGAATTAGTTGAGTTTGTGTTGTTTTCTCGACTTTAGCTGTTTTCACCGGATCTACGAGCAGCATTCCAGAGTAGCTCGCGCAGAGACCATAGAAATACATAGTACAGTGGTGCACGTTTTAGCAACGTAGAGCTTTCTGTGAAGTACATTGTAGCCCCCCCTCCCCACCCCACCCCCACCCTGAATATGTAATGTAACTTGTCTTAGTTTGTAAGTCAAAGAATATTGACCTTTCTAGTTGTGATATATTGGATGTGATTTTTATTTCAACGATGTCATTCCCTTCATATAACAAAGATTTATGTAGTTTGTATGTAGGATTTTCAGGAATGTTGTATTGTCATAACAAATTGGTAATGTTTGTAACTTCAAGCCAAGTATGAGCAGCCTTGTTCACATGTGAGGGCTGGATCATTTGGTAAATATTTCTTTTGACATTTTCACCACCAAACTTTCTGTTTTTTTTTTTATATTCTTGAATATTTTTGGAAATTAATCCTAATTTTGGAGCCAACAACAAAATTTTAGTTAATTTTCAGTTTTTACCTAAAAGATTTGGCTATTTTTGTGTTTTTTGCTTATATGTTGCAGTGGTTTAAATTTAACTCATTTATAACACCTTTTCACAGTATAGTTAACTACCATTGGATCGCTGTCATTGTTTTAACCTGGAGACCTTGTCCACACATGTCTCCTCCCTGGTTAAACATGGAACTCTGGGTTGAAATTATGTGGTATATTACCTGGGTTGATATGTTTAGGCATGTTTTCCAAGCGTGGGTTAAAATTAACTCTGGGTTGAAATTATGTGGTATATTACCTGGGTTGATATGTTTAGGCATGTTTTCCAAGCGTGGGTTAAAATTAACTCTGGGTTGAAATTATGTGGTATATTACCTGGGTTGATATGTTTAGGCATGTTTTCCAAGCGTGGGTTAAAATTAACTCTGGGTTGAAATTATGTGGTATATTACCTGGGTTGATATGTTTAGGCATGTTTTCCAAGCGTGGGTTAAAATTAACTCTGGGTCGAAATTATGTGGTATATTACCTGGGTTGATATGTTTAGGCATGTTTTCCAAGCGTGGGTTAAAATTAACTCTGGGTTGAAATTATGTGGTATGTTATAATACCTGGGTTGATATGTTTAGGCATGTTTTCCAAGCGTGGGTTAAAATTAACTCTGGGTTGAAATTATGTGGTATGTTATAATACCTGGGTTGATATGTTTAGGCATGTTTTCCAAGCGTGGGTTAAAATTAACTCTGGGTTGAATCCTGCGTTTCACTGCTTGTGAACACCACATTTATTAACTGGAACCTATTTTGTCACACATGAGATAGTGAATAATGGAGGAGATGGATTTAGTTACCATTGGAGATTAAAGGTGTGATGTAAATGAGATGAAGGGTTGAGGGAATAGAGAGGGTCTATAATAATATATGACTTTTTTATCTCGTGTCACAGAGCAAAATTTTGATATTGAAGAAACAATTTCACCATAGAAATCAGTGCAAAAATGCTTATTTTGGCAATTTTCCATATTTCAAAGTTTTCGTTCTTGAAAAAATGTTTCATTGACGTCAATTTTATTTTTAAATTTTGGCATTAACCCATAGAAATGAAATTATAGAAAAGATGATTAATATTCAATTAGACCTGCACCCCTTAAAAAAACCAAAGTACCGGTACTGCTGCCATAACATTAGGATTTTTACTAAAATATATACAACTGAAGGTTAAAGTGGCACATTCGCTGTGTCATCAATGTGGGTCCCATGCGATCTACACAAAACACACAAATAAACAGTAAGATTTTGTTCGAAATGCCTACGTCTATATAAGAACACGAATGTTTATTATAATAAGCACAATGAGTGGTATTATAAATCACATTTCAATTGTGTAAAATATTTAAAAAAAATAACAAAGTAACAAACTAATGCTTTAAATGTAACTATTTATTATAAATTATTAATATCACCAATAGCATAAGGGAATTAGTCGCAGCTTGTGAATGTTTAGATGAAAAAAATGTGTATGGGTAAATTCGTTAACAATTATCAATCAGCTGCGGTTTGTGCGATGCATTAAAAACAGTGTTTACATTTTAATTACGTCCATGCCGTAACCTAGTTTCCTTTATCGGTTTTACCGCTAGACAATCATTTTTCCGACCACGTTTATATATATTTAAATTTACATGCGCTGGGTTGCAAATCTAAGCGGTGTTCACGACAGAAAAGGGATTAGGCCACATGTGCATGAAAAAATATCACGACGAGATTTCATCACTGAATGTTTCGTCTAAACAACTGTGCGTACTGGTATATTACATATACAAGATATAACACCAAATGTGCAAGACTTGCAATGAATAAAATGAATTTCACATTATTGTTTTCAGAAAAACACAAACAAAATAGGAATTCAATTGATTGGTGGCAGCTTTTAACCTAACATTTTTTCATCAAATCTTATTGCAAAATTTCACCACTTTAGGTATGTTTCTCAAAAAACTTTGAATCAAAAGGGCATAATTTCCTAATGACTAGTTCTCCAACAAAATTGTGAAAAATTATCGTGAAAAACAATAGGAATAATAATTTTGTTCAAATTTAGCTTTCCCCAATAGAAGTGTATACGTGTCTAAAAGAGCCAATTGAGGCATGTGAACTTGACATTTTCGACTCTTTTGTTGTTTTGATAAGCGTTAAAATAAGTGCATACGTCTTCAATAAAGAGCTGTCTGCTTATGTGTACCCTAATTCTTTCGGTATTGTGCGTTTATTATGAAGTGCAATGACCTTTGTGGCTTTCTGTAAAGTTGCCTTGAGATTGCTCTTTGTGTTGTTTAATTTTGACTCCTCATTATTCACAGTTGATGGTTTATATCTATAATGGCTTATATCCAGTCGACGTGGTATCGTTTCCTTAAACGCTGACTATTATGTTTTTATTGAAATGTATCAGGAAATCCATAACATCATTTACTCCACACTTCTGACATTTCTATGGCAACGTAATAAAAAAAAATCATGACAGTTCATATTTGTGTACTGTAAAATACTTTATTTCAAATGGAATTAATTTTTGCTGAAAACTGTTGTACTGTAGAAGTATTAAATATTCACTGGGTTTTAATTTCTGTAATTTTCGCTGATAACTAACTAAATTCATATGAACACGATGTAAAATTACAATAGAACTCATTGTTTCACCGGAAAATTCAATTTTGAACTCAGAAATTATGATCAAATGTAAAAATAGTGAAATTAAATACTTTTATAGCAATACATTTTCTCCTTATTTGTCTCATTTTTAGCTCCGCTGTCGACTTTGTCGAGCGGAGCTTATCATATGAGTGATTGTCCGTCGTCCGTGTCAATGTTTTACTTTTTCGACTTCTTCTTGAAAACTACAAGCCTGAATGCTTTGATACTTGGTGTATATGTACCCTTGGGTAGACCTCTCTTAGGTTTGTTCATTTCATGTTGATATCTTCAATTCTCTAATTTTGGTGAATATTTTTGTAATTTTTGGTAAAAAGTGATATTTTCGACTTCTTGTTAAAAACCGCAAGTCCGATTGCTTTGATATTACATATATAGGTACTACATGTGGACCTCTCTCAGATTTGTTCATTTTGTGATGATGTCTTCAATTCTCTAATTTTGGTGAATATTTTTGTAATTTTTGGTAAAAAGTGATATTTTCAACTTCTTGTTAAAAACCGCAAAATCTGTATTAGAAGCCGCATCCCTAATAGAAGTCGCATCCATACTATTTGAATAATTGAGAACTAAAAATTCCTCATTTCTCATATGTGTAGATGCTCTAATAGAAGTCGCATCCCCTCTGTTGCATTGTACCATTTTAATAGAAGCCGTGGCTTCTAATACAGATTTTACAGTAGGTACTACATGTGGACCTCTCTTAGATTTGTTCATTTCATGATCATATCTTCAATTCTCTAATTTTGGTGAATATTTTTGTCATTTTTGGTAAAAAGTGATATTTTCAACTTCTTGTTAAAAACCTCAAGTCCAATTGCTTTGATATTACATATATAGGTACTACATGTGGACCTCTCTCAGATTTGTTCATTTTGTGATGATATTTTCAATTCTCTAATTTTGGTAAATATTTTTGTAATTTTTGGTAAAAAGTGATATTTTCGACTTCTTGTTAAAAACCAATAGTTCAATTGCTTTGATATTACATATATAGATACTACATGTAGACCTTTCTCAGATTTGTTCATTTTGTGATGATATCTTCAGTTCTCTAATTTTGGTGAATATTTTTGTCATTTTTGGTAAAAAGTGATATTTTCGACTTCTTGTTGAAAACTGGAAGTCTGATTGCTTTGATATTACATATATAGGTACTACATGTGGACCTCTCTCAGATTTGTTTGTTTTGTGATGATATCTTCAATTCTCTATTTATTTTGGTGAATATTTTTGTAATTTTTAGTAAAAAGTGATATTTTCGACTTCTTGTTAAAAACTGTAAGTCCGATTGCTTTGATACTATTCATATTGTTCATTTTCTAATGATGTCTTCAGTTCTTTAATTGAAATGTGCATTGCTAACAGCGGAGCTATCTCAGCCGATAGGCTGCTTGTTTTAAAAACGTATTTAAAACATAGCGTTAAAATAACAATCTGGTCTAAAACTTTTTGGGAGCTGACTGATCTGATTTCTGGGCAGACGAAGTAGGATTGTATCTCAGATTAATCTTTTTATCACGGTTGGATTTAAACTTTACCAACTAAGAATTAGTATTAAGATTATTGAATACATTGATGTCCACGTGTATAGCTGCAAGCTTACATAGATACTTGTTAATGAGTCAAACTTTGACATTTGTGCATCCAGGACTGATACGCTCATTAACATTGAACGAGTGCTGGTCGTGCATGATTATAAAAACCCTTGAATGCCATAATTTTTTTCTGTATTGTGAACATTTTGCCTATTTTTAGTTATTTTTAGCTCCGCTGTCGACTTTGTCGAGCAGAGCTTATCATATTAGTGATTGTCCGTTGTCGTCCGTGGTAAAGCTCCCTCAGATTTGTTCATTTCATGATGATATCTTCAATTATCTAATTTTAATGATTATTTTTGTCATTTTTGGTAAAAAGTATTATTATTGTCTTGTTGAAAACGGAGAGTCCGATTGCTTTATTTTCTAATAATGTTTTCAGTTCTTCAATTGAGATGTGCATTGCTAACAGCGGAGCTATCTCAGCAGATAGGCTGCTTTATTATGTAGGTTTAAATTTCTGATGGTCACAAAGTGGACTAAGGCATTCAAAAGGTTAAATATTCATAAAACATGAGTTGACATTGGCTGGTAAGCTGAAGAATAGTTCTTAATTGTCTTTGATATGTGGCAGTCCTGATAAACTCAGTGGCACGGCTGGTTATGATTGCAGTGGAGAGCGATAAACATGTCTAGTATATTTAAATTGTCACATACACGCCATGCTGCATCTTGTTAGTATCACTGTTTGTATTACAAAGCTGAAACTTATTTACATGATCTCGAACTCGGGATGTAGTGTATAATATGAAGGTTCTTGTGAATTCAAACTGATTTCCACATGAGAATAAAAACACAATTCTGAAATCTAACAGGATTTAAATACAATTTAAGTACCAATTAATTCACAAAATTGACTGCCAACTCAAGTTAAAATTATCTTTTGTACAGTTCGTAAGCGAGCGATCAATTCCTACGACAGCCTTCTTTACTCCTTTTGGCAATAGAATAATAGAATCGTCTTCAGGGGGCACCATCTGTGACCATTGGTTTAGTGATGACTGTTTTTCGACCTAGTAGGTCACTGGTCAGCCAGACAGAATCCTGTTTGTTGACCCAGTAGATCAGGCAGATAGGTTCAACCAATCAAAAGATGAAATACAAAAGTGATTTTGAGTGGTTTGAATATTGATCTTTTTAATGTAATATGGAGAACAGAATGCTTTTTAACAGATTGTTGTGTTTGAGAGAAGAGTTTTAGTAGTTGTTTTGGCATTATCGCCCTGCCCTTGCAACTCAATGACACTTGGTCATTGTTTCCACTATATGGATTTTATCTATGTATTTGCCTTTAAGGGAACAACGTGAAATATTGTAGCAGTGAAGAGTGGGTTCCTTAAGCTACGATAGTTCTTCGCAAATAACATGAAATAGTAATTGAATTTGAATTGTTGATTAAAGTGCTGTAAAGTCAACCAGCATTCAAATTTTATAAAACAAACAATGTAGCGACACAAGTTGTATTCATCACGTGGACCTGTATCGAACATGACGCACAACTGTGGCAATTAAACCGCCTCAAGGTTTTTTTAAAAATATATTACAGCTATGTCGTTGAAACGAGTAGCGACACCCCTAAATGACAGTCAGGGGGCATCGTATTTTGTACATGTCACAGCGATGGATTTTTTGTATCTACATGTACCTGTCTGACATTTCACTCCAACATTGTATCATTGCGTCTTTTCTGGATTAAAACAAAATGTTCTTAACAGGTCTGTGGCTGTTTTATGTGGAGTCCGAGTCACAATCTTGGTTCCTGCTGTCTAAGTATTTATCTACTTTCTCGCGTTTTTATGAACTGTTAGAAAACCTGGACATTTTAGGAATGACTTTATTCGCAGTTATAGCAGCTTTGTCAGTCTGAGTGCAACACTGTTAATTAGTCTTGGAGGATAATTTAAATTGTATCTGCTTTCCACACACTGATTTACTAAATTACAGTTTGGTCATTTCAATGAAGATCTTGTCAGAATTTCTACTTAACGTTTCTTTGTTGGTGGCCATTTTAGTTCATGTGTATGACCCCCCCAAAGGTTACACATCCTTTTAAGGGTATCGCCCTGTACATGTGTAACAGCAATAATTTCCTTTATTTTTTTACCCTTCGTCAGTCTGTTTTTGAGCTTTTCAACAATGCTTTTTTTTTCAGAAAAAAATTATGAGTAAATTATTGATATTTTTTGTATAACTTCTTTATTTTTGGACCATATAGATATAATACCCTATTGGCTATAGATTTTGATTGAAATTTTACAAAATTCGGTAAAAAATAAGTGGAAGGTTTATTTTCGGAAAGCTGATTAAAGTTAAATTTGAATTTTATTGCCTGCAGCGAGAAATTGCGTTATTCTTTTGAAGTTTTTCTCTGTTTCAAACCCTAAAGCAAACATCGTGCTGTCATGACATAGACATGACGTAGATGCTAAGTTTAATTTCACCTTCGTTTGTTGCAATACAGCAAACTTTTCACAAAACACTGTTTTGAATGACGTAGTAAAACAACTTTTTTTCACCGATCTACGTCATTAGCACGTTTTTGCTAGAGGGTATTTTGCGACTGACGCTAAAGATTTATACGAATCCGAAGCATTTTAATGTTATTTGAAATGAAACATAGTGCAACGTTTTTAAATAAGCACTTTACTTTAGATTGCATGGACAATTTATTATTAAAATAGATTGCAACAATATGTTATCCTAATGATAACATATTCATTCAGGGAGTTGTCTTTTGAAGATTGGAGGGGGGAGGGGTACCTTTAACATTTCAAAATTTCGAAAAATTTTTTCTGTAAAATATTTTCCACTTGGAATGTACCGGTACTTTCGCTATTTTTGCTGAAGGAATGAAACAGTGAAAAGAAAATCCAGCAATATTAAAATCAACTCCATAACAAAACACCCTGGAAGTCTTTATAGTGAAAATTACTTCCAGCTAAAATATTTTACACTAGTCACAGTCCTCCCCAGAAAAATAGCATGAAGTAATTTGCATATTAATATAATATGTTAATTAACTCTATTGTATTCGTTATGCCAAATGAACTATTGTTTATTAAAAATTAAACAGTTGGGAACCGCTACTATTGAATGCTCTAGGGGAACCCTGACAGTGTCTGAACTAAACATTGACCCCCCCCCCTAATACCATACAGTGCAAAATAAATATCATTGCCTCATATTAATAATATAACAAACAACTTTTCTCAAACATCAACAGATTTCTGAATTTAAAATTCTTTTCAGTATAAATTAGTCTTTCAGTATACAGACATTGTGAGGACACCTCCCCCCACTCCATTGATTGTTTCTGATTGTTCCCTAATGCACGATATATTTTTTTTCTTCTCTAACTACCTCTATTGTCATATACAATTACATGTTCTACATTAGCGCACTCAACCGAAAAGCATGTTTGAAATAAATTGCACAAGATATCTTTTTATAACTCTCTAGGGAGGCTTTTTTAATGACAACATTTCCTGTCATCACAATTTTACTGCGGTAGGATTGAAAACGGATCATTTTAATAAAGTTTTCTACCACATGAAAATGCTGATTTCGAACTCAGTATGACATCATCAAATTCCTGAACGTTGCATGCATCACCATTTGATCATGCCAATGATGAGTATAACTACAGTGTTATGCACGTACTGACAATCCAAATCCAAGTGGTGGAATGACTCAATTTGATGAGTTACGTCTGTCTGTCTGTCTGTCTGTCTGTCTGTCTGTCTGTATTTGTTAATTGATATATTTACTCATGTGCATCAAAGACATCTTTTATTACAAACTAAGGAAATAAGTAAGAGAGACAAGTCTCAGAAAAAGTTGTCTAGGCTATTTTTTGTTGTTGAATAATTAAAAATAATTTAAATATTAATTAAAAAAAGAGCTTTTGCTTGCATTGATTTAAAAAAAAAAATTGACACAAAAAGCGAAAAGTTATGCTCCAAGTTGAATGGCATCTTAAAAATCTTTTATATAATAATACATTTTTACTGAATAATCAATTTTGGCTTTTTTGTATGAAGTTTATTTTCACTGATTTTTTTATGAGATGAAGGTATTTTTTTCTCACTGATTCATTCCTTCAGCGAAAATAATTTTAAAGTGAAAGTAAATTACATTAATGTAGCAGGCTAATTTAAAAAAAATTTAATTATGCAATGACAGACAGTTTATTTCCCATTAAAAGGTTGTTGTGTCCTTCGTGGTTCATTACTATTTGTTGAATTTAATGCTTTTTGCTTGGAAAGTACAATCGTAATGCAATTGTCTGGGAGTGGTTTCCCCCTTTATGTGCTACCCATATGTTACACTCGTATAATATTGGTCCGCTTAAATGAAAATCTTTTCTTTTGTTCACGGATATCAGGCTGTACGTTTCAATACCTGTTGACAATACTGTGTATAAATGCATGTGTTGTATAATAGAGGCTCATTCGGTTATTCAATCAGCGTTCTTTATATTGTGTACAGTGCTTCTGTGTTCTTTGTTTGTCACTCTGTCTATTACGATAAACAACACCAGGTTTTTAAATAATTTTTTTTTAAATTTTTTGTTGGCCTGAGCAAAAACAGTGTTTTTTTTTATTGGAATGAATGAGTTATTAAATAAATTAAGCTGAGAAATTCGCTTGCGCAAATTTTGCCAAGGTGAGCTTGTTGTATACTGAATCATAAAAGTACCTATTTTGCCGATAGACACACCTCTGTAATTTACAATATTCTGCTCACTATATGCCAATCCACTACTGCCTAGCTTTGATGCTAGTAATATCGCATTGCGCTCAGCTATTGACCATAGTTTTGAAAGAAATACTATCAACACGAAGTTGAGTATAGATAGTGAAATGTTTTGTAGATTTTTAGTAAAACCTTGTGCGTATGAAAACAAATCGTGGTGAATATTTTCATAATCTGTGTATTGATAATTTAAAAATACCGTAAACCTTGCAAAAAAATATATAATTTTATATACTTATTATAAATTTGTATTAATCTGTGAAGGGGAACTCAATTCGCATATCATATACGAGTATTATTTTAAGGTTCCGACAGCATAGCTTCATCATAGCTTCAGGGTGTGTGTAATACGAACACCATCTGGATTTTTAGTCTGCATCAATAAACGCAGGTTGGGCAATTGTAGATACGAACTGTTTTGAAAGAATTGAATACTGTAAACAGATTTAATTTCAGTGAAAGTCAGTGAAAAGGGTGTAATTTTGTAGCAGTGGAATTTTGTTCTACAACACAGCAACTTTCATGAAATTTTGTATTCACAGACACATCAATTCTTAACAGCGAAAATTAAGCTATTTTTTTTGGTTTTTATATGCTTGAAAACTAAATTCTTTCAGTATTTCTGATTCTTTTCAAATTAAGTCATTTCACCACTTGGATTTGGATTGTCACAATGCGGGCAACACTGAAATTATTCTCTTAAAAAAGTGATGCCATAATGTTGCCAAAACATTCAACACTGAGGGCGCTGTCTCAAATTATGATGTCATGATTTTGGTTACCTAGAACATCAGAAATGTTGAAAATAATGTTGTTATTCTAAGACTTTAAAATTATTTTACTTCCGTAACATCTGAAACCATTTTCGCAAATTTTCTATGCACAACAAACAAACAAAATAGACAGTCTTTATTCTCTACCACCAAGTGGGTATGAGTATTTGAAGTCAGTATTCTCGGGCGTACATCCGGGCCATTTCACCACCTGGCAACCATCAGGTGAAAACAAAGGTCGAAAACTTTCAGACAACAGTACTTTGGGATATAGTAGTAAACAGTGCAACAAGACGATCCCTACATGTGCAACATGTATTACCCCCCAGTAATTTGTTTGCTCAGGATTACTTTAAACTTGAGTTTGTGCTGTTTCTGCAACTTAAGCTGTTTTCACCGGCTCTTTAACCAGTGTTCTACAGCGTGCAGAGCTCATAGAAATACGTGATACCGCAGACTTCTGCGTATATAGTAGTCTGAATGAGTACAGTGGTGTGCGTCCTAGCAAAGTAGAACATTCTTTGATGTAGCTCCGACCTGTCAAGAATGGTATGATATATGAATAAAAATGAACTAGTCAAGTACTGTATTTACTGGGTTTTGGTTTGCTTATAAGTGAAAAATGAAATCTGAAAATTATATATTCCTTCATAAAAAAAACTTGAATAGTGATTTTCGTGTGTCTTCTGTTCACGGAAAGCTGAATACAGTCGCAAAATTGAATACCTTAATTTAAAAAAAAAAATTGTGCTCATGACATTTCCAAGTGTTTTGCTGCTGTTTCTTCTGGTATTCTTTGTCTTATATGCTTATTGCAACTACAAGCGTGCGAACTAGACTTCTTAACCTAAAACCGTGTGTTTGGATTCTTACTGCTGAGACAACAGTTGGCTCCAGAAGTGGAACCCAGATCGTCTGATGAGCGGTGAACTGAATGGAATACTTGACAGTTAAATAAATAGTTTGTTTGTGTAATGCACAAAAACACTATCAATTTTCATGATCAATGTCTATTTATCAGCTATTGATATCTATTCCAGTTGCCATGGTAATAAAAGTAATAACACATGATCTGATACCTCAAGATTTCATCTTTAATTTGCAAAAATCGGCACGTATACCAGAGTCACCATGGCAACAGACAAATTTTACAGTGCAGCAAATCTTTTGTGTCTAAATTTTTGTAACAACAGAGCCAATTTTTGTTCTTCTTCTTTTGTTGATTCACGAATAACTGTAATTTGTTGGCATTAAAGTCACTGTGGTTTGTCGTGCAATAAATCCTTTAGTGGTTTGCGTCACTGGGGTATTCAAGATAACTGCGACCCCTGTATAATCCTAGCGTGCACTGCATTTCAATATACGACATTACCACGGGTCACTGATTTTGGCATGTCCTGTATCAAGGGTGGATAATAATAAGTGTTCCCAGCTTCTGTGATTACACTAAAGAATCTCATTTTCATCATGGCAACTGACAACATAAAGATTACCAGACAGGAAGTGTACCAAATTTTTCCAGAATATTTATTCATGTGATACCCGCCATTTATAATAATAATAATTTCATTTATTACACCATAATGAAAGTTAACAAATCATTTTAGGCTGTTATGTAATAAATGTTAAAAAACAGTAACAAAAAAGTCTTTATATGACTTGGTTTAGTATGGGGAAATAGTATGAATCAGGCATTGTACCCGAAATAACTTTAATTTCCTGTGAAACAAATTTTCGCAAATTTCGTGATTCAGTGAAAATTTTTAATTTTGTATCAGTAAAAATGTCTGTGAGGTCCCCTGCCATTCACAAATGTCTTCAATTCATACACATTGGTTGCATGGGACTCATATCAAACCTGACAACATTTGTACTTCAAAATTAAAGAACCAATAAATAATAATAATAATAATAATAATAAAAGTTAATGAAATCTGATATTAGACTGTAGTCCATGGCATATCTGAATTAGTCTCTTGTTTGCCATCGTATTCCCATCGAAATCATCATCCAGGGGTTGAAAAAAAATACTGGTTGTCCACATAAAAATGTCTAATAAAATTTTCATGGATTTTTAATGTTATCAAATATTACAAATTACTGCTTAACACATATCTGGAAGTTTAAAACTTTTCAATCTTTTTTCAATGAAATGATAATACTGCCCTAACAATAAATATGATTTCTGAAAAAAAATTAAATAAATGATTGTTACAATGGGCAACCAATTTTAAATTTTTTTGTCTTATGGGGCAACCAGGCAACTGCTAATTTTGAACCTTAGTGATGCAACATGTTGCTCATATTTATGTAATTTCTATATCTTCATACATTTTGTACTGGCTCTAAATTTAATCAAAATTAGGGAAATATGGTTTTAGTCTGAATTTTTATTCTAAACAATACTGTTTACTGCTTTAATGTTAATTTTGCGAGTCAGTAAAGACTTCTGTGCAGTACAGTGAATTTAGTAGCACAGGAGAATTCATTTGCGGTTTTTAAGACGGTGAGTCTGAATGCTCTCTCATTATCGACTCACTAAATTTGATAGCATTGAAAATAAAATAGTTTACGGAATGTTGTTCTGAAGTGTGAGGTATGATGTTCTTGAAATGAACTAGTTATTTCTGCTGTTGCATAGTTCTTCAAATTTCCATTTTAGCATCTAGTGAATAAAGTGGGACTTCATGTAACACCAATACAATGATCTCTTTGCCCTTTTTGCTACACAACGCTGAAACTACAAACATTGTATGCCAAGTCTGTTCTCTTGGATTAGTGCCAATAACGTACTGTACTGTTACTATAACAGTGATGTATGTCCACTGTGGTATGTTAGCTGGTTTTATCTGTTGCCGCTTTCTTCATTTCATGTAGTAATTCACACATTCAATAGGAATGTGTAATCCGTTTCATCCATTACGTTCAATTTTGCCGGCAAATTGGACCTGTAGTATTCATTAATTTCAATGTGTTTGTGTTTGTAAACTGTCGCAATAAACATCTACTAATTAATATTACACTACATAAACAATATGCTATCAAGCAAGTTAATTTGTTCAGCAGAAATTATAAAGGGCATAAGCTGTAATTTTAGTCTCTGTTCGAACGAACACTGAAAACAGAAACTTTGTGTTTTGATTTATGTGCGTCTGTTCGTCTACACGTGTATAATTGGCCTGCCACAGATGATCACATTCAAACTTCACATATGCATCTTAGGATACATATGCACGTCCATTCATTTTATGATCTTGAACATCTTTCCCCCCCCCCCCCCAGATCGGATTCAAAATGGCTGACTGGTGACCATTTTGTTTTAACAAATGTTGTCATATCCCTGACAAATAGATATGAATCATTCAATATGTCACACATGTGCACATGTATTCATTTGACAGTCCAATTTAAAATGGCCAAATGACAGCCATTTTAATGTTAAAAATTCATCAAAATCAAGTATTTCTGTAATTCTGGATCTGGATATCCCTGTTGCACATGGACAGATTTTGTTCAAACTTGTTATGTACATTGAACATTATAGGACCTTGATGCGTGTCATTTTTTTTTTAGATCGGATTCAAAATGGCCAATTGGTGGCCATTGTGTTTTAGTGAATTCAGTTCTGTCTTTGGCAGCAACTAAGATGGGTAGCTGTGCATACTTTCATGTAAACATCACCTAGACAACTGAAAAATAAATTTATATGTGAAACAATAATTCATTGCTGCTGTTTGCACGCATTTCATGAATTGGCTGTTTACTTGGTACATCGATTTTCATTTTTACATAAATTTAAAAATATGCTAAATAATTTTGCCCATGGCCCTTATTGGAGATAAATGATGTTTTGCTGCTGGTAGAATACTATATATTTCAGAACATGCTAAATAAATGCAAATAGACAGAATTCAAAAAAAAAAAAAAAAAAAAAAAATACTACAAGGTAAAGTACATACAGTTGCTGACTAAGATAACATGGCATGATTGATGTCAGCTCAAAGCTATGAAAATATTGGCCTGATAAATAACGTAGTGCCTATCTCAAGATGTTCTTCTGCGAGTACTTTGAGAGCAGCTTTCATTAGTATTATCAAATACTCACTCATCTGGGGGCTACTAAATTCATATTCATATTCATAGTAGCTGTCTAGCGAATTTTGGGTCGTTCTAAATTTTATCAGCCGTCGTAATAAAATAATGTATTCCTAGACCACTTTAATTGCAGTATAGAATCAGGTTCACACACTTTGCTTGTTGTGGGAATTTTCACCAACTTTGTAAATCATGGGAATCATTACAAACTTTGTATTTTTAAGAAATTAGGGGAATGTTGTTGCAATGGTTTTTGAGAATTTTGTTGCAATGGTTTTTGAGAATTTTGTTGCAATGGTTTTTGAGAATTTTGTTGCAATGGTTTTTGGGAATGCCTTGAATTTACTGTAAATAGGATTTGTCACAGAAAAGTTTACAATATTAGTTATGGTGTTATATATGCTCGATTAAAAACATACATAAACCAAAAATACATTTAATATACATGGATTATTATAAAATATGATTTCTTTTGACGATAGACATACCTCAAGAATTAACATAAGTGTATGTACAATATGAGACTGATTGATTTAAATTTTTAACTCTGTTATCCTTAAATATCAGCGGGACATGAAAGTTGTTAACATTTTTGGTTCAGAACGATATAGGTTCTATACTCTGTATGTCTGTCTGACTTGCTACTCCAATTTCTCCTGACTCACATTGACTGGTTTGATTGAAAACTTGACGTCAAGTTGGCATATAAACAATTACGCTCTAGCACATGTTTAATCAATTAGATTGCCCCTGTCTGCTAGCTTTCTTATCATGTCAGTGTTACCGGTATCTATATTAAATACACAGTGACACCGTCTGTCTTCAGATTGCATTATTATCTTCATGTATCCCGGTGAGAAAGAGCAGAGGATTCTAATTTTTTTCTGTGTGCAATGTTTTGTAACTCATCTTATCATAAAAGCTGGGATTTAGATATTGATCATCTGTTAAAGATCATTTTTAACTTAAAGTCGAAAAAAACAGCTTGAAAGAAAAAAAAAACTCTATGCCAAACCCAAGATGATCTGTTAGTACTTTAGTGTGAAACAATTCACTTAGAATTAGGCAGTCGTGAGACATGTTAGCTTTTATTCTCACCTGTTTGAGCTGTTGTGTGTTTGTTGTGTCGTTAAAAATATGACAAATATGTGGTTAACATATGGTTTATGGCAGGTGTCTGGTTAACAGAGAGTTTGTTTGACAGGTATATGGTTAACACAGGGTTTGTTTGTGACAGGTGTCTGGTTAACACAGGGTTTGTTTGTGACGGGTGTCTGGTTAACACAGGGTTTGTTTGTGACGGATGTCTGGTTAACAGAGTGTTTGTTGATGACATGTGTCTGGTTAACACAGGGTTTGTTTGTGACGGGTGTCTGGTTAACACAGGGTTTGTTTGTGACGGGTGTCTGGTTAACACAGGGTTTGTTGATGACAGGTGTCTGGTTAACACAGGGTTTGTTTGTGACATGTGTCTGGTTAACACAGGGTTTGTTTATGACAGGTGTCTGGTTAACACAGGGTTTGTTTAAGACATGTGTCTGGTTAACACAGGGTTTGTTTAAGACATGTGTCTGGTTAACACAGGGTTTGTTTATGACTGGTGTCTGGTTAACTCAGGGTTTGTTTATGACAGGTGATCAGTGCATGTGTAATTCTTGTTTTGCATTGCTGACACTTACATCTTTATTTGTACCGTATTGTTATTTTAACACAGTAAACCTATTTTGAGGTTAAAAAAAGTTCTTAAAAGAAAATGGTTTTATCAGTAGTTACTGATACTTTCTCCTGACACCTTCAGAATAAAGATATCAGAATACTGATTGTAACACTGCATTTGTAGTCTGTGCATTCTTCATGCTTGGTTACAGGGTTCACCATGTGGAACGATCCATTATAATGGTGGGAGTGACATACTAATTGCAGGGGCAGATATGACATACACGCTTTACGGTTTGATTTAATTTGTCATTATCAGTACAGAAAACACTCATCTTTGAACAAATTCATCATCTGCAAGTCATCATGTTTTCAATTACGTTTAACCTTGTGAATGCCGTATTTTTACCACCAATAAATAAATTTTCACAGTCTACTGGTCATCAAAACTTTTGAAAAAAACAACGAGAAAACATGTTCTCAAAAAGTGTGTTAAAAGGATGTTACTGTTCAGTGTTTATTACAGTAACCCAATTGGCCATATGCATGATCCCTAAAGGTCACACATCCTGGTAGTGAGTGGTACCTACAATTTTGTAAAGGTCCCAAATCTTGGGGGTATAAATTCACTATCGATTAGAATTTCTCAAAGCATTTTTCCCAAGATGCATGCAGTTGGCGTTCTAGTTCAAAACATGGCAAGAATTAAGGTATAATAATAAAAATTATTGCTTTTGTAGTGAAATAATACCCCCCAAAAGTACCAGGATGTGTGACTTTTAGAGGTCATACATGTATGCATATATGGCCAATGAGAGGCACTACAAATTTTACTCCCAAAGTTATGGACAACATACAGCACTGTGGTTGTCAATGTATTAAAAACTTGTTGTTTTGGGTTTTCAAAGATTATTTTCTGCTCAGTGATTTCTGTACTTGAGAACTTCACATGTTTACACAGTGCAATTACAAGCTAAATTCTGTCAAAACCACACCCTATCTAAACTGGAAACCTACTGAACATGTACAGAACACTTCTGGTACAGTGTCACTTTAAAGCCAATGTGACACATCAATGATTTTTCATGAGAAAAATGGACTCAAAAGAAACATACATTGAAAAAGTTACCTTGAAAAACATCTCAATATAGTTGAAGAATATGAAAACGATGGAAATCTGTAGCTACAAAATGTTGTTTGTACCTTTAATAGTCACCAATGGCCACATACAGTCTTCATTTTGTTTTCATGAATAGCTATCTTCCCAGCATTCACCTAGCTGACCCTACTTGAATTCAGGGATTCTATTTTGCCTCAACATCCCAACAAAATCAGATACGTTAAAGGGTACACTGCTCGTCAGTACCTTATTCATCGCACCACAGAACTCATTCTGTGAACCAAACAATTACCCGTACCATTTCAGTAGGTTTAAGCAGGTTTCGCTGCATTTTTTTAGCCTTAAATTGTGCAGATTTTCCATTATCTTCCTCTAAGTACAAGTAAAGTAGACGCACAGTAGGCGGTCTTATTTGAAGCCAGCCATAGTCGTGCATGTTTGTGGATGTCTCGGCACTGATTCTATTATGTAAAAATCGTCTGCGGCTGTTTTCATGCTGTAGTTTGTTCATTACAAATTTATAACTTCACCGTATACATTATTTATTGCGAAGAAGACAGATTATCATAAATAAAGATGCACTTAGATGTGCTGATGAGTATTATTCTATTTTTAGAAATATAGAACTGACGAACATTCAGAACTTAGGCAAAGAAAGAAAATTGATGAAGATGAAATTGATTACGCTTCTTCTCCCAAATTAAACCTGCAGTGTATTTTTCTGCGTTTTCTACTAATTTATTCTCTTTTTTTTTTTTAAATTGACATCTTTCATAGAAGAAGCCCTTTTCACTGTATCAGTTTTTTATGCCAATTCTAGTCATGCACAATGTATTTTTTCGCTTAAAAAAGTGGGAACTACAAATGGTATTTGTATTTCTGGCAGATATTTTATACTCTCGCTTTGTCTCTTCTGCAGTGTCATTATGTTCATTTTATTTTTTATCAAACTTGATAAATATTTTTGTCAAAAAGCAATCGAAAAATTGTCAGTTTGGTTTCTCATACCGTATATTTTTTCCTCGTTTTCCTTTACTCATTTTTTCTTGTCAGTTTGGTTTGATTTATGACATTGGAAAATATTTGTTAAAATTTGATTAACAAGCTGTTGAATCTTAACTCCTTGTCTGTTTGTGTATTTCTAATGAAAGACTGTCTTCTCGTTTGTCTTTTTAACCAACAATACTTGTCATTATATTGACTTGAACTTAATTGAGGCATGGCTGGCGATTGATGTCCAAAAAGTTTGCCAAGGTGCCCTTTGACAACTACAGATCTTCCTGTATTATTTATAAGGAAAATTTTGTCTTGAAACTAGGTGTCCTCTCAACTCAAAGGTCATTCAGATCATTCATATCCCTACAGCTTCAGTATGTAATGTGCAGCGAAAGGTTTAGAATCGTCGCCCATCTACAAGGAGATTGTGGGTTTGACTCCCACGGTCGGCTGCACACTTAGTGGTGAAAGAAAAAGTACATTCTGCCCTCTTGCTGCATGTGTATTTGGACGAATGGCGTTCTTTTGGAGGGGATGTAAAGCTGTCGATCCTGTGTACTAGCTGTTGCTATTTTCAGTGCACATAAAAGATCCAGTTCTTCTTTTTGCAAAGAATAACAGTTTTTGCGGGACAACTGGTAAAATACATGTGTATGCTTAGGTTGTGATGTCCCTCATTTCTGAGTCTGTAATTTGTCCCAACCTGTTGACCAGAAATGATTGTATGAGTTAGTAATATGCATCTTTAATCCAATAAATGATGAATGAATGAATGAATGAATGATTACTGTACAATCATTAATTTTCATCAATAATTAATTTCACTAATATGATTTCATATTTTCTGGATTTTATGATCACAGATTTCTCCATAAATATAAATTTTATTGTAATTTTTACATGTTAATATTAATTAACTTTAGCAGATAGATGTCGTGTAAATCAGTGAAATTAGCAAAATTAAAACTCACTGAATAATTAATGTTATGATAATATCATTCCCCAGTGGAAAGGGACGACCTTGTCCCTGTAACTACATCATAAACATATCACTTTTCAAAAAGTATAAAAAAAATGATCATATTTTTCATGATCTCACCTTAATAATCATGGCATTTAATCACACCTTGGAGATGCGACTTTATCGCTGTGTAATTCCACATTGCATACTTGTGTCCATAGCACTGGGGACTGTAATTGATGGTTTATATAACTGTTAGGATTGAGTCTAACACGTGACTTATCGTACACTGTAACAACATAAATCTTTGCATCAACCTTTGCATTTATTGATCAATAAGTAACTTTGAAACTGACAACAGTTCTTCAATTTTTCTCACCAATTTTGGTGAACTTGTATCTCATTTAATGTATCAGAAGAGTATCTCCAATTGAGGTGTCGGTAAACAAACAATTGTATTTCCCATATTTGGTCCATATAAAACATATAAGCTGTATATTAAATCATTAAAATATACTATATTTTGACCATAGAAAATATCTGTGTAGTTCATGTAAAGGCCTACTCTACAAATTTGGTATTGTATATTGGATTTATTAAAATACATGAATTTTGGCGATAGTTTCGCATTTGTCATTTACGTAAGCACATACGCTACTAATAAAGAGAATACGTATATAATAATTTCATTAAGCAATGTGGACTTTTGATAATCTCTACACTACCTAAAATTTATCACATAAACTTTTTTGACTAGCCATGAAAAAATGGTTCAAAATCACAAAATATAAAATATATATTAAATTATATTTTGAAACCCCCAAACAATGTTACAAAATATGTTTACCTGTTTTTTTATTTACTTTTTTTTTTATAAAAAAGCTTTTAGAATATGTACAATTTGTCATTGATGCTTGTCAAGTGAAAATGACTCAACCCTTTGGTACCATATACAAAATTATTTTGTGAAGTCTGCTTCACTTTATGAAATGTTGATAAAAATTGACAAACCTTTTGATCAAAAACTAAAAGCAATAACTGAAATTGTCTGTATGGTCCAATAATGGTGATGAAATTTACTGAAAAATATTTGCGTTAAATTTTGGGTGAAAAAAATATCTGCCACTCAAAGGATTGAAACGTTAGTCTGCATGCACATCTATAAGCAATGTATACGAGTATTATGCTTAATGTCATGTGACCCGCATTGAACATGACACTACAAAGTGACTGGCGCTTCATTAAAAAGAGCATGCATGGAACATGAAGATTTCCCTTGAATTCACTTTCTTAATTTTTACTATGTTATTTTATCACATCTTTAATCTATGATGTGAGCTCTGCGATAAACGGCTGTTTATGCTTTAGTATTGTCATAATGTTATCTCATGCGAAGCGTAATTACCGACTTTTCCTTCTCATGCTGGTAGTTTCATCCATATGCTGCATGGTAACTAAGCAACTACCATCACCGTGGCTGAAATTTTATCTTTCTCACTTTTATTATCTGCAATTTGTCCTTGTTTCTCTCATTCACTGTTCTTGTCGCTTTCAAAATACGTTGTGATTCATAAATCTCTGTTATGAAATTACAGCCGCTATATTAGTGTAATATTGGATGGCGTTTATTTCATATAGCAAAAGGTTACCTATCAAAGGGAATTTGAAATTTATGCGTTATTAACTTGTTTTCTAGACTTTTTTTTTCCTGCTGGGTTCTTGCATATAATCAGAATTAACGTCAAAACATTTTCTGACACTGACACTGTTGACCTTGTCAGAATCTTTGAAAAATTACACAATTTTTGTAAATTTATTAAGATTTTTAAGCTTATCGTTTGAGGGCGCTATAATGCCACAAGGTGGTGCTATTCTCGAAAGTGGAGCTACATCACTGAACGTTCTATGTTGCTAAGACGCGCACCACTGCACCATGTATTTCTATGGTCTCTGCGCGAGCTGCTGTGGAACGCCAGTCGAGGAATCGGTGAAAACAGCTAAAGTCTAGTAAATAACACAAACTCAACTTCGAGGTAATTCTGAGCACCCAAATTTATATATTATACGCTGTTCAGGAGGGTCTCAGCAACTTTCCCAAAGTTCATTTTCTGAGAGTTTTCGGCTTTTGTTTTCAACTTGATGTTTGACAGGCTGTGAAAATGCTTGTTTTCCTGA
This sequence comes from Saccoglossus kowalevskii, assembly GCF_978046115.1. NCBI lineage: Eukaryota > Metazoa > Hemichordata > Enteropneusta > Harrimaniidae > Saccoglossus > Saccoglossus kowalevskii. The sequence goes on along the minus strand of NC_140661.1, from coordinate 21,172,756 downwards.
AATATAGAGCGAGTAACAATTACTATAAAATTACAAGAAACATTTTTTGTCAGGGAGATCCAGCATGTTTTTTGAACTGTGAATATTTTGTTAGGATCTAAGAAACAAACCACAACATTTTCCTTTATTTTCTGAAAAACAATGCTTGCGTTAATTTAAAGCTGAATTCAGTGTTTTTCTGTGAAAATGTATTATTCCACTCAATTATTCAACTTCACGACCATCATTTGGAGCGTCAAAATTTTTGGTGCAACATTTTGTTATTATTAAAGCATTTTTCTATAATTCTTCATTAATTTTGAACCAAATGAAAAAAAATTTCTCCTAGCTACTAATCTCAACCAAATTTTTTGGAAAAATAATTAAACAAAATTGATAAAAAATTAAAATTTTGTGAAAGGTGTCAACAAATTGTTACTTTGTCCCAATTACGAGATCTTACTAAAACTAGAACTGAGGTAAAAGTAGAACGCATGAATGCGTGAGAAACCAATTAAATGCATATACAGTGTTTGCAGACGATAAAGATTTTCAACTAACTTCATTACTTTGCTGTGATTTTCAGTGAATCCAAAAGAAGGTTATTGCTTTAACAAAGCCCTTGAGAAATTGTTTCAACACCACAACTGTTTTTGTTTACTTTTTTGTTTGTCCAAATTTATTGTCCTCATGATGCAATGCTCAGTGACGTAATGTTAAACAAACATAATTTTAAACAAACAGAATCATAAATGTCACCATTAATTATTATCAAAGTTTTTTAGCTCCGCTGTCGACTTTGTCGAGCGGAGCTTATCATATGAGTGATTGTCCGTCGTCGTCCGTCGTCGTCGTCGTCCGTCGTCCGTGTCAATGTTTTACTTTTTCGACTTCTTCTTGAAAACTACAAGCCTAAATGCTTTGATACTTGGTGTATATGTACCTTGGGTAGACCTCTCTTAGGTTTGTTCATTTCATGTTGATATCTTTAATTCTCTAATTTTGGTGAATATTTTTGTCATTTTTGGTAAAAACTGATATTTTCGACTTCTTGTTAAAAACCGCAAGTGCAATTGCTTTGATACTACATATATAGGTACTACATGTGGATCTCTCTCAGATTTGTTCATTTCGTGATATCTTTAATTCTCTAATTTTGGTGAATATTTTTGTAATTTTTGGTAAAAACTGATATTTTCGACTTCTTGTTAAAAACCGCAAGTGCAAATGCTTTGATATTACATATATAGGTACTACATGTGGACCTCTCTCAGATTTGTTCATTTTGTAATGATATCTTTAATTCTCTAATTTTGGTGAATATTTTTGTCATTTTTGGTAAAAACTGATATTTTCGACTTCTTGTTAAAAATCGCAAGTCCAATTGCTTTGATACTACATATATATGTACTACATGTGGACCTCTCTCAGATTTGTTTATTTCGTGATGATATCTTCAATTCTCTAATTTTGGTGAATATTTTTGTCATTTTTGGTAAAAAGTGATATTTTTGACTTCTTGTTGAAAACTGTAAGTCCGATTGCTTTGATATTACATATATAGGTACTACATGTGGACCTCTCTCAAATTTGTTCGTTTTGTGATGATATCTTCAATTCTCTAATTAATTTATTTTGGTGAATATTTTTGTAATTTTTGGTAAAAAGTGATATTTTCGACTTCTTGTTAAAAACTGTAAGTCCGATTGCTTTGATACTATTCATATTGTTCATTTTCTAATGATGTCTTCAGTTCTTTAATTGAAATGTGCATTGCTAACAGCGGAGCTATCTCAGCCGATAGGCTGCTTGTTAAAGTTTGGTGTGAAAATATTTGCATTTTCAAATTCTTTTTGATAATTCTAGTTTGCGTTGATTTGAAAATCTGATGTTTGTCGTGGTAATTAATTTGTTGACAATGGAGTTATATTTTTATTGGTACTGTTTCATTTAATTGGCGTCATTGTTGTAAGTGTTTGTACGGCTGTTGTCAAACATTATGTGTGATAGGTTTCTGCTGAGTCTAATGGTCATTTAATCGCAGGTCGTACATGCAAATTAGTATGTAAAATAACTTGGTAATATAGAAAAGGCTCTTGCTGTTTACGAACACGTGATAGCTTCTTTCAGTCATCCAGTCTGTTACCATCCAACCGATTGTACCCATGAAATAAAGTTTTGATTTTGAAGTATTAATTATGCAAATTAGTCTGTAAATAACCTGTAGAAAGAGTGTTATTGTAATAATCAACTCATTTTTTCATGTTTCTTTGTGTTCTTTTTGGCAAACCACCATCTTTTCTTTGGTGACATGACTTTGTGTATATTTATCCTTGTTTGAATTGTCTTGTTTTTGCTTTTAACTATACATAGCGCAAAACTCGATGAGTTTGCAAATTTGATTATTGCTGAGAGGCCTGATTTCTTCTCTGTGTACTGCTCACGTAGTGCGATGGGGAGAACTCAACATCCCAAGGCAACGTCTTGTGATACAGTTAATGAAATATACATACGAGTTGTGTTTCTGTGTAACCTTATAACCGTAAGGTAACTAGTTCGATGACTCCAATTGTGTGGTTGGTGTGAGCGTGATTGATTTGTCGATTTCATTTGCTTTCAATTTTACTGATTGTACTCTGCAACGTTTTTACTTGTACGACAGAGTGAAATGTTCACATTAATATTTTTTTTTCAAATTTTTCAATTTCAATTAAAATTAGAAAAATAAGCATGTCACCAGATTGTTTTCGAACGTCTTGGGAACAGAAACAAAATCTTTTTTTTTATGTCTGGTTTTTTCACATTCAATAATTGATCTATTTTATTGCAACAATGCCTGTTTTTGTAACTACTCAGATTCCTACTGAATACTGGAAATTGATCGCATGGTTTCACTTCGTAACGCGCATATCGTGGATGCATTCATGCAAATTCAATGCTGCATTGCTGCCTTGGGCACTAAACCACACTGTCAAGCGTACTGCTCTTCAACCACTTTACGTTCTATGATGATACAGTAGAATTACCACGTCATTAGGGATTATGCACTGTGTTCATCTTCGCTTGTATTCTTGCTTTTGTCACAGTACTGTTAAGAAGAATTTTCTTGTTTGTTTTCATTCTATCATGTTTTATTCTGTATAAACCCTTCAAACCGTAATTTCTTACTTGACATACTGGTAACAATATTTATAAGAACCATACAGAAATGTCAACAGTTTTACAAGTACTTATATTTACTACTAAGATGGGGTCCGTAATAAAAATGAGAATAAGGTCAATAATAGAAGTGAGGGACAGCACAATAATAAAAGTGAGGAACATTTATTTTTACCGGCAAATACTTGCCAGTACTCTGTGATAACTTAAAATTACTACCCAGGAAAACAATGCACGATAACACACACACACACACACCGAGAAATAGGAATCGCTAAAAATTGCCATAATTTCTCTGGATTTGATCTCAAATGCACGCTGAGCGTGAAGCAGCACTGTTGTCAGAACTGAGCATGTGCAGAGGGAAGGCTCTGACAACAACAACTGTTCTAGTTGCGCATGTACAGACAAAACAGTAAATTGTAACCTGCTTCTTAATTAAAGGAAGCTGTCAAGTGCATCTTCATGTAGTGTGAAAATTCTGATGACTGACTGCGTTGTTCACTCTACGTGCTAGTGAGGTTATGTACATTTTGTAGCTGAGAAAAGATGAAATCCTCATTGGGGGGTTGACATTATGAATACTAAGACTTTCCCAGAGTTAGATATCTATATAATAACATAATTAATATTAATATCAAGGCATATCTGCAAGGTTTTTTTACTGTTATTATTATCATTTTTATGTTACTATTTTATTTATTTATTTTCCCGTCCTCACTTTATTATAATTCAACTCAAGATCCTATAAAGATACAATATCAATAAAGTTTATTATTATTATGCATCTATCACCGTAACGGCATAAGTTACAGCGTGCCATAATTTTGCGTTATTTTACAGAGTATTTTCATCCTACCATATTAGGAAATGCGAATTCCAAATATGGAATGATTACGTGCGTAAGCGTCCTCCAATAATAAAAACAAACATGGCTGCCACCAGGGTTTGACCGGACTCCATACAGAGAAGTTCGCTGATTCTGTTCTAAACTTTTTAGATTTCGGCATTTCGGCTACGTGTACTATAAAGTGCTTACTGTAAAACATGTCTTTTTAGCGAGCATGTTATTTTAACTAATTTAGCTAATCTGTAATTTCGCTAATGTAGCTAATTTGAAATAAAGTATATTCTCACAGTGAGAATTTTAGCTAAATTATGATTCTGTTAAATCACGCATGTAGCCGAATTTGCATGTAGTTATTTTAAAGTGTTTTACTGTAATTTTTCACTGCCAGTAATGTTCGGAATATGAATTCATTTCATTGATAAAGATTAAATTTGTGAAAGTCACAAACACATAGTATAGTAGGACCCCAGTGAACTTTTCACTGATACAACAAAATCTTGATTTTCACTGACTCGTGAAATTCACGAAAACCACGAAATGAAGTAGGTTGAACACCATATAGGAATTACTCTACAGGGCCATTTCAAGATGACAAAATATTGATAAAGAAAAATGACAAAGGTGAGTCCATGCTCAAAATACCGGTAAGTCATGCTGTGATGACCAGCACACAATAAATGAAATTTTTGGTTAATGTTAACTTCTGTTTGAGCTATGCTTTTAATAGAGCAAACATAGTATACATCAAATCAAATGTTTTTACACTATCCACCAAATAAATCTATATATTGTGCAATTATTGACTGATTTGATGTGATTCGTGCTGTTTCTATAAGATTTGGGAACGTAGCTGTGTCACTTACAAAAAGATGGTTGGGGGAATACGCTTGATTTAGCTTGATACTTAATTACTTTATTAAGCGTGAAATTAACTTCCTAGGGATAAATTTGAGTCGTGCATTAAAAGCCACTTTACACAATAAATAAAACCGAAGTGGCTGCTGTATTTGTGTAAGACTTAATGTCAGGAATCGCATCAGGAATTTTGGCGTGATTTTGTCTGCAGTTTAGACGATTCTGGAGGTTTGTTTTAAAAAGTAAATATTTCTTCTAAATGTTTATCAAAATCTGTAATCAATGAGAAATTCATGTTTATTTTGTCCAAAATTAACAGAAAAATTATAGAAGAATATCAAAAAATGAATAAAATGTTGCACCAACATTTTGGTGAGAAAAATTTTGCCATCCAAAGGGTAATGGTGGGTGAATGCCATGAAAGGTACAAGTAGGATAAAACCTTTACCTGAAGGTCACGTTAGTTTCTCTATTTTCGCTTGACCGAATAAATCTTAGAAAATCCCTGATTCAGTTGTAAAACCACCATAGGCTATTAAATGGCAGATTGGATTTCAAAAGAAAAAAAATCCTGAATTGATTATTCACTGGTGGATGTTTTCGTTGTTTCAATCTATATTCATTCTATATTCAATAATTTCAGAAAATATTATATATGTTAGAATGTGATGATATTGATTAAAGGATTTTTAAATTATTAATTTGTCATAAAACACTCACATTTTCTATAAAACGGTTTAAATATCATTTTTGTCTTCCAAACGCTTGCTTTGTTTCCATATATTTTGATTGAAATTCTTCTTGCATTGTAAGTCAAGATATATAATTACCATCAAATAGTTTTCTTGAAAGTAAAATGCTGAGCATTTTAACAATTTTTGTTAGGCGGGGCATGACTTAAATTGAACCTCATATGAAGTATATGAAGTTATTAACGACTAATCGCATAACATACTGGTAATTACGGTACTGATGGTGTGACTGGATTTCAAACCTTAGCAACAGCTGTTGTCATGAAGGTGTACCAGATTGAATAGAAAAAACAACTGTACTCGATATTTCAATTTCATGAACCCTGCATGGTAGCCGAGTTTAATAATTCAATTAATGATAATTGGAGCAAATCATTCAACACTGATGTCGTATTTTATTAATAATATTTCATATTCTCAAGGGGGGGTCTGTGAGTTGTATTTAATATCAAGATTGGAGTGTGCACAGGAGTTCACCAAGATCAATCACCCAGATGGTTATTACTGTTGAATTCTACATCCATCACTGTCACGACCTTAAACCCACCTGGAATCGAAATCTAATTTATATAGTAAATCCCAGTACTTACAATCATGATTGTTTTTGTTCAGGCTGTTTTTGATAGTTTCTTTAATTAAAATTTGAATAATGATCACAAGTTTTTATTGTCATTGCTCACACCATTAATTCAGAATGTACTTTGCGTATGACCTCTAAAGGTCGTACATCCTGGCATTTTGCAGGTATACTGTTATTTAACAATTTAACCTCAGTTAAGCTTCGCTGACAATCTTTTGCATTTTTTTTTTTGAAACGTAATTGATCGTGAATGTTTCCACTTCAAAAGTACCAGGATGCATGACCTTAAGGGGTCACACATAAGAACTATTATGGGAACTTGTCTTTTTTTTCCATCTGTCGCATTCTTAAGTAAATCAGGATTCTGAATCAATACTGGCATGAAGAAAGAACTTTTTAAATGGTTTTACAATTGATTATTTTCCATGTATTAAAATATAGCACCACCAACTAGTCTCGGGTTAACAAACTTTTCCAAGAAAATGTTACAGTTGTGTCATCATAAACAGTATCAATGAGATCCCCCTTACATTAATATTCATTTAAACTTGATAATAAACATTACAAGTCCAGATTGTGTTAGCATTTGCATTCATGTAATAAGCAGCCACTACTGGTTCACATTCTATTGTTCATATTTTTGTAGTTGCAGTGCTCGCTGTTTCTACCTCGTAGCTAACTGATTTCTTTGTAGTTGCAGTGCTCGCTGTTTCTACCTCTTAGCTAACCGATTTCTTTGTAGTTGCAGTGCTTGCTGTTTCTACCTCATAGCTAACCGATTTCCTTGTAGTTGCATTACTCGCTGTTTTTACCTCTTAGCTAACAGATTTCTTTGTAGTTGCAGTGCTCGCTGTTTCTACCTCTTAGCTAACCGATTTCTTTGTAGTTGCAGTGCTCGCTGTTTCTACCTCTTAGCTAACAGATTTCTTTGTAGTTGCAGTGCTCGCTGTTTCTACCTCTTAGCTAACCGATTTCTTTGTAGTTGCAGTGCTTTCTGTTTCTACCTCATAGCTAACCGATTTCCTTGTAGTTGCATTACTCGCTGTTTCTACCTCTTAGCTAACAGATTTCTTTGTAGTTGCAGTGCTCGCTGTTTCTACCTCTTAGCTAACCGATTTCTTTGTAGTTGCAGTGCTTGCTGTTTCTACCTCATAGCTAACCGATTTCCTTGTAGTTGCATTACTCGCTGTTTCTACCTCTTAGCTAACCGATTTCTTTGTAGTTGCAGTGCTCGCTGTTTCTACCTCTTAGCTAACAGATTTCTTTGTAGTTGCAGTGCTCGCTGTTTCTACCTCTTAGCTAACCGATTTCTTTGTAGTTGCAGTGCTTGCTGTTTCTACCTCATAGCTAACCGATTTCCTTGTAGTTGCATTACTCGCTGTTTCTACCTCTTAGCTAACAGATTTCTTTGTAGTTGCAGTGCTCGCTGTTTCTACCTCTTAGCTAACCGATTTCTTTGTAGTTGCAGTGCTTGCTGTTTCTACCTCATAGCTAACCGATTTCCTTGTAGTTGCATTACTCGCTGTTTCTACCTCTTAGCTAACCGATTTCTTTGTAGTTGCAGTGCTCGCTGTTTCTACCTCTTAGCTAACCGATTTCTTTGTAGTTGCAGTGCTCGCTGTTTCTACCTCTTAGCTAACCGATTTCTTTGTAGTTGCAGTACTCGCTGTTTCTACCTCATAGCTAACCGATTTCCTTGTAGTTGCATTACTCGCTGTTTCTACCTCATAGCTAACCGATTTCTTTGTAGTTGCAGTCATGCTATTTCTACCTGTAGAGCTACCTCTATCAACTATTCCTTGTTCTTGTAGAAATACAGACTAACAGTCACCTTGTTTTTCTACTTTGTAATAATTGAGTCACGCTGCTTCTACCAGCACCTACTAATTCTGACAATATGATATGGTAGGGTTGGGGTTGGGGGGGTAAATTAGTATATGTTTAGTACTTTTGATTGACGTTTTCTCACTTACTGTTTTTATTTACAGGTAACTTCATGTTTTTTCTGCTGTTCATGTCTGGGTGGTTACCATGTGACCATGCAGAGTGTGTATCGCCAGAGGTACATTACTTGGGGTTTGCAACTACGGTGACATGATACCAAGATCCCGTTATAATTTCGCTCTCGCATAAGCGTTCCAACTCAGAAAAATGCGAACGCGCATGCCCGAGGTAACTCGGTAACTGAGATGTCCAGGTGAATCAAAATAGCTGCCCACGATATGAGGGATTACGAGAACTATATTTTCTGTACATTTTCGATGTATTACATTTTTCACTACGATAGTGGCAAGAAAAGTTTTATTTTTTCATTACAAACCTTGAACATTGATATATGTCATGTCAGAAGGTCGTAGCCTCAGTCTCGCTATCTACGAGATGAGACTTGAATGGGATCTTGACATGATGTCACCATACAGTACTATGCGAGTTGCAAATCCCAAGTAATGTACCTCTGGTATCGCCTATTGTTACGCATTCGTAGTTTATTCTGTGTAGTGCAAATCCTCTCATGACAACAAAGTATTTTTAAACAGAAAATTGAAGTGTCTGTGTCATAAATTCTGTTTATCTTTATCACAAATTGGACCATCCTTTCGGGAGGGGGGGGGGGGTGTCAACTCAAATATTGGGGGTCAGGGTAGCAGAATTTGGGTTTAATGCAATCCCTGGTTGCCAGGGAGATTGATAGAGAGGTAGTGATATTCCTGATGAATTTTGGTTAAATTTATACCTTTAATCTTAAAGTTTTTGTTTTTTCATGTTTCTCTGTTATTTACTGCAATTCAGAGACGTCTTTTCTATTCTAATTTTAAAACGTATCATTATTGTGGATTTCAACTGTGGGTTTTTTATTGTTTGTTGTTGAAAATTTGTAAATTCGATTGGCAGATGAAATTAATTTATTTATAGCAATGGCTCTAGCTGTTAAAGTGATGAAAAGTACTGATTTTAAATTTCTTTAGGGACGACGTCAAAAGATCGATGTCGGATAAAAAACTTAATTCCTTTAGTTTTTTTCCAAACCCCCCTATCCCCCACTGAAACTTAATTGATAAATATTGATCATGGAGTCAGACTACATTCACCATTAAATACAAATTGATAATCGGACAGTAGTATTGCATAGCAGTTGGCTGTCGGGTGCAGTCAGCTGGCGCATACGTGATAATAAAATAAATACGATATTTAAGATATGGAGGCCGCCATCTTGAATGACGCATAAAACTAAATAAGAGACAAGTTGTGAAACGCGTTTTTCAGATTCCTACAAATCAGGACCAAAATACCAATCTTTCACAAAAATACGGTCCGTTGGGGTTATATTAATAAGCCAACCGATAACAAAATTCGGCCTAATTCGTCGTTTTTGTGTGGAAAAATCCCTTGCATACGATCACCTAATTACGCGAAGAACCTGGAACACTTTCCTGGGGTGTTTAAAACTAAAAATTGGCATTCCAGCTCAGCAGCCAATCAGCGACGGCCTACGGTGTTCGTATGCAAGGGATTTTTCCACACAAAAACGACGAATTAGGCCGAATTTTGTTATCGGTTGGCTTAATATAACCCCAAACAGACCGTATTTTTGTGAAAGATTTGTATTTTTGTCCTGATCTGTAGGAATCTGAAAAACGCGTTTCACAACTTGTCTCTTATTTAGTTTTATGCTTCATTCAAGATGGCGGCCCCCATATAGTAAATATCGTATTTATTTTATTATCACGTGTGCGCCAGCTGACTGTGGTCGGGTGGGTGTAAAAAGATTTTACAAATGCACCTCATTTGACGCACAGATTTACACTCGAACCAACCCATTTTTCTGTTGTTTTTTTCCTTTTTCGGTTATTTCTGTTCATGATTGGATAGAAAAAAAAACGAACTACAAATACTCCAAGATTTTTTTGACTTCATTAAAAAATAAAATCGTTTTTGTAGGATGGAAACTTTTTGAGGTCAAAACCCCCCACCCCCAAACTAAAGGAAATAAGTTTTTTATCCGATATCGATCTTTTGACGTCATCCCTTAACAGCTTCAAACTTGGATGTGTGTCCTTCTTTAATTGTCAACCCATGTGGACCTGTATAACTGTTTAGTAGACAGAAATTTGACCTGCATATTCTCAGTGTCCTCTTCAGGACATTTATTTTATACTGGATTATGTAACTGTGACTTGGTTTGACCTCCGTCATTTGAGTGCTCAAAAAAGTACAAAAATGTTGCTATGATGTTATGTATGTGGAAAAATTATGTTTGTGGCGGCCATTCACCCTTGAGTCGGATAAATGCTTAAAATAAAATGTAGAGTTTACTGCGTGACAGGTCACAGTGATCAGAGATCTCTACAATTCAATTTATTTTGCATCTGCATTCTCTGGCAAATTAAATATTGTAAAAGGAGACGGCGTTTTGAGAGTGACAGGGTGAGACATAATTTACTTTATTAGACCCTGTTTGTGTATCACACGATATGTTTAGGTATTCTTGTTGTTGCCACCCAGTTGAGATTTGACCGAATTATGAATCAACTTGGTTGGTGGCTTCTATAAGAGTAATGAGAGATTTAAAAAAAAGCAATCGCCATCTTGAATCAGTACTGGGAAATCTGTATTAGAAGCTGTATCTCTAATATAAGCAACACCCATTCTTTTTTGAAATGACTGAGAACCAAAAATTCACCATTTTGCATGTGCCTACTAGTTACTTTTAATAGAAGCTACACCCCTTCTGTTGTATTGTACCATTCTAAAAGAAACCATTCTTCCAATACAGAATTTCAAGTACAGTGTACTGTAAAATGACTAATTTTCACTGGGTTTAAATTTCACTGATTACCATTTCAGGCATATTCAGTGGGTTTTAAATTCACGGTTTCGTCATTAAGATAATGTGTTCTATGCTAAATTTTACATATTCACTGTGTTTTAATTTAGCGCATTTTTCAGTCAGCAAAATAAGCTAAATTTAAACCCAGTGAATAATTACCCCCTTTACAGTAACTAGATTAGGGTCAATGTGAGAGGATGGTTTCGAATGATATAAACACTACTTCAGTTATAATCCAGATCTTTTCACCACTATTGCCCTCTTTTCATAGCAAATTCACAAAATAGTCTCGTCAGAAAATCGTGACAAAAATAGCCAAATTTTTTGAGTAAAAACTGAAAATTTATTCAAATTTTATCTGTTGGCTCTAAAATTAGGGTTCATTTCCAGAAATATTGAAGAATATAAGAAAATGTGCAAAAAATGAGGAAGTCTGGTGGTGTAAAGGTTAAGATCTGTTCAATTGCAATTGTTAATTCATTGCAAATTTTGAGTGATTTGTCATGTATCCCAAGATGAATTATTAATTAACAGAGCAAATTCACTTCGTATTCATTCCAATACTGTAACAGTCGTAAATGCAGCTGAATCTCACACGAGTTATAGATGTTTCCAAGACTTCTCTACGTTCTACATTGTTATTGGCTAATTTACATACGAATTGATACACATACTAGTATAAAACTTGCGAGATCTTTATCACATATGACTGTACTTAACTATAAAATTTGCATATCCATATCTTATATTCCTTAATGGGACTGATATCGAACACCGCACATTGCTAGAAACATTGCCCTTTTAAGTGCTTTCATTCACAAACAAGCTGTTGTTTCCATGGAAACCAAAACTAGGTTTTCATGAATGCTTGTTATTCTTTTTCTCTCTCATAGTAACGTGTTGAAAGTATAGTCTTGAGAGAAGACATGTGTTAACATAGTTGTCTGCTTGCTATGGAGCATATATTTTCGGTCTGTTATTTGATATTTCAATTGCATGAAATTGCTAACGTCAGCATCCCCCTTGTAGGGAATGGGACAAGGCTGGATTTTTTCGTATCTGTAAATCAAAACAAAACAATATTATTTTAATAATAACTATTTGTTCAGTTGCCATGGTTTCTACTTGGTTTTACAAGTGTTGGTTGTGCTAAATTTATTCATGTATTGTATTTGCTCTACTATTACATGTAGCGAATACGCTCACGTCAATGTCAGAGATATGTTTATGGTCAAAAAATGTCCTTATTTTAATGAATTAGCAAACAGTATATACAACTGGTTTATCTTTGCTTCAATTGGAGATGTACTTCCAACAAAGCAAGTACAATATTAACAGGATATTTTGGTCAATCAGTGAAAATTAAATTGAAAACTTTTTCGATAAGACGATTTATTATTTGTTATCGAATGAATTATGGCAGTAGTAAGGCTTAAAAAAAAAGAGCCATACAACATTACGAGAAAATTAAATAATAAAATGCAGTTTATTATTAAAATTGTTAAATTGAGATTACTATAAGTTTATTAATAGACACACTGACAAAACTTGTACTGTAAACTGCCCGAGACACATGTTTTGCAGATCAACGTTCCTTAACGAATGATGACTGACATAATATGCATGGGTTTTGATACTTGCAAACCTGCAAACAAAGCACATGGTTAACTTAAAAATTTCCACATTTTGATCATTAGATTTTATGATTTATCAGTATACATGACGTGAAGACAAAATTCCATGAATGTTACTGCAACTCTTTTAAAGTGTTGCACGCAACTCAGTTTTTACTCTATATGTTATGGGTAGCTTATGACTATATAAGTACCTCAGTGAAGCATTCACTGGTAACAATTATGATGTTCCACGATTCAAACTTAACAAAAACTGAAGTCATGATATGTCTGGTTTTGAGGATATTATAAAACTTGTCTTGTATTATTTCTATGCTGGTAAAATGTGAAAATTGTTTGTGAATGATTATCAGGCTCAACATGATACGCAATACGATATTTTTCTTTTTCTTTAATTTTGCAAAAATTGTTCCTGCAACACCTTGAATACAATTTTTTTTTTCTCGGTGACTAGCTAGCAATTTATTTGTTCGCAAATTTTACAGTCTCCCCTATGATCTCAAATGGTAGAGTCCTAAAGCTCATGGAACTCTCTCGTGTCCGGGAAAGAAATAAACTGTTTTGTTGTTTGTCTGTTTTCGTTAATCCCTTTTATGTGGCCATTATGGCATTTTGCTGTTTTTCATTGTCATTTGTGTTTGTCAGAGTTATTTATTGTCAAAGGGCATCAACTCCATAGATTTTATGCACAACAACAGAATGTGTTGCTGAGCACCAAATATCTTTCGCGCTGTTAGGGCCACTCCAGACAATTTAATTTATCATCATTGTTGTCATGGTGATGCATATCTGTTTTTTTAATCAACAGTGTTCCAACCCCAGTTCCTTACTATTGATTCAAGTTGACCAGGAGAATAGTTATCTTCAATATATTCATCTAAGATCTTTTTAAACCAATAAAAGTTACTGCTTCTATCCGAATGTAAATTTAAAAAAAAAAGTTTTATTTAAAAACAAAGATTATTCATGATGGCTATGTGAGGGCGCTCTTTACCTCATGAGGGCACTCTTATGTTCCAAATTTGCATCAATCTCTTTACAAGGAATTTATTGGCGTTATCTAAACAGTTTGAGGATTATTATTCTGAACCATATCCGTGGACTGCATGTAGTCTTCTAAGCTGAACAAATTAAATTTATTAAAACTAGTCGTGACAGTAATCATTTTACATAAATAATATTACAAGGACTGAATTATCTTGTTATCCAATTCACTACAAAATATTAGTTTAAAAAATAAAGTTCTAATTTGTTTTTGTTTGATTGCTTTTTTTATGGCAATAATTTTTTTTATTATTTTATCCTTGTGTTAATATTAAAATATTATTATGTTATTATTAGTTATTTCGACATTTTGAAACATCATAATTTTTCCAATCTGATTAAATTTGATCTTTTTGTGGGGCCTTTTTTTAAATAGATTTTATTTAAGAAAGAAAAAAATATTTTAGATATTTTTTTTATTGCAAAATCTTCAAAATCTTTGATTGCTTTTTTTATGGCAATAATTTTTTTTATTATTTTATCCTTGTGTTAATATTAAAATATTATTATGTTATTATTAGTTATTTTGACATTTTGAAACATCATAATTTTTCCAATCTGATTAAATTTGATCTTTTTGTGGGGCCTTTTTTTAAATAGATTTTATTTAAGAAAGAAAAAAATATTTTAGATATTTTTTTTATTGCAAAATCTTCAAAATCTTTGATTGCTTTTTTTATGGCAATATTTTTTTTTATTATTTTATCCTTGTGTTAATATTAAAATATTATTATGTTATTATTAGTTATTTTGACATTTTGAAACATCATAATTTTTCCAATCTGATTAAATTTGATCTTTTTGTGGGGCCTTTTTTTAAATAGATTTTATTTAAGAAAGAAAAAAATATTTTAGATATTTTTTTTATTGCAAAATCTTCACAAGAGGCTTATGGGATTATCAAAACTTTAAAAAAACTATAGAAAATAAATGAATAGTAAATTAAAATAAAAAAAAATATTTGAAAAATAATAAATACATATTGAAAAATTAAAATAAATGAATCAATGAAAAAAAGCCCAAACTAGGATCATATTTTGGTCATTGCAGTATTGTGTTGGCCCTAAACCTGCATACTGTATAGAGCTCAATTGTACAGTAGCCCTAAACCTGCATACTGTATAGAGCTCAATTATACAGTAGCCCTAAATCTGCATACTTTATTTTTAATATTAGCTGTGTTTTATTTTTGTTTATTTTCTTGAGGGGTAAGGGCACTAAATTGAATAACAGCAAATATACAGATTTTACAGTGTAAAAAAATCTCTTTCTGATTATATTATTTTCTCTTTTCTTTTAGGTAAGTTAATTCTGGTATATTAGAACTGTTCTATTATGTGTTGATGCTTGACCGTTAATCACCTGTTTCCCTGAAGATGGATTATTTTTAAACCCTGTCTCATAGACGTACTGATTACAGAGAATGGTATGTAACTAAAAATACAATCCATTCTGTCAAGTTTAGTTACGAAAACAGATGAGTGGGTGGATACTGGATATGCTTTAGCGTGTCTAAGTGTGAATGATTCATAGCACACAGTAGACATTGATCTACCTGTTTAACACAAATCTGTATAAACTGGGATCCTGTATGAAACAAAACACATCTGGGTCCAATTTCTTGACAATATTCGCTTTATTAGCGGAGCTGTTCATATAGGTAATTGTCTGTCGTCTGTTCGTCGTTCGTCAACAATTTCGACTTCTTCATGAAAACTACCAGCCAGATTGTTTTGATATATTATCTGTAGGTACCTTGGGTCGACCTCTATTATATTGATCATTTCATAATCATTAATTCTCTATGTTTAGTGAATATTTTTGTCATTTTTGATAAATACATACAATTGCCTAAATTCTAAAACATCTTACCAAGCGTACATGCATTTATATACATGTGAGTTAAAACCTTTAAAATCTATGATGTACTTCGCAACAACATTTTGTATATTTGTTTGCATTTTTTTCTATAATTTCCTTAAATTTTGGACCAAATTGCTATAATTTCCTTAAATTTTGGACCAAATGGCTATAATTTCCTTAAATTTTGGACCAAATGGCTATAATTTCCTTAAATTTTGGACCAAATGGCTATAATTTCTCATTGGCTACAGGTCTTCATAAATTTTTTTGAAAAAATATGGAAAAAGTTTTATGAATGTGACAAAAGTTGAAAGCATTCAAAAAGTTGCTTTAGTTTTGATAAAAGACATTTTTTATGAATTGTTTGCACCCTCTCTCTTCCCTCCCTCAAAGAATCAACCTCTTTAAACAAATTAGTGCGAAGATGTCAATATTTCAATAAATTGATGCCTCTTTATTAGTAACTTTTGGGGATTCTACTAAACTCTTCTAGGTTGTCATGGCAACACTTATTTTCTCTTTTATCACTTTTCAATTTTGAATTAAATTTTGTGTGGTATCGTTAAGTGGTACATTTTTTGGTATCTTCTTGCAGTTAATGAAAAACACACAGATAGATAATTTGAAACAGCAAATTTTGAACAATTTGAAATGATAAAGTGGGAAAACATTGCGCATGTGTAAAATGTTGTATGCACCACTGGGCATGTCGCTGACTCTTGACTTAAAAGCAGACACCGCAACCAACTACGGCACACTCTATGCATTTATTGTAAAGTGTTTTACAATAGGGATTAGCAGTTTATAGATAATAAGCATAGCAACTGGCGTTAAGCTGCTTCACTGAATCAGTTATGTGCGGTAACAATAAATGTAATTTTTATGTTGCTGCACAGCTTTATGTAATGGGGAGCCAACACAACAGATAAGGTCAAGAATGGATTTGAATATTTTAATACATTAAATGGTTACCATGCCCAATAAAACATGTGTCCTTCAATGAGAGTGTCATTGTAAGGCCAAGAAAAAATAATAATTGCATTTCTACTGATTTTATAATTTCTTCTTTTTTATTTTTATTAAAATTATCCATGTTTTGAAAGAGTTGCTTTTGTAGAATTAGAATTAGATAAACAATGCAACTAAATTAGCTGAAATAACATACGTGTTTAGGAAAGGTATCAACCGTCAATTTAGTCAATTATTTGCCTGTGTTATCGATTGTGGATATTGTCAGTAATACTGTTAACAATCAATAGTCCATTTGTTTGTATTTCTTGAGTCTTTATGATTGTGCATACACTATTACTATGCAAAGTTTATTACTCTAAAGTGTTTAATTTTTATCTCTGGGGATTTCGAGAATGAAAAGTTTATACTGCAGAATTTTGCAAATTTTTTAGACTATATCTCGCAAAATGGAAGCTATATACCGCCATTAAATGAATGTGTTTTTGTAAGATGGGTGTGTGAGGGCGCTGTTTTCTGAATAACTGGTTACCAGTGTACTTAGTAGTTCTCTCGCTTCATTGCTCAATATAATTTCCAGAATAATGTCAGTTCATGCAGAAAACTATCATTATTATTGAACAAAGTTTTATTAAATAAAGATAATTATATTAGTTGTAGGGGAATTCTGTATTCATCGTCGATGACCTTTGTGGGCATGTTCAGGTTTTCCAATGTATGCTAGTTTCGTAATTATTACTTTTGTCTGTTCACGAATTAATCAGTCACGTATCAAGGGCTGTTTCAGATATGAAATTGATCTAATTGTCTTTTGATTTGGGTTTGAACGCCAGTTTTACACTATATATACCCTATGCTTTGACCTATTTTTTCATCATGTTTATTGTATTGAATTTTCTTTATTAGTATTTTAGAACTTTAAATCAACCTTTCAAATGGTGTTATGTCTATAATATGCATTTGCCTCAAAATATATTGTTTCTCCGTGCTGGTTTTGTTTCTGAGTGAATTTAAAAACAAGAAATATAAATCAACTTAACTGTTGCCTCAAAATTACTGTAAAAATTGGATAAATATTTGCATGACCTTTCAAAGTCCTACATCCTGGTATTTCTGAGGGTATAAATCCAATGTAAATTTTGCAATTACTTTTCTCAAAAAAAAATATGTACAGTTGTCATTGAAGTTCAAATAAAGTTTAACATGGCAAAAATTGATGTATAATATTGGAAATTATTGCTGTTACTTGGCAACAATATGATACGACCTGCATGAGGATTATTCTTTCTCTGGAGGTTCTTTATGTTGAATTATTGTGAAGTACGTACAAGTATTTCATCATCACCAGTGAACATCTGCCCTGATGGTCTATCGCCAAATCTGTTCGACTGTAGTGTACCGTACTCAATCCAATCGTATTTGAATACCAGCTGTTCGTTGATGGCTTTGCTATAATAGAAATGTTAATTAAACTAAGTGATGCCTCTGGATAAACAGAAGCTATATGTCATTCAACGAAAAACATTCGTTTGTGTCGATGCTATAGTTGGGCGCCAATTTTGCATAGGAAATTGACATTTTAAAGATCTTTACTGAATACAACCTATTTTTAATTTCCAAAAGGATTGTGGGTAATTTTGTATTCACATCACTTCTCATTATTAGGATTTTTTGCCATTGCTTCGGTCAAATGAATTTTCTAAATAGTCTGTTGATACAAATGTCAATCAGAAATTTATTCTTGAATTTGTTTTTTATCAGTACATTCTATTTGCCACAAGGCATTCCTCCTGAGAACTGTCAGTCTTTTTGTAGCTTTAGTATTAATGTCAGTAATGATAAAAATATATATTTACTAAAAATTATTCTCTCAAAACTGAATAAATATGGTTTAAGTATTTTAATTTATATCGCTCATAAAAAAAATTTACTACTGACAAATCTATCAATGTTTGCTTCAAATATGAAATTACCTAAATGAGGACATTAATCACACTGTTTCCATGGTGACTGCAGTAAGAAGGTTGTGATATTTTACATTATTTTTTAAATAATATTTATTAGTACCTTTTTAGCCAATTTATTTTGCATCTTATGATTTAAAAATTTCTTAAAATTCCAGATTAAAAATTACCCAAATTTGCAACATTTTTTTTTCAATATTTCTAATTTATTGTTAATTTTGTGTCTAAATATTGTTATCAAATATTCTGGACTGCGACCAGATGGCACACTTTTATGCTCCTGAGTGCTGTGAAACATGAACAGCTAATGTACCTCATGTACTGGTCACCAGGATGTGTGACCTTCAGGTACCAGGATGTGTGATCTTCAGGTACCAGGATGTGTGACCTTCAGGTACCAGGATGTGTGACCTTCAGGTACCAGGATGTGTTACATATAGAGGTGTGTATGCAAAAATAATTAATGCTGTAAAAGTGCAATTTAGTGTTGTAAAATAATCTAGGAAACCAACTGTAAACCGCTTTAAGACGAATTTTTGTATATTTTATGAATCGTGAAGATCATGAAATTGCATCATTGAAAAATTCTTTGCTATCCTACGACAGCATACCAGTGACTTTGACTTGATTTTTTCATCATGAATGCAATAAAATAGTCATATCATGAAGTAAATCATTTACTGTATCAGTAACATTATATGCGATCGTTCAGGCTGTTTTTTTGTCATCGTAGAAAGTGTTGGGTTGCGTCAGACTATTGCGTTAGTATACAGTCGACTATTTGTACTTCAACAATTTCATTACTGCATCAAGTGAATAATGCAATAAATCGATTGCGCTTGGTTGAAAAAAACAAACTTTCCATTTGTCGTACATTTCCACGTTGTAACCGTAATGAGTATATCGGCAAATCTAATTGTGATTTCATCATATGCTGTACACGTTGCTGCTTGGATGCTCTATCGATCAGTTTTTCGGCTTCCGTGACTTATACCAACTGATAGATCCAACTATCGGTTTCTCTCACTTGACTTGGCAGTGACTTTCGGATTAGAAGTCACTGTAAGGTTGGCTGGTTTTGAGCAGCTGAGCGTCGTTATGGATACGTCAATTAACTGATCTCGAGACAAATGTGTGTGACATTTACTGTTTTCTCCAGATTGCGAAAATCACAAAATTATTGCAAATTTAGGTGCTCTCTTTTTCAGAAGGATTGTTTAAATAATTATGTTCAATTGAAAATTGAAACAAATTGAAATAAAAAAAAAATCAATTATTACAAACCACCAAATAGCTCATTGGCATTTGGGCAGTTTAATCCCCTAAGCTGCTCAATTTTTGCGGTTTTGATGATTTAAGGATCAAATGTGCTGACATTTACTACAACTCCCTGTTTCAAGGATCCCCAGTCAATTTCATTTGGTGACAGTTACTACAACTCCCTGTTTCAAGGATCCCCAGTCAATTTCATTTGGTGACAATTACTGCAACTCTCTGTTTCATTTGGTGACAGTTACTACAACTCCCTGTTTCAAGGAACCCTGTCAATTTCATTCGGTGACAATTACTGCAACTTCCTGCTTCATTTGGTGACAGTTACTACAACTCCCTGTTTCAAGGAACTCTGTCAATTTCATTTCGTGACAGTTACTACAACTCCTTGTTTCAAGGACCCCTGTCAATTTCATTTGGTGACAATTACTGCAACTTCCTGTTTCATTTGGTGACAGTTACTACAACTCCCTGTTTCAAGGAACTGTCAATTTCATTTCGTGATGACAGTTACTACCACTCTCTGTTTCAAGGAGCCCGTCAATTTCATTTGGTGACAATTACTGCAACTTCCTGTTTCATTTGGTGACAGTTACTACAACTCCCTGTTTCAAGGAACCCTGTCAATTTCATTTGGTGACAGTTACTACAACTCCTTGTTTCAAGGACCCCTGTCAATTTCATTTGGTGACAGTTACTACAACTCCCTGTTTCAAGGACCCCTGTCAATTTCATTTGGTGACAGTTACTACAACTCCGTTTCATTTGGTGACAGTTACTGCAACTCCCTGTTTCAAGGAACTCTGTCAATTTCATTTCGTGACAGTTACTACCACTCCCTGTTTCAAGGAGCCCCGTCAATTTCATTTGGTGACAATTACTGCAACTTCCTGTTTCATTTGGTGACAGTTACTACAACTCCCTGTTTTAAGGAACTCTGTCAATTTCATTTCGTGACAGTTACTACAACTCCCTGTTTCAAGGAACTCTGTCAATTTCATTTGGTGACAGTTACTACAACTCCCTGTTTCAAGGAACCCTGTCAATTTCATTTGGTGACAATTACTGCAACTTCCTGCTTCATTTGGTGACAGTTACTACAACTCCCTGTTTCAAGGAACTCTGTCAATTTCATTTCGTGACAGTTACTACAACTCCTTGTTTCAAGGACCCCTGTCAATTTCATTTGGTGACAATTACTGCAACTTCCTGTTTCATTTGGTGACAGTTACTACAACTCTCTGTTTCAAGGAACTGTCAATTTCATTTCGTGATGACAGTTACTACCACTCTCTGTTTCAAGGAGCCCGTCAATTTCATTTGGTGACAATTACTGCAACTTCCTGTTTCATTTGGTGACAGTTACTACAACTCCCTGTTTCAAGGAACCCTGTCAATTTCATTTGGTGACAGTTACTACAACTCCTTGTTTCAAGGACCCCTGTCAATTTCATTTGGTGACAGTTACTACAACTCCCTGTTTCAAGGACCCCTGTCAATTTCATTTGGTGACAGTTACTACAACTCCGTTTCATTTGGTGACAGTTACTGCAACTCCCTGTTTCAAGGAACTCTGTCAATTTCATTTCGTGACAGTTACTACCACTCCCTGTTTCAAGGAGCCCCGTCAATTTCATTTGGTGACAATTACTGCAACTTCCTGTTTCATTTGGTGACAGTTACTACAACTCCCTGTTTCAAGGAACTCTGTCAATTTCATTTCGTGACAGTTACTACAAATCCCTGTTTCATGGCCCCTTGTCAGTTTCATTTGGTGACAGTTACTACCACTCCCTGTTTCAAGGAGCCCCGTCAATTTCATTTGGTGACAATTACTGCAACTTCCTGTTTCATTTGGTGACAGTTACTACAACTCCCTGTTTCAAGGAACCCTGTCAATTTCATTTGGTGACAGTTACTACAACTCCTTGTTTCAAGGACCCCTGTCAATTTCATTTGGTGACAGTTACTACAACTCCCTGTTTCAAGGACCCCTGTCAATTTCATTTGGTGACAGTTACTACAACTCCGTTTCATTTGGTGACAGTTACTGCAACTCCCTGTTTCAAGGAACTCTGTCAATTTCATTTCGTGACAGTTACTACCACTCCCTGTTTCAAGGAGCCCCGTCAATTTCATTTGGTGACAATTACTGCAACTTCCTGTTTCATTTGGTGACAGTTACTACAACTCCCTGTTTCAAGGAACTCTGTCAATTTCATTTCGTGACAGTTACTACAAATCCCTGTTTCATGGCCCCTTGTCAGTTTCATTTGGTGACAGTTACTACCACTCCCTGTTTCAAGGAGCCCCGTCAATTTCATTTGGTGACAATTACTGCAACTTCCTGTTTCATTTGGTGACAGTTACTACAACTCCCTGTTTCAAGGAACCCTGTCAATTTCATTTGGTGACAGTTACTACAACTCCTTGTTTCAAGGACCCCTGTCAATTTCATTTGGTGACAGTTACTACAACTCCCTGTTTCAAGGACCCCTGTCAATTTCATTTGGTGACAGTTACTACAACTCTGTTTCATTTGGTGACAGTTACTACAACTCCCTGTTTCAAGGAACTCTGTCAATTTCATTTCGTGACAGTTACTACCACTCCCTGTTTCAAGGAGCCCCGTCAATTTCATTTGGCGACAATTACTGCAACTTCCTGTTTCATTTGGTGACAGTTACTACAACTTCCTGTTTCATTTGGTGACAGTTACTACAACTCCCTGTTTCAAGGAACTCTGTCAATTTCATTTCGTGACAGTTACTACCACTCCCTGTTTCAAGGAGCCCCGTCAATTTCATTTGGTGACAATTACTGCAACTTCCTGTTTCATTTGGTGACAGTTACTACAACTCCCTGTTTCAAGGAACCCTGTCAATTTCATTTGGTGACAGTTACTACAACTCCCTGTTTCAAGGAACCCTGTCAATTTCATTTGGTGACAGTTACTACAACTCCTTGTTTCAAGGACCCCTGTCAATTTCATTTGGTGACAGTTACTACAACTCCCTGTTTCAAGGACCCCTGTCAATTTCATTTGGTGACAGTTACTACAACTTCCTGTTTCATTTGGTGACAGTTACTACAACTCCCTGTTTCAAGGAACCCTGTCAATTTCATTTGGTGACAGTTACTACAACTCCCTGTTTCAAGGAACCCTGTCAATTTCATTTGGTGACAGTTACTACAACTCCTTGTTTCAAGGACCCCTGTCAATTTCATTTGGTGACAGTTACTACAACTCCCTGTTTCAAGGACCCCTGTCAATTTCATTTGGTGACAGTTACTACAACTTCCTGTTTCATTTCGTGACAGTTACTACCACTCCCTGTTTCAAGGAGCCCCGTCAATTTCATTTGGTGACAATTACTGCAACTTCCTGTTTCATTTGGTGACAGTTACTACAACTTCCTGTTTCATTTGGTGACAGTTACTACAACTCCCTGTTTCAAGGAACCCTGTCAATTTCATTTGGTGACAGTTACTACAACTCCCTGTTTCAAAGACCCCTGTCAATTTCATTTGGTGACAGTTACTACAACTCCCTGTTTCAAGGAACCCTGTCAATTTCATTTGGTGACAGTTACTACAACTTCCTGTTTCAAGGACCCCTGTCAATTTCATTAGGTGATAGATACTACAACTCCCTGTTTCAAGAACCCCTGTCAATTTCATTTGGTGACAGTTACTAAAACTCTGTTTCATGGACCCTTTTCGATTTTGTTTGGTGACAGTTACTACAACTCCCTGTTTCAAGGACCCCTGTCAATTTCATTTGGTGACAGTTACTAAAACTCCCTGTTTCAAGGACCCTTGATAATTTCATTTGGTGACAGTTACTACAAATCCCTGTTTCAAAGACCCCTGTTAGTTTCATTTGGTGACAGTTACTAGAAATCCCTGTTTCAAAGACCCCTGTCAGTTTCATTTATGGATAGTTATTGCAACTCCCTTTTCACAAACCCTTGTCATTTTCTTTGGTAACAAATCAAAGATTTCAAGATTTTTCCTGGCTGCGGAAAAATAGAAAGTTCAAAATGTTTATAAAAAATTATAAAATTAAGATATAATATTGGACATTTTTTGCTGTTTAATAGATCAGTCATGCCCCTAAAGTCCCAGGATGTGGGACCTTTAAAGGTCATGGATATGGCCTATTATATCGTCCCATGATGCCATTGTAAATCATAAATGATTAAGGCCTTTGAATTATTCATCTGAATTGACCTATCTCATGCAATTTAACAGTCACATTGTGATTTGAACAAACCAGATTCATTAGATAATGCTGCGAGTTAAAGTTTTTGTGAGACCTATTACTGTTATGTTGGATCTTCACGTCTCGTACGAGAGGAACACAAAGGTAATAGACTTTCCTCTCCAGGTATATGGTTGGCTGATTCTATAGGCATTCTGATTGGCCGAGTTCAATAGATTGTCGGGTGGCATAGAAAAACGCAATAAATGGCTAGTAGGTGTCATTTGGTAGAATGGTTGAACTGTTACTGTTAACTTGTCTTCCTGACGTGGCCAATTGAGTGTTTCCGAGGGTAAAACTGCAAAACAAATAAATAAAGTGGGCTTGCATATTATTTCTTTGTCAGAAGAAAACCATCATCTTCTGGAAGCATACTTCTTGAATGTTTACTGACCCCATAACCTATTATCTTTTTGAAAGCCACCTCCTTGAATGCATGATGACCTCTTATCTTTGCTCTAATTCTATTTCGCTTCCTTCACGCGACTAATTATTTCCGGCCAATTTGAAAAGAGAAAGGATACATTCATGTAATTTGATGAAACCACGCTGTTGCATCTTGGGGGAAAAATGGGAAAGATAAGAGGTATAATGGTTACGATACATGTTGTCATGGCAACTTGAACATGTAAGGATGTAGATAAGAATTATCAAACTCCATCTTTGTAACAGATTGCTGCCAGCCTACATTGTATCTTTTTCTTCATCTCTGCCTCCTGGCGAACTGTTCTCCTCTTTCTGCTCATTAGTTCTTTTTGTGCTTTTCCCAGCTGCATTTTAAAAATAATTGTTAGATTCTTGGTTCATTTACTCTTTAAATCAGTATTGTCTAATGTTGGGAATGTCCCATAACCATGTAATATGCAGCAAATTGAATCTGTCTAATATTTCAGTGCAGAAAATATTGCAACTTGTTCTCATAAATAACATTCTCTGCAGATAACACATGACTCTTCTCGGTATTGCTGTATTGTTTTAACTTTTGACGGAGCTGTCAGTTCAGTAAGATTGACATGATAGAATTGTTGAGAAGGAGATTAGGCCAAATAAGATAACGCTCTGTATCACTAATCCTCACAAGCTTTTCTCTTCGCTGATTCGGAAATTGGATTATTGGAGTACTGTAATAACAAACAACCAAATCAAACAAGCTAAGTTGTACAACCTCGGTTTTAGTAATTTTATGATTTGACCATCTTTCTACAAAATTTGAATATTTTTTTTTTTAAAGATCGTTATTCAATGTATGACTGCATCAATGGTTTCAAAGAAGGTGTAAAAACTAAATGTGTTCTGCATGATATCCTGTCTGCACCGTTACCATGGTTTCACATGTATGCGCATTTAAAGCTCCGTCATGCGTCACACATCTTTACAATAGTGCTTTCGGCATGAATTTAGTATACAAGTTAGTATTACAGTAAAACTGTATTTTAGAGACCTGAGATTAAATGTAAATAAAATTTATTATTCAAAGGCATTTGTAGTGACATGAGAATCAGTTATTCACTCACTGAATAAAAATAAAAAATTAAATGTTCATTTTTTCTTTTTCTGTTTAAATGATACAATGCTAGTCTCTCAAACACTGTTGTAGCTGAATATACCATATATGTGCTATCATTAGCACATGCTCCTACGTAAATGACAGATTAATGTATGGTCAAATTAAATCATATTTCATTGATCTGGCTAATAATAAATATCATTTTTGGTTTAAAGAAGGACATTTTGTTCTGCTGAGTTACCTGAAATGACCCCCATAGACCTGATGTCTGGTAAACGCACTACCCGCTATATGAGCAGGGATTGAAATAGAATTTTGTCCCTGCACGCACAGTGTGCAAGTTGAATTTGAAATTTACCTGCACTAATTTGTTATGAAATGTACCACTTTTAAAGTTTTAATAAAATTTACGGGTTCTCGATAGATGTTATCACGAAGGAATTTGCTTTTTCTGAGTTATCTTACAATATTGGTTGAACTTAATTTAGGCTTAGTGAATATAATGAGAAAATGTTAATTTCTATATGCACAGCGTGCACATTATATTTTGAGTTTACTTGCACTAGCTAATAATCTATGTGCATAGTGCAGTGTGCACCAGAGTATTTCGACCCCCTGATGAGGATGGTGTATATCACTAATGACACGTACGTGATAGACATTTGACATGGAGACCATCTCGTGCTGGCATCCACATGTTGTCTAATATACTTTTTGTCTGCGCTGTCAATTACATTGGTTGACATGTGTACGTTTAACGCTTTAACATTGAAAGTTCGAGAACCGTTTCATTGATTTTTTGTGTGTACGGATATTATTCTGCGTTGTACCACATGTGGTTTGTCATTACACAATTTACATTCAGTTATATATAAACACATAATAAAATCAGTCAATTTGATAACTGTCTTTTATCTTGGCAGACAAACAAAAACGTCCCTTATGATTAACAATTGAGATGTTCATCATTGTGTTGTATTCTACAAATCACTATCGCCCAGAGACAACCGTAGATAAAAAGTTCTCTTTCTCTAAATGGTGTCTGCTCTCGACTATTAAATACCTTAGGTCTTCTGTGATTGTCAATTTCCTATGTTGTGTATTGTCAGTTTTGAATTGTGCATCTTAATATGCCTTTATACTATGCAAATTGCTTTGTCTAGCAATACATGTACTTTTAACGCTTCAAGCAGCATAATCGTCATACATCTTAAATAAGAAAGTTCAAAAAGTCACAATCATTATAATATTCTTGTGGATGTCTCAGCAATTTCAAAATTAAACTGTGAGCATCTAATTTTAATGATTAGCACAAGTTATAATTCTTGTAGTGTGCTCAGCGAATTACAAATGAAACTGCATTTGATTTTCATATGATTAGCATAAAAAGTTTCTAAATTCTTGTAGTGCTCAGCGAGTCAACAATGAAACTGAATCAAATTTTCATATTATTTGCATAAGTTTTTAATTCTTGCGTTCAGCCAATCAAAAATTAAACTGCATTTGATTTGCATACGATTAGCATATGTTTCTTATTCCTGTAGTGCTCAGCGAATCAACAATGAACAATTTACATATGATTTGCATAAGTTTCTTGTACTCAGCCAATCAAAAATTAAACTGCATTTGATTTGCATACGATTAGCATGTTTCTTATTCCTGTAGTGCTCAGCGAATCAACAATGAACAATTTACATAAGTTTCTTGTACTGAGCCAATCAAAAATTAACCTGCATCTTAAGTTTCTGAGATACCAGTTGTGTTTTTATTAAAATGCCAGTGCCTCTCGTATAGGAAAATGTAAATGGAGCTATTTCATTCTTGGCTGTCATCAAATGCAGTCATCTGTGTTCTGTTTTTATTTTATCAATAAATCAAAATGAACTGATAATAAAAGTATGAACAAGATTAATGTTGTGAAACTGATTCACTTTTATAATTTATATTTCATTACGTTGTTTTCATCATTTTGACAATAATTTGTATTGATTTGCATGTCTAACCTTTTTTTATTTTTGTTTCGTGCTGTGATCTTTTAAAAATTCTAATGCCCGCAATGTAGTTCACGTCAAAATGCTGTAAAAAAAAAAGAGACTGCAACTGAATCCAGAAGCAACTAAAGGCAATATGTTATAGTCAACTATATATACGTACATGTACTTCTGTTTGCAAAAAAGATAAAATACAATAACATGTACAGAAAAAGAAATTGGAACGCAGAGTCATGATAAGCCTGTATTACTATGAGAGATTTCCTGAAGGAGGTTCTGCGTTTTGTGAATTGTCTGCATTCACAAAATCACCACCCAGTGCCAACTTGCCCAGTCTGATTGAAATACAATGTATTATACAAGAATTTTGTTTCAATGTTTTGGGGTTACCCACTCACATACTTCAGACCTGCTTTAATAGGGAATCTTGTTCACAAGATACCTAGTCAATCAAAGAATGTGTTACTTGCAGACCTTTTGTGTATACGCATTACAACATGTATAAAATTGCATTGAAGGTTTGACCAAGATTTCCTACGGGAGTTGATCTGATCTATGTGCGGATTTCACAATAAAAATAAATGAGCTACAACTAAATAACCACAGACATACGATCGACAGCGGATTCAGGTTTTCCCCCTGCTGCTACCTAAAGTGAAGCGAAGTACAAATAATGTAACCTAAACAATACCGTATTTGTTCTATTAGTCGTATGGTTAAAATAAATAATATTTGGTCAAAATAAGTAATATTTGAATGATTCAGTATACAAATATTGCAATTAATGGTTTATGTGGTTCTATTGGAATCGCGCTTCTAATTGAATAAATATGGTAGTATCTTACTTCAATCAGATAGTGATGTACATGAGTGGAATGTTTGCCACAAAATTCACATTTTCTCACAAAATTAAAGCAGCATACTGTATTGGTATGCTGAAGTCGCAAAATGCCTTTTTCTGATTTCAGAAAAACAAACCATGGGTATGTTTAAAACATTGCCTGCCAACATTGTTTTTTTCCTATTCATTTACCTATTCACAAGCAAGTGATGTCTTTAAAGCGGGAGAGTTGTCACCTGCGCATGCGTCAGATGGCCATAGCCTGTCATTGTTTAAAAACAAGCGTCTACCCATGAGCCTTTGCGTTTTTAGCGTGTGTTGTTATCGTTGCTTGGGTCTCAATTCTGGTGCATGCGCAGGTAACACCCTCTCGCTTTAAACCTATGCTTAATTTACTAAACATTAATTAAAAACTGTCAACTTTGTCATAAACAACAAATGTTTTTAGCTATCAATAAATGTATAAGAACTTGTTTTGTTTTTAACCGATTCGTTTGTTGCTACTTTACAATGAATGTATGTCTAGAATGTAATGCCATCTGTCTAATTGTCCGTCTGTCCGTGTGCGTTTCAGTACTTCACTGCTTCCTAAGAACTTGATTTTCTGTTGTAATAATTTATCACATCACCTGCTAAAAACTGCTACCAATAGCTGATATGAATATAATTCTCAGGAGCAAATTCTCGAACATTTTCACCGCCTTGCAACGACAACCAGTGTAAACAATGGTCGAAAACTGTAAAAAAAAAATTTGCAATGTGACAAGATTACTCCACATGGGTAACATTGGTTGTTTAGGATTGTCTCGTAGTTGAGTTTGTGAGGTTTTCTCAACTTCGATGGCTCTTTGACTGGCATTCAACAACTTCGATGGCTCTTTGACTGGCATTCGACAACTTCGATGGCTCTTTGACTGGCATTCCACAGCAGCCCATTCAGTGGCATGCATCTTAGTATCATAGAACGTTCTGCTCTGCCCCTAAGATTACAACAACGCCAACAGTTGATGTGTTGATGTGTTAACACGAATGATTGTTTAATTCTATAATCCTCGTCAAAAGCGTGGTTAGACAAGCACTTGATTTATACTGTCCAGTCAGGATTGAATACCAAGTTCCCTAAGCAGGGTGTGGGAGGAATCACATATTTTTAGACTATCGTGAGACAGGTTAGTGAAATATTACTTCAAATAATGGGATATCTATATTTATTAATTTTATTATAAAAGGCAGTTGACTCTGTACTGGATGCTCAAGAGAATATCTCAAAATTTTTAATGTTTTTGTCATTACTGTGATGAATTTGGAATTCATAGCTAAAAAATACTCTTGTTGCCAAGCACAAAATGATCCAGAATTGTTTTTGTTTTTTTCGGCATTTAACAAAAATGGTGATCAAATCCAGTAGTGAGTGAGAAATTTTGTTCAAAATTAACGTAGAAACAGATTTTAGTACAAATTCACAAAATATTTTGCATAAAAATGATTGGGAAAAATTATAGTGTACAGAATTTGAATATTTGAAATTAATAATTGAAGAAAAAACTGAGTAGAATTACTCTAAAATAATCTTTAAAATATTCATCCAAAATCTATGGCAATATGAGAAATTTTCACTATTCATGCAATAGTCAATGAAGTTACATTTGTGTCAAAGGAATAATATTTCAAAAATTTGTTTACTAATTTACTTAAATTTGTAGTAATGATGCTGTTCCATACTGAAATAATAAAACACTAATCTGGTATTCAGACATTGTGTTAAAGTAACTGTATTTTATATTCACGCTGTCTATTGTAACAAATGATATTGACCCGGGATGGCTTAACAGCACTATATCACTTGCACCGTTTATTTCATTGGCTTATTTACAGCCAATAAAACATTTAACTTATTACTCCCCAAGGTTGTGGCTCGACTTTGTACCAGAAAAGATGTCAACAATTTAATCTGACATGCCATATAAGGTCATTTATTACCATATTTGAATCTGACATGCCATATAAGGTCATTCATTACCATCTTTGATTCCAATATGCCAAAGAAGGTCATTCATTACCATTTTTGTTTCTAATATGCCATATAAGGTCATTCATTACCATCTTTGATTCTAATATACCATATAAGGTCATTTGGATAAGATTGGATAAGATTTTACTTTAGTAACACTCATTATGATTGAATAATATTTGACATTACACTCCCTGTGATTGGGTCATTGTTCATGCAAAACTCATTATGATTGAACAACATTTTACACAACACTAATTCTAACATAACACTCCATGTGATTGGATATTCCTCTTTATCAAACTTTTAAAAAAGCAAGATTCTGAATCTTCTTCATACATTTATTTTAGTGAGTTTCTAACTTTATTATAATCCATTTATTTTCAATTGACTCGTTTTCTCGCATGATGCCTTTTCATATGCTCAGTAGCATACTCAGTAGATGTAAGAGTTGAACTCACTTAAAACAAACGTGTGTTTCTCTGCACTGTAAAGACTGACCCCTTGCTGTTCTTTTACTCTATTACTGTATCCCACTATTTCTAAATTAGTTTTGTTTGTTTTAAGCAATTCCCCTACTGTGGTACTCTCATTCCTTGGATAGGTATTGCGTAGATCTATTGGGTGGAATTAATGTAAACCTTGAGGGATTTAATATAAACTGCTTTAATTTTGCAAGAGTTCTATGATGCAGAGTGACAGCGACTTTCATGAAATATCATCATCTTAAGGACGTAGTAGAGGTTTTTCGGAAGTAAAATACTTAATTTTACTCACAAGTCAATATTAGCACAAACCCAGTCAATCAAAATAGTACTCCTCAGATTTCTTAACTTTTTTCAGTGATTGTATGCAGTATGAATGAAGTCTTTACGATTCTTTTATAAATTTATGCATTGTAGAGATGTTAGTCTACTGCCTGAATGTCAAAACAGACACCACAGTCTAGTAAAACACTAACCTGTTCAACGATCACATGACCAACTAAAGGCTGATTTTTATTTATGGTAAAGTTTGGGCTTTCATGAGATATGTAAGTTGAAATTGTTTAGAACGACTTTTGGAAATATACTGTAAAATTTCGGCTGGAATTAACTTCTTGGGTGTTTTGTATGGAATTTATTTTCACTGATTTTCGACGAGTTTAATGTAAAATATAGGAAAAAATGTATATTTGCTGGATTTTATTTTAACTGAATCATTCCTTCAGCGAAAATAGCTAAATTAATTGCAAGTGAAAATAAAGTATTTTACAGTAATTAATATATTTTACGGAAAACCTCTGCTACATCCTTTGCAGTTTTTATCTCATCACTAACGATCTAATTTCAGTCTATTCAAAGATTGGTCTTTTTTTTGACCTTCTTTCCTTGGCACCATTTTAAAGCGTACATTTGAGTTCACTGCAGACACTGATGCTATGTAATTGATGCAGCTTTCGCTTGTGTACAATTGTTTTTTTCTACTTCAGCAAGACTTGCAAGGCCACGCAGAAATTGTAACTTGATTACCTGTGTCTGCTCATCTGAACTCATCATAGCGTTACGTGAAGTGTGAATTGTATTCCCCGTTGCTTGAATACCTCTGCAGGAAGATAAAAATTGCTAGAAATGAATGCTTCGTCAATATTTGTTCCACTCGTTCCACTTCATGACATAGTCATTTACAAGAAGTGTAAAGTGGAGAAACAGCCATCAATCATATGGCAAGGGTACTCTTATACTTTAGGACAAATGTATGTCAGCAAAGCAATGACTGCATTGTATTTTTTGATGTCGCGGTATGGAGCAGATGTTTTTTTTGAACGATTGTTTGAAAGTACGGAGATGATGTTAGAGGATGAAAATCCTGGCGCCTTTGAGTTCGTCAAAACCTCGCGTTTCAAGTGCATGCTTATCAGAATCTGTGAAATGGAACATTGTTATTCTTGATTCTCTGCACATTTAAACTGAGTGCATGTAAATATTGGTCGTATACTGATGGCCTGCTTGATGAAGTTTGCATTGTGGATGTATAGATCCATTAAGTTTCCTTGTTTCTAGCTTCTTCGTCATCAACAGGAGCTGTACTTTGAATGTTATGTGCTAATTTGATGATTTCCCATTCGGTTATTCAAAAGTTGTGTTATTCTTATTCCGTTCACATTTCCTGTGAATAAAACCATACAAAGGTTTCTACTCTATTTAACAAACAGCATGAGTGAGACAGTATTCAAAAGAGTATTTGCTCTTTCTTCTGAAGGGCCTGTTCGAACTGTCACCGCGTACAATTAGGAATTGTACAAGATAGAAGAAAAGTTAAGGAAAGCTGTCTATTACAAGAATTAGGTAGCAGAAAATGCATATTGGTACGAGTGGTATTTTTCAATGATTTTCTGTTAAAATTGAGATAGGGAGGGTTGTGTCAATTTACTTTTTGGAAGACATTATCGTATTGTCATTTGATATTGAAATATCTGTGCTAGATTTCCTAAATTTGCAGAATTTTACATGACCTATGAATTTCGTCAGCAATTTGTAAGCGCCAAATTTTTAATAATGATAGGGTTCAAAGTTCGAATCAAAGATTGGTAGGGTTCAAAGTTCAAATCCACGATTGGTAGGGTTCAGAGTTCTGGGAGGTTAACATCATATAAAGGGATTGACTGGTGCTCTAAGTTAGTACTTGTGTTTGACACTTCTAGGTTGATGCAGTTTAGCATATAAATTGCCATTTGATAGAGAGATGGCTGCATAGTCCTGCCATGTTCCAAATATGGATATGGTTTCTGTGGCATCATACACTTGGTTTAGCACTTGGACAATAGGGAAACTCATCTGGGATTGTCAACTGTCACAAAAATGTGTTTTAAATCTATGGTATATATAAAAACTGCAGCACATCTACGTACTACACTCTTTTCTCTATTTCAGTCTTTTGGAATTCTTCCAACAAATCCAGAGAACAATGTTCACAAGGCCATAGAGGCAATTTTAATATGTCCTTCATAATTTCATTCATTTTTTTTTTAGCTCCGCTGTCGACTTTGTCGAGCGGAGCTTATCATATGAGTGATTGTTCGTCGTCCGTGTCAATGTTTTACTTTTTTGACTTCTTCTTGAAAACTACAAGCCTGAATGCTTTGATACTTGGTGTATATGTACCTTGGGTAGACCTCTCTTAGGTTTGTTCATTTCATGTTGATATCTTCAATTCTCTAATTTTGGTGAATATTTTTGTCATTTTTGGTAAAAAGTGATATTTTCGACTTCTTGTTAAAAACCGCAAGTGCAATTGCTTTGATATTACATATATAGGTACTACATGTGGACCTCTCTCAGATTTGTTCATTTTGTGATGATATCTTCAATTCTCTAATTTTGGTAAATATTTTTGTAATTTTTGGTAAAAAGTGATATTTTCGACTTCTTGTTAAAAACCACAAGTCCAATTGCTTTGATATTACATATATAGGTACTACATGTGGACCTCTCTCAGATTTGTTCATTTTGTGATGATGTCTTCAATTCTCTAATTTTCGTGAATATTTTTGTAATTTTTGGTAAAAAGTGATATTTTCAACTTCTTGTTAAAAACCAATAGGTTCAATTGCTTTGATATTACATATTTAGATACTACATGTAGACCTTTCTCAGATTTGTTCATTTCGTGATGATATCTTCAATTCTCTAATTTTGGTGAATATTTTAGTCATTTTTGGAAGAAAGTGATATTTTCCACTTCTGGTTAAAAACTGTAAGTCTGATTGCTTTGATACTATACATATTGTTCATTTTCTGATGATGTCTTCAGTTCTTTAATTGAAATGTGCATTTCTAACAGCGGAGCTATCTCAGCCGATAGGCTGCTTGTTTAAATTTTGGTCTTGAAATTGGGTGTCTGCAAACTACAGTATACATAGGTAATGAATTATTTCCCTGAAAGTATTTTCAAAGCGAGAGGGTCGTCACCTGCGTACACGCCTGAATTGAGTCCCAAGCGTCCATTACAACACACGCTAATACCGCAAAGGCTCATAGGTAGATGTTATGGCAACCTGACGCATGCGCAGGTGACAACTTCCCCACTTTAATATTTTGAGTATTCACTCAGAGGTTCTATTTCATGTTTTTAACAGTGCCACAGTCTTGCAGTGTGTTTCAAATGTTGTGTATAACATGATGCGGTACAATGACTATGGCTCTTTAAACATCATTTCGTAGGTAGGTATACACCCCACAGATGGTCCAATCGATATCAAACCGTTGCACTTTGTTATGTCATGGCTTATTAGATGCTTCTTCCACATAGGTCAGATTGTTATTAAAAATAAAGTGCAGATTTCAGCTGATATTGAATACTCTGACCCCAATACGATACTTAATCTTCATTTCTGCAGAAGCATTGATTGCAAAATTCAAATCAGAATTGGAGAAAATGTACAGCAAACAATCATACTCTGATCACATGTTGTAGGGGTGTCATGAGAATAAAAAGACACAACTGACTGTAATCGTAAAATTTGCACGATTTGAAACATTTCTAATGAACTGACAATCTTGAATTGTGCAGTGCCTTGGTTTAAAAGGTTTTGTATGCTGCAGGCACTTGAATCGGTTATCATTGTGATTCATTAATCATCAGCTTGAATGAAATATATTACATTATTGATGATTTATGTTTGGATTCATTCCCGAATTACTACTATTTGTTTTTTGCATAAACTTTATTAAAGTTTGTTTTGAGAAATAATTTCCTTCACTGATATGTCACTGATTTGTCACTGAGAAAATTCATCTCCCGATTTTTTTTTTTTTTGTCCCAATAAATTTTTTTCTTCAAACAGGAAAAATGAATGTGAATATGACCACCATAAAAAAAAGGCACTTTAGTAGAGCGAAAAACACTATATTTTACAGGAACGTGATTGGGTTTTAAAAGAAACTAAATACGAAAGAATCAAATAATTAACATAATAGTTCTTTTCTTCCTTCCTCCCAAGAATTACTAATATTCAACCTTTTAAAGTCAGTTTTCAAGTTTTGCACATTGGTGCATTTATGCTTCCCACTGGACTTGTACTTTAAACTCCAAGTGTGCCATTAATAAAGAAAAACAGAACTCTGATGATTGTTTGTATAAACAACTTCACATCTTGTCGACATTTATGAAAGTGGATAAAATTGATCAATATATTGATGGAGATCAGAAAGTCCCAGATGTATTCAATCGAAAACTGTAAGTGCAAAGTTATCAGCCTCCTTGGAGTAGAATTACCATGGGAATGCTCTTCATCATCAATATTTTAAAATCGATTCACACCAACAAGTTTTATAGTGAGAAAAGGATATGATAACGTTGTTTTTTTTCTGCATGACTAGAATTTTTAAACTCAATGTGTGGATATTGTATAAACGACTTCACACTTGCTTTTCGTGTGTATTTGTGATGCACTTTTAGGAAGAGAATTTTTATTTTCTTAAAGCGGAGGAGTCGTCACCTGCGCATGTGTCAGATGGCCATACCGTGATCAGTCATTGTTTACAAACAAGCATCTATCTATGAGCCTTTGCGTTTTTAGCACATGTTGTTATCGTCGCTTGGGACTCAATTCCCGCTTGTGTACAGGTGACGACCCTCCCGCTTCAACTGACTGCATGGCCAAAAAAGATCAAGCATTCTAGTATTTTCTGTATAAATTCAATATTTATGAGAATTTCTTGAAAAACAAAATTTTGTAGTTGAAGAATAGTTTAACTTCTCAAATACCCCCAAAAGTACCAGGATGTCGGACCTTCAGCACGCATATAACCTATTAAATATGCTTTTTTGTTTTTTGCTCTTAGCTCCCTTCAGAATATGATATTTTCGGTCTGTCTTACTTTATCTACAGGGGTGTCATAGGTCAACTTCCAGGGGCGGTTTCAATCTCATTTAGTTTGATACACTGAATACCTATTTGTTACCTGCGTGGTTGCAGGCAACGTCATTGATCAAACCATAGAAATGTTTCATTATTCATCGTTGTGAAAGGAGTTTCCGTGTTCGCCACGTAGAGAGAATATTACCTTTTTTTCAATCGGCTTACAAATCAATACATGCATAGAAAACTCATTTCTGTATATGTTTCGAAATTTCTTTCACTTGCTTCACTACTAATTAGCATCGCTACAATGTCTGGCTGAGGGGATTCCAGTAATTTGAATGAAATCCGAGAGGCTTGGTTTTAGAAATCCACGCTGTAGGATCACGGATTGATGAGATTAGCACTTTACAGAGAATGCCTAAATATTAGCCTTCATCATGGTGTGGAAAATAATACAAAACGTGATGCCGAACGTTGCCCTTGTACAGGACTGGCGACAAGCAAGGGAAAAATGTCAACTTATATTTTGTATCACTGCAAAAAATTGTTTGACTAATTTGTCATAAATTGTAGTATAAGACATACTGCAGAACTATATTATTTTTAGCATGTAATTTGCTGAGCACTTTAAAATTTTAAAAAATCATTGACTGCCATTAAATTTATCTGGTTTTTTATTCCAAAAATGTTTGTCTCATAGCAAAAAATGTTTAAATCTATAAATTTCTCTGTACCATGCAATCTATATCAAAACAACCTTGTAGTACTTCCTTGCGCACACATTCACTCTTAATTACCATTTTTAGCTCCGCTGTTGACTTTGTCGAGCGGAGTATATCATATGATACTATACATATTGTTCATTTTCTAATGATATCTTCTGTTCTTTAATTGTAATGTGCATTGCTAACAGCGGAGCTATCTCAGCCGAGAGGCTGCTTGTTTAATTATTGTTAGCAGTTATCTGTCAAGTTCAAGAAGGTATTAATATTGGACATTATTGCTGTTATAGTGCAAAAGTACCCCCCTGAAATACCAGGATGTATGACCTTTTTGGGGTCATAGGGCCTATTAACTAATGTTAAAATGTTTGCCAATTGGGAAAATTTGACAAAGTGATTGAACTTTACAGACAACTAGATACATCTATAAGCTGGGGGGAAAAAAACCTATCAAAATTTATTGGAATTGTGTTTCATTATACTTTATACATATCTAATATAGAATTGCTCATTCATTGTGCCGGGATGGATTTTATAATGATTGGTAACCATGGTAATAATGAAAGTAAACCCAAACTTAATTTGCAGTGTCTTTAGATAAATGCACAATTTGACCTTTATGGTCATGCATTATTAGTAAAAAAAGATTGTTTTCTCGGATCATATCAGAAACCCATTAAAAAGTGTATGTATGTCATAAGTCTATGAAGCTATTTAATATCTACATGTATGGGTAGGATTGAACTGTTTGTTTTATTGAATGCGTACTTCATTTTACTGATCTGATTCAATATGGCCGATTGGCCACCATATTTTTGTGCACAAAAGCTGCTAAGAATGATATGGTCTTAATGATGTCTACTCAGCTTCAAGAGATAATGGGTTTCACTAGTCTGGTCTACTGTACAAAAAAGTGTTCTCAATGTTATAGTTGGGAGCGTGTTGTCCTCTCAGAGGGATTATGAAGCTATCTGACTTATGTCTCTCAGTGCGCATAAAGAAAAATCGCTGTATGTCTTTGTTGCATTATGTAGCCAATTGCCCCAGGATTGCTGAAATTTCTTAAGAATCCTGACAAGTATGGGTGCCTGTCACATGTGACAGACTCATCACTAAAACTAAAATTAAATTAAGTAAAAATTGGCATTTAAGATTTCAAAATATAGTCTCATTCAATAATTGCCATCCTTCAAAATTGTTTTGATCCAAATCAAAATTGTTCTGATTCAAATCAAGCAGAAACCTGTGTCTTGCGAGTTTGATTTCAAAATAAGATTTACTTTGAAGAAAATTACAGAAAACATTTTTTTACTAGCCTTCACTTTTCATCTTCATAAGTGCTTTGGGTCAACCTTGAGGAAAATTGTCGCAACTAACAGCACTCTCCCACTGTCTGAATATTAGTGATCAGTTTCGCCTCTTGTGTGGGAGTGAACGCTGAAGGGAATTACATGTGCAGTTTTAATGGGATTGGGAACTTTCCGTATTTCTATTAAATTCAACTCCTGTTCTTCGTAATGAAAGTTCAGGGAAGACGTCCATTCAGATGTAACCGTACAGATTTACCAATTAATCATCAGACCGAGTTCTCGTCAACGATTCTCATCGCTTTAGGTGATGCAAGAATTGAGACAATGTGTCAGTGGTTGCCCCTCAGTTTTAATCTGTCATCCCCTATATTACATCTCGTTTTGGTATGGTCTGGTTTTACCACATCGGGAGAATACATCAATGAAACATGGTACGCTGAGATTAGTTGTTCAGTTATACGAGAAACATAAAACTGTCATTTTTTTGTGATTTCATTCACGCTTTCTATTCGTTGACGTATAATATGCGTGATCGAACATGAATCGCTTTAACTCACAGAAATCAATTTATCCCAGACCCAGTTCCCTACACAAGGGCTTTAGAATGCAAAAAGCGAATGTTTGATTTTAGTCCAGGTAATTTTTTTTAAAGCACAAACATGTCACAACCAAATAGATGCCTAAATGGTGATCCCTCTGTATTTTTTCCTGTTTCTATGGTAATTTGAGACCAAATTTTTTTTTTTTTTTTTTTTTTCGTTTTCTTCGCTATCTTTAAAATAGTCTGGTTCAAAATTCACTCTTCTTTGTATAGGTTATTGATCAAAATCATAAATATTTGGTATAAATCTAAATGATTATTCTGTCTGCTCACATTAAAAAATATGAAAAACTTGCATGCAGTAATTTTTACCTGAAAACAGTCCACCTTTTTTCAATATGGCTGCCTTTTACAAAATAAAACAGCTGGATCTTTTGATTCCTGTATCAACATTTTGTTAAATATTTGTGTTAATTAACAAGTTTTGGAAATTTCAATGCTCAATTAAGTACTATACACATTTGGTGAGACTCTATTTTGTTGAAATAAAGGACGCTATGTCGCCCTCTGAAAGATCGGTATTTCTACATTGAGCTATAAAAAAGTAATTCAAGTTGTGTATTGGAATGGATTTTTGTCCAAATTGTTCAAGAAACAAATTAGAGCGATACTCAAATAAAAGGTTATTGTTACAGATTATTAGAAGTGTTGTCAATAATGACATTAAGTCACACATTTGGGGGGGTAGTAATAATTTTATTATGAATTTATAGAACTTTGAACTTCAAATTATTATATTGTTTTAGTAGTCGGCACATTACATATAGTCTTGTGTTTAATGAAATATCAGAGAAATTGACGTAATCTTTTGTCTTTCTTGTGATTGATGGGTGGGTAGTACGTGTACATCATGAATATTTTATGATGTTATAAAATTTGAATGAACTGTGATAATTTGTCTAACTGCCTTCTCAATGTCTTGTAGTACACCACGGGAGGTCAAAGGTTACACTAAAACCTCTCAATGATATAAATATTCGTATTACGAGACTTCACGAGTGCCACATGTCTCTTTGTATTGGTTTTACTCCCGTCATGAAAAGTGTTTAATCCACTCGGGTACTGTTCTCATGGTAACTGATGTTCATCTAACTGAGAATGAATGATGTGATTATTTTAGCGTCTTTTATTCTTTCATTACTTCAGCATGTTTGTCTAATTTATGTAATTATATGCTAATTTATGTTAATTTATGCAAGTGTTCTTATTTTCTATTGGATGTGTATGGTTTCACTGCTGTTCTCATAGAGTCTTTCTGATTTGTTGACATATTATGTATTTCATAACAAGTCACACCTCCTACATAATTTAAAGGTTTAACGTGACTATTTTTCTTTAATAAACTCCCATCTCTGAGAGAGTCAGGATAAACATACTTTACTTGTTCCTTCATCATCTGTCTACTGCCGGCTGTTTCGGTCACGTCAACACCGCAGATTGGCTTCCTGGTAATTGTGTCCAATTGTAGTCTGTCATTTAGCGGCCTCGCACGGCTGCCCATTGATGTATCTTCACCAAACGACTTCAATGATATTTCCAAACATGCAAAATCTAAGTGAAGTTTGATTAATCTTCTGATTGTGCCACGCTTAGACGTGATAAACAGCCTTTTTATCATCATGCTCTGCACATCTCAGAGCCTTGGGAATCACGGAAGTGCACATGTCCCTTGCTGAAATACGATGCTGTTTTCAGCCAATTCCATCGAGGCACACCATGAAGCCAGTCTTGAGGGGAGAGTGTAACTCTGTTTAAATTTTCAGTTGTGCAATCCTGAATGTACCGCATCTTCCATAGGTCAGGAGTTTTATTGAACCAACAAGTGTGATTATCGACAGTGTATAGAGCCATCACCACAGGAATCTCATTTGAACGAAGCAAGTCCACACTGTTGACAATTATACAGTGTTTTGTGGCATGCATTCAATCTTGTGAAAAGACGGTAATTATAGAGTTAAATGTCAGCAGAGGCGGTAACATTCAACGTCTCGGATAGCCACTTTGGGCTATTTATCACACATCAGCTTTACCGTTCTCGTTTCTACAATGTATTGTGCGATGACTAACGACTTTCTTCATTTCTAATCACAGTCCTACACAAACTAATGCGGAATTTATTCCTTGATCTTCCTCGGAGCCATCCATCTGTTTCAGTTTTTTTTTTTCCTCGGGATAGCGTGTCAGAGTTTCATTAGTGTTAATTAATCTGCTATATTTTTCTACATCATTCCCAAGCTTTTGACTTAACCCTCCCCAGTGGTAATTGGTTGTTAAATCAGTTTAATGGCCAGATGTACGGTCGGTACACACTGAAAATGTACATTACACAGTATGTTTCCATGGATACCACTCAGATTATTGGATGCATTTTGAGGTGGTTTGGATAAAAGCTGGTGAAGAGCTCTTGGTTGCCAACACCAATACGTCTCGCGGGTTGTATTTGATTATTTTTGCAACACGATTATTGCATGTGGATAAGGCGCAATTGCTTTAATGTGAATTTAACTGTCTTCTAATATTGATGATTTCCACGGTAACCAGTATTAATGTCGACATTAGATTGCTATGAACCACTTGGTAAAAATTAAGTATTGTTACAACTGAATGTACTATGGCAGTAAACATGGGTAGTTATTTTGTTGAAGAGCTGTTGGATTATGGTATTGGATTGTATACTCCATTTGAAGGTGGGTATGAACTGTATTATACTTGTGAACATTATACATATATTGTAATATTTGTAGGTGGGTATGGAGTACATTATTTAGATACCTATGTAACATGCAAATTAAGCACTATGTTTCTTTTTAGGGAGGTAATGAGTTTGGTGTGTCTGTCTGTCTGTCTTTCTCACAGATTTTGCTCAAATTCAGTACATGTTAGGTAAATTTGGTAATCTGCAGACATGATTAGCTTTAGGGTCTTGTCCATGCATAATAAGTAGCTAATTTGCATATTAATTATTCCATTTCAGCCTCTATAAGCAAAATCTTCTAACCTTATAATGTCGTTGCTCATTCACTGACAGTAGTGAATTTTCATTTTCTAGATATTTTTTTTAAAAACCATCAATGATTGCATATTTAATTACATGGGAGTTTGCAGAGTTTAACATGGGTCTATTTATTTTTGAGATTTTAAACTTGATCTGCTGGAAGTAGTAATAAATTTGTTTGAATTTACTCCAAAATTGGTGCAGAATTTGATGGATATATAAATTTTGAAAGGGGCTTTCTGTTCTTGTTTTCTATCAACAACTATTTCAAATATTATACATCTTGTTTTTTACCCTTGAAACACCATAATTTTTCTTGCAAACATTTTTGTATTAGATTTTCGATTATTTTAGACCAAATGAAAATAATTTCTTATTGGCTATAGGTCTTGATAAAAATTTTGCAAAAATTATGAGTAAAATTATATGGGTGAACTGTGACTAAAGTTGACATTGTCACTCTGAGGGTTGAAGTCGTGTAGTTTAAAACATGGAATATATCAGTGTCAAAAATACATAATACATACCATCCACAATTTGAGTATATAAATGTCTAAAAAATATTTAGGAATTTAATTTTTGTAGAAAACCATACGACAACATTTTATTTTTGTTGGTTATGATAATGTGTGTGTCCCTACACCACCGTACTTCTCAAAACTCTGGCAGGTTGCTTTAATTATTTTCCAATTTCTGTCTATTTCTGTCATTTTATTAATCACTAGAATGCTATGAATTACAACATCTTGTTGTCGTAGTGACGACAGTAATTCTTTTCTCTTAACAAGAGGTTTATTGGCTTCATTCAATAATTAAAGTAACTATACGCAAATTTCAAAGTTTTAGACATCAAATCTATTTTTAAGCTGTCGTTTCATTGCCAATGTGAAAGTGCAAAAAATGAGAAAGTTTTGGCTTCTCGTCACAGTGTGCACCAGTTTTAAACCTGCGCCCCACTTACTTTTATTTGCAATGTTGAGCGAAGTGTGCCATGTATGGTAGAATAAGGAAATGTACTGTGGATCCAGAATAATGCATGTATTCGAAAGCATTATTTGAGAAATGTTAAATCTTGAAAAGATATTTTGATGTGCTTTCATATGATCTTAATTTAAAAAAAAATAAATATAATAAAATTTTTACTGGGACAAGAAAGAAAATATTTTGGTTAATTTATTTCTTGGCCTTACTCCTATAGGTCACACGTCTTGGTAACTTTCCACAAGTAATGTAGGTTCATGACAGTACTAACTTCATATTGCCATGACAACAATATAATAACAGCTTGTAATTTGTTTATGAAATTTTCATTGATAGTGAATTTGTTACCTAGAAAGTACCAGGATGTGTGACCTTTAGGGGTCATGAATAGTACCAGGATGTGTGACCTTTAGGGGTCATGAATAGTACCAGGATGTGTGACCTTTAGGGTCATAAGACAGATTGTTGATGCCAGTCTATAAGCTACTCAGTCAGTTGTGATGTATTATTATGTAATTAAATATAATATTATTTTATTGTAGTGATTTCATTTGCATACTATATAAAAATAAAATTTTCAAAATTTATTTCAAGTGCAAAAGTTGGTGCAACATGTTGTGTTGCAAATGGTCCCACTCAATTTTTTTTCTGGTTTTTCCCAAAATACTGAAAAAATTGCAAAAAAAAAATGCTGCATCACTGCACAATTTTTTGGAACATTTTTAGGGCCGGAAATATATCTTTTTTTTATTTCAAAGCCTGATCTCATTTTTGAAAATGAAATACAAGCAAGCCATTAATAAAACATACACACAAATGAAAACATGTTTTTGCTTATAAAGCATATATGAAACTGAGTAGTGATTTCTGTTGCACAAATTGAATGAAACAAAACATGCAGATTTTTCATAGATTCATGACCGAAAAATCATTATTTTCGTCAATCCATTGCATGCATTATAGGCATTTTCAGAAATACATGAATTAAGTGATCTTGCCTGTCTACTCCTAAAAGTGGCGGCTTACAACAAATATTTTATACCGCCAAACATTTAAAACGCTTTCATTCTTGGAGTATACCGGTAGGTATTCAAATAACTAAAATATTGTAGTAATTGTATCTCCTCTATGAAATTGCATATTGAAATTCATTTTCTGATAATGAGTTTATAAACTGGGTTTATTACCATGAAATTGTATTCTAATTCTATTTCTCCGCTGCAGTGAAAACATACGATGACTATCTTCATGATATATTTCATGTCACCACTGAGCGGGTTCAGTTTGATTAGCATCTCGCAGTTCATGAGCGACACACAGTTGAGTTTGTTGTAATTTACATTCATAGAATACATCACAAGGGACCCACGTTGAATACGACACTTCGTGATGCCTGGCGATTCGAACTTATGCTTGATGTAATGGATGAATTAGTAATTCGCATTCTGTGTGACATTGCAGTTGTCATTAGTTATCCTCTGTCGGATAAAATGTCAGCATAACTGTAAGCCAAAGTGAAGCCTACTTTTGAGCAATTCATCTCTGAATCATCATTACTATTTGTTAAGTTTTTCAGCTTATAGTAATGGCATTCAAAAAGATT
Source organism: Saccoglossus kowalevskii (assembly GCF_978046115.1). Taxonomy (NCBI): domain Eukaryota; kingdom Metazoa; phylum Hemichordata; class Enteropneusta; family Harrimaniidae; genus Saccoglossus; species Saccoglossus kowalevskii. Next base: position 21,128,336 of record NC_140661.1, on the reverse strand, counting down.
AACCAGTTACGATGTTAAGCTGCTATATACTCTACATGTATTATTTCACAGATTAGGAAGTTTTATTTGTCATTGAAGTTCAGTTACATTGTAAATATAATTGTCAAAGTGATATATACCCCCCCCCCTCCCCCCTCCCCCAGTATTCTCAAAATAAGATGGGTGGGAAAGTGAGAGCAGGATGTTTTTTTTCATTTCTAAAACACATTGCATACTGGAAACCTCCTCCAAAGATAATTAAAATAACAGCATCAGCAGATTTGTGTTCTTAAAACAGCTTCCATTTAAAAAAAATTAAAGCATATATAACATGAATTGTTGCGAACTATCTCAGATTTGAATATCATTTCTCCTAAAGATTGTTCTTCTTTCCTTTTTCAAATCATTATTTATCGTTTAGTTTGAGGCAACAGTTCTTCTCATTGCTTATTCATTACAAGCGAATTGAATTCTATGACTTTTGCTATTATGGTCGCCTAAATTTTACTCGGAAGGGATTAAAAAGCTGATCGAAGAATAATTCTCAAGTTTTAAAATATGAAGGAAATAAATAGTTAATTCAGGGCTCAAAGGTTCGTAATTTAAATAGCAAAATTTCATTAAAATCATGGATATCGGAATGGAAACCATGGAAACAGGATGTAATTTATTCAATTTCCAGTTGAGTCTTGTAAATTGCAATATTAAAAGTTGAAATCCTGAGGGAATTCAGTTCTGCTGAATTATTGAATATTATCGTTGTGTGATATCATTTGATGACAGAGATTTAATGTAAATACTGAAAACCATTTGGCCATTGGAAATTTTTTGATGTGATTTGAGAGGGTTCGCAAAGGATTATTACAATTTCAAAAGTCACTGTGAACTTCTCTACATGTGCTATCCCGGTCAAATTCACTGCTAACAAATTCTGCAATTTTCCGTGAAATATTATTATCATATGATATAAAACATAATTTTATTCTTATTTTTTGCAAAATTTTGATTAAGAATGCTTGCTTATGAGAAATTATTTTTGGTCCAAAATTTAGTAAATAAATGTAAGCAAAATACTGTACTAAATTACAGTGCCCAAAGGACTTGAGAAGTAATCTTTTTCTGTATTTAAGTCAGTATCTGGCAACCCAGAGGCTATCAACGTATTTTGATGGTTACAACCGCAGCAATAATTGTATAGACTTATGGGATGGGCAGATTTGTGATGTGTTTTTCTGTTCTGTGCTTCTAGGCACAAACAAGATTGGGGGCTGGCTGGTAGCTTGATGCTGTCTATCTGTCTGTCCGTCCATCCGTGTTCGAGCATTGATGCCTTCTCTTTTGAATAAATGAGTACCGGTAGTACATGTATGTCTCATTTCTTGGCTTCCCGTCAACATGCCACTTTCCAATTTTGTTGATTAAAATAAACACTTTATTTTAATACCTACTTGTGTACATGTGGTATGAGACTTGTATAGAACACCTATGACAGTGACTCCATGACTCGTGTAGAACACCTATTACAGTGACTCCATGACTTGTATAGAACATCTATGACAGTGACTCCATGACTCGTGTAGAACACTTATTACAGTGACTCTATGACTCGTATAGAACACCTATTACAGTGACTCCATGACTCGTATAGAACACCTATTACAGTGACTCCATGACTTGTATAGAACACCTATTACAGTGACTCCATGACTCGTATAGAACACCTATTACAGTGACTCCATGACTCGTATAGAACACCTATTACAGTGACTCCATGACTCGTATAGAACACCTATTACAGTGACTCCATGACTTGTATAGAACACCTATTACAGTGACTCCATGACTCGTATAGAACACCTATTACAGTGACTCCATGACTCGTGTAGAACACCTATTACAGTGACTCTATGACTCGTGTAGAACACCTATTACAGTGACTCCATGACTCGTGTAGAACACCTATGACAGTGACTCCATGACTCGTATAGAACACCTATTACAGTGACTCTATGACTCGTATAGAACACCTATTAGTGACTCCATGACTCGTGTAGAACACCTATTACAGTGACTCTATGACTCGTATAGAACACCTATTACAGTGACTCTATGATTCGTATAGAACACCTATTACAGTGACTCCATGACTCGTGTAGAACACCTATTACAGTGACTCCATGACTCGTGTAGAACACCTATTACAGTGACTCTATGACTCGTATAGAACACCTATTACAGTGACTCCATGACTCGTATAGAACACCTATTACAGTGACTCCATGACTCGTATAGAACACCTATTACAGTGACTCCATGACTCGTATAGAACACCTATTACAGTGACTCCATGACTCGTATAGAACACCTATTACAGTGACTCCATGACTGGTATAGAACACCTATTACAGTGACTCCGTGACTCGTATAGAACACCTATTACAGTGACTCCATGACTCGTGTAGAACACCTATTACAGTGACTCTATGACTCGTGTAGAACACCTATTACAGTGACTCCATGACTCGTATAGAACACCTATTACAGTGACTCTGACTCGTATAGAACACCTATTACAGTGACTCCATGACTCGTGTAGAACACCTATTACAGTGACTCCATGACTCGTGTAGAACACCTATTACAGTGACTCTATGACTCGTATAGAACACCTATTACAGTGACTCTATGATTCGTATAGAACACCTATTACAGTGACTCCATGACTCGTGTAGAACACCTATTACAGTGACTCCATGACTCGTGTAGAACACCTATTACAGTGACTCTATGACTCGTATAGAACACCTATTACAGTGACTCCATGACTTGTATAGAACACCTATTACAGTGACTCCATGACTCGTATAGAACACCTATTACAGTGACTCCATGACTCGTATAGAACACCTATTACAGTGACTCCATGACTCGTATAGAACACCTATTACAGTGACTCCATGACTTGTATAGAACACCTATTACAGTGACTCCACCATCAAAACAGCTGGTGCATTTTTTTCTGTTCTTTTATTGTTTTTCAATTATCACATATATCATACTCACTACGTAGTTATTTCAAGCGTAGTATGGCAGTATGTGATAATCTCGGCTTATGGTCATATCTAGTATCTTATAACTAGCCCTTACTTATGATGTACACAATGACAAACTTTTGGTCCAATGTTTTTTATAGCCTATTTTCGCTTCCAGCATTTACCAGATTAACACATTTGTGTTGGTGAGACTAAACACAGGCGTGTACTCTGTTGCAACAATGAATGTTTGAGTGCCAAACATTTTTCTGCCGAAAATTCAGTGCTAATATTTTTACATTCTGTAAAATTTTCACTAAATTTCATCCAGACAGTCTTAGATATTGCTTTTAGTTTTTGATCAAAAGATTTGTCAATTTTTATCAACATTTTATATTAGGAGCAGAATGTACAAAATCATTTTGATGATGGAGCCAAAAGTTGACAATGATGCCCAAAGATTTAGAATCTGTAATCAATGATTGAGGATCAATATCATGGTAGTATTTATACCGTACGGCTTAATGCTAAGTGAAGTCCCAATTGAAAAGTGGATCGTGTTTGAAGGCAAATTAGAGCTTGATTTTTAAAACTAATGGAAAAAAATTCAATGGTGTCAGGGAGAAAGAATGGAAATATAACTTGATGAGAGTGGAGTGGATTGATGCAATTGCTCTATGCACTTTACTAATGTCGAATAGAATAGAGAGCACGTTAATGGAGAACATTTCACAAAACTGATGCAATCGTTTAGGGAAATAATGTCCATGAGCAAGTAACGGGTAGACTGAATGAAATGCTTTCAGTGAACTAAAAAAGTCACAATTTTGTCAAATTAGATTTGAGATGTGTAAAATTGTGTCAGTAATAGGGAGTAATTAAACGTTCACAAATACATTTAATCCCACCAAAGTTTTGTTATAAATTTTTAAAATTTATAATTTTTTGTAGTATCAAAAATTGTTTGTTAAACCAAACATGATGTGACAAAAGTTTATGGTGGTAGTGAAGGAGTTGATGATATGCAAATTACATAATTAATATGCACAAATATACAACTATTTTGTGGAAGGTGACAGAAGTTGACAATTTTGGTGAAAGGGTTAATGATATGCAAATTAACTAAATATGCACTTACATCTTAAACTACTTTGTGGAAGGTGACAAAAATTGGCAATGTGGTGAAAGGGTTGATCATATGCAAATTATGTAATTAATATGCATAAACAACATGTAACTATTTTGTGGAAATGGTTTAAGGGATCTAACAAAGTGTTATGTACCGGTACATTTAAGAAATCATTGTCTAAAGTTCAGTTGGAGGCATTAGTCTTCACCTTGGCTGTACACAAATATCCACTATTATCTTGGTAATTGGAGTTCACAGGGCAGCCATTTTCTATGTAAAATTATAAAATGGCCTTTACCAGTAATAGCATAAAGGAGTAGTATAGGAAATATCAAAGGGCACCAAGGCAATCTCCTTGGGCATCAAAAAAATGTTCTTCGATGACTCATTTAAGTTTCAGCCCTGATATCAGTTGAGAAAATTTCTAACATTTTTATTATTTCTCATTATTACTAATCATTCGTGTTAGCATCTATAATTATGTTATAATTATGCTATTAAGAAAAAATGAGTATTAATTATGGTTACAACAAAAATGTATTATTAATAGATATATATATATATATATATATATTGGGTTGGATTTAACAGCAAATCATAAGATGATGGTTTATGTCATTTAGAGAAAATATGTCATACCATATTTGAACATTAATTTGGTTCTGCACAAATTGATGTACTGTATTTGCTCCATTAGAAGTGCATACAACTCAAAAAATTGCGGGATCAGTAAAATAAAGACTTATTTTGACTATAGATAATTTACGTGAGCAAACATTGTATTGTTTGTTCCGCTGAATAGTCTACCAGTATTTTCCATGTTAAAAGTACATTGTTCATGATGAAAGGAATATTTAAAAAATTTGCTCAACCCTTTGAATGGCGTCACCGTATTTTTTTTTTAATCGAAAAAAACTTCTAGAAAAATTAAATAAATACTGATATGTGCATAATGTTGAAACAAAATTTTGGTGAGGAAATTGAAAACATTCAATGGTAATATGGTAGCGTTGTATGAATGGTGTCACCGTATTTTTTTATTCATTAACGTATGAAATTAACGGAAAAACTAAAAACTAAAATAAAAATGTGCATAATGTTGAAACAAAATTTTGGCGAGAAAATTGAAAACATTCATTAGTAATATGGTAGCGTTGTACAGTACTCTAATCATACATAATACAAATGAAAGATTGAATTAATCAAACAAAGAACAACTACCGGTAATATCAGTATTGAGAGAATAAATGTTGTACTTATTTTATAGGTTAATGGTTTTGCAGTAGACAGAAACTCCTTTTGTATTATGGCCGATTATTATTTTTCTTGTATCTTCACAAGCCCTCATGTGACTGCTGCCAAATTGAATAGAAATATTATATGCTTTCTACCTATGCATTTTGTGATCTTTATGTTTCTCCTAATTTTGGAGTGCCATCGTGTTCTCCCTCCCAAAATTTTGTGGTGCAATATTTTGTGTGTTTTCTCTTTTTTTTTTCATTTTTCCATAATTTTTTTTAACAACCATCATTTTTTTTAACGATTTTGAACCAAATGGACATAATTTCTTATTAGCTAAAGTTCTTGATCAAAATTTGGGGCAAATGTTGGTATTATTTTGTAAAAGATGACAAAAGTTGTCTGATCTTGTATTGAATGCCTACTTATACATGAGTGAGTCAAGGTACATACATCAGCATCAAGCAAAATGCTAAAATCGATCAAAATCAAAGCCTTTACAAATTTTACAAAAGGAAAATCGCACAATACTTAATTAATGAAAATTGACTAAATTCACAGAATTTAGTGTTTTTGAATCAGCAAATAGTGCAATTGGTAGCTTTGACTGTTTTCAACAAATATACATGTACCGGGGGGTATTACTACATGTACATGTACATTCTAATCAAACATGGAAGGGTTATATTCCTTGGTATATTTAAACACATTCATGTATATGTGGCATATGTAAATTCATCTGTTTTATTCTGAGCATATTTTTCACATTTGTATAATCATATCAGGCCATATGGTCCTACTACTGCAAAGAATAAGATTTCATTCACTTAACTTCATTCGGTGAAATTGTATTCAACATATTGCAAAGTAGATTAAATTAATCTCACTTTTAATACCCAGAATAAGAGTCTGGTCACTAAAATATGCACTATTTTTTTATTAATTATAGCATATGGATTACTTTTACATAGATGGGAGAGATAATTTAACAGATAAAAAAAATTGTGTGGATTGGATGATGAATTACTCAAAACATAATTAAAAAGATGTGACATTTTTGTTATTTTGATGGTATATACCCATGTACTGTGTTCATCTACATACATTGGCATTGTGACCGTGTTTATCTACATATATTGGCATTGTGACTGTTCATCAACATATATTGGCATTGTGACTGTTCATCTACATATATTGGCATTGTGACTGTTCATCTATATATATTGGCATTGTGACTGTGTTCATCTACATATATTGGCATTGTGACTGTTCATCTACATATATTGGCATTGTGACTGTTCATCCATATATATTGGCATTGTGACTGTTCATCTACATATATTGGCACTGTGACTGTGTTTATCTACATATATTGGCATTGTGACTGTGTTCATCTATATATATTGGCATTGTGACTGTGTTCATCTATATATATTGGCGTTGTGATTGTGTTCATCTACATATATTGGCATTGTGACTGTGTTCATCTACATATATTGGCATTGTGACTGTTCATCTATATATATTGGCATTGTGACTGTGTTCATCTACATATATTGGCATTGTGACTTCATCTATATATATTGGCATTGTGACTGTGTTCATCTACATATATTGGCATTGTGACTGTTCATCTATATATATTGGCATTGTGACTGTTCATCTACATATATTGGCATGTGACTGTGTTCATCTACATATATTGGCATTGTGACTGTTCATCTACATATATTGGCATTGTGACTGTTCATCTACATATATTGGCATTGTGACTGTGTTCATCTACATATATTAGCATTGTGACTGTTCATCTACATATATTGGCATTGTGACTGTTCATCAACATATATTGGCATTGTGACTGTTCATCTACATATATTGGCATTGTGACTGTTCATCTACATATATTGGCATTGTGACTGTGTTCATCTACATATATTGGCATTGTGACTGTGTTCATCTATATATATTGGCATTGTGACTGTTCATCTATATATATTGGCATTGTGACTGTGTTCATCTACATATATTGGCATTGTGACTGTGTTCATCTACATATATTGGCATTGTGACTGTTCATCTATATATATTGGCATTGTGACTGTTCATCTATATATATTGGCATTGTGACTGTGTTCATCTACATATATTGGCATTGTGACTGTTCATCTACATATATTGGCATTGTGACTGTTCATCTATATATATTGGCATTGTGACTGTGTTCATCTACATATATTGACATTGTGACTGTGTTCATCTACATATATTGGCATTGTGACTGTTCATCTATATATATTGGCATTGTGACTGTTCATCTATATATATTGGCATTGTGACTGTGTTCATCTACATATATTGGCATTGTGACTGTTCATCTACATATATTGGCATTGTGACTGTTCATCTATATATATTGGCATTGTGACTGTGTTCATCTACATATATTGACATTGTGACTGTGTTCATCTACATATATTGGCATTGTGATTGTTCATCTACAAAGCAACTTTCATTCCATGGAGAGGGGTTCCCCAGATATCATAGTGTCTAATGAATCTATCTCCACAGATATCCAATACTCAGTACTACACAGTTAAGAAATCATTTTTGTTTCCAGCTATGTGCTATTTTGGGCAATAAATCATCTTCTGTTTATATGTAGTAGAAAGTAAAGAGATCTCCCTAAGGACTAAGAAGTATGGACTTTGAGTTTGAAATATTATCATTACGCCCACCACCTTAGGCAGTAGCTGTGTTCTATGTATTAAGTTGATTGATGACATCATCTTCATGGTTCAAATTAAATTGTTTGCAGGGGTTCAGTATTCATCAGCAATCAAATTGTCTTCTCGCCTTTGAGTCTCTGTGTGATATATTTTAATAGACTGTGTGTGATTCCTCATAAAAACTATCACTGTGTCTAGCTATATTTTGCAATATGTGAATTTATTTTCAGATTTATCTTTAAGTCACCCAAAAAATTGACTGATCACAAAAAAAACATAATCACCCCATAGCATATGCAGGGCGATCATGTGCAAATGGAATTTTATTGCCATTTCAAAATTTAGAAAATGAATCGTACATGCCATAGGGATGGATATTTCAATTTTCTAATTGCTTTGATGCACAATGGTATATTTTTTTATCCAGGGTGATGTCTGCAATAGCTCCACAATCAACGGACCATCATTCCAATTTTTAGCTCTGCTGTCGACTTTGTCAAGCGGAGCTTATTATATGAATGACTGTCCGTCGTCTTAATTCCGTGTCAATGTTTTACTTTTTCGACTTCTTCTTGAAAACTACAAGCCTGAATGCTTTGATACTTGGTGTATATGTACCTTGGATAGACCTCTCTCAGGTTTGTTCATTTCATGATGATATCTTCAATTCTCTAATTTTGGTGAATATTTTTGTCATTTTTGGTAAAAAGTGATATTTACGACTTCTTGTTAGAAACCGCGAGTCCAATTGCTTTGATATTGCATATATAGGTACTACATGTGGATCTCTCTCAGATTTGTTCATTTTGTAATGATATCTTTAATTCGCCAATTTAAGTGAATATTTTTGTTATTTTTGGTAAAAAGTTATATTTTTGACTTCTTGTTAAAAACCGCAAGTCCAATTTGCTTTGATATTGCATATATAAGTACTACATGTGGACCGCTCCCAGATTTGTTCATTTTGTAATGATATCTTTAATTCTCTAGTTTGGTGAGTATTTTTGTCATTTTTGGTAAAAAGTGATATTTTCGACTTCTTGTTAAAAAACGCGAGTCCAATTGCTTTGATATTGCATATATAGGTACTACATGTGGATCTCTCTCAGATTTGTTCATTTTGTAATGATATCTTTAATTCTCAAATTTTAGTGAATATTTTTGTTATTTTTGGTAAAAAGTGATATTTTCGACTTCTTGTTGAAAACCACAAGTCGAATTCCTTTTATATTACAGATATACAAATGTAGGTACTACATGTGGATCTCTTTCAGATTTGTTAATTTTGTAATGATATCTTCAATTATCTAATTTTGATGATCTATTTTTGTCATTTTTGGTGAAAAGTGATATTTTTGACTTCTTGCTGAAAACAGCAAGTCCCATTGCTTTGATACTATACATATTGTTCATTTTCTAATGATATCTTCTGTTCTTTAATTGTAATGTGCATTGCTAACAGCGGAGCTATCTTTCAGTTTGTAGGAACATGCATTAGGTTGAGATATAATTCCGCAATATTTTGTCATAGGCTGACGTCAGCAAACACTAGTGATCATCAAGCCTTACCTACACCTTGGCCTGCAACAAAAGTCCGGCAGTAATTGTTTCTGTTGCTGACGTCAACCTAAAAAAGAAAAAAACGCCACAGGACTGAAAATAATTAGTAGTACGTATGTAATTGACAGTGTCTCATTTATGTTTTTCACATTTATGTTTTTCTGTTCGAGATGCTTGTCTTACATGTATCTGTACCATCATTTGCATGTGATGTAACTTAAATTTACAGTTGCTATGGTAACAAGTGTGTTGAACTATTACATATCAAGTGATGAAATTATCACAAAAAATTATTTTCAACAAAATTTCTTATTAACAATGTTTCAGAAGATTCGATGATCAGTTCAAATTATGGATCGTGAATAATTACGCAACAATTGGTCAAAACAACGCCACTTTGCTATAGTGTAATTTCTCCATGGCTTGCATAGTCTGCGACTACTTTATTGCTAGGGGCTGTTATTTCAATTCAGTAAACTATCTTGTATCGTAAATATGCATCCAATTCACCATAAAGTATGTCTTGTTATTTAGATCGGCTTAATCTTGTTTTATTTCCTTGTCTTCCATTTACGTTAACACGACGGTTTGGTGAATTGCTTCATTTCTATCTATTACATGTGAATTGAACTCGTTTATTTTACCATCAGTTTGATCATGAATTATTAGTGAATTGTTCTTAGTTATGTTTAATTATGATTGAAAAAATGGAGAGGGCAATGAAGTCTAATTTGTTTTTTCGCATACGGCTTTAACAGTAGAATACTAACAGCACAGTAGAGTATTGGTTTTGACAAAAATCTGTTGGTGTTGGAAAATTATATTACATGTGTGTGTGTGTCTCATTAGTTGTAAAGTTATGTGTTTTGTGGTCATTGGGCTGTGTCATGTTTCATATAGGACCCATAATGACATATATACAACGTAAAATACATTGTTTATAAAACTACGCAGCCATATTGTTTTTGATACCAACTGTTGTGTGTGTTTCAAGATCGCTTAGTAGTTGTAGCAAATTGGGTTCAAACAAAAATAACAGATGTCAGACTAACTACGAGACACGTTCGATATCGATAGAAGATGCAATTTCTTTTTAATTCATTTCATTCACTTGTATTAATTTCCGTATGAAAAATTAAAAAATTATACAAAATTAATTCACTGATGCTGTTTCACATGTTAGGATACTGTATCTGGTCCATGTCATAAATGCTAGTTAATAGAATTTTACTGAGTTGTGCACTGTAGTCAAAATGGTTTGATCTCACTAGTTCTCTTCAATAAAATCTGGAGAAGTGAGTGAACATTAAACCAGTCAGCAACTTAGCTGGCAATGTTGCTCTTTTGGTATCCATAACATCATGGCAGTAATAGTAGTATCATTACCGTGGTTGCAATGATTAGTAGAGTACTAAGATTTTACATCCCACTGGTTATAAATGTAGACTGTAGATCATCTATATTTGGAGAACCATTTCCCCCTCTGTTTCCATAGTAATTTTAATCTTAAGTATATTTGTTGTGAAATGAATAGGCTTTAATATGTCGATATGTTATGCCCCATTCATTGTGAATCTTTTTCCCAGTCCCATACTTTCAAGGTAATTACAGGAGAATATGTAGTAAAATATTAGTTTTCTTAATGGTTTCTGGAGTGAAGTATCATGTTGAAAGTTGTCCAATGCTTTGCCTGTATCCGCTGTGAGGTCTTTCTTTGACCTAAGATGTCCGTCATATGTTGACACACATATCATCTACTTTATTAACCCTGGTATGTATTCTGTAATGGTTGTCACAGTCACTCTCCGCAGGCATTCTCATTTAATGATCTTTCATTTCACTAATGGAACTTGGTTGAAATTTAACCTTCTTTATGTAAAATGTACTGTACTATCTGGAATATATTGGCTGCCGAGTAATTTATGCCCGTTGAGGGAAAAACTTTGTCTGTCATTTCGTTTTGCATGATTGTTTGCCTTCTACAAGAAGATTTCCTTTTCTGTAACTGATGAGTAATATTCATGTTTGTTGAGGAAGAAACTTGAGTCGTCTGTCACCGCAGTGGCCATGATTATTGTTTGGCAGCCACGAGACAATTTTCTTTTTCGTAACTGACGAGTAATTCATGTCTGTTGAGAGAGAAACATGAGTCGTCTGTCACGGCAGCCGCAAGACGATTTCCTTTTTCGTAACTGGCGAGTAATTCATGTCTGTTGAGGAAGAAACTTGAGAGTCGTCTGTCACCGCAGTGGCCATGACTGTTGTTAGGCAACCACAAGATGATTTCCTTTTTCGTAACAGACAAGTAATTCATGTCTGTTGAGAGAAAAACTTGATTCGTCTGTCACCGCAGTGGCCATGATTGTTGTTAGGCAGCCACAAGACGATTTCATTCTTCGTAACTGGCCTGGCGAGTAATTCATGTCTGTTGAGGAAGAAACTTGAGTCGTCTGTCACCGGAGTGGCCATGGCTGTTGTTAGGCAACCACAAGATGATTTCCTTTTTCGTAACAGACGAGTAATTCTTGTCTGTTGAGAGAGAAATTTGAGTTGTCTGTCACCGCAGTGGGCATTATTGTTGTTTGCCTGCTATTAAAGATTCGGTCATATTAATAACTATTCACTTCGTTTGTTTGCTGTTCTGTAATGTATACGACAGCACCCCCTCCCCTCTTCCCATAATAAATGTGTATTCTGTGATATATAATGCGTGGGATTTATAGATCTCTAAAGACATGATGCTATTAGCTGTTCTGGGAGTCTTAATACTTACTCATAGATTGTGATCACATTGTGGTGTTGAGTTGCTATGATAACATCCATTTAATTTAACAAGTATCTTCATGGTAAAGATCTGGGATGCTTTAACCGAACTGCACACTATCATCGTTGATTTTCATTATTCTGTGCATTTTCCTTGGTGTAATACATAACATAACAATACTAATAGAACCAAAATACATCTATGCTGCTTTTAAAGTTTGAAAAAAACTAGTTCTGCTAAACAAATTGCTGCTGTCCGCACAACAATGAATGTTTGCTTATTGACAGCGGCCAGTTTTTAGAGTTCGGCTAAAAGCTAGTTAAACATTTACAGACGAGCTATAAATTGCAGATAAACTTTCCCGGAATGTTAAAAATGATTCTTTATTTCATTGTGCTTAACAATTACTCAGTTCTACCCATAATACAATGCAAACAGTTCTGAATCGTGTCATGTTTTTTCTTTATCTGGTATATTTATTTCCATGACAACACTCTCTATGGTTCCGTAATGCAGCAGTATTGTTGGGGAAGCTGTCAACACCGACTGACCTCTGCTATTTCACAATGACAAACTGTCATAATGGGTTCATTTCAAATTCAGTGTTCGCACCCAGACAGGAAGTGTCTAATGTACACTCCCAGGGAACTGTGATTGACTTGGTAATAGAACGGAATCACCATGGGATGAAATCCTAAAATAAAAAAAAATGTAATAGGAATTAAGGCCAATGTGCGGAATCCTAGGGGGATTAAGCTTGTAAAGATGCAGTTCTTACACAAAATAAGACATAACTATTTACATTTTAAAACAGTGGTTAATGTTTTTTCATACAATTCTCGATTTTACACACGCGTTTCAGAGAAATCTTCAGAATATCTTTTTTGGTTGTACATATATCTGTTTGGCTGTACATATATCTGTTTGGCTGTACATATATCTGTTTGGCTGTACATATATCTGTTTGGCTGTACATATATCTGTTTGGCTGTACATATATCTGTTTGGCTGTACATATATCTGTTTGGCTGTACATATATCTGTTTGGCTGTACATATATCTGTTTGGCTGTACATATATCTGTTTGGCTGTACATATATCTGTTTGGCTGTACATATATCTGTTTGGCTGTACATATATCTGTTTGGCTGTACATATATCTGTTTGGCTGTTCATATATCTGTTTGGCTGTACATATATCTGTTTGGTTGTACATATATCTGTTTGGCTGTACATATATCTGTTTGGCTGTACATATATCTGTTTGGCTGTACATATATCTGTTTGACTGTACATATATCTGTTTGGCTGTACATATATCTGTTTGGTTGTACATATATCTGTTTGGCTGTACATATATCTGTTTGGCTGTACATATATCTGTTTGGCTGTACATATATCTGTTTGGCTGTACATATATCTGTTTGGCTGTACATATATCTGTTTGGTTGTACATATATCTGTTTGGCTGTACATATATCTGTTTGGCTGTACATATATCTGTTTGGCTATACATATATCTGTTTGGCTGTACATATATCTGTTTGGCTGTACATATATCTGTTTGGTTGTACATATATCTGTTTGGCTGTACATATATCTGTTTGGCTGTACATATATCTGTTTGGTTGTACATATATCTGTTTGGCTGTACATATATCTGTTTGGCTGTACATATATCTGTTTGGCTGTACATATATCTGTTTGGCTGTTCATATATCTGTTTGGCTGTACATATATCTGTTTGGCTGTACACATATCTGTTTGGCTGTACACACATCTGTTTGGCTGTACATATATCTGTTTGGCTGTACATATATCTGTTTGGCTGTACATATATCTGTTTGGCTGTACATATATCTGTTTGGCTGTACATATATCTGTTTGGCTGTACATATATCTGTTTGGCTGTACATATATCTGTTTGGCTGTTCATATATCTGTTTGGCTGTTCATATATCTGTTTGGCTGTACATATATCTGTTTGGCTGTACATATATCTGTTTGGCTGTACATATATCTGTTTGGCTGTACATATATCTGTTTGGCTGTACATATATCTGTTTGGCTGTACATATATCTGTTTGGCTGTACATATATCTGTTTGACTGTACATATATCTGTTTGGCTGTTCATATATCTGTTTGGCTGTACATATATCTGTTTGACTGTACATATATCTGTTTGGCTGTACATATATCTGTTTGGCTGTTCATATATCTGTTTGGCTGTACATATATCTGTTTGGCTGTACATATATCTGTTTGGCTGTACATATATCTGTTTGGCTGTACATATATCTGTTTGGCTGTACATATATCTGTTTGGCTGTACATATATCTGTTTGGCTGTACATATATCTGTTTGGCTGTACATATATCTGTTTGGCTGTACATATATCTGTTTGGCTGTACATATATCTGTTTGGCTGTTCATATATCTGTTTGGCTGTACATATATCTGTTTGGCTGTACATATATCTGTTTGGCTATACATATTTCTGTTTGGCTGTACATATATCTGTTTGGCTATACATATTTATGATTCCCTGTGATTGAATTTCCTGTTGAGCATGCAAGTGAAAAATCCTGAGAGCAAAGATAATGCAAATAAAAAAAAATACGCTATCAAAATGAAATTGATATTTCTGGTTGATTTGAGTTGACACATTGTAACAGACTTGGTTTCCTTTCTTTGACAGGTGAGGTAGACGCAAATTATAAACCTCAAGGTTTTGAGAGCTTTTCTCATTATTTCCAGATTAGCGAGTAGCGATCGTTGATTTTTTAATGCCTTTCACCTTCTTTTTAGACCGTCTTGGCCTAATCCAACATGTAAATGCAGTTTCTTGCTTAAATAGTGTAAGGGGATTATATTGTCTACTCCAGGATTATGTGTAAGTTGGTTTGGAGGGTTATTCCACTGATGTATTTTTGTTTTCAAGTAAGAGGAAAAACTCAAAATGAGGTTACCCTACCGAGTGAAAACATTGTTTTTGGTTTTTTTGCGTAGTTTTGAGTCTCACTGGCTCATTCTTAAAATAGTGATTTGAATATTGACAGTGTGGAATTGATGTTCTGGTTTTAGTTGATTGAGTGAGTCATTCTTATTGGCTGATTTCATTTCAGTGATGTGTTCTGATTGGCTAATTTTCAATGAGGTGTTCTTCTTGTCTAATTTCAGATTTGTGTTCTTATTGGCCGATTTCAGTGAGCTGTTGGCTGATTGTTTGGTGGATTTTTATTGGCTTTGAGTGAAGTGGTTTTATTAAAACTTAATAATTTATTCTAAATATAAAAAAAATCAAACCAAATCCATAATGAAATAATTATTATTGATACAATGTAAGCATTGGGGCTTTATAAATGCAATTGGTCAGAACAGGTTAGGTTGAGATAATTGTGTTGTACAAGAGTCTGTTTTATGTAATTATTGCAAGATTTTCATTGCATTTCATCATTTCTGATTATATAATATGCTATTATTTACTATCTGTTATTCTTGTTATGTGGTAAACAATATCTAGACAGCGCTTGTGTTGAAAATGTCTTAACCTTTGCACCACCAGACTTTATCACCCAAATTTGTCTTCACTTTTTCTTGTACTCTTCAATATATCTTGATATCTGGCCTGATTTTGGAGCCAACAAATAAAATTTGAGTTTTCAATTTGGCTATTTTTTACCAACCTTCTGAAAGGAAGTGCAGATTAGAAGTGGGACTTTTTTTGTGAATTTGTGATTAAAAGAGGGACTGGTGAAGTTGTATTCCCACTTTTTAAATATCATCCTCTGACCAACATATATTGAATATTGTGAGATTGGTTATGCAAAATTAACTTGAATATGAATTTAAGCGGCCCTCTTAAATTCAGTTTGATGTGTAAACTCTCACTGAGACTTTGTCGGCATTGGAACCTACATTGTAGCTTTGTTAGGGATAAAAATAATCTAATTCAGTTATGAAATGTGGAGAGAAAACCTTCAGCAATGTCCAAATGAAATATCTGATAAAGTCGTGGCATGATATCTATTTTAATATTTCATATTAAAATATCAGCCAAAAACATTTTTCTGTAGTTTCAAAGTGTGAAAACAACTTTGATGCAACACAGTTGTAGCTATGTTTTGTGTGATGAAAGTTCCATGTTAAAGCGAGAGGGTCGTTACCTGCGCACGCGCGGGTATTGAGTCCCAAGCGACGATAACAACAATGACACGCTATGGCCATCTGACGCATGCGCAGGTGATGACTCCCCCGGTTTAAAGACCAGTATACATACATTGCAGCATGAAAATTTCAATGTTTATTTGTATGTGCACTTCGCAATCCTCTAAAATCTGCAATAAATCTATCATATCTATTCTTATAACCAAGGGAACCTGAAACTCCTGGGACTATCTCTTCAATCATAGCTTGACACGCCTGCCCGCTGGGCTTCCAGTACTGCCCCATTAATTAATTTCTACTCATCTTCATTCTGCGATGATCATTCTTCATAATATTATTTTCATTCTCACCAATCTATCATGTACTTTTTGTAGAATTCTGAACTCTAAGCTCGTTTTTCGAAGCTCAGAGCCCGCCCACCTTTAAAGTTGTTCACACCCTATTTTCATCTCTTAATAGTAGTACCGGTGGTACACATATCAAAAGGAACTGAATGTAAAATTGGCTTCAGCATTTCACATTCTTTCCGATAAATATAACAGATAATTTAATTAGTTTGCCTAATGTAATTGTTTTCATGGTATTGAGTTCTGATTGAATTAATTGTAACCTTGTATCAAACATGGTAAATTCTTTCTGGATATTAGCTTCCAGTTGACTTTGTTGATTTAATTATAAGACTACAAAATATACAAATAGTCCTAATACCAGAATTGGGTCAAGGGTCAAAGTCATGAAGATGCACCTTCATACAGTATTTCCTCTATTTGAAGCCATATACACTTTATTTTACTGCCAGCAACTTGGTTTACAGAGATTTACGATATATTTAATATGCAACTTTTAAAATCTGATTAGTGTGTGGATTCTTTTTGATACTTGGGATTTATAAGATAAGGATAATCGTTGAAAGTCTCATTTTTTGTTTGACGAATTGCTTTTGAATGTGTAATGTCAAAACTAAGGCTCGAGTAGTCACCATTTTGTTGAAATCAGTCATGCGATGAAAATTGTAATGCACGACGCTCACTATTATTGGGAATAACACATAAAATCTGCAGTGGGAAAGTGGCTTAGACTCTCAAGATGGCAACATATTGGACATTTCGTCCAGGGCCTCGATAAAATTGTCGTCTTGTACCATAATCTGAATTTCAAAACTGAATTTCAATTGTTGGCGCCTTCTTTTTCTGCTTGCCAGTAATTCGATGTACAACTTACATGGGTTTAGAGCGTGCATGACATGATTTCAGTGTTCCGTTACAAATTGACAGGAAATGTGTTACTACAGCTAAAAATCAGAGAAAAAATATTGATCGTTACAGCTACTATTGCTTCAAGGCAGGAAGTCACAGAGATTAAATATCATGAAATTTTGTATCAATGAAACCCACTGAATTATTATATAACAAAAACTGATTTTACAGTTTTTCATATCCTGCTTCATCAATGAATCAACTAAACAAAATATAGAGATTTTTGAAAGTTCTGTCCAAAGACCAAACATGGTCATCCTAGCTGGGGGGTAGCTACATGCTAAGTAAAATGGCGGTTGTAAGAAACATAGTTACATATAACAGTTGCACAGAATATGAATTTTGCGACGATTTTATTTACATTTCCTTGACTCACTGCAGAGATCTCATCATTTTTAGCTTATTAGACTCACAAACATCTGTTTCCAAATGACACGTGTCTGAATCCTATTTCTGCCGACACATGATCGGAATTGGAGGATGTTGCCATTATGCCCGCCAGTCTGTCTGTAGATTCTGATAGATATTCAAAAAAAAAGGCAGTCTTCATTCTTAGTAAAGCTATTCATGGTGTAAAGGGAATTTGTGGAGAAGTTCCAATTCTTCGCCTTTTGTATATTGTATAGATGGTGTTAATGTTTAGCTACTTGGAGTATTGGAGTAATTGAATAAATTCTAATGACTTAAGGGCTCTTGTGGAATCCCTAAGGTAGTGATTACCAACTAGATAGCTTATGGTAGTCCCATTTTATAAATTTCAAGAGACAGTAATGTATGGGGAAAAAAACAACAACAACAGAATCTTGTTTCTCAGACTGAAATATAAAATTCAGCAATTTGAATTTGAAAATCGATTGCAGGAAAGGCAGAATTGTGTGTAATAACAAAAGTTAAAAATCTATTGGCAACTAAAAATTGCAAACTGTACATATATTTGGGAGAAAAAAATCGAGAGGCTGAAAAATAGAAATTATTTATTTGTTTTTTAAAATTCTGAATTATTTGAAAATTCTCTACAG
Source organism: Saccoglossus kowalevskii (assembly GCF_978046115.1). Lineage (NCBI taxonomy): Eukaryota > Metazoa > Hemichordata > Enteropneusta > Harrimaniidae > Saccoglossus > Saccoglossus kowalevskii. Next base: position 21,109,459 of record NC_140661.1, on the reverse strand, counting down.
TGTTAATACACATTGTACTGGCAGCCATTTTGAATACGAAAATGTCATTGTTTTTGTTGATATTAATTAGCTATTCAAATGTTCCTCGTAATGCATTTACCCACTTGTTTTGGAAAATTATGAGATTTCATGCCACTGGGGTCTTTAAAACCACAAAATTCCATTACCCTAAATACTCCATTAGTTTGTCTTCCCTTATTTCCATGGAAACTGTTCATCCACTACCATTAATTCCACCATTTTGTTGTGGATTTTATTTCTATGCCATTTGTTTGACATCTTCGAGGCTGCAAAAAAGAAAACTTGTTCAGGTTTGATATTGATATACAATTTGTTTAAGTGCACTTTTTCTGTATAGTACTCCAATCATTTATAACATGTATTCACAAGACATCGAAAACTATGCACTTACACTGAGACATACTTTATATAGATAGACAGGTGAAAGTGGTCCTAAAATAACATGTATGTTGTCCAAATATACAGCTTGTAGCGGTAATCTATAAAATGGCTGGCTGTTGTATTTATTTTGTTAAATCCATTGCCAAACAAGATAATACGACTAGAAAGCATGCTACAAATAAACCTAGACATTTCGTTTTGAGTGCAAAGTGGTAATTTGCGATTGTTTGCGATGGTAATTATGTGCATGTTCAAATTTTGCGTAAACAGAGCGTGTATTTTGCATTGCTCTCAGACCCATATTTAACACGAGGCAGCATGACGATCAATGCCCTTCAACGTTCCTGCTCTCTAGGAGTGCATAGCATTTACTATACATCATTTTTTTTTTTTACCAAATTGAAGAATTCATTTGAATCTTATATCATTTTGGCTTTATAGTAATGCAATTAATTTTTGCTAAAAAGACTTTTTTGGGGTGTTTTGTATGGAATTTATTTTCACTTTTATAGTTGAATGTGAAATATAGGAAAAATGGTATATTCGCTGAATTTTATTTTCGCTGAGTCACTCGTTCAGCGAAAATAAAGTATTTAACAGTATTAAAAGGTTTCATAAAAATGCAGTACTGTGGAATACTTTATTTTCGCTGGAATTAATTTTCGCTGAAAAGGCTTTTTGGGCGTTTTGTATGGAATTTATTTTCACTGATTTTTGGTGAGTTTAAATGTGAAATACTGTAAAGGGGGTAATTATTCACTGGGTTTTAATTTAGCTTATTTCGCTGACTGGAAAAATGCGCTAAATTAAAACACAGTGAATATGTAAAATTTAGCATAGAACACATTATCTAAATGACGAAACAGTGAATTTAAAACCCACTGAATATGCCCGAAATGGTAAATCAGTGAAATTTAAACCCAGTGAAAATTAGTCATTTTACAGTATAGGAAAAAAAGTATATTCGCTGGATTTTGTTTTTAACAGAATAATCTCTTCAGGGAAAATAGCGAAAAATAAATTTCAAGCAAAAATAAAGTATTCTACAGTATATGACCCTTTAATTTGCAAGAATTTCTTGCAGTGAAAATTTAACTACTAGTATTTACCGTACGTCACATAGGTCTATTATCGAACAATGGAAATGCTGCTGCCCTCAAACTAGTTCTTGTCTGTGTAATTGCTGTGTTTTTTGAAAATGGAATACAGTGTCGAGTTAATACATTGTTGTACTTGCTCCCATGTGCTAACATCCTTTGGGTACGCTGTAACTAGCAATAGCATAAAATTCTTTTGGCGGTACTAAAATATAAACGATGACTCGTTTTCAAAGATACACACCGACTTCACATCATAATACTCTTAAATTGCAGTTGGCGGTATTTTTTTAAGTGGCTGACGTCAACTGAAGTTGCAGTCTACACCTATATCCATCATTCCACACTGTTCATATATGGTTACATATGGTTAACATTTTATAATGCTCCTATTTTTGAGCAAATATTTGAAACTTTTTTGTATTTTTCGTCAAATTCAGTGAATTTGCACCATATTTTTCGGTAGCAAGACAGAAAAAACAAACTGAGACAGCTGGAGTACAAACATACAAGATACTTCAATCGACTTCAATTTTTGTGAATTTTGTAGCAGAGAAAAACAACACAAGTCGCATTGACTTTGCAAACAAATTGTTGTCCCCAACAACACCATTCAATTATAAAATCCCAAAAATTCCTAGAAGCGAAAATTGGTTGAAAAACAGTTATTTTATCAATGAATTGACCATGGCAGAAAAAAGGTTGCTGGTATGCTGTGAAAAGGTTGATATGCAAATTACTCAATTAATATGCACAGCAGAACTTACAACTAAATTTGAAAAGGGCATGAGAGAATTGATGATACACATGTATGTAAATCACTCCATTAATATGCATATATAATATATTACTTTGTGTAATGTAACAAAAGTTGACAGCAGTAAAAGAATTGGTGATATGTGAATTACCTAATTAGTATGCATAGAAGAGAACATAGAACTACCTTGTGTGATGTAGCAAAATTTGACAGTGGTGGGGACAAGGCTGAAACTGATAAAATCAATACGCTGCTCCCCTTGTAACTTTATAAATTCCTCTGTATCATATAAAACAAAACACAATGAAAGGACAAAGCATACAATAGATTTATTCTCTCCGAGACTCAGCTGCGTGGGTTTATGGTTTACATTTCTAATAAGTTTCACAAATAGACATGCATTGATTGATAATGATCTGTGCATGGGGCATGATAGATGACATTACCCTGAACTAATTCACGGTGAATACCTTGTCTGAATTTTTAACCAAATTACTGTGAAATCATCGATAATTACTCCGTGTCACTTGTTACACTTTAATCACATCATTATTTCAACATAATACGTTATTCTTTCTCTCAAGGGATAGACTAGTGATTAAGGAGGGGGCTTTCAAAGGGATAGACTAGTGATTAAGAAGGGGGCTTTCAAGGGATAGACTAGTGATTAAGAAGGGGAGGCTTTCAAGGGATAGGCTAGTGATTAAGGGGAGGGGTTTTCAAGGGATAGACTAGTGATTAAGAAGGGGGCTTTCAAGGAATAGACTAGTGATTAAGAAGGGGGCTTTCAAGGGATAGGCAAATGATGAAGAAGGGGGGCTTTCAAGGGATAGGCTCGTGATTAAGAAGGATACTCTCAAGGGATAGACTAGTGATTAAGAAGGGGGCTTTCAAGGGATAGGCTAGTGATTAAGAAGAGGCGCTTTCAAGGGATAGGCTAGTGCTTTAGGGGATTTGAAATACCAAACTTGCTCTCCAATAAATTAAAAAAACAAACAATAATTGCATTTAGTGTATGCTGAATTAATAAAATATGGCTTAATTTCGTCATAGATACACCCCTGTCGTTTTCCTGTTACATATGCACTAATATGGTACATGTAGTTGCTTTTCAAAACATCTCAGTTCTCACCTGTGGTTCATATGCTGTTGCTATAGTTACTTCAGATAGTTTCTGAGGACGAGATAAACTTTGTTTTTTTTTATATACCAGGCTACTCTAATAATAAAAAAAATAGCTTCTAGTCTACTCAATAACATCAAGCAGCTATATATATGTATAGATATATATATATTTTTGTGACTTGTATTGCTTTTGTGATTACTGTATTTGCTCTGTTACTTAACTGACAGATGTAAATCAAACTGCGTTGATGATTCTGCGACACAATATGTGGGTCAAGGCATGTTTCTATTAGAGATGCACTTTTAAAATAACAAACGCTGATTTCTAGAAAAAAAATTATCTATGATCCATCAAAATTAAAGGACACTTTTACTGACAATTTTAAAATTTATAAAAAAGATTGCATGCATATCGTTATTTTTGGAAAACAAATTGACCAGAAACTTGACATAGAAATAAACCTTCTTTATATTTATAGCATGTGTTAATTCTCTCTATAATCCGAACACTTCTGCAGACTGTACACGTTCGTTTTAGACATGTGTCTCTAAAACTGCACTCGGAATCAAGGAGCAAACCACATTTCACACACTGAATATTTTTTTATTTTATTTTTTTGATTTTTGCAATAAAAAAAATAAATAAAAAGTTTGAGAAATTATTTTAATAATATATAATCTTTAAAATATGACAAAACATTTTGAGCACATTTGAGTTAAACAAAATCACGATATCAAATTTTGGGAAAAAAATAGTTTTGCCCACAAACTATTAAAAATAATTGAATTAAGGCTGAATTATTCCGCCAAGTACGATACACGTGAATAGCTAATTATGTATGGATGAGAAATTTTCAATCTAATAAACAACTTTCACTGATGCACTTGACCAGGTATGATCCTGATTTTATTACTCCAAATTGACGTGCTTTTGTATTTGAGTCGTGTTTTAAAAGCGTTTCACTTCAAATATACCTCTTATGCTTGAAGTGTTCAAGTGTCAGGGTGCCCTAATTTCGTAGAAATATTGACTCAAAAGAGAAATCTCAAAAATCAAGTTGGGTCAGTTTGGTGACTGCTGGGGAGAGAGGTCGTCAAGAAAAATTTAAGATTGTTTGTGGTTATAAAATGTTGTGTTTACTGATTGACTCCCGTGTACGAAGCACAAAAAGGGAGTCTTTGCAGTTAGTGTGTCTGTATGTGTGTGTGTGTGTGTGTGTGTGTGTGTGTGTGTGTGTGTGTGTGTGTGTGTGTGTGTGTGTGTATGTGTGTCTGTCTGTTCCACTGATATCTCAAGAACCATACATCAGTTTTTGATGAAACTTGGTGCATAGATACTCTGGGCCAATGCGCAGATTTGATTAGTTTTAGGTAAAAATCTGTGCAATATTAATTACCTAATTTGCATAATGATTAATCAATTTTCGGCTTTTCCACTGATATCTCAAGTACTAATCATCACATTTCAATAAAACTTGGTACATAGATGTCATAGGACACTGCACAAACCTGATAGTTTTTAGGGTAATATCAGTAGATATTAATTACTTAATTAGCATAATTAATTAATTTTCAGCTTTTGATATATTTAAGTATTAATTGTCACATTTCAATGAAACTTGGTACATAGATGTCATAGGACACTGCACAGACCTGATAGTTTTTAGGGTAATATGAGTACATATTAATTACCTAATTTGCATAATTAATAAATTTTCAGCTTTTGATATTTCAAGTAGTAATCATCACATTTCAATGAAATTTGGTACATATATGTCAAAGGACACTGCACAGATCTGATAGTTTTTAGGGTAATATGAGTACATATTAATTACCTAATTTGCATAATTAATTAATTTTCAGCTTTTGATATATCAAGTAGTAATCATCATATTTCAATGAGACTTGCTACATAGATCTTCTAGGATTATGCAGAGACCTGATTAGTTTTAATTGGATATTAATTACCTAATTTGCATAATGTTCCACTGATATATAAAGAACCACAAATTGGATTTTAATGAAACTTTTAAAGAGAACTATGCAGAAATCCAATTAGTTTTTGGTAAATATTTATGCTTATTAATCACCTAATTAACATAATTAATTAATACTGATATCTCAATTACTGATCATCACATTTGAATAAAATTTGGTACATAAATGCTCTAGGACAATAGACAGGCCTGATTAATTTTGGGTTAAAATTTGTTCATATTAATTCTCTAATTAGCATAATAATTCATAATTTTTTTGTTCTGTTCTGTTCATATTAGTTACCTGATTTACATAATTAGTTTTCAGCTTTTCCATCAATATCTCATGTACAAGTAATTTTGAATTAATTTTTAATGTGTCTTCAATACTCTTAGCACACGGGAGTTCTTTCTAAGCTTTCTTTGATTTCCTTTGTTTTTATGCATATTTAAATCTGTATCTATAGTACGATGTTTATCATGATCACTATAGACATCAATGTATGATTTTGTTTTGTTTACTGTAAAAGGATTAATTATTCGCGGGGTTTTAATTTTGCTCATTTCGCTGACTTGTAATTGCACTAAATTAAAACCCAGTGAATATGTGAAATTTAGCATAGAACACAATATTTAAATAATAAAACCATAAAACCCACTGAATATCCCTGAAATGATAAATCAACGAATTTTAAACACAGTGAAAATTAGTCATTTTAAATTAATCAAGTTTCTGTAACATATTAGTGTCTTGGGTACAAAATTATTACTCATTGTCGGCATTTCATATTTTGTGTGTGTCGATCTTATAAATAAACATTTTTTTTTTTGAAAAGAGAAATTTCATTCCACAGTAATCGGATCAAATTTCCTGCTTTCGTTTCCATCGGCAACATAAGCACAACCCATGAGATATGCAGTCTTCTATAATGGTTATTTTTTCCTATTTTTGAACTTGAACATTAAAATAATTGATCTGAGTATTGGTTGAGTTGCTGTAAAATACTTTATTTTCGCTTGAAATTAATTTTCGCTGAAGGAATGATTCAGTGAAAATGAAATCCAGCGAATATCCCTTTTTCCTATATTTTACTTTCAACTCATTAATTCCGTGAAAATAAATTCCATTCAAAACATCCAAAAAGTCTTTTCAGTGAAAATTAATTCCAGCTATTAAAAATAAAGCATTTTACAGTGTATGTAGAACAGTGATTATCAATCATTGATGTTTCAAAGCACTGGCTGTAATGATTTCACAATACTGTGAACATACTAATCAGTGGAATTTAATGCAAAACACCCAACAAGTCTTTTCAGCGAAAATAATTCCAGCTAAAATAAAGTATTGTACAGTATCTGAAGTACATGTGATGTGAATTAGGGTGATAAATCTGAAACTCTGTAATGGATGTTTTCTGTTTGCTCCATTGCTTTCTTAAATTGTCATTACAAGATATAAATGATATCTGACATACTAATGGACGGTCACACACGCCACATGTTAATTTTGAATACGTTTCCTGCCCAGCCGGCTATTTGCGAATTTTTATTTTTGATCGGATTATATCAATGAAACGAATTCATTGTCAGTTTTTTTTTTTTTCGTTTTTTTTTTTTAACATTGTCATGGATTTAAATCTTCATGTCGTTTTGTGCACAACAATCGGTGTGTTTCATCGTATAACATTATTCTTCATTTTTTTGTACCTCGCTGAACCGATTTACCATGTACTTTGTTGAGAGATTATTTTTCATTAAATTCTCAAATTTAAATTTTTTTTTATCTTTATACCTCTCCGGATATTGGCATTCTGTCTATTAATCAGTTAATGAAACATATACTTTGATTTGAAATAATATCACAAATGTGTTTCTATGGTGATAAATGGCATTGCACAGGAATTTATTCCTTTGGGAGGCAAGAAATGATGGCAGTGAACTTTTGTAAACTGATTGTGGATATTCATTATCTTTTTGTAAGCCAGTGCGGACATAATTGCACCATGCCATATGGGATGTAAACACATAGCTATAATTGCAATGGGATTTGACATGCATTGATAAATCTTATATATTGGGGAAAGATTAGTATTTAGTAAGCATTTTTTTTCTTTGGATATTGTTTCTAGTTTGGATTAACTACTTTGCGTCAGTTTATTGGAGACTAGAGGTATTTTGCTGTCAATAGAGGTCATGACGAGGAGTATTAAATCTTTTTACCAAGTGTCCTTGTAACTCTGATGTTTACATGGTAAAGGCCCATTGCACTATTTCCAAGTTTAGACTTTCACTGGAATGTATTCACAATGCCTCACAAAGGCATTTACACCCAGTCTCAGATGTTTTGGGGCAGCAATGTGACTTTGAGTATAAGCCTACCAAACAGATACAAAAATCTGTAAAACTATATCAATTAACATTTTTCAAAATGTACTATATAAGGGACAAAAATGAACTATGTGCTTTTAATAAATCATTAAACTTAATAAAGCTTGATTACTGGAATGTTATTATAGCAATTAAATATGGAGATTATTTACAAATCGAATCATTAATGGGTAGTATTACTAACAGTTTTTACTTATATTTGATATTCCCTATTTCGTATCATTTTACTTGCTTGTAAGATTATGTTCCTTACTAGTCTTTGAAATTAAAATAAATTCTCTCTTGCCTGATGATATGCGGGACTACAAAAGGCAAGCAACGAAATGATATCGCATCTTCCTTTGTGAAGTGATATATCTTGTATTCCCTGATTGCATTTTGCTTTAAGGGACGTTCTTAGAGGTTTAAATCTGTGTACTTTGCGCTCGATGAGGATCACTTTGCTGTGGGTGATTTTCACACGTGATGCGGCACATTTAGCGGTTTATCTGCGCACGTAATTTGTAAACACTTATGTGTGCACATTCTGTGTTTACAGTAAAATTTTTAAAAATTGATCATTATCCTCGTCCCTGGGTTGAACTGGTGCTCTTTGAATAATGCCTCTGGCATATTTCGTACATTTGCAAAGTAACGGCTGTGATCTCTAAATCTGGCCACTAGAGGGTGCTGTTCATCAAGAGCAAATTTTTGTTGGGTTTTAAAAAATCATGTATTTTTTTGTGCATGTGTTGAGAGTCAAGATGGGAGTAGGGGGCATGGATAAAATAACACTGAGAGGTATTCTGAAAACCCAAAATGTGGTCCCTCATTGTCCCTCATAGCCATATGATTAACAAATTCTGAGGGTGTAGTTTCGAGCGGTGGTGATTGAACTCTAGTCTGCGGTGAGATAATACCCTATTCAGTTGAACTAAATGGAGTGATTAGGAAAGTATACCGACTAATGGGCCATTTATTGCACATTGAAAGGTCATTGTAATGTATATGCAAGACCAATTTTAAGTCTCATTAAAGTACAAATTGCTGTGTCATACATTAACATACAAAACTGCGAATGGAGTTGCATATGGAGAAATCATTGGAATAAATCATTAGTTGTTTTATTTATTAGTGTAAACTCTAGACTTGACACAGATTTCAGATTTAGGATTTGACTAAAATTCTTTACATAATCTGTTCTGTTAGAGGGCACACTGGCCTGCTAAAATGAAGTTACCGGTAATTGAGCTCAACTGTTAGAGTAATAACGTCATGTTCCTCATGTTCAGTTCTTCAGAAAGTCGTTTATCTATTCAGAAATCCTTATCATTATGCAAAGCATGCTTACTTAAGCTTGTGTCGTCAAATGTTCCCTGCATCGATGCTTTCAAAGACCAGTGCCTAGTGAGGTTATGTCAGACATGACAGGATATGCAATTGTATGAATCTAGTTGCTTAAAATGTACATATGCCACGTCGTAATGTTAGGAAGTATCTGGCTTGTCATTTCTCTAAGAATGCGATTGATAGTGAAACAAATATTTGAATATATTATTAAAGAAAAACTTAGGAGTAGGATTGAAAAGCAAAAGTGAAAACTGAATGTCACTTTTCTTGTGAATTACCTTTGAAAGTCATAATTGTGGACGTTATGACTTGTGTTTTTCTATAACGTTTTCATTGTAACTTTTTCACTACCAGACTTTCTCAGCCAAATTTTTCTGCTTTTTTTTTTTTAATTTTTTTTTTATATATATTCTTAAATATTTCTTCAAACGAACCCTAATTTTGGAGCCAACAGACAAAATTTGCGTCAATTTTCAGTTTTTACAAAAAATTGGCTATTTTTGTCCCAATCTTCTGAAAGAAAGTGCAGACTGTAAACGAGACTGTTTTGTGAATTTGTGATGAAAAGAGGGAACTGGTGGTGAAAAGGTTAATGTTTGACCAAATGGATTTTGGAGCCAACAGACAAAATTTGTGACAATTTTCAGTTTTTACAAAAAAATTGGCTATTTTTGTCCCAATCTTCTGAAGAAAAGTGCAGACTGTAAACGAGACTATTTTGTGAATTTGCGAAGAAAAGTGGGAACTGGTGGTGAAAAGGTTAATGTTTGACCAAATGGATTTTGGAGCCAACAGACAAAATTTGAGTCAATTTTCAGTTTTTACAAAAAAATTGGCTATTTTTGTCCCAATCTTCTGAAGAAAAGTGCAGACTGTAAACGAGACTGTTTTGTGAATTTGTGATGAAAAGAGGGAACTGGTGGTGAAAAGGTTAATGTTTGACCAAATGGATTTTGGAGCCAACAGACAAAATTTGAGTCAATTTTCAGTTTTTACAAAAAAATTGGCTATTTTTGTCCCAATCTTCTGAAGAAAAGTGCAGACTGTAAACGAGACTGTTTTGTGAATTTGTGATGAAAAGAGGGAACTGGTGGTGAAAAGGTTAATGTTTGACCAAATGGATTTTGGAGCCAACAGACAAAATTTGTGACAATTTTCAGTTTTTACAAAAAAATTGGCTATTTTTGTCCCAATCTTCTGAAGAAAAGTGCAGACTGTAAACGAGACTATTTTGTGAATTTGCGAAGAAAAGTGGGAACTGGTGGTGAAAAGGTTAATGTTGGATCAAATGGACATAATTTCTAATTGGTGTCAAATTAAAAAAAAATATGCATATTTTTACCTAATTTGCATAATAATACCAACATGTTTATTTAATATGTATTTTCTAACAATAGAAATAATTAACAATAGAAATATTTAACATATATAAAAGTTGAGTAAGAATATTTGCTTGGGCAGAGCTATGAACATTCTTTGATGTGGTAAATTTTAGCAAATTTAGCTTCTGTGTTTATATAATACAATTGTAAAAATAGACATTTTGATTTTGTCAGTATACAATTTTAATAGTTAATAGGTAAGTTGACTGAACATATTTTTTATCATTTTAATAATTAATTGAATAAAAATATATATATTCACCATATTTGTTCTATCATTCGCATATACACTTTAATACATAAATGACAGTGGTATTTCTGCAATCAAAATAAGTAATATTTTAATGTTTCACTTAATACAACTTACAAAATTTGGGGTTCATAAAGACTTCAAATTAGCTATACTGTATATTTGTGGCACATCTTAAATAGAAGTGCACTTTTTACCTTGCCCGTACCATCAAAGATGGAAGGGAAAGGTATATTAAGGGAAAAATTTTGTCCGGCGTTGTTGTTGTTGTTGTCGTCGTCGTCGTCGTTAATAATTGTTATTGTGTGCATAATAACTTTACTAATTCTATTCCAAACTTTATCAAACTTGGTCACCTTATTCATCAGTATAAAGTCTTCCCTGAGTTTGAACAACAGATGTCCTGTATGAAAATATCATGCAAAAATTGAGAAAATCTGATAAAATATTTTGACTGTTTCTACTTACTGATCACTGGTGATACACATCAAAGGTCACTGATCTCAGTGGAAATATGCATTGTTGTATGTGTTCAATGAAGCAAATGATTTATCTTGTAATAATATCCTTGGTAATGTATCTCAGAATCCCATACTGGGTTTCAAAACCAACTCATGGAGAGATTGCACAGTCTGATACACATTTGCAAACCTACCAATAAAATCTTTACAGAAAACAAGATGTCAGAAAATCAATATAAGCACTCCTATGAACTGGGTGCCTAACTTTGATCAAGATCTGAAGCTAATAGAAAATCTGTTTAGTTCAAAGTTATCAAATCAAAAACAATACATAAAAAATACATTAAAAGCAAAACATTTCATCCACATTTTAAAAAGAAAATTATTCTAAAATATATGTATTCTGTATTTGACAAACAGTTCATTCGACAAATGAAAACTCACAGGAATATTTTTCAGCTATTAGAACAGAATGATAGAGTTTTTATAATACTAGTTTAAAAACGCACTTCAAAGATTGCAGTGTTTGAAGATGTAGATTCTCAGGAGGCAACAGTACTGTTGACTTCTCCCTCCACTGGACACCAACTATTTAAGTTGATTTGCATACAAAGCAGAGCTTGCAACATGATAGATATTCATAAAGGGTGTTGTTTTTTACTTTTCATATAATACAGTAGTCACACAATGAGGCAGTTCATATTTGTCTCAGTGAATCATTAATTTTTGGCAGACACCTGTACTTGGACTAAAGCCAGCTAAATTTTTCTGTTATCTTGCATGTTTTATGAATCTATTCACATCTAAATGCAGCACTTTTTTTGCAATGAGACATTTGTTTTTATTCTAAAATATCTGAATTACTTTGAATAAAGCTGGAAATTATGTTCCTTAAAATAATTAAACAAATAAGGCACCAATGTTTTTGTAAGATATTTACATCTTTTAAGAACATTCGGTAGACTGATTCCCCACTGTTGGTTCAACCCCAAAACTTGTTTGTATTCAAAATTAATTATGACAATGCATATTTATATTGAAACAAACTATGATAAAGGGAATTATATTATATAACAAAGGGCAAGGTCACCAGAGTTCAACTATGTTATTGATAATTAGCTATACATTAATTGCTTGCTTATTTTTGTGTGTGATAAAATGTGTAATAAAACGCTTTGTAGTGGTGAAAATTTCTCCGGGGTTGTACGACATGGAGGTAACTTTCACTAAGTTTTGTCTTCATGAATATCATAAAATCCTGGCATCGCAATAAATAAACAGTACTCTGTATTAAGTATAATTTGATTATTAATTAAAGTAAAAGTATACAGAGCTTGAACAGTTTAATTCAAAACCCAAATTTAATACCAAAAAATTAAAGTAATGAAAATAGAGAATGTGGTAGAGAATCAACATCATTGCTATTTATTGCTCCAAGAACTGTTGCAAATTTTAAAAAAGTACGATCTCTCCCAGTTACTAAGAAACTGCCAGCTTTATTGCACATTGGATTAGTGTACAGCATAGCTACTTGTTTGTCAAGTCTATCAACCTCCCTGCACCTATTACACAACATAATTGATTTCACTGTGTGAAAATTGCATCCAGTATCAAATGCATCACATCCGGTCGTCCTGGAGACTCGCTTAATCTCCCCCCTTCCCACGCACAATATAGAATACACAATTTCCGTTATTTGGCGACATTCATTCAGGCAATGGATTGACCAGAAACTGCAGTGATGTAGTGGATTACACTGCCTTAATCGGATAAGTTTGTAGTCTGTCTGGGAAAGATGCGGTTACCATAGCAACTTGCTGATCTTGTTAGAAGAACATGTCAATAAGACAAAGAAAAGCAGGAACGTGATTAATAACCAATTACATGCTGACAAAACTGTAAATGAAATTGTTTGGTGACTGTAATTGGCTAATCAGGGTCACCGAGTAGAGTGATTGCCCTTGTCAGTTCGTTCTGTGATGTCATTTCTTCTGTTAAGTCTGTTAATTAAACGTCAATGCTTGGATATCCCATCAGTGGAGGAAAGTACATACAGAGGGCAATAGTTCAGATATTGACTGACAGCATGACTTATTCAGGCTCAATAATCCAAACGTTTGTGAGATAGAAAAAAACATTCTATCTCATTTCCAACCTATTATTTTTGTACATAATTTCAGTGCGATTAGAAATAATAATTGGATTTAACTTTCTTTACCAATCAAACCATCATTTCTCTTTTTTATCATCAGTGGTGTACCGGTAATTTGTTTATACATGTATTTTATCTCAGGTGATTTTTCACGATACTGATTCATGTAAATGTATGTATCATTTTAGAAGTACCGTAAAACATCAACATTTTTGTCACTTGAAATCTTCATGAATTTTCCCACCAAAAGGTCATTGTTTTGGACCAAATAAACAGAATAATAAGCACAGAAAATTGACAATGATGGTGGATAGATTAATATGCATATACAGAGCATAGAAGTTAGAGCTGCTTGAAAGTTAACAATGGTGGTGAATAGATTAATATGTAAATTATCTAATTAATATGCATAGACCATAGAAGTTAAAACTACTTGAGGGAGTACAATTAGTACAAAACTTTAATTTTGGCTTTTGAACTTTTATTGGTGTTGACAAGATTTGAATGAAATGCTTTTTTTTGCAATATTTTTTTCTGATACAAAAATTTGTCTCTCACAACAACATTAAAGCAGATTACACTAATCTTTCAATAGTTTCTTCTTTTTCCGATTATGCTTTACTGGTAATGTCAGTTCAGTTCACTGAAAATGAACACATACATGTCACATGGAAAGATGTATACATGACTTGGATCTCATTACCCTAACATTAAACATCTATATAATCTGATGCTGGAAGGAATGTATGTTTAAACAAAAAGATGTACATGTATATATTTAGTGACACTGTCAGTTGACTGTTAATTTAGAATACCGCGCATGATGACAGTTTATCAATCGTTGTTATCAAAATTAAGTTAAATTCACAGTGTTTTGTCTGGGCGTTTCAAGACTTGAAATCGAAATTCAGTTAAATTCACAGTGTTTTGACTGGGCGTTTCAGAACCTGAAATCGAAATTCAGTTGAATTCACAGTGTTTTGTCTCGGCGTTTCAAGACCTGAAATCGAAATTCAGTTAAATTCACAATGTTTTGTCTGGGCGTTTCAAGACCTGAAATCGAAATTCAGTTAAATTCACAATGTTTTGTCTGGGCGTTTCAAGACCTGAAATCAAAATTCAGTTAAATTCACAGTGTTTTGTCTGGGCGTTTCAAGACCTGAAATGAACTGTCATTGTGATTGTTTGTTTGTCTGGCCACATTAGTGTACCTTACAGAACCTGTACAAAAGATAATATTATCTGTCTGAAGTGATGTATTTCTCTAAACTAAATGAAACCACCATGTTTGTTATTCCCTTTGTCAAATATTTCACAAAATTAACCTGTATAATTTCGTTAACTTTAAAAAAAAAAAAACAATTTTGTGAGGTGTGAGAAATTATGCCCATTTGGTTCTTTTATTTAACAAATAAATTAGACAAAAATACATTAATAAGGTGAGAATAATTGATGGCATTCATGCCTAGGCAGGTGTTTTAATAACAGTAGGGTTTATTCACACTCTGGAAAACATGCTCCGGGCCTTCATCAAGGCCTTAGACACATCCTGGAACTTTATGCTGGTACGATCGTTTATGACACGATTCTATTTTAGTCACATGCTACATTTTCCATTGTAAACAAAGGAAAGTTTTTGAATGCGATGTAAATAAATGACACACATTTTTTCACACACACACATGAAATTTGTACCCCCATAAAATTCCAGGATGTGTGACCTTTAGTTACCAGGATGTTTGACCTTTATGGGTTATGCATATTAGCTATTTGGATGTCCCTGTTTTTGTGGTAAGATTTCAACACTTATATGCTGTGAATTAACATACAAGTGAACTGCATGACAACAATTGACCTCTCTGTGTCAGCTGGTTGATTTTTATCAGGATACACATATAAAGAACTGTCTCCATATTCCCATGCAATGAACAAAATGAACAATTTCTTCTATGGGGAACGTTTTCCAATCAGGTGACCTAATTGATGTCTCAATTCATCCCCAGCGGTATCGTCAGCGTTTGATTTCTCATTATCTTTAAGTCGAGTTCAATTTGTACTCTTGTTTAAACGTGTCTCTGGGAATGTTGTGTCATTACGAAAACAATCAGCAATGTTGCCGCTGGGAAATAACGTTTTTTCGGTTTTGTGATCTTTTTAGCTCTTGTCTGTCATGTCTGTTTCTCGAAACTGAAACAACATCTATTTCTAGACCCATTTCAGCTCTTCAAAGAATGATCATAAAGTAAAATTGTGCTGTCTGTCTGTTGTATTCAGTATGCCCTCTAAGTTGATATGACACATCACTGATGAACAAAGATCCTTTCTGATGCAACTAGTTGAGCACCACTGACGCAACAGAAAACCATACATTGATAGAGTGAATTTCAAAAGCAACATTATGAAATTTGTAATGCACTAAAATAAATTTCACATTTTGTAAACAAAGCGTAAACACGAAAGAAATTAGTTTTTTTTTTAGCCCTCTCCCTAGTAAAATGTCTGATAATAATTTAGAATTTATTTATACCTATAAATTAGCTAATTTGATAACTGTTTAGCTAAGAAGGGCATATTTTAAACAAAAACATGAAATGCGTAAAAAATTGTGTTCAAAAATATGATATATTAAAAATAAATATCCGCTCATTTCATTTTATGAGTACTGGAAGGTCTTGTCTTTTCGACAAACATACCCACAATTCAACTTGCTTTCTAGGACAATGTCTCCTAACTTCTAAGTGTCAATTAATTACTTCATTACCCATCCACAATCTCATTTTTTGACAATATATTAGTCAGGGGCTTATACCCTCACACGTACAAGTAGAAATGTAATTTTAACTCTTTGAGCAACCTAACATTTTTCATTATTTTTGTGCATCATTTTTCTTGTTTTATTATATTTTCCTATTTTTATTAAAATTTTTATCCAAATGAAAATAATTTACAATTTTCTTGATCAAAATTTTGAAAAATTATGAAAAAACAATTGAGCGAGTTTGAAACTTTAAAAATGGTGCGTTGACTTTGGCACTCAAATGCTTGAGGACAACACACAGGAGCACTTTCAGTCCATGTCCAGTGTTGATTTTCTAAATATTCTATCTTGGCAACTGCTGTTGAGTGTGTGTAATCCTGTCACTTTTCACCATGTACACAGCCATCAATGTTTTTATTTCATGTTTGGTTACTGGACCGATTTTGTTTTTGAGTCACAGGTGAATAAATACCTGACCAAGTATTGCAATTGTACAGCGATGTGTTCCACATCAAAGTCAACATTCACAAAGTAAACTTCAGAATTTTTTAAATATTTTAACAAAACATTCAGAAATTATTTGGTCCAAAATAAAAAAAAAAAAGAAATTATTGAAAAATACTGGCAGGAAAATTATTTTCATTGCTAGAAATGTTTTCAATTTCTGTATTTTATGGCATTTGTGAAAGTCACCAACACACTTTTCCTTGCTACAAATTATACTGACTCACATAAATTCGTCTCATGGATTTCATTCACTTTGTTCATTATAAACTTCTATTGAACATTTGCACACAAGTGTTTTGGTGGCTTCTAGAGTAGACAACTAGATTTACAAAGTAAAGGCCAAATGTACGGTACTACTTTTCTGTTGGTGGAGAGTCTTGACCTTTTCACCACCAGTTCTCTATTTTCATCACAAATTCACAAAATAGTCCCGTTTATTGTCTGCACTTTCTTTCAGACAATTGGGACAAAAATTATCAAATGTTTTGAGTAAAAACTGAAAATTAACTAAATATTGTTTGTTGGCTACAAAATAATTGTTCATTTCCAAAAAATAGTGGACAATATATGAAAAAAGTGTCAAAAAAAGTGCAGAAAAATTTTAGCGAGAAAGTCTGGTAATGAAAAGGTTAAAAATACAAAGTAGATAGGTATTTAGCTGGTGGCTACTTCTTAACGAAAGCCCTGTAAACAAAACTTTTTTGGATAAAAATATTAAAATAAAAATAAATTCTTATTATGTTCACGTGTCCTAAAACATTATTTTATTTTTTGTAAATATAAATCCCCCCTCCCCCTCTTTTCAGCTGAAAAAATGTACAACCATAAGGTATCTGACTGATGTGTACATTTCTTGTTTAGTGGATTACTGTCGAAGTGAAACGAAGTGTGCTACTGTTTAACTGTTATCCGTTACATAACATTTCTATCAAAGTGTCACCATCAGGAGACAGCTCAGTGATTTCGAACTCCACTATCGCAAGTAGCTCACCAGTACGAATCTTTTATCTCAACAACGCAATAAAAAAAGCATTTGTTTACCGTCAATGAACCATGCACCAGTAGACTGCATGATATCCAGTCCTGTTTGTTTGCGTTTTACTTCTTTTATTTCATTTTCTAAGGCAAGTTTTCTGACCTTTTTACTGATTGTCTGGTTTATAATAACTCTTGTGTTGATTATTTTAGGTTTTGTCTTAATCTGTTCAATGTTTTCAACACCATTTATAGATTTTCCTATCTTTCTGAGCTAATATCTTGAAAAATAATTTAATGTCAGTGAAATTACGTGTGTTTTTTTGGTTTTCTTTTCGTTTTGTTTTCAATGAATTCCTGAATGAAATATTTCATTTGATATCTTGATTACGTGTTCAAATAAAATGGAAGAGGAATTAAGCTAAATGTTTGTTTTGTTTATAACATCGGAAACCCTTAAAAAGTTATCCAAGCATAGATAACAGGTGATTTGCATTCTGAAATATCCGAGATTTTGCTGCCATGGCATGCCACAGCACGTTCAGATTCTCAATTCCAATTCAATACATTTATCTTCGGCGTGGCTGGTTTGTTGTATATTCACAGAGAATCTCTCCCAGGTAAAAGACGTTTTTCTTGCAGCTGCGCTACCTTTCATTTCTCCTGGTGACATGTATTCATTCCATGCCGTCCCCCAAGTATGTTCACCACCTAGAATCATTTACATGGCTTTATTTAATTCACCCTTGATACAGAATTAATATCGAGGGTGTTTAATCTTTTGAATGGCATATATTTTCCAGCCAACCCATTTGGTGAAACATTTTAATGTATTATTCTATAATTTCTTTCCTAATTTTGAACCAAATTTATGTAATTTCCCATTGGCTAGAGATCTTGATCAAAATTTTTTAAAAAGTGGCAGAAATTTATGCAACTTTTATTTGTGAAAGGTGACAACAGTTACAAATTGACCCATTTGCAATAAATATTGACCTATTTGTCATAAATATTGACCTATTTGTCATAAATATTGACCTATTTGTCATAATTTTGCTTATAAGTTGGTTTATATATTTTTAACAGTCTGTGATTACACTGTGATTTTTTGCTTGATGTCATTATAACTATGCAATGATGTTTGGTAGTCTTAGCCGAGGTCATTATATCTTTTGCAATTGCATCTGATTGGTATTGTACTTGAGGTCATGGTGTCCGATTGGTATTCGTAATAACTATATATTATAACTATGCAGTCGCATCTGATTGGTATTCTTGTAGTTTAGGTCATTATATATACGCAATGGCATCAAATTGGAATTCTCGTAGTTTAGGTCATTATATCCATGCAATGGCATCAAATTGGTATTCTCGTAGTTTAGGTCATTATATCCATGCAATGGCGTCAGATTGGTATTCTCGTACTTTAGGTCATTATATCCATGCAATGGTGTCAGATTGGTATTCTCGTACTTTAGGTCATTATATCCATGCAATGGCGTCAGATTGGTATTCTCGTACTTTAGGTCATTATATCTATGCAATGGCATCAAATTGGAATTCTCGTAGTTTAGGTCATTATATCCATGCAATGGCGTCAGATTGGTATTCTCGTACTTTAGGTCATTATATCCATGCAATGGCGTCAGATTGGTATTCTCGTACTTTAGGTCATTATATCTATGCAATGGCGTCAGATTAGTACTCTCGTACTTTAGGTCATTATATCTATGCAATGGCATCACATTGGTATTCTCGTACTTTAGGTCATTATATCAATGTAATGGCATCAGATTAGTATTCTTGTACTTTAGGTCATTATATCTATGCAATGGTGTCAGATTAGTACTCTCGTACTTCAGGTCATTATATCCATGCAATGGCGTCAGATTAGTACTCTCGTACTTCAGGTCATTATATCCATGCAATGGCGTCAGATTGGTACTCTCGCACTTTAGGTCATTATATCTACCAGGGGTATGTAATGGTGTCAGTTTAGTATTCTCGTACTTTAGGTCATTATATCTATGCAATGGCATCACATTGGTATTCTCGTACTTTAGGTCATTATATCTATGCAATGGCATCACATTGGTATTCTCATACTTTAGGTCATTATATCTATGCAATGGCGTCAGATTAGTATTCTCGTACTTTAGGTCATTATATCCATGCAATGATGTCAGATCGGTGTTCTCGTACTTCAGGTCATTATATCAATGTAATGGCATCACATTGGTATTCTCGTACTTTAGGTCATTATATCTATGCAATGGCATCTGATATGCTATTGACACCCTATTACTGTGATGTGGTTGACTAACAAACATTTCCAATTTTCACACCACAAAATCTATTGCTTTCACTCCAAATGTTAAGCCATTATTTTATTTTCAAATTGTAGACACATAAAAACTCATTATTATGCAAGCTGGTGGTACATTACTGTCTATTTCATCTTAATGGATTATATATTAGTTGACTAGATAAACCTCTGAATGGCAATATATTCTGTTTCGCCAATAGTGTGGTTGCCCCCGAGCACTTTGCTACCACTTGCTGTCACTCAGATGTTCATTACTATAATAACGTTTTTTTCTCTATTTGAAGTGCTAATTATCGTAGTTCAGGCCGGGGCATGTCATACTTACTGACGTAGTTATTGATTATTTTTTTTTACGTGTGCGTGTGTAAAAATTTATTTAATTGTTAACACGCCATTGACATTGACTATACCGTTATTGTTTATGATGTCTGTATAAATTTGTTAAATGGTCATACAATCGAAGCGAGGTCCTCTCTTTTTCGCCGTCGCTATGTTTATCAGTAAGCTGTGTGTTTTTCTTCTTCTTTTTTTCTATAACGGTCCACAATGTTTTCTGTGTGTATGCAAATACGGTTGATGCTTTTGTTAAGAGGTATTCATGTACCAAACTGTTTAGCTAACTGTGTCCTGGTATTCAATGCCTCTCTAGCGTCTCTGTTTGGCTCTGGCTTCACTCAAATCTACTGGTCTTTATCAATAGAAGATTTTTACAACAAAGGCCTTTGTGTCGTTGCCCTGCATGTTTAGGCACACTCGGGTGGAGCTATTCTCTGTGTCCTTTGTCATGCATGGTAATTCTATTGAAACGTGGTAACAATGGGCCCCAACCTTTCCAGCTAAGCACAAAAGTCGGTGTCAAGTCAAGCAAGCAGACACACAGACGCACTGTAAAGTGTGGTTTCTAACCCCAATTCTGTTTCTGTCAGTCTGTCGTTGATGAAGGATCCTCATTCTAGTCTAATCTGTGAAAGTTTCTTGTATTAATGGCAGGTATGTGGTCGTGGCACAGTGTGCCTCGTTAGAATTAATTCTTCCTGTATTGCCATCCATCATATTTACTCGTTACATTTGTGACGGCGTTTGACTTATTTCTAACACGCATAGTGTATATCCTAAAGGAAAATGACTTTCTCTGTGGTACCCAGCAGTGATCTTGAGGGGGTGTAAAAAGTTTCAGTTTGTGCAAACATGCAATCGTGCATTGATACCCTCGGTACCGTCACCTTTTAATACCATTGTAACAAAATGACACGCTTCTCAGGCTTATTTCAAACTACTGCTGTTTCTCGTTACCTCGCTGTGACAGAATCATATGTCATACACTGGTGAAATATGCTTCGTAAAATACAGTGCATATGTCAAAACCATACAGCTTCCCTAAAGAGAAAAATAAAGGGTTGTTTATCATTGACATGCATCACAGAAGCTGATGATGTAAATGGCTAACCTGGTATCAATATAAAAAAAATTATTGTTATATTCATGAAAATCTAAACAACACAAATATCTCTGCTCATTTTATGGTATTTTGTATGTTGACATCATCTGAGAAATCAGCTTTGAACTATAACAGAGATATTTAAAGCGAGTGTGTGAATATATGCCCATCGAGTAAACATTAGAAGTTTGCCTTTTAGTCATTTAATCATGCATGGTAAACAAAATCAGTTAATAATGTTTGTTTGGCTGCCAAAATCACACGATTAATCAAGTCTGCTGAGCTGCATAGATATGCATTGTCTGTCTGTCTGTCTGTCTGTCTGTCTGTCTGTCTGTCTGTCTGTCTGTCTGTCTGTCTGTCTGTCTGTCTGTCTGTTACCCACACTTATTTGGATTATCTGCATTTATATCTTCAGTAAACCAATATCCCAATTCTTTTCCACTGTCAACTTAACTATGTATTGTTATCTACCAAGGTAATGTCCATTGCTGCCAAGTGGTTACTACATAGTTGGCCTTTGTGTCCAAATCTTCCTATTCACACATCTGAAAATGACATCCCATTCATGGTACTCCTCCTTTTAAAGTTGTGGTTTAGTCAATTCAAATAGACTGAAAACATCAAATTTCTTCTTCTATTTTTGTTTAAATTTTAAACAGTTAGTAGTATATGGTTGATATATAGTAGGTCTGTACTCAGTCGTGCAGAGCCCCGTTTAAAATCACAGCTGCAATTTGTTTTACAAAATTGCTCTATTCATTAAAATAATTCATATTATTTTGTTTCTGAATGATAATTAGTGCCATGTTTGGTGAAGCACAGTTGGTTTGACGAATTCATTCACTGTTTAATTTTTAGGGGTATAAAACAGCTAAGATTATCACCATGGTGATGAATAAAACAGATCTAATTTACACCTACATAGCATCGCTGCATTACTTTCTTTCAGACAATACTGTTGAGCGGAACGCTGATTGCAGGAAATTAGATTTTGTTTCCCTCCCTCAGATATGGAATTGCTGAAAGGAATAGTTTTGATGAACGGCTTGAGTAGAACAACATATTCACTCACAAAAAATTCACAAAGTTTGCATTTCAATTTGACAAAGATCTGTGCGATTTTTTTTTTGCTGAATCTGTATTATATGCAAATAGAAATACAATTGAAAAGATATGCCAGTATAGAAAGAAAATTAATTTGATCACTTTAATTTTTATTTAAAGTCAACTTTTTGATGCGAGTTGGAGGGATAAAAATTTGTGACCATGAAATTATCAATTGTCTTATTTTAAAGCAGGGAGTTACAGTGTTATTTGGTCAATTTTAACCATTTTTGTGAATGCTCACATACACATTTTTGATAACAGTATACGGTACACTATTTTCAATAATTCAGTGAAAATGCATTTCATGGTTGGAATTAAGAGTGATTGACTACAGTGATTGATATTCTTGTACAGAATCCTCTTGATTAAAAGTGCATTTAAACGCAAAATTGTGTGTATTTTAAGTATACTGGATTTGAAATATGAATTTTTTGAACCATAGAATAATACTTTGGTCATTTATGTAAGTACATGAACAACTGATAAAACTAATACATAATGTGGCCTCCAAGTCAAACATTGCCAACAATATAACAACAACAAAAGCCAGTTCTACTTGAGAACAATGTCACTTTCACCAGTGAACATAAAATCAGACATTTTTCAGCTCAGACAGTCTGTTTCTAAAATTGTTAAATTTTGTTCTCGTAACTTCGTACTGTGTTAAATTGCTCTGGCATTAGTTGCCGGATAAAGGCTGGCCGGCAACACCAGGAGGACGAGGAGGGCTGGCACCAACAGAAAGGGTTCTCAGTCATTCCCTATCAGGCAGTTTCCACTAACAAATTAGATGGTCTCCTATTATAACTGAGCAGCAATACAATTGATTGTAATGTGGTTTTTTTTTTTTTATCTCATCTTCACCTTTTAATTAGTCCCCAGGACGTTAATTTGATTCATTTCATGCAATGGAAGTCTTTGTCATCTGATGATGTAATCAATCATCCCTTTGTTAAGCAAATTAGGTCATATGCTTCGTAGTTCAAACATGGAGAAATCCATCATGTTATTATGTAATTACATAAAGTACTCTATTGTCACTTGGAATTTATTTTCGCTGAAGGGACGAAAGGGATGAATCAGTGAAAATAAAATCCTGTGGAAATGCTTTTTTTGCTAAATTTTAAAATCAACTCATCAAAGATCAGTGAAAATTAATTAAAATCAATTTGCTTCGTCATTTTCACAGTGAGAGGAGGGGGTACTGATTCGAAAAATTTAGAACTTCATTTTTTCCTTGAGAAATGTAAAATATAAAAATG
This sequence comes from Saccoglossus kowalevskii, assembly GCF_978046115.1. Classification (NCBI taxonomy): domain Eukaryota; kingdom Metazoa; phylum Hemichordata; class Enteropneusta; family Harrimaniidae; genus Saccoglossus; species Saccoglossus kowalevskii. The sequence goes on along the minus strand of NC_140661.1, from coordinate 21,085,764 downwards.
CAAATGAGTATTTTTTTCTTTAAAGACTTCATTTAAAAACTGCTTAGTTGTTTTGCCAATTCACAGGCACAGTTAAAAGTCATATTTTTGGCGTTGCCTCTAAGCGTTGGCTCTCCTTAGATGAAAGCATAATCTTAATTCCTGTACTTTAGATCTAGTCCCAGACTTGCTTTGTTAAAGCAACTGGTTTTGACAAGGTCACTTTATGGCAGTCTAATTCAGTTATGTGATGGCATTTTAATTACAAATACATGCTTCACGTCCAACTAATATAAATGATTACTACTGCCTGGTTATTTGTTGTTCACTTTGTGAAGTTTGCATATTTTTTTGATTCGTGTAGCTCATTCACAGCACGATGTAGTTGTACCAGATCCTGGCAAGTTAATAAAGTTAATTTTTTATCAACCAATTTCGGAATGCTTAAAGAGATGGGCTTGTTTTACCATCGATATCTAGCTATTGTCGTTTTGATTAACCAGGTTTCCTCTCATGTTCAGTTTTTGAACTAATAACTTTTGTTATGAATTTGCTTAAATAACTGTCCAAATATTGTGGCTGTAGAGTAGTATGGTATGGTTCAAACACCAAAGACAACATTTGCACCATTTACAAAATAAATCAAGATCAAGCCTCGGAAAAATGTTGTCCAAAAATTTACTACCAGTATGACAAACATTCCCTGGATTGAAATAAGTGAAAACAACAATAAAATCTGCTTATGAAATGTGTATGTAAATTAAGTGCCTCAGTTTGCATCACCGCCAGACCTCATCTGAATCTGCGCATAGTTGTGTGTTAAATTCTTAAAACATGAATCTATAGCCTCCTCTTCCAAAATCATTTCCATCTGTACAATCTCTCACTCCCACACACACACACCCACAAAGTATTCGTCATGATTATGAGATTTTACTAAAGATAGAAATAATCCAACAAAAGATCATTGTTTAGCTCTAGAAACGAATCGGATGCAAACAACATGTACAGACAACAAAAATGTTTTCAACCCCAACTGCATAACTTCTTTGTGTATTTTCCAAATCATGTTTATGCAAATTTGTTATTTGTATCTATATCTACGCTATTCTTACCGCTTATTTTCTTTTTATTCGTAGATCAGAATGGAAGTGAGGCTGCTGGTGAAGTAAAGGAGAACATCAGTGGAGACCAAGAAGAAAATATCGCCATGGACAACGATGATCAGCCCACAAAAGAATCAGAGCAGCGTAACCTGAAACGTCCACTTGAAGATGAACAGAATAATCGTAATCTGAACGAGACTCCCCGACAGCGGCCACGCAAGAGGAAAAAGGTTCCGGGACCAGTGTTACCGAAAAATGCATTGATGCAGCTGAATGAGATTCGACCAGGTTTACAGTTTAAGTTTGTTTCGCAGAGTGGTCCGGTTCACGCGCCAACGTTTGTAATGTCGGTGGAGGTTAATGGTCAGATGTTTGAAGGTATCGGAACAACTAAAAAGAAAGCCAAATTGCAGGCTGCCGAGAAGGCATTGCGGTCATTCGTCCAGTTTCCCAATGCGTCAGAAGCCCATCGTGCAATGGGACGCCATATCATTACGTCTGATTTTACCTCAGACGCGATGGACCTCAGCGATGTGTGTCTATTTAATACATTTGAATCATCGCAAATGGCTGCCGGAAAAGAAATTGAAATGAGCATAACCGAACAGCCAATGGAAGAAAAAGTTCAAACTCATAACGGTACTCATCAAGAAATACCGCCCGCTGCTCTAAGTACCGGTCCCACACTACGGACACCACTATCATCACCCCCGCAAGGAAAGAACCCAATAATGCTATTAAATGAACTCAGACCAGGACTTAAGTACGAATTTGTGTCGGAGACCGGCGAGAGTCACGCAAAGAATTTTGTAATGTCAGTTGTCATTGACGGACAAAATTTCACTGGCTCTGCCAGAAATAAGAAAATGGCCAAAGCACGTGCTGCTCAGGCAGCTCTTTCCAAGATTTATAATTTGATGCCAGCCACTGCTCCTGGTCTTCAGCCAATTCCAAGTGATAACACGCAACTACAGACACCGCAAGTGCTCGCTGATCTTGTGCATAAGCTAGTACTGACTAAATTTGGAGAGTTAACGGATAATTTTACATCTCCATATGCAAGGAGGAAAGTTCTTGCGGGTGTTGTCATGACACATGGTCCCGAGATGAATGATGCGAAAGTAATATGTGTATCGACCGGTACAAAATGCATCAATGGAGAGTACATGTCAGATCAGGGTCTGGCGTTAAATGACTGTCATGCTGAAATAGTCACACGACGATCGTTAGTGCATTATTTGTATACTCAGCTTGAGTTGCATTTAACAAACGAAGGTGACAAGTCGATATTTCAACCATGTGATGACGGACATGGATACAAGCTACGTGAAGATGTCCTGTTTCATCTTTACATCAGTACCTCACCATGTGGTGATGCCAGGATTTTCTCTCCTCATGAGACAACTAGTGAAGGTGACTCTACTGATCGGCACCCGAATCGCAAAGCACGTGGACAATTACGTACTAAGATAGAATCCGGTGAAGGAACAATTCCTGTGAAACCAGACTCTTCGATTCAGACGTGGGATGGGGTCCTTCAGGGAGAACGCTTGCTGACCATGTCATGCAGTGATAAAATTGCTCGGTGGAACGTACTTGGAATACAAGGTGCTCTTCTCAGTAATTTTATTGAGCCTGTTTACCTGTCTGGAATCATCCTTGGATCGTTGTACCATTCTGATCATCTATCAAGAGCGGTTTACTGTCGTTCAGCTGAAATCGAAGACCTCCCGAGGTTATTTAGACTCAATAAACCTCTGCTTTGTGGGATCAGCAACACAGAAAGTCGACAACCCGGAAAAGCCCCCAACTTCAGTATTAACTGGATGGTGACGGATGATGGAATGGAGATAATCAATGCGATGACAGGAAAAGACGACCATGGTCGTGCTTCCAGAATATCTAAACATGCCTTGTACCAGCATTTTAAGCAGCTGTATGGAAAAATATCCACCCTGACGCAAGAAACCCGGAAGCCGCAATGTTATAGCGAGGCTAAAGCTATGGCTGTGGATTACCAAGAAGCCAAGATACAAATGGTGAAGACATTTCAAAAAGCAGGATTAGGCACATGGGTAAAAAAGCCAATCGAGCAAGACCAATTTGTGTAATGGTCGTCTGTTTTGAAATTATGCAGTTGCAATTTTGGCTTCTCATTAAAAATCAGCATTGTTTTTGTATCAAAATTATCAATGCATGATTCATTTTTCAAAAGCTGTTTTGCACAACTATTTTGTCTTTTGCTGCAAGTGCAGTGGCGTTATCAACATGAAATGAAATCAGACTTGCTGTCTCCGCAGCTTACAAACTGTTAGTATATGGTGCCATTTTTCTTATCGTTAATTTTTTTTTAAATATGGACTTTAGTCTGCAACGGGATTGGCTTCCTTTGCACTAGATAAATCTCTCCCAATATAATGGGGCAGTGTTACGATGTATTTGCATCACGAGATAGGGTTGGATGGGAACAATTCAATTACAGGCGAAGAGAGCGAAATGAGAATATTGTAGCGATTTTAGTTGACATCACCGTATTATGAAAATGCAAAATGTGGGCAACTTTAATTGACTATTGTCAGAACTTGATTTGTGAACTGTCATTGCTAGCTGAAAATTAATACTATATTGAGGTCATTGACCTTGTAGAGGTCAAAGGTTAGCTTAGAAAGGGATCTGAGGCGGCTTATATGATACTGATTTTTTTCTTCACAGAGAAATGTCTGACATTTGGAAATAAATTGTAAATTTTGCGTATGACGGGCATGAAAAAAGTTGAACTTTACGTTTGTTATAGCATTTATTTGGATTATTACCTTCTATGTGATTACAGGTTTGTCAATGGGTGAAAAATATTTACTTGCCAGAAGTCAGTTGCTATGACAACATATCAAAAAAAACGAGTTAGGTGAAAGCCTCAGAAGTTAGCATAATAAGACAAAGTTTTTTTTTTTAATATTTAATTTAATTTAGCCATAATGGAGTTTTAGTTTGACTCAAATTTTAATTCAAAACTTAAGGTTTTCTTTCATTTTTTTTGTCAGTTTTGATATTTTTTCAGAATATACAAATATTTTATCTCATTTTTGATTTGGAAGTCTTGTGTATTATCCTGATCATGTGATAATTGAAGACCAATCAGATTAGAGATTTTATGACAATTTGCATAGTCACTGATGGGATGACAAATCTTATAGATTTTCAATGACTGGCTGTTTCACTTTTTGTTTTGCTGTTGGTGATAACTTGGAGTATAGCCCTCTGTGGCTGAAATGAATATTGATTTTGTTTACTAGATATTTTGATCATATGTAAAAAATTATAAATTGTCTCATTTCGATCTAGAAAAAACCCTTTGCGTTAAGATTTTTTGCGGGAAATACAGCTGTTGAGCTCAATCTGGCAGTGATAATTATGTTGGGAGAAAATGAGCATGTTCATTGTTGTCATAACAACAGCATTCATGTGACGTGAGGATGGTAGTTGGATATGTTTGCTTGGGGGCATTGGTTTGTACGATAATCTGTAATAACCAAGTTATCTATATTGACAGGAACCCATCAGTACATGTCGGCTATGCTCCCAGTGGGATATCTAAAGGTAATTACCGCCATTCACGTGCACGTGCGTTTGACAAATGAGGTCAATAAGTCATTCATTACCTCAACAAATTCATGTTGTAAACCGATATTATCTTACTTTTTGGCATATAATGAATGTGGTAGAGCTATAATTTTGTTTTTTACCACTTTTTCTTAACCTAATTTCAGAATTTTCTTTATTGATCTGCCATACCCAAGATGCCTACCCAGAATTCTCCCCATTACCCACAATTCCACTGCAGCACAATTTTCTCTTCATTTTTTCGGTTCAATTATCCTGTAAACGAAAAATTTAATTTATGGCTTAAAAAAACAAAATCGAGATTTCGCACAACAGGAGATTGACAAATATTCAATTCATGACTCACAAAATGGTACAAAGTATGCTGTGGGATTGTGATATCAGACCAATCATATAAACTGAGGGTTACAGGCATCTGTGTTGTCTATGATATCAGACATATTGCCATATATAATATATTATTGCATATTATTTGATTGGTTCAGACAGTTGAAAGTTTTTTAATATGCCACATGGGGTTACTTGGCTGACTGCAGACGGTTGCAAATAAGCATATTCTTATACGAGTAAAACAAAATATTGGACTGGTACACCCACATTGGGTGGTGATTGTAATGGAGTGTTGCATGCTAATGAGGCAGGCCATATAAGGAAATTATAGTGACTGAGTATGCTAATGAGCCAGACTATATAGGGAAATTATAGTTACTGAGTATGCTAATGAACCAGTCCATAGAAGGTAATTATAGTGACCCAATATGCTAATTAGCCAGTCTTCATTAAGACTACTGATACATAAGAATTTGAATTAATTAATGGAAACAAAAATTGGCTTTACAAGTTTTTTTTAATAACAAATTTGTTGGTGCCCATGTTTTAGTAAGACATCTTCCATTCTCTAAAAGAGCACAATGTTTTTTTCTTGTTTTTACTTTAAGAATTTAGATTTTTGCTTGTACTAGATGTTATATTGTGTCATGTATTTTTCTGATCTGTTCAAATCCAAAGATATTTTATATAATTCTATGGGGGCATTTCAAAACCAAAAGAAGTTGGGTATTTTGTTGGAATTTTAATCTTATGCCAATAATTAATGAATAGAAACTAATTTGTTCAATCTTTGTTTGTATTTTGTTTTCTCCAATCATTTTATTTATAATTTATAAAAGACAGCTTATGGGTTTTCAGTTACCATAAATTAATGCATTTGGGGTGTCTTAATGTCAAATTGACTCCCTAACTTGGTGGATAAATTCAAGATGGCTCCATTTGCACAGTTGCGATCCAACATTTTCGTTTCCTAGCTGGTCATGTGACAACACTTGCTTAAAACATGTGTGGTAAACAATGTCATGGTTCATAGTTTTGTCTTGAACCATGGCATTTATGCAGTTAGCTGTTAGTCAGTTAGCTAGGGGATTCAAATCAGAGCCCCCTAACACATGCATTAAACTATGGCATCAGGTTTTAATATTCAAAAAGCAAATGGTAGTGTCTTATTGTGTTCAAACAACATACATGAATCCACATTTTACAAGGCTATATTAACTGCACAGTTCTGACAATGAACAATCAGTCCTCTATTTTCAAATTATAGCTGTAGTCTCCAGCAATTTTCGTTATTTTAGTTTTTGTCAAATGTATTTTTTTTACAAAACAAAGTGATTGCTTATTAGTGAAAGTTTAAAATGTATATTTCTTAGTGTCTTTTTCTATATAAAAAACATTATTCACTGTTTAATTCTGTATAATTTGGCTCAGTGCAGAGAGAAATTTGTAAGAAATGAACTGATGTTACTATTTCATAATTACTGTAATGTTATGGAATTAGTTGCTATAGCGATGATCTAGTCATGCTTATCTTTGCATATTAAATGTGGTGACGATTTCATAATGTCTTGTCTCTTTCATTAGTTTGAATCTTGTTGCCTTATGTTCGTATTTGCCAACCAAGCCTTGTAGAATGCCTTGTAACATGTATATGCCAAGATATGAATATGTAGAATGCCCTGTAACATGTATATACCAAGATATGAATATGTAGAATGCCCTGTAACATGTATATGCCAAGATGTGAATGTGTAGAATACTCTGTAACATGCATATGCCAAGATATGAATATGTAGAATGCCCTGTAACGTGTATATCCCAAGATGTGAATGTGTAGAATGCCCTGTAACATGTATATGCCAAGATGTGAATGTGTAGAATGCTCTCTACATGCATATGCCAAGATATGAATATGTAGAATGCCCTGTAACATGTATATGCCAAGATGTGAATGTGTAGAATGCTCTGTAACATGCATATGCCAAGATGTGAATGTGTAGAATGCCCTGTAACATGTATATCCCAAGATGTGAATGTGTAGAATGCCCTGTAACATGTATATCCCAAGATATGAATATGTAGAATGCCCTGTAACATGTATATCCCAAGATGTGAATGTGTAGAATGCCCTGTAACATGTATATGCCAAGATGTGAATGTGTAGAATGCTCTGTAACATGCATATGCCAAGATGTGAATGTGTAGAATGCCCTGTAACATGTATATCCCAAGATATGAATATGTAGAATGCCCTGTAACATGCATATGCCAAGATGTGAATGTGTAGAATGCCCTGTAATATGTATATCCCAAGATATGAATATGTCGAATGCCCTGTAACATGCATATGCCAAGATATGAATATGTAGAATGCCCTGTAACATGCATATGCCAAGATATGAATATGTAGAATGCCCTGTAACATGCATATGCCAAGATATGAATATGTAGAATGCCCTGTAACATGCATATGCCAAGATATGAATATGTAGAATGCCCTGTAACATGTATATGCCAAGATGTGAATGTGTAGAATGCTCTCTACATGCATATGCCAAGATATGAATATGTAGAATGCCCTGTAACATGTATATGCCAAGATGTGAATGTGTAGAATGCCCTGTAACATGTATATCCCAAGATATGAATATGTAGAATGCCCTGTAACATGTATATCCCAAGATGTGAATGTGTAGAATGCCCTGTAACATGTATATGCCAAGATGTGAATGTGTAGAATGCTCTGTAACATGCATATGCCAAGATGTGAATGTGTAGAATGCTCTGTAACATGCATATGCCAAGATGTGAATGTGTAGAATGCCCTGTAACATGTATATGCCAAGATGTGAATGTGTAGAATGCTCTGTAATATGCATATGCCAAGATGTGAATGTGTAGAATGCCCTGTAACATGTATATCCCAAGATATGAATATGTAGAATGCCCTGTAACATGTATATGCCAAGATGTGAATGTGTAGAATGCCCTGTAACATGTATATGCCAAGATGTGAATGTGTAGAATGCTTATAAAATGTATATGCCAAGTTGTATGTTATGTCTAGTCACTACTTAATTTTGGCTCATTCAATAAAAAATACAAATAGCATCACTATCTAATTGTTGTACTGCACGGTACCTCAATTTAGTGTAATGGCCGTACACTCTATCTGATTGCATGCATAATTACTTTGTATATTTATATATATATACACTCTTGGCACCTGGAAATCAGATCATTACCAGAGTGGATATTTGTATCTAGTTTTTCCCTTGTGCTACTAACATTAGTTTCAATAACTCTTCAGCACTTTCCTTGGGAAGATATTTGTGGAGCCCTCTATGGCCAGACATTATGTTGAACCAAGCCTGCCATAGAGGGCGTCATGTAGAAAACTAATGCCTGTTTGCAAACAATGATACGAATATCAATAACACATTGTTATAGTTACCACTTTAGTATTCACTATTCCTGTGAGTAACTTTATATTAACCAAAATAAACATCGAGAACAAATGACAAGTTTGGCATTTTCTCAGTAGTGATTAAATCTTGTACACTGCAAATACAAAAAAATATTCCAGGAGATTATATATTGATTAATACCAAATATGATGGTTTTAACAAAGAATAAAAAGTGTCACCTGTCAGTAATATGGGGTTGAACTTATCAAGACTTTGATACACATAAAACAAAAGATAAGTGTGTGACATAACTGAACTATAGAGGGCGAGATAAGTATACTGTCCATTGCAAAGCTGTATTTACACCCACTCTACAGGATATATTTTTTTCTGCAAATTATTCAATTTGATTTCATTACCTTTGAAGTGCCATAATATTGGTGGAAAAATGTGCCTATTTATATGCATTTTGAACCAAATTGTTGAGAAAATCTTAAAAAATTCTGTAGATTTTCTTTTGTGAATAATAACACAAGTTGACTTTGATGCTAAAAACATATCACTATCTCAAGACTTTGTCTTGTTGCATTAATTACAGTAAACTGTTAAATTTTCGGCAATAGAAATGTTTCGTAGTTTTGTCATAGCATTTACAAGTCGTTGTGACCATAGCCTGTTTACCTACATATGGTTGTGTGGGTCCTTTCCCCAACAGTCTAGAATTGTTGCTTAGACTTTTCTTGACAATTCATATTTATTCCAACGTCTCTGTGAACTATCGGTTTGATACACTATGTAGGGGAAATGTACAACTGTCATCCAGTGCTAGGAAAATTAGCATATTCAAATTAGCAGCTATATTTATCAGCCAATCAACATCATGGATAATCAACTGACATTGAACGAAAAATTTAGGTACCAATTCCAGTTATGGAGAAGTTGTATGAAACAGTAGGCGAGTAATCAGGCTAGTATGACCTCAGTCTTCAGGACTCAAGTTAAGTTTCACTGCCACAGATTTTTGTCTCTCGATTGTTCGGTACGAGTTATGAAAATTCCTGATTAAAGTGTGACATAAAGGCTCCATGCAAAGTACACAAATGCGTTTCACATGAAATTTAAAAATGAAGCACAGCGATTGTGAACGCTGTCATATTGTTTGTACCATGGCCATCTTGAATTGGCCATTCTAGAATTTTCAGGGTTATATTGTGTAATCAAATTACAGAAACCGGACATTAAGCTATGCATATTCACATCAGCATTTTGATTGGTCAAAACCAAATTGTAAAAGTCATGTTCATGCAGCAAGGTGTCGAGCATTAGAAACCGGGGGAAATGAAATCAGTGTCGGCAGAACATTTGTTCTTGAATGCCCCAACATATTCTCCCTGCAACACCTTGCATGAATATTTTTTCTAAAATCAATGTTTATCAACACAAATTTCGCACATGCGTGGCGCGATGACTACCGCCCTTTACTAGTAACCCTTTACATGTGCGAGCAGAGTGGCCATTGGAGGAGATTCATTCAAATGAGACAAATATTGTCAGTATCTGGGCATGCAATTTTATTTGCATATTTACCTGACATTACAAATACATCCAAGTTACATCATTAATTTATACCAAAATAACAATGAATGATCAGTACTAACAGAGGTACATTACTTGGGATTTGTAACTACGGTGACATGATACCAAGATCCCGTCACAATCTCGCTCTCGCATAAGCGTTCCAACTCAGAAAAATGCAAATGCGCATGCCCGAGGTAACTAGGATACTGGGATGTCCAGGTGGATCAAAATAGCTGCCCATGATACGACGGATTACGAGAACTATATTTTCTGTACATTTTCAATGTATTACATTTTTCACTATGATAGTGGCAAGAAAAGTTTTATTTTTTCATTACAAACCTTGAACATTGATATATGTCATGTCAGAAGATCGTAGCCTCAGTCTCGCTATCTACGAGAAGAGACTTGAATGGGATCTTGACATGTCACCATACAGTACTATGCGAGTTGCAAACCCCAAGTAATGTACCTCTGGTACTAATAACTCTTGACTACCGGTAGTATATACTAGTCTCTTGTTTGATCATTTATATCATAGAACTTGCGTGTTAAAAAACACCTCAAAACAAGTTGACTGGTTGCAAAATAACTGAATAGCATGAATGTACGCTGTTCTTTTGTGTTTGTGTTGCAGTGGCTGCGACAAAGCTTCTAACACACAGACCCTTGTCCAAGTATGAACAGATAAAAAGAGTGAGGATGGAAAAAAAACAGTAAATGGATGTCTTGTGACCTGTCACAAAAGACCTACACACCAAAAGAAAGAAACTAAAAAATGCACTTTGTTAAAATCCAGATAGCCAATGAAATGCAATGAAATGGAGATGAAATTGCATAGATATCCCAGAATGCACAGCATTGTGAGGTCAAATACAGCAGCTGTATTAGAAGTAACTATGAAAGAAAATATTCAGAGGAATATTTCGCAAACTTTTATCTGAACACAAAGAAAATGTGACAACTTATTTAATAATAGTATCAGTGAAGCACCCCTAGTTTATTCACATTAAGCAACATTTAATAAATTAAAACACTGATTTCATGTAAATCTATCAATAATAAAACTATTTGCATTCTCAAATCTTCTATAAAAGAAAAAATGGTTAACAAAATTTTTAATCAAACACATAACATAAATGTTTATTAATGTGGCCCTAATGATACTCCCAGCTGATACCCTGTAAACATGTAAAAATAAAAACGAAATAAAAATAACTTCAGCTGAAAGTACACGTTTGACTATGAAACATTATTAAATTCATAAAATAAAATCATAAGTAAACTTTATGTAATGTGACCAGATGAGTTTGCCATAGCAACCAAATTATTACAATTACAATCAAATTTCACTACCATAGTTGAAGGCTAACAGTAATGATAGCGTACTAGATACGACCGCAAACCACAGTTGTCATTTACTGCAATGGAATGAATATTGAACACACACATTGTCGTCATGACGACGCTATCCAGATACAATCAGGATTACAAAATCATCCATAAAGAAATCGTAAAAATGTTATGGTTATTACATTTTCATGTTAATTAATAAAACTATACATAAATTTTCAAGCTCCATTATTAATAATATTCAGCCTCTGAAATAATAAATAAATCTGCCACTTAATATTAAAACTTAAATAATACTAAAACTTATAACTAGTAAAATATCTTCTCAAGGGCTTTGTTTAGGCAATCTACTTTTATGTGAATCGCAATAAGTTGCCAAAAATAATTTATATTTAATTATAATTCACAATTTTAAGATGTCTATCATTGTCCACACTGTACCACGTCCAAGGAAGACCCACAATTCCTTGGTGCAATTCCAAGGATTGAGAATACTAAAACTTATAACTAGTAAAATATCTTCTCAAGGGCTTTGTTTAGGCAATCTACTTTTATGTGAATCGCAATAAGTTGCCAAAAATAATTTATATTTAATTATAATTCACAATTTTAAGATATCTATCATTGTCCACACTGTACCACGTCCAAGGAAGACCCACAATTCCTTGGTGCAATCCCAAGGATTGAGAAATAGTCCTATGCATAATTTTAATATGTTAATTGTTAGTTATTTCCTCCACTAATTTATCAACAAGAAATTATAAAGAGTCACACATATGGCTGTAGTTAATAATATTTTAACAGTTCAACTAAACTTTGATAATATTTTCTAGTAAATTAAAGTCATATTTACACAAGAATAGAATTTCACAATTTTCTATTCAAAATATTTGTCCCTACAAAAAATTCTACTTGGGGAGCAACTCAGAAAATAAAACATATTTTTGCATAACCACAGAGACACTCTTTCTATGCCATTACGAACTTATCTAAACAGAAATGTTATTCATTAATAATTTAATTTTGATTTTTCACTAAGGGATGACCAGCAGCAACTCGTGGGGTTAAATATAAAATAGAATTTAGCTCAACAATAAGTGAAGTAGAAGACAATTTTCAGTTATTCTACTGTTACCCTTCCAGAGCTTATAATATGCTTGGGTGGTTCGATGAGAGAAATTTTGTTTTTGTATACACATTTCAATAATTTCTTTGTTAATTTAGAATAAAGTACTCATAATTTTTTTTGTGGAAGAATAAGTAAAAATTGTTTTCAGTGGACCAAAACTAATTATAGAAAAAATACATAAATATGTACAAAACATGAATATCTTGTCACACGCTCCATGGTAGCCAAGCAACCAACAATAATCATGATGCATGAAGATACTATCATGGTAGCCAAGCAACCAACAACAATCATGATGCATGAAGATACGATCATGTTTCTAGAAATAAAAACATAATAAACAGACAGGATGTAGCTTCTTTAGAGATACATACTAAAAAATGATAAGTTTATAGTTTTCAATGGCTGCACTCTCTGAAATTTGACTTCCACTGTGGAACAAACAGCACAGTAAAGCCTCAAAACGAGAGATTGACTAAACATCAAGTCAAGTAAGTCAGATTTTTTCCCATTTTTACATTTACATTCCTTCCACAAAATTATACACACATTGCGTCCAGAGGGAATGATTTAGCACCCCCACCCCTCACCCTCTCAGCTTTCAATGTATCGTGAAACGATCAGATCAAGAATTTGTCTCTCTTATCCTCATATTGCCAAGTAAACCCTAATTTCCTGAGGTACCGACCGATCTACAGAAAGATCAGGATGTTTCAGATAACAGTCCGTGGAATGTGGATTGTCACTGTCTTTAAGATTTGTCAATGGTACCAGTCGTCAATCCGTTAATCCTCCATCCCAGAACTTGTCGATCAAATCCACAGCTGAATAAATTACAGTTACTTCCTTCATCTAGCCAGGTGGTACAACACACCATGCGACGATGGCCCTAGAAGAGCAAAGAGATGTGAAAACATTGTGCATAAATGAAATGAATGAGAGAATATTTTTATCCAGGAAAATATATTTCCTGGAATGGAAGCCAATTATGGCCCAGTGCTACAGTACAGTAGGCTGAATGGGAGTAACTCAGATCTATGCAAGAATAGACGAGAGCTCTCCACAAGACAAGTGATACACTGGGCATCAAAATAAGTCTCCATAAAGGATCTGAACTATATTAAAAAATGGACCAAAGCTATGCACCAGACCAGTGATAAACTGGGCCAACAAAGGGGACAAGCTCTCCACTAAAACACTGGTCGAATTCATTGAAAAATATTTATCTAAATAACATCATTTTTCTAAAACATAAAAATAGGTAAGATTAAAGCAAAATAAAAGCTGGTACGTTGTGTTGTTATTATGGTTTACATAAAGGTGCAAGTGTCTGATCAAAAAAAAAGCCAGTTGTATCCATTGTTTACTTTTCTGCCGAGTGGTACTTAACAAAACCCTTTCTCTTTTATAGATACATTAACAGCATGCATAAGTAATTACTAAAGTAAACAATAAAACCAATTCACATTATATTATATACCACATGCTACCCATTAAAAAGATATTATATTCTGTAATATCAATAAAATACCTCATTCAATTGTTTGCTTAGCTAAGTGTGTTGATCGCTTGTAAAATACATTTTATGGTTTTTATAAATTTCTACTCATATTTTAAACATATGTTAGAAAAAAAATCATAAAAAATCAATTCATCGTATCAGATGAATTTCAAATTGAGTAAACTGAGAGCAAGTAATACCACAAGTAATTGTCACTCCCTGTTTAATAAATTCAACCTGAGATTAGACATACCTGCAGGAGTGCCATTAAGGCCCATGTACACTGGTCTCAATTTAATACCAATCATCTGTGCTGTGTGTACTGCACTTTGGATTTGTTTGTTTTCAATTCAATTCAATTCAAAATCCTAAAAGTTCATTTAATTCAAATTTACTCTGGAAAACCACCAGAAATTTTGACTGCTACAATATTTCACAATGATCAAATGTAAACAAAACAATCAACACTGCATATTCCGCCACATAGCAACCGAAAATCCATAACAATTATCAGGTTTGAATAAAAGTGATTCGGACAACAAATAACTCACCTGTCGACTGCTTCTTGGTAATCTCGCCAGCCTGACGCCATTTAAATCAAATAATCGTATTTGTCTGTTGTCGTGGGGTATAGCGATGACGTTATACTGCGGCGACACCGATAATCTACAACAAATAATAAATTTAAGAAATATATGAAGTTATTAGTCGTAAATCAGAGCGAAAAGTGTAATGAGCTTTAGAATGCAACAGATGTCCCGTAAATCAGAAAAGATAAATATATAGTTTCCAAGCATGCATACTACTGTATTTAGACTATTAGAAGCACAACTTTTCACCCCATATCGCTGTACTGTAAATGACTTTTTTTAGCTAAAATTAATTTTCACTGAAAAGACTTTTTTCGGTGTTTTCATAGTTTATTTTCACAGATTATTGATGAGTTAAATGTAAATGTAAGAAAAAAAAGGTATATTCACTTGATCTTATTTTTAGTGTATCATTCCTTCAGCGAAAAGAGTGCTAGTATTACAATAACAATGTCATGAGCAACAATCAATTAACTTTACAAACAAGTGATATCACGTTATAAATTGCTCACCTATTGACAGCGGAATCAACTCGGATAGTTGTGATTGGGGTTCTCATATTCTTCAAATCCCACACTTTAACAGTTCGATCATCAGAGCCACTCACAACATTATCGCCTGATGCAAAACAGGCTGATGTAACCGCTCTACAAACAAACAAACAAATTACTCAGAATGAATATCCCAAAAACTAAAGAATTTCTCCATGGTGTGCAGAACGATTTCCAGATACAAAAAGTTTTTTTAAAAAATGTCAAAGTGTCAAAGTTAACCAAAAAATCACAGAAAAATACGTTAAAATGTGCAAAATGTAACATCAAAATGTTGGCAGGAAAATTTAAGATGTTCAAAATAAGAATCTGATCTATGTTATACTTACTCACTGTGACCTTGGAATACATTTACTGAATGAATGTTTGGATCTCGGAAGTCCCAGAGTCTAAATGTTGTATCTGTTGATGACGTCACCACTAGTTTCTGTGTAGGATGTGTACAGCAATGTGTTAATTCTTGATCATGCCCTGAAATCAAACAAGAAAATAAATCAATGTGAATAACAAAAATAAATTTGCTTTATTAGAAGTGTTTGTGTATGTTAACATTTTGCTACCACTAGAGGACATGGCAGAGCACTGCATACCACTAGAGGGCACTGTGTACCACTAGAGGGCACTAAAGAGCACTACGTACCACTAGAGGGCACTACAGAGCACTGTGTACCACTAGAGGGCACTAGAGAGCACTACGTACCACTAGGGGGCACTACAGAGCACTGTGTACCACTAGAGGGCACTACAGAGCACTGTGTACCACTAGAGGGCACTAGAGAGCACTGTGTACCACTAGAGAGCACTACAGAGCACTGTGTACCACTAGAGGGCACTACAGAGCACTGTGTACCACTAGAGGGCACTAGAGAGCACTGTGTACCACTAGAGAGCACTACAGAGCACTGTGTACCACTATAGGGCACTAGAGGGCACTACGTACCACTAGGGGGCACTACAGAGCACTGTGTACCACTAGAGGGCACTACAGAGCACTGTGTACCACTAGAGGGCACTAGAGAGCACTGTGTACCACTAGAGAGCACTACAGAGCACTGTGTACCACTAGAGGGCACTACAGAGCACTGCGTACCAATAGAGGGTAGTAGAGGACACTACAGAGCACTGTGTACCACTAGAGGGCACTAAAGAGCACTATGTACCACTAGAGGGTACGAGAGGGCACTACAGAGCACTGTGTACCACTAGAGGGTACAACAGAGCACTGTGTACCACTAGAGGGCACAACAGAGCACTACGTACCACTAGAGGGCACTACAGAGCACTGTGTACCACTAGAGGGCACTAGAGAGCACTGTGTACCACTAGAGGGCACTACAGAGCATAGTGTACCACTAGAGGGCACTACAGAGCACTGTACGTGTACCACTAGAGGGCACTACAGAGCACTATGTACCACTAGAGGGCACCACAGAGCACTGTGTACCACTAGAGGGCACAACAGAGCACTGTGTACCACTAGAGGTTAAAGATCAAAGTGACTAAATAATAAAACAGAGCATGAGTACTGTGTATAAGCAGCTTGGTTGCCATGACATTCATTTACATACCTGTTAATGACTGTATAAGTTCACATGTTTCTACATCATACAGATTGGCTGTCCTATCCCATGATGCAGTCACAATCTGCCGTCCATCTGGCATCCAATCAGCAGATATTATGACACCGCTATGGCCTTCTAGTACGCACTGTGGTGTCCTTATATATGTCATATTATCATTCTCTGCTCCTGAAAAATTAAAATAAAGAACACAAATATTATCTATATCTGAAACTAGCAACTGTAAAGTGATCTATTTCCTCCACTGTTTGAGATGCATTCTGGGAAAGCAATATGACTAACTACAGAAGGAATTGACATTGTTAACAGTGTGTGAAATTGAAAAATAAATATGACTGCTGCGAAATTGGCTGACAAACAAAATATGGCTGCCTTTATAAAGGTTACCATGACAACACAATACAGTATATCTGAAGAGGCTCAGCTACTTCTATACAATTGTTTTGAGTAATATAAATAAATTATAGAAAAAAAATCCAAAATTACATTATTTAATAAATTTTCGAAAATATTAAAGCATGGTGACTAATTTGCATATCAATAGTGGTTATTTTGCACACATCCAAATTATTTGAATTTGCATACATGCATTAGCTATTTTGTGTATAAAAAGTAGATAACTTGTGTATAAATAGTGGCTAATTTGAACATGAATAGTGGCTAATTTGAACATTAATATATTCTTCTGACATAGGAAGTTTTTACAAATGTAATTGTAAAGTTGCTTTTTTGTAATTTCATATATTTACCATTTTTACCTTTTCTGGGAGAAAGTTTTTAATATGAAATTATAAGCGTTTCAACTTCCATTGTTTATTGGAGAACACTGTAAAGATTATCATGAATGATTTACTAGTGGTACGCCATATTTGTTAGAAGTTCACATTAACAAAATTTTGTTTTTATTGTACACCAGATCCTTAGATTATGACTTTCACCATAAAAGCATACATCAGTGTTTTCTATAAGAGCACACCATTATCTGCTGACACTTTCTCCCATTCAATTTACCTATCCATAGAGGTTCCAGTAGGAGATGTGTAACACCAAATTCGAAAAATACATGTAGGTCCCCTCTCAGTGACCTTCCAATAACCCTTGTAACCAGTGACAATGAGTCTCCCTAAAGTCACAATAGAAGCACTCGAAGCAGACAACGTTATATCACGGGTTCGGGTTATGGCGAGGACAGCTTCATCGATATTTACCAGTGCAAGGGAGGTGTATGACCAAACACACATGAAATAGTTTTTTTTACAAAAAAATGAATTAACACCAACAAAAATTTATACTGGCTAACAATTTACAGAATGAATATTAGCTGGCCTAAGGCAGCAATAAGTACACAATAGTCTACTTAGTTAATTCAAAATAGAAAATACTAAGTGCTCAATCTAATTTCTCCTATCAGTAACAGCAATCCAATCAAAATTAACAACTTACCACTAAGTCAGTAAGTATAAAATTTAACACTCGCCCTTTAACAAATAGGCCAAACATTAGAACAGTTAAAGGGGTCTACGTGAGATGTTTAGTTTCTGTTTACAACATATCAATATACTGATTAAGATTACTCTATAATTCTATATATTCATTGGTCTCCATAAAAGGCAAGGATTGGTCTAAATCTATAAATTCAAATTTTTAACAGGGTAGGATATGGGAATTTAAATTTACATTAATGTACAGACCTTTGGTAAATACCCCTGGGTGAATATCTGGACAAAATATCTGACAATGTTTTATGGGTTTGTGTTTGATCAGAGATTGTATTCCTTTATCATCAATTTCAATAAAATAAAAAACAGTACAAACAAAATTTCTCATAATCAGTCAGTCAGCATTATATTGCCATCACTAGAGGGCACTGTCCTCTTCTGTCATCAATTTCAATGAAAGACCAATACAAACAAGATTCCTCATAATTAGTAAGTCAGCACTGTATTACCACTAGAGGGCATAGAATATCAATAGAGGGCGCTGTCCTCTTCTGTCATCAATGAAAGACCAATAAGATTGCTCCTAATCAGTAAGTCAGCACTGTATTACCACTAGAGGGCATAGAATATCAATAGAGGGCACTGTCCTCTTTCATCATCAATTTCAATAAAAGACCAGTACAAACTAGATTCCTCATAATCAGTAAGTCAGAACTTTATTACCACTAGAGGGCATAGAATATCAATAGAGGGCGCTGTCCTCTTCTGTCATCAATTTCAATGAAAGACCAATAAGATTGCTCCTAATCAGTAAGTCAGTACTGTATTACCACTAGAGGGCATAGAATATCAATAGAGGGCACTGTCCTCTTTCATCATCAATTTCAATAAAAGACCAGTACAAACTAGATTCCTCATAATCAGTAAGTCAGAACTTTATTACCACTAGAGGGCATAGAATATCAACAGAAGGTGTTGTCCTCTTCCACAGTCCCTCTATCACTCTTCCATCACTAATTTCAATGAAAGACCAGTACATACAAAATTTCTCATAATCAGTCCGTCAGCACTATATTACCACTAGAGGGCACATAATATCAATAGAGGGCACTGTTCTCTTCTGTCATCAATTTCAAGGAAAGACCAGTACAAACAAGATTGCTCATAATCAGTAAGTCAGCACTGTATGACCACTAGAGGGCATAGAATATCAACAGAAGGTGTTGTCCTCTTCCATCACTAATTTCAATGAAAGACCAGTACATACAAAATTTCTCATAATCAGTCCGTCAGCACTATATTACCACTAGAGGGCAGAGAATATCAATAGAGGGCGCTGTTCTCTTCTGTCATCAATTTCAAGGAAAGACCAGTACAAACAAGATTGCTCATAATTAGTAAGTCAGCACTGTATGACCACTAGAGGGCGGAGAATATCAACAGAAGCCACTTCAGAACTTCTCTTTTAGTCTTCTAAATTAAGTTTTTGTATGCATGTTATTAAAAACTAAATAAAAATGCACGAATACTGAAAATTACAATCTGAACTCTGACCTATAACCTTTAACCTCCCCCACAACCATGCTATATTTATCATTTATAAAATAAAATCAAGGTTTCAACTGGACTTTGACTGACAAACAATTATATTCAGGTCTATTTGTGTAAGGCGACAAAGTCGAGGATGGCAACCAATAATTAATAATAATAATTTTAAAAATCTTGTTTCAAAAACTAAGTTGTCAAATAAAACACTAACCTGTTCCATCAACATCTTCTTTATCAGAAGTGTCCAAGTCATCATCTCCTGACGACGGTCGCTATGGTAGAAATCAACAATGACATTTGTAAGTAAAATCTACAACAATTCACTCATGTGTTACTTGTTGTTATGCTATACACTAGCATGTTTCACATACTATTGACCTCCCACCAACAATAGATTAAAATTTGTAGTAACTTTGTACTGCCCAATCAAAAGCCCTCAGCAGACACACCTGAAAAAATTTGTCGACAGTATTTTGAATATGGCATTTCACATTAAATGTTCTTTTTTATGAATGTAAGAGAATGGCATCATTGGAAACACACCGAAGAGTAGTGTAGCGACAGAGATTATTTAACACATAAAATATGATCTGGGGTAACCACACATTGACGACGCCCACTAAACAACACATAAATAATATATACCATTTGAACAAAACCCATTAGATCTTGAGATACTATGTGCAAGTAACAGGACAACAAAGTTCCTAGAATATTTGCGACAACCATCAATTACCAGCATCCGTACTTACATGGTCTTCAGGAACAGACTGAGGAATATTTACGAATGATCTCCAGACATGCGCTTCATGATCACCAGATGCTGTGATATAATAATAAAAATTATTATTATTATTATTTAACATACATTATTATAGCACCGAAAATATTTGGATTTGCCATTCCGTAAAAAGCTGTATCAGCACACGTTCCAAAACTTATCAGCACCCATTCAAGCATTCAGATTTTCCAAATATGGAGTAAACTACGTCATTTACGTGTTACAAATCATTAACGTCAAGTTCAAACACTCTTCTCTGTTAACATTTGATACAGAAGCGTTATAGCATACAATGAAAATAGAATCCTGTGACTGAGCCCAAACATTTTCACAGTGCAAAACGCAATTATACAGTAAAACCTGTCAAAACCGACCATGACTGGGACCGGGATCTATGGTCGGTTTTCAGAGGGAGTCGGTTTATTCAGGGTGGGCGTAACTTCGATTAAAACAACAATTACATGTGCTGTAAACATGGGACAAATGAAAGACACCGGAGTTTGCCTCCGGTGATTATGAGTGTAGGAAAAAAAAACCCTAGGAAAAAAAACCCTAGGAAAAAAACCCCTTAGGAAAAAAACCCCATAGTGAAAAAAAACACTTTTATTTATTTAAATGTATTTACATTTATTGTATTGTTTCAATAAAATAATTTACCAAACAAGACAAGAATATTATGGTATGTACATGAAATCAATAAACATTAAAATAACTGTTGGAACAGACCGGGTAAGTATCGTGTATCGTAACTGAAGGCGTCCATTTTGAATGAAATTACAACGTAAGTTCACGTGAGCTACCTGTAATTATCATAATTTATGCAGACAGTCGATTTTGCTGTTAAGTCAATGAATCAAATTACGATGTAAAAAAATCATCAAGTTTTGACTGCTTTAAAGAACATCATTTTTCAACGATTTTGTTTTTTGTTGGAATTATGAAATTTTGGATATCTGTCAAGTAACTGGAGTCTTTGTTTATTGTGAAGTTCTGTAATCTTGTCAACATGTCTAGCACATCGCCATGCATCAAGTCACTGTCGTCATGGGGTTCAATAATTTGACTGTCATTGCAATTTGTGTCATCGTTGTCTGTAGATTCATGGTTTTCTTTGTCTACAATAAAATTCTCAACAATCTGTTGCTCCCACTCGCATACTCATACATTGCTTCAGTCGGTATATGTTCGTCAAAGTGGAGGTATTCATCAACGCTACACTGTGTTTGCGGGTCTGCAACTTGCTAAATAAGGTTTCCAAATTCTTTGTTGTCGTCTGCTTCTTCGTCATCATAAATTTCAATCTTGAAGCCCCCGTTACGGAAACATTCTAAAGCACAAAATTGTCGATCAGAATCGTTATGGAAAGAAGAAAACTCAATGTCTTTTGATCATTGAAGAAGTGATAATGCAGTGTGCTTCACCGCAATTGAAGGTGATGACCCCGACCATTTGTTTATATCCGGGGGTCATTATACTGTCCAGACACCACACGATGCAAGTATTGATGTTTATTGCGACTTGCGTGAATGGGTTAGCTTCGTTTTGACAATGAGTTATCACTGTAAATAATGTTGAATTATTCTTCAAATGCTCAGTTTATCTTTTGAAAACAACTATTTTTTTTATTTAAAAACAAATCATGTCGCTTTCCCCATCAAAATCCGAGCCAAAAGATCGTACAACAACATTGGCAAATCTCTTCCATGCTGGGGTCAATAACATTAACATATTTAAATGTATTATGGTAATTTGAACACGTTGGCATCATCCATCGTTTTCATTGGTTAATTATCGATTTGACCTGTCAGGTCAGGTCAAAACATGGCGGATATTAATTTCTACAGCATCGACCGTTGAAAATGCGATCAGAATCATTCGCTTACAATGAAATAAGCTGAAATTTATTTGCATTTCATAACAATTCAACGAATTTATTTTTTGCACGTTATTATAATCATTACTAGGTAATAATCAACAATTGTAAAACGCAACATGACCAGATTACGCTACCACGATCATTCACTACTAAGCAATGCAGTTGTGTTCGTTGTTATTTGAAATTTCTTTTAGAATATACTTTCGTTACTAATAAATTGAAACAAAATAATTGTATTTGGCGCACGAGGTTCGATAATGTGATGTTTTTTGAGAATGATGTCTACTTATTAATCCAGCTAGAAAAAAATGTATACAATTTTAGTTTCTTTTTTTACCTCCATGGGTGGTCCAACTGCTGGTGTTGAAAGTCGGAGTAGGTGGATTTTTCAATGAAAATATAAGCCCCCTAAAAATATTTGATGATAATTTTTTGAAAATTTGAACCCCAAATAAGGGCCCACCAGCCGTGAAACCGCCCAGGGCGATGTTTCGGATGGGCGAATTTACGGCAGAATCCGGTACATACATGAAGTTTGATATTTCAAACTGCTTTTTACATAGGCAAAGATGTATAATAATAATATTGTTATTATGAGAATACCACAAATGCATTTAGAAAGTTTGGGGTCACATATACCTCCACTGCCCTTATAAAGGTAACCATGACAACACAATACAGTATACACAGAAGAGGCTCAATTTACTCTTATAGAATTGTTTTATTTAAATTGTGCTCTTTTAATAACCTAATACATGTAGTATATTAGGAATAATTTCAAGCATAAAAAAATAAAAAATTCAGTTTACAGGGGTGTTTTATGCAAGCAAATCTAAGAAATTAAAATGGGAAAATGTATTCAGTTGAGATAGACTTCGGACAATGTTAAACCAGGATATAATAGTTGTGATATTACAAAAACTGATTAACGAGTAAAACCAACCCAAATTACATTAACAAACAAACAAAAATTAAAAATTAAAGGAAAAATAACAAATTAAAATTAAAAAAAAAAAACTTTTTGAAGCCTTTTTTAAGATTGCAAATTGCATGAGATTTTTGTTTTTGCGTTTTCACCAAAAACAATAACAGCACCATAGAGAGGTTTAAATTTTCTGGGTGGGTGAATGCATATCACTGCAGGACAGTAATCCTTTAGTTATTATTTTTAGCTGACTACCCTTATAAAAGAAAGCTCAGGGTAGTATTCATACAGATTTAAATCTAGTTATTTATAATTTAGTAGAAAAATTAAACCAGGCCACAACTAATCTAAACATTTTGAAGACTACAAACATTTAGAATGTGTGTGAAAACAATTTTGTTTTTTTCAGAGAACAGAAATTGCAGTACTGTGAAATGCTTTAATTTCACAAGAACCAAATTCTAATGAAATTTGCGAGTCTGAGCAAACCGTGAAATACTGTATTGAAAACTTGCTTGAGATTCAACAAAACGAACTGCCAGTGACTTTCGTGAAATTTTGTTTTTAGGAATGCCATAAAATCTTAAATTTGTGAAAATTTCCAGCAGTAAAAATTAAATGGTTTACAAATGGCATTCCCATTTCCATTAAGGTAACAACAATTGTTGAACACCCAACATTTCTATTTTCATGGAAATAAATAAAAAATATAATTCAAAGATGGTGGTCATTGCGACTGTGCATGTGCAGTACGAGTCGCATACTAAACACAGCAGCGTACCTGCATTTCAAAGTGGGTCAGTTATTTACACAAAACACATTTGAACACACACCACAACATCACATCAAAGATATTTTATACCATTTTAACCCCACACAATTAAAATTAAAGCATATTTTTGAAACAATTGTATTAGTTATTTTTTAAAATCCAATCAATATCATACTCAAAGATTTGGAGAACTCTAAACAAGCTACTGGTGAATAAATTTTTGCCAACCAGCATACTAGTAAGGCCAAAAAAAACAAATTGTTTTGTTGCCCTCAGCGACTGACCGAACAATATAAAATATCAGGTCGCGTTTTGTTTTTTTCTCTTTTGTTTTTTTAAAAGGCCCAAATATTAAAAACTCACCATTTTAAGCAGTAAAAAAATGTTTCCTCTAAAAATTAAGGATCCCGGACCGTTGTTTGATTCCCAGAGTCCCCGTAAGTGGCGACTTTGAACCTCGAGTTTATCTGTATTTCTCTGACATGTTCCGAATACTATGAAGTCCATATAGCTTGGCTATTTACAATACTCTTCAATTTCACAAATTTTGAAAAAAAAAAAAAAAAAAAAAAAAAAAAAAATCCGACCAACCGACCCAATTTTTCGACTTGAGGGCAACATAAGTTTTGTTTTTTTTGGCCTAATTTACTGTTTTTTTTTATTTTTTTTTCCAGCAAAATTTTGATGCAACATTTTTCGCATTTTTCTGTATTTTTTTTATAATTTCTTTGTTATTATTGAGCCAAATGGATCAAATTTGCTCCCGCTTTTTATCAACATTTTGGGATAATTTAAAATGATTTATTTTGTAAAATTCACAGAAGTGGACTTCAGGATTAAGTCAGGATCAAAAGATGTGTTCAAATGTAAAACACTTGTAGGATTCAATAATTCCTTCACTCAAAATCTGACTTTATTTTGAATCTAAACCCACAAATCCTATTTAAACCAGCTTCGTTTGCCGAAGCCAAAAGTAACATGAAATAATTGAAATATTGCAAGGGAAATTGACATTGACAGAGAAATTCTGGTTTCCATTTATTTTTTTTTGGTGCCTGCTATAATATTCATGATTATACATATAAGCACCAAAAACAATGGAATTTACTGTTCTGTAAAAAGTGGTATCTGCATTTGTTCCAAAACGTATCTGCACTTGTTCGAGTGTACTACACCAACATTGACTCGTTCAAAATTATTGATGTTATATTTAAACACTTTCCTTTGTTCATATCAGACGCAGAATTGCTATAGAACGTGCCAAAATTTAAAAACGCCACTGATCATAAAAGTTCGTAGAGCTCAAAAGTGTTTTGCTGTTTCAACTGTTACCTCTCATTAAATTTTTACCACAAATAGAAAACAGATAGTATTATAATACGGTTACCAAGACAATTTCGCCAAATATGCATCAGGCAGTACGGCAACACATCTACCCCCGTTACACATCGGTTGATATTGTACTGTCTTCACGCATCTTTTGTGATATCCTCACAATAACCTCATAATAATATTACCGTAAAATCTGTATTAGAAGCCGCATCCCTAATAGAAGTCGCATCTATTCTATTCAATTGAGAACCAAATTTTCATTGTTTCTCATATGTGTAGATGCTCTAATAGAAGCCACATTCTATTTGTTGCATTGTACCATTTTAATAGAAGTCGCAGCTTCTAATACAGATTTTACAGTATTACCCAAATAGGGGATTTTCCGTACAATTGCGAGATCTCGCGAGATGTATGAAAAATGCGCGTCGAACGTCTACTGCAAAAATCGAACGATTTGATTTTGAACTAGAATTTCTTTATTTCGTAACTCACATCGACCAGCCAATCTTCGACAGAGGAATATTGCTTCCAAATACCCTTACTTAATCAAAATTGCCTATCATCAAATGTGGACAGCACATTATTAAGCATGGAAATGTCCCCCAAAATACTTCGCGTTTATCGAATCCCACGCGATGTTTGACGCGACTACGACGCTATGACCTTTGTTTGTCCTGTTTTTACGTTCGATTTCACGCATAACGCGTGATTCTCGCAGTGAACGGAAAATGGTCTATTATATGCTTACCTGTCACAGCCAAATACTCATTTGGGTGAAATCTAATGGAATTGACAGAGCCGGAATGACCCAGATATTGTAATACACATGCACCAGTTGCTATGTGCCATAACCGAGCTGTTCTATCTGCAACAAAATCGACACAAAATATCTTTGTTAGTTTCAATTCATTTACAACATGTACATTTCTGATCACAGCATATGACCTTCTTATTGCATTAGGACAGCCATTGTTGATTAGATGGTATAGAAAACGAGCAGCCTGTCGGCTGATATAGCTCTGCTGTTAGCAATGCACATTTCAATTAAGAAATTGATATCATCATCAAATGAACAAATCTGAGAGAGGTCTACCTGTAGTACCTATATGTATCAAAGCAATCAGATTTGCAGTTTTTAACCAGGATTGTTTACCAAAAATGACAATGATATTCATCAAAATTAGATTAAAGATTTCATCATAAAATGAACAAATCTAAGAGAGGTCTACCTGTAGTACCTATATGTATCAAAGCAATCAGATTTGCAGTTTTTAACCAGGATTGTTTACCAAAAATGACAATGATATTCATCAAAATTAGATTAAAGATTTCATCATAAAATGAACAAATCTAAGAGAGGTCTACCTGTAGTACCTATATGTATCAAAGCAATCAGATTTGCAGTTTTTAACCAGGATTGTTTACCAAAAATGACAATGATATTCATCAAAATTAGATTAAAGATTTCATCATAAAATGAACAAATCTAAGAGAGGTCTACCTGTAGTACCTATATGTATCAAAGCAATCAGATTTGCAGTTTTTAATTAGGATTGTTTACCAAAAATGACAATGATATTCATCAAAATTAGATTAAAGATTTCATCATAAAATGAACAAATCTAAGAGAGGTCTACCTGTAGTACCTATATGTATCAAAGCAATCAGATTTGCAGTTTTTAACCAGGATTGTTTACCAAAAATGACAATGATATTCATCAAAATTAGATTAAAGATTTCATCATGAAATGAACAAATCTAAGAGAGGTATGCCCAAGGTACAAATACACCAAGTATCAGAGCAATAAAAATTGTCGTTTTCAAGAAGATGTCGAAAAAGTAAAAAGTTAACACGGACGACAAACGTCAACGGACAATCACTCATATGATAAGCTTGCTCGACAAAGTCGACAGCAGAGCTAAAAATTAAAATAAAATTCTATTAGAATAGACTTGATGCATGACCCCTAAAGGTCAGACATCCTGGTACTTTCTTGGGCTTACTGTCCTATAACAGCTGAAATTTCCAATATTATACGTCAATTTGTGTCATGTTAAACTGTTTTTGAATGACATTTGATTGCTTTTTTGGTGAAAAATCAAGGAATTTTTATTGATAGTGAATTTGTACCCCCATATGTACCAGGATGTGTAACCTTTTGTAGGTCATCCATATAATAATAATAATAATAACTCTATTTAATTAAGCGCAACAATTCCAACATATGAAGATCAAAGGCGCTGATACAATAAACAATCAGTCAAATATTAAAAGCACATTTAAATAAGTGCGTTTTCAGTCTGGATTTAAAAATGTCTACTGAAGGACTAGAACGAACAGACAGAGGTAATTCATTAAAAAGTTTAGGACCTAAATTTTCAAAAGCACGGTCTTTGTATAACACCTTGGACTTTTTACTACACATCTGACGAGTTTTAATAAGAAACTTCGATTCAGATCTTAAACTACGACTCGGTACATAAATTTCGATTAATTCACATAGATAATTTGGGGCAATATGTCATATTATTGTTTTCCAATTCTAAAAGTTATTTATTTACAGATCAGCAAAAGATCCTTGACATGAAGTTATATCTACAAAGGTGTTACAGAGTGCTGCCAACGGACTGTGTAAATATTGCACAAAAAACATCAATGAAATAAAATTTTTCATCACCACAGATTTTGTAGATTAAATACGTTTTTTTAATGTGAATAAAATACAACTTACATGCCAGCTCAAATGATTAAGCAAGTCTAACAACGTTGCGATTCAAAGCCATGACATTTTTCCTACAATTCATTGAACGTACCTGCAGAGGCTGTACCAAGCACGGGTTGACCCGATTTAGATGCACACACTTCCCATACCCCATCTCTATGTCCACGAAATGCTCTAATGATCTGACACATTGAACTTGATCCACTAGTGCCTGTCTTAAAACTTGACACGATCTAATGATGGCAAATCAAATGTCAGCGTGATTTCACCTCAGTCAATTAGCAAACGTGCTACGTGCTTATCAACACTGTCATGATGCTTAAGGTACAAACAACATTGGGGGCAACTACTTACTCAAAAAAGATTTTGTGCAAGTAATTTTTTTTTTTAAATAAATAAAACATTAGAAATTTTAAATTAGAAATAGTTCCAATTTATGAGAGTTGCAAAAAAATGCATGATAATTTTTTTTGGGTCTGACCTCCCATAACAATCCTATGATATTTGACCTTTGACCTCAAGATCTAACAGTGAGTTCAGATACAGAAAAGGTACAGGGAACTTATTATTAATAGCATGGGAGACAAAGCAGTCAGGGGAATAACATAATTTTTGAAATAATATGGTGTAATCTCTACATATCTACAGAATAATAAGACTCCAAAAAATACACTTTGTAGTATATTAATTGTTAAAAAACGACGTGGTTATCTACACATTTTTAAATTTTTCAACTTATTGAATAATAGTGAAAAAAAATGTTCTTTTTTTTAAAAACAGGTCATTTTGGGATGTTTCACCCAGTATGAAAAACTGCTTAATAATTAACATGCAAAAATTTGTTTTTTTTTTGTATTTCCACAGGAAATTAAGTTGAAGCATTATTTCATAAAAAATAATTAGTATTCTTCAGAATACCTTAATTTTTCATGAATACAATTTTTTTTTTTTTCTAATTTTATTGGTTGGCCAGAAACATGAATGTTTTTCATGGGCCTAAAATTAATTTATTCACTTTCAGAGCAATATTAATCAAGAGTGCATGACAAAAAAAAAAGACACATTTAAACAAATGGCAATTAACTAGGAATGATCAAAAAAAGTATCTGAATAAAACACCATTCATCATTAAAGCGTTACATGATTACAACATATTTCCTATTAGTGACACATGAGTATACGTAAATGAAAGGGATGTGATGTCTACAAAACAAAGGCAATAAATGTAGCCCCGCCCCAATAAATGTAGCCCCGCCCCCTCCCCCGGCCTCCCAAGACCCAAATGTGATGCAAGTAACCCAAATCAATCAATCAATTCAGATGTAGAATACTTAATTATATATAAATTCTTAAAATTAGGGACAATTAATTGAATTTAATTTTCGTAATTGTACTTACTTTACTCGTTGACGCTTTATACGTAGTTTTTAGCTTATGAGACAGCTGACTCGTCCCTGCAGAAATAAAGAATATGACAAACCCAATAATGAACAACACTGAAGCTGAAAACGGAGAATATTTACCATATTTGCGTCAGAGTCTAGAAAGCTTTCTCAAACAACGGTAAGTGCAGTGTAATTTTATAAACCAATTAATCATGACTACGACTAGAACTATATAATCACGACTCTGGCATCCTGGCTATTTACTATGCAAAGTGCATTGCTTAATTACAGGATGCCGAATGTAACAATGTGGAAGTAACTAGGCATGAATACAAAGTTGGTAATGTTTCACATCTTTTTTAGGAAAGCATGATGAAGCATGACTTATAAACAAGTACCATAATTATTCTGTTAGAAGCACATATAAAACCAAAAACGGCCTTTATTGTAAGCTGAATTATCAAAATACAACCTATTTTAACTACTGACACTTCACTGTCTGTACTTCACATGCCCTACTATTAAATTAAATAAGTTACTAGTATATGATTGATTCAATATTTTTAGCAGAGACACTATTTTTTTTTTTAGACTACTGCATTTGCTTTCTTAATAGAACATATGCTTATGTAAATGACAGAGGCATGTTTGTTGCCATCTTGTTAATGCTACATTATTCAATAAATACATTTTTTTTAGTTCATGTGCACTTCTATTAAAGATGTACTTCTAAAAATAGCAAATATGGCATTGTCACTAGATTACATGATTATTAAAAAAGAACATTTTTTGTGCCAGGCGCGATTGAAGTCACTGCTGTCTCTCCTGACTTTTTTGATCTTTTATGCTAATTACAAGTGCATGTGTTGCAAACTAGTCTCCCATTATCTAAAACTGCATGTTTTGAAGGCAGGGCAGTCTGTACTTGAATTTATACTGCTGAGTGATCAGTTGGTTCTGGGACGGAAACCCAGAAGTTCCCTGATGTAAATTGCTAAAAATGCTAATTGATTTAATTAATATGCAGAGCTCGAATACGATTCCCATCCAAATATGCATCTGAACAATACAGTGAAAATAAAGAAACAGAAAATAACACCACAATTAGGATTTGTAATGTAATTCTCTATATTTAAAAAAATGGAAGATTATTTCAAGGAATAGGATGCTTGTATTTCAAACTACTGTAAAATACTTTATTTTCGCTTTGAATTAATTTTTGTTATTTTCGCTGAAGGAATGATTCAGTAAAAACAAAATCCAGCGCACACACCTATTTTCCATTCAACTTGTCAAAAATCAGTGAAAATAAATTCATACAAAACACCCAAAATGTCTTTTTAGTGAAAATTAATTCCAGCTAAAATAAAGTACTTTACAGTATATGATACAAAGCTGAGCAAAGCCCTCAGTCTGTAAGTAGAATTTTAGTGAAAACCAACTTGTTTTGAAATGGTGGACTGATAAATTTAGATTTTTCATTTAGTCAACTGGGTCAACATTTCTAATATTGTCAATACCTGTGAACCGTTCATTTTTGGGGCTTTCGTCATAAGAGATGATGGTGTTTACTGTTTGTTGGTACGTGACCGTAGTTTTTATGCTGTCGTATATGGAGTACTTTTTTTTTAGTATGATACAATTAAGACAGCGAGTCATAGTGACTGTCACAAAATATTGAATTCTATTAACTTGTCAAGACGCAAAGAATGAAATTGAAAAGCAGCATAAAATAAATGGTTTACAGACTTTTGTATTTCAGCAAATTTTAGCACAAAAATACTCTCACAATCTTGGTGAAAAAACCTAATGAAAATTCAACTGTTATTAAAATTACAGTATGGAAATTGACTGCTGTGAATTTGTTGTAAATTTCTGTTAACGACTGTACTGTTCAAATTGAGATTCATTGCTATATACCAGTATATGTATTAAGATAGAAGCCTACATATAAATGCAAATACCCAGAATTTATTCATTTTACAATAAATTGTACACTATGGCAATATAAGGATATTGACTTATAAACAGTTGGGATCACCAGGCTAATTTTCAAGTAAATGATTGCTGTATTTTAGTAGATAGTGGCCATTTTGTCAGTATTACAATGCTATTACTATATATTGTGAATAATCGGGTACTTTTTGCTGTTCAGAATTATTTTTTTAAATCTGGGTTTTAAAAAAAGTGTCAAAAAATGCATTTTTTTTCTTTAACATTGTGTTCTATGGAATTGTTCTAAAAATTGAGATTTTTGAAAAAATATTAGTACAAGTTTCTCAAAGTATGTCCCTGTAACACACAAAAGAATGCCATTTCATAGTGCCATGGTACAATAGCTTCATGACTTTTAATTACTGTGGAATACTTTATTTTCGCTGGAATTAATTTTCGCTGAAAAGGCTTTTTGGGCGTTTTGTATGGAATTTATTTTCACTGATTTTTTATGAGTTTAATGGGAAATATAGGAAAAAAAGTATATTTGCTGGATTTTATTTTCACAAAATCATCCCTTCAGCGAAAATAGCGAAAATAAATTCCAAGCGAAAATAAAGTATTCTACAGTAATAAACCATAAATAAATGTTTGATTGGGATTGGCCAGACGACGATTTGTGTTTGTCGTTATGGCGGGAATGACATTTTTCATGTAAACTAAGAACAAATAATTATTTTTTATATAGCTCAGCGTTATTCAACATTCTATTCCTATGCATAGTACGGGGCCTTAATGCTCAATAATGCCATACATTATCACGAATATTCTGTGGCAATGACATCATAAAACTCGCTGGTAATGACAATGCTATAATATAATACAAGTATTTATGTAAGATTACAAAATATTTATGTAAGATTACAAAATTTCGAAATATTTTGTTTTATGTACAATATTTTTTTTCCAATTTCTAAGAATAATGGAATTGCATATTCTATTCATTTTGTTGAGTACATTATGATTGAAACAATGAAACTGGCTGCCAATGGCTTGCTTATTTCTGAAGGTTTTGCTATCATTTTGTGTATGTGACATACCTCTATTTTCTTTCACTTTAACAGACATTTTTGCACCATCCAGCGAGTCCATTCCATCAGCTGTTCCTTTCTCCTGTATCACTTCCAATTTTTCCGTAAGTGTTTCAACTTTGTCTTGCACTAGAGATGAAATAAATGACAAATTTTCAATGGCCAATTATTCGGGTTGATACTGACAATGTGCTGCATTATGGGTAATTTTTGCTGTATACGTTCTGTAAAATTTACACTGGGAATTATTTTGCTCGAGGGATGATTCAGTGAAAACAAAATCCAGCAAATATACATGTACCTTTTTTCCTATATTTTACATACAACTTATCAAAACCCAGTGAAAATAAATTGCAAACAAAATACCCAAAATCCCTTTCAGCAAAAATTAATTCCAGCTAAAATAACATACTTTTACAGTACCTATAATACCAAGCTAATCAGATTGGTGTACTACAAAATGACGTTAACTTGTGCATAGCCCATACATTTGGTACGATAAAGGTCACTTTGGTTCAGGTTTACACGAATTGAAAAATATGAAATGATTGGAAAAAAATGCAGTTATCATTTTTTCAGACCTAGAGAGTGAGAAATAGCTCTCCTAAAAGAACAAGTTATGAGAGTGATTTCAAAGTGTTGAGAAATAAGTTGGTATGCGTAAAATTTGAAAAAAAACAAAAAAAACAATTGAGGCAAGTTTTTTTTGGAGGTCCTCTGGGCAAAATTAAGCACAAGACAAATGCTCGCCTTAAAAGGAAAGGTCCGTGCTGCCCAATGATGTCCCAATCACCAATACTTTCACTCCCCAAGAGACAAATTTTCGAGAATTGTACAATTGCAAAATTCCTATCCGCGAAAATTAAACGGTTCACAGTAACCACAGGCTTCATGCAGTAAGTGTTCAAACTTTATGTAAACAAATTGTGTATTTTATATGTGTTGTATTCTTCATATGAAACCAATACCAATATTGTGAGTCAGAAACAACAATTGTTGTCACCATCAGAACTAAACACATTACAGGAATACTCACAAACAGCGTTCTCTGCACACACTGATTCAAATTCCCTTTCAATCTGAGCAAAGAGTTCCCACAACCTTGATCTGAGCGCCGGTGGTAACGAGCTATCTATCGTTCCCTCAGATAGTCGTTTAAGGTCAAAATCCCCATCTTGCGAACTGAGCGTACGGCGAACACTGATCCGCTGTTGCTTCGTCTTCTTCTGCCTAAGTTGTACTCCTTCTATGGGCATCATGGAAGCTGAAAGACATTACATTGTAAACAAGTTATTGACATGACATTGTAAACAAGTTATTAACATGACAATGTAAACAAGTTATTGACATGACAATGTAAACAAGTTATTGACATGACAATGTAAACAAGTTATTGACATGACAATGTAAACAAGTTATTGACATGACATTGCAAACAAGTTATTGACATGACGTTGTAAATAAGTTATTGACATAACGTTGTAAACAAGTTATTGACATGACATTGTAAACAAGTTACTAACATGACAATGTAAACAAGTTATTGACATGACAATGTAAACAAGTTATTTCAACCCAAAACTGATCAGGTTTTTAGTATTGTTCCTTGGCACCTCATATACCAATTTTATTGAAATGCAATAATTGGTTTTTGAGAAAAATTGGGTAATTAGTATGCAAATTAAGTAATTATTATGCATAGATTTCAACCCAATACTAACTAGGTTTGTGTATTGTTCCAGGGCACATATGTACCAAGTTTCATTATTATAAAATCAGGGTTGTTTTTTTCTAAAAGAACACCTTTGTTACCATTACACTATTTGCTATAACTGATCATAATCAACTTACTGTTCCAGGTTCGGTAAGCCCAGGGTATGAGGGCTCTGCAATTGTGTTCCCCTGTCAGGAATATATGATTAATTCTAAAAACAGTAATAAGGTCTGTGCAATGTCGAAAATTATTTATGTGCCAAGTTTCATTAAAATGTGATTAGAACTTAGGATTATCAGTGTAAAAGCTGGAAATTGACTAATTATGCAAAATCAGGTAATTAATTAATATACACAGATTTGACACCAAAGCCAATCAGGTCTATGCATAGTCTTGGAGCATCTATGTACAAAGTTTCATTGAAATGTAATGATTAGTAATTGAAATAATAGCAGCCAAAGCCAAAAACTGACTATTTGTGCAAATTAGTTGATTAATATGCATGGCATTTTATCCAAAACTAATCAGGTCTGCACATTGTCCCAGAGCATCTATATACCAAGTTTCGTCAAAATCCATTAAGCAGTTTTTAGATATCAGTGGAACAATCATGGAACAGCTAAAAATTAGTGAATTATCATGCAAACGGGGTAATTAATATGCATCAAAATCCAATAATTGGTTCTTTAAATATCAGTGCAACAACACACGCATACATACAGTGTATACATGTACCGGTACATGCACTAACTGCAAAGAATCCTATCATGTGCTTTGCACAAAAGAGTTGACAAAAGAACATGCATCAAGTTCCCATTACATTCCATGTCAGGGTTCATTTCCAGATATATTGTAGAATAAAAGAAAAAAGTGCAGAATAATTTGAGAGAGAAAGTCTGGTGGTGAAAAGTTTAAGAGAGTTCTAGCTGAATTAAAATTTGGTATGCCAATCAATAATTTCTTATTGGAATAACTGCCATGAAAAAAATCCTCCCTCTCAAAAATTTAACAATGGTACAATCCCAAATGGTACAACTTACGTTGTACTCAAGTCAGAAAATTGAAAAATTGGGTCGGTCGGTTGGATTTTTTTTTTTTTTTAAACTCGTGAAAATAGCCGAGGTATATGGGAAAAAAAATGTGACCCGGTATTTCATATTTTTCGGTCGGTCGCTGAGGACAACAAAACATTTTTTTTTTTTTGGCCTGACTCTACAACATTCACTTGAGCATTTCAAGGATAGTTAGAAAAGAAGCAAATATGTTGGATATCAGAGCTCAGATACCATGGATATGATTTTCTGCAAATAATGTGATATTGGTATTATCATAAGGAGTTCCCCATTTGATTGAAAACTGGGGTAAACAGAAAAATTTTGTTAAAAAAAATTGCAGGTGAAGAGGAAAATATTTAAAAATTTGCAGATGACTGAGAAATGAATAATTTAAATACAAATAAATATCAATGAATACATTGCTTTGAGAAGTATTTGATAATGCTCATTATCATGATATATTGTGTAATGTTAATTAACTTACTTACAAAATTAGTGAATTTTGTAAAAACACAAAATAACACAACACCATTACTGTGTCTGAAAGTATTTTACAAATGGTCTATTTTCACATAGCAAAATCCAACTTTCTGAAGTTTAGAAGAGACACAGATTAGTAATTTATCAATGCGGATGTCCATCACGACAACTACATTACAACTTCCAATAGCATGTTATTCACACTCGTTTTGGTAGAGGCATGGTAAAGGGGACCCTGTGAAAGTGGGTAGAACCCTATGAAACATCACACACTAAAGTATGTCAGCCCCGCCCCCTCGATTAATAATAGATGGCGGTGGTAGTAGTAGTACCTGCGATTCAATCCTCGGCATATTCACCTCAGTGTTTGTATCGGACTACGACATATAGTGTTGATTTCGTTTGTTTCGATGTCAAATAATTCTTCTTCGAATGGGGTAATTTATCTGAATAATCAAGATGTGAATAATTTCATGGATGTACTTTCATGATAATTTATTTATATTGAATTGGATTGCAGTTCAAATCGTTCAGATAAATGAAAGAATAAGAGGTGCATCGCAAATATCAACTCGCAGTGTGTTTCAAGCGTGGTTTGACTTTAATACCGGAGGGTCAAACGTGTTCTTGAAATCAGTGCGACGCGGACGGTGGCTACTAAAGCCATCGTCATCGTGAGCTCCGACTGTCCTGTCGAATTACCGCTATCATGCAATTCCCATTAATAAATAACAAAAATCAGACGACTTACTATACGGTTACCCCTATAGTAGCAGACGTCATCTAAGTAAACACCAGATTAATGATCAATTATTACTCCTATCTCTGTAAATACGGACTTTGATACCGCCGAGAAAGATTTCATGTTTTGAAAGCAGCCATCTTGGACTTGATTTGCAATGAATGCTGGGATGTTATTTAAAATGTGGAGGTCACTATGCAAATTTTAAAACCACGTAACCCGGGTGATGGGTCCTGATAATCGTTCTGACAGCTTGATTGACTATTGACCAATCAGCGAGTCGATTTCTTCCAATCACTTATGCTGTTAACCAATCAGATACATGTTTCTTACCAGGCTTAAATCACGTGCTCCTCTATTTCAGAGAATATGGCGTTCAGGTTGTCGTTCTGGAAGTAGTGGTTTTCGTTAAAATTGCACTCTAACGGATAAAAAAAATGAGAAAAAACCCAAGCAGCACTACTCGCGAATCCTCTTTTAGGTATAGATAAATTTTCTTGAAGAATCGCGGTCAAATAAAAATGTTATTGGGGTGTCTTTGGAACGGGTTGTTGTTGGAGTGTCACTCAATCGTAGGCCGTCTAGGCGTCGTTTTATTGGTTATATGTGATTCACGGTAAATACGCCGTGTCATTGCTCAATTCGGCCAAAAGTAGGTTTCCACATTAAACCTCTTGCTATTGTTTTGGGGTGAAATATCACATCTCGATGTTGGAATGTAGAAATAATGTCGGTAAAAAGTGTAAGTACGATCAAACATGGGGGTATTGTTGTTGTTTTTGCATGGTGAATTTCCATTTGCAGAGCACAGCTACATTTCCAGGGGGCGTCGTTTTACAATATTTAGCCTCGGCCAAAGAGTGAAAAATACTCTTTCTTATCGTTGGAATTTGTTGATATGGACTTGGATGGAAATCGAGTATTTTTTTAATGGTTTTGGTGAATTTTGAAAGTTAAAGGTAAATGTATCCAAGATGGGAGTCCGGGTATGGGTTTTTCGCTTGCACTACTTGGTCTCGTTCTATTGTTCGGTTCGCTGTGATGTGACGGCGGGGAGGGAAATTATATGCATAAACCTCTCACACAAACACGGCAGCCATTTTGAAACTCCAAATTTCCACGGATTTTCTGTTAACTTCCTAGCCGTTAACCGCAGAATATTGGGATAAATATTACGGTAGGTACTGAACCAGATACTCATCTGTCACGTAAATGTAGCGATGTGTCTTCCCGATCGTTACATCTCCCGCCAAACCGGTCGAAAGAGGACGTGGTGTTAGGAAGAAATACACGGAAAATTTTGGAAAATTCCTATTCGATTCATTTGTAGCTGCGTCATCGAAAGAAACTGACAATATTTTTCGCTGGTTTTTAACTATTTTAACAATTTCTTGTACTTATGTTACCGTTGATTGTCTTGAAACATAATTTGTATCAAATTATGGAGCCGATTACGAGCAAACGTGCGGCGTAGACCCACGACACTGCCCACGACAAATCGGCGGTTGAAATATTAGGGTTGACCGACTTAAAATCCACAAAATTAATATGCTTCCAAACAAAATATTTTAAATCGCGTGCTACATTTATACGGCAAAATAATTTTATTTTATTAAAATACTGAAATATTCGCCAGTGTGTTGAATTATTACGTAAACATGGGTTCGTTGACCCCGCATCAGATTTCAATATTTTTGGTAACAAATTGAATAATATTCGGCAATTTTATTATTTGATTATTTATTGCTATTGTGAAAAATTTCACAAATTTTCTGCACATATTAATTTTAAAACCATTTCCATTATTTTAAAATAACATAGAGATTATTTGTAAATATTGGATTTCAATAATACAGGTACATTCACAAATAAATACAATAAATAATGTTAATGCTATACTAATTATTAGCCGAAAAACAGTATGAACTATTCGTGATTAAAATTTGTGAGATCTCCACTGAAATATGTTAGGGTGAAAAAGAGGAAGCATGATTATATTAAATATGGTTGACGTTAAGTATTGATTTTTATGTCCTGGAGATTTCAAATTTGAAATATTTTGTTAATGTAGCATATGTGCACTTTAACAGTTTTAAATTAGGTGTAGTAATCCAGAATGAACTCAATGTTTAGTTCCTTCAGAGTCTTTAGAATTTGTCCCAATTTTTTCTGCGTGTGTAAACAATACTACGTTTTGTCAGTCATTTTTATAACACATTATTATTGATTTTATAATGCAAATAGAGAAATATCAGAATAACAAATCAGATACGTACATTTTTTAGCAGTTTTTAATATGCTGGGAAAAGATCCAATGTGATAAGATTTTGTTTTAGCATACATATTTCAATGTATGTTTCTCATCATAGCTCCAGAAGAGATTGGTTATTTTGTAATTTATAATTGATTACGTTATTATATAGGGATATTATATGAGGAAACAGTAACTATAAAATTAAATTATCAAAATTAATCATTTTAAGTATTACTTGTAATTTCATCTGATCCTGAAATCTTATAAATCTGTGCTAGGGTTAGGTATTTTGATATTTCTATTATGAAAAATAAAAAACAACGTGATCAAATAAAAAAAAAAATGGGGAAATATATCATATTGTGATTTTGGATTTTTATCCTTTAGGTCAAAAACTGAGAGAATATATCCCTCACTGTGATTTTAGATTTCTATCCTTTTTCTCAAATAATTAGGTTGATTTATTAAATTTAGTTATTTTTATATCATTAGCTCGGGGACATGTACTTCAAACATGTCTATACATGTCTCTTTGTTCTGGAATGAATTCTAAGTATTGCCTTGTAGCAAGAATGTACTTGTTTTCCAAATCTCAGAATCTGTTCTGTATGACCTTGAACAGTAGTACATGGTGACCTTGCTAGATTGGAAAAGGATTCCCTAGCAACTTTCTTTTTTAGCCAGGTTTTATTTATGGCGAAAGGTACATTTTCAAGTGTTTTGTTGAATTTAAAGATTTGGAATATTTTACATATTATAAAAGAGACTTATATTTCACTTTCTGACATTTTTTGCATCTTGATTTGTGCAGAGAACTATATGCTAAAAATATAAATTGTCCATTGTAGATCTTAAATACAGTACATCTAAATTATGCAAATTAGACATTGTTCTAATCTTCACTAATTAATTATATCAGAGAATTCCCACGACCTTCCAAATCGAAAACAAACAATCTTGTTTAATATCTTTTATTTCAGGGCGTTTAAAAATATATTTCAATGCTTTAAGACATTTGTCATTATTTTGAATGCAAAGATCAGACAGTAGGTCATTACTCTGGTCAAACCCTTATCTAGATGGACAGTATGTCACTAATCTGGTCACACCCTTGTCTAGGGATCTTGTTTCTCATAGCTGAAGCAGACAAGTAGTGGCTTGTTTATTCAACGTGCAATAACTCATGTATCCAACGTAGTATGTGCATCATATAATTAACGCGTAGGTTGCCTGCTAAGGCTATAACATTTTTTACGTTCATTTCGACTATTCATGGAGGCTTTCACGGTGAACGTGTTAAACTATGTACTAAGTTGTAGTGGTTTTAATTATGTAACTATTTAAGAACAAGGTTAAGAAAATGACTATCGGTAAGCATGTCTGTCATTCAGTTTCATTGACTGAAGTACTAAAAACATGTTTATGTTCATGTGTATGACAATAATAATTATATTGACTTGTAATAATAATTATATTTTGTAACAACAAAATTGGGAAAAAAGAAATTCTGTGTTTTAGATGTATAAACGTAGGACAAAATTGCCGCTAATTTTATGTTCTAGAACTTAGAAGCTTGTCAGTTACATTGTTACATTGAGTAACATGCCTGTTACTTTATTACTGTAACATACTTTATTTTAGTAAAGTTGGAATTAATTTTCGCTGAAAAGAATCTTCGGGTGTTTTGTATGGAATATATTTTCACTGATTTTTGACAAGTTGAATGTAAAATATAGAAAAAAAGGTTTATTCGCTGGATATTATTTTCACTGAACCATGATTCCTTCAGTGAACATAACGAAAATTAATTCCAAGAGAAAATAAAGTATTTTACAGTATCCATATATCATTCTGTGAGATAGTAAAAAGGACTTCAACCCTTATCCTGCCACCTCCACATACTTGTACATTGATTTAACCTTTTATGGGTTAATTTTTTGAAAGAAAATAATTTCATTTGGCATCTTTAAGATGGAGACTCGCAATGACCTTCAAAATATTTCATTCTCATGAAAGCACTCCAATTATCGCATCACGAAAATTAATAGCGACAAAATCAAATCAGTTTTAACAGTATGTATTAAAGTCTAAATGATAATCACAGGATCTTGCTTGATAAGTTAAAATGCATGGAGATAATTGGGTAATTATGCGACACTGCTTGTTATTTTTTATGTTCGAACACTTTTATGAAGTGTACTCCGTACATGCATCCATCAGAATACTAATTGACTTGCTTTAAAACGTAATGATTAATCTTGCTCGTGGTAGGTGGCTTGTATTCTCTGTTGCAATGTCTTATTCAAAACACTGACGTACATCTCATAGTAATACACTGTAGAAGTAGAAATATTCAGATTTTTATTTTAGCGGTTTTATGATGCAGTTAAATTTGAATATTCACAGGTTTTTATTTTACCGCATTTAGCTATCAGTGAAATAACCAAAAATCAAACCCAGCAAAAAAATCCAGCTCTACAAATGTATAAAGTATTTTTCACTGTAGGTGCTTGTAAAATTTGTCATATCCTCCAAGTACCTGAATAATCGAGTCATAATTAAATTTAATATTCTACTTGAGGAAATCCGAGCTTCATATAAACAGAAAAAATCAAAGTCTAAATTCTGCTTCTTGAACTCAAAATACTAGGGGTTCTAGAGGTTCTATATGTTTGACAGCAATAAATGCTGCTTTTGCTATACTAAGAAAGTGCACATACAGAAACCAAATTATTAGTACTGGCTATATATATATATGTATATTATTACTGTTTATATATATATATACAAGTACATAAATTACGAATAAAGCTATACAGTACAATATACTGTAGAATACTTTATTTTCGCTTGAAATTAATTTTCGCTATTTTCGCTGAAGGGATGATTCCGTGAGAATAAAATCTGGCGAATATACTTTTTTTCCTATATTTCACATTAAACTCATCAAAAATCAGTGAAAATAAATTCCATACAAAACGCCCAAAAAGCCTTTTCAGCAAAATTAATTCCAGCGAAAATAAAGTATTCCACAGTAATATGAGATTATTACGAGGATACCTCAAAGTAAGCACGAAGACAGTACAGCTAGAGTATCGACTGACACGCATCTTTTTCTCCCAAGGATACATCATGGGAATGCATAAATCCAAAAAGTTTAGAACAGAATCAGCAAACTTCTTTGTGTAGAGTCAGGTCAAACCCTGGTGGCAGCCATGTTTGTTTTTATTATTAGAGAACGCTTATGCGCATAATCATTCCATATTTGGAATTCGCATTTCCTAATATGGTAGGATGAAAATATCCTGTAAAATACCGCAAAATTACGGCACACTGTAACTTATGGTGTTACGGTGACAGATGTATAATAATATAAAATATGACTTGAATGTAGACATTGTAACCTCTCATTTATACAAGTATATGAGCTTCTAATAAACCTATGCAATG
This sequence comes from Saccoglossus kowalevskii, assembly GCF_978046115.1. NCBI lineage: Eukaryota > Metazoa > Hemichordata > Enteropneusta > Harrimaniidae > Saccoglossus > Saccoglossus kowalevskii. The sequence continues at coordinate 21,043,537 of NC_140661.1, read as the reverse complement.
GAATATAAAATGTAACTTGACTGTAGACCCTGTAAACCTGTTTATACAAGTTACTAATATAGCTCTGCTGTACAATAGAATATAAATTATAACTTGACCATAGGCATTGTAACCTGTCATTTATACTAGTATGAGAGCTCTTATCAAACAATACATACATACTTTCTCATTAAGACACTCCCTTGTGCTAAAGCAGTTATCACAGACATTTACTGGTAGTTGAAAAGGTTGCATGTACCACCTGAATATTCTAAATCATTTCTGCGTTGATCAAAACACAATAACATAAATTGATGCAATGGGAGGGTAATTTCCAGATACACGTTGTTCCATTCTTAAAAAAAGAATACAAATTAGTCTGAACATTGCATGACTTTAACCCTACCCATAAATTTGTATGATCATGGACAGATGCCTTTGTCGGTGTCCAGACGTGATCTGGATTCATGCGCTGTAGTTTGAATGATGATTTACGAAAAAGTCTCTTCCCCTAAAGGTACTTCAATATATGATGGATACGTGATGCAAATTTTGCCGTGCGTATTATATTACAGTATTTTTGTTCGGTAATTTTACGCTTGATTGAAATAATCATTGAATTGGAAATTTCGGCAGCATGCTTTTCTGTGCGTGCAGCGTATTCACTATTTTCCTATTCTCCAATTTATATTGAAGTACCGGTACTCTCAACTGAATTGCTGTTGACACTAAGAGTCTCTCTTCATTACTGTTGCCATGGTGGCGATGTGTCGTGACATTGTTGCCATGGCAATGTTCTATCTACAAAACAATGACTTTTTTCACTCTGAGAGGAGGATGAGTATTTTCTAGAATTTTGGAATTAAGGGCTGCTCTCTGCATCACAGGTAACAATATTTTGTTTCAAGATGACCATGATGTCTGAAATGAAAAAAACTGTTTTGTTTTCATTTTGATTTCCTTTCATAAACTACCAGTTCGTTGAAATATTTGTTTGATAATTAGTAACAATGCAAATAATGAAAGTAACTTGAAAGTCATTCAACCTGATATATGTAAAAAGGGTTCCAGTGCTCCATTGCACAGTACATTGCGGTATAGAATTTATTGTCAGTGTTCATGCTTTATTAAATATGCACTTCTACATGTACATGAATGCGCTGTAAATTATCACGATACTGTAAAATACTTTATTTTAACTTGAATTAATTTTCACTGAAAAGATTTTTTGGGTGTTTTGTACGGAATCTTTTTTCATTAATTTTGACGAGTTGAATGTACAATATAGGAAAAAAGGTATATTTGCTGGATTTTATTTTCACTGAGTCCTTTCTTCAGCGAAAATAAAGTATTCAACGGTACATGTATTACAGACATAACGTGATGTCATTCGTGATGATGAATTTTCGTCATAGTCACTGTAATTCTTAGATCATAGTTATTAAAAATTTCACATTTTTCCTGATTTTCGCCAAAAATTGCCTCGTGTGAAATAAAATAGCTTTGTTTTATGATTGTTTTTTTTTTGCATTAAACAGGAACATGATCATGTAGGTGGCTTCATTGTAACATCACTCAAGTTTGACTGCATGTATAGACAACATTATGTACCAAAAATCGGAGAATCACTGCCATTAACTTTTGATTCTCCTCTGAATTATAATCATTTACACCCAAGACATGAGTCAGTACTCGATTTGTAACGCTCATTTCCTGTTGCCACAACCTTAATTCATTGTTATACACATAGTCGTTTGAATATGTGACAGCACATAAAGATAAATTTTATTGGTTTAAATGGACACGTAAGCTTTGAATTGAGATTATGAGGCACATACATATAAAAGACCAAATTAAGACATATACCCGGTACACTGAAATAATTGTACATGTAAGGGGTGGGGGTCAGGTCGAAGGAAACTGCTCTCAGAATTCAAAATGGGGCTGCACTGTGATATGAATGTCAAACAAAATAGAAAAACACTAAAATGCTTTATTTTCAATATTTTTGTGCAGAGAATGTATTTTCGATGATTTGTTGTAATAGCGAAAAACACCAAAACCCCCCTCTTTTTTTCTGGGTAATTGTGCAAGTGAAGAAAATTGGCAAATGAAATCATCAAATAGGTAAAATGAATAGTGTATCGGTGAATACCTGTAAATGCATGATTGTGATTGGATGAGAGGTAAGTTATGCAAGCCATGGTTAATTAGAGCATATTGTTTTCTAATTACACTCCCAGAATACGAATAGCTTATATTGATGCTATGTAATGCTGCTTGGTGTAATATCCCAAATGTTTAAATGCTAGTTCCAGGGCTCATTATAGTTTTAAATGTGTCCAAAATGCATGGTTGCATGTTGGTTATTGTTTCCTGCTTTGGAGCATATTGGGAAAATAATACTGATATTATTAATAACCTCCTGTTCATAGTTCATGACATACGCATATAGCAGGGGTTCATGAGACATTTAAATTTTTTGACATATTTTTGATATGAACAGTAATGGTTGAACATTTAATAGTTTACAGAAAAAACACTCATAGGTAGGACATTTCTGAGTTTACAGAAAACACTCAAAGGTAGGCCATTTCTGAGTTTACGTTTAGCAGGTTTAATGTTGCAGAGATATATTCAGTATGTTTTAGATTCACTGTTTTGTACAATGTGATGATAACTTTGCATAATCACTGGATTGTGATTTCGCGTATTTAGCTCTCAGCAAAATAAGTCAAGTAAAAATAAAACCCTGGATGTACAATGGAGCCCTACATGTGTACAGTTCTATTTCTTTGTGAACTTTTCAAGTCATCTCTACATGTATGATACTACTGTAGAATACTTTATTTTCACTTGGAATTGACTTCCCTATTTTTTCACATACAACTTATTAAAAATCAGTGAAAATAAATCCTGTACAAAACACCCAATCAACAAAAATTAATTCCAGCTAAAATAAAGTATTGTACAGTATTATTGCAATCAGATGATTCTTATGTATATTTATGATCAAGTATTATTTAAGACATGTTTTTGGAAAACTCTTTTCATTATATCGACTATACAACTAAACTGTATTTGGCATTTTTATGAAAAAGGAGTGCTTTTTGTATGAAGTACATGTACCAGGTTTGCTCTATTAGTAATGCATTTATGACATAGCTATATATTGTATTATGATCCAGAATACAATAATTGCAATTTTGTGTTTACATGCGCTTTTTTTTAGAGATGCGCTTCAAATAAAAGAAATATGGTATCATCAACTGGTGTTTTGAGTGGAGGTTCATACTTTTTTATCATTTTTTGTCTGATTAGATATATTGTATGTGTATTTGGTGTTTACTTAACTTTTGATTAAGCACGCTGCTCACATAGATCAAGCTATTGTATTCAAAGTCGTTGACCAATAAACAAATTACGGGAACCAAAATTAAGTAAAAAAAATTGGACAATTATGAACCAAATACCGTGCAATAGATGGCCTTCAATCAGTTGCGATTCTAGTACCTATTATTCTGGATCAGAGAGTCTGAATCAAGCATTTGTGATAATTTCTACAATTTTTGACTCCCATGTGCGAAGCACAAAATGGGAGTCTTTGCAGTTAGTGTGTCTGTATGTCTGTATGTGTGTATGTATGTGTGTGTGTGTGTATGTGTGTCCGACTGTTCCACTGCTATCTCAAGAACCATACATCGGTTTTTGATGAAACTTGGTGCATAGATGCTCTGGGCCAATGCGCAGATTTGATTAGGTTTTGGTAAAAATCCATGCTCGTTAATTACCTAATTTGCATGATAATTAGCTAATTTTTAGCTGTTCTATGACTGTTCCACTGATATCTAAAGAACCACTCATTGGATTTTGATGAAACTTGGTACATAGATGCTCTGAACATATGCGCAGATTTGATTAATTGTTGGTAAAAATCCGTGCATATTAATTACCTAATTTGCATGATAATTAGCTATTTTTTAGTGGTTCCATGACTGTTCCACTGATATCTAAACAACCACTCATTGGATTTTGATGAAACTTGGTACATAGATGCTCTGAACTAATGCTAGGTTTTGATTAGTTTTTGGTAATAATCCGTGGATACTAATTACCTAATTTGCATAATGATTAGTCAATTTTCGGTTTTTCCACTGATATCTCAAGTACTAATCATCACATTTCAATGAAACTTGGTACATAGATGTCATACGACACTGCACAGACCTGATAGTTTTTATGGTAATATCAGTACATATTAATTACCTAATTTGCATAATTAATTAATTTTCCGCATTTGATATAAGTAGTTAGCATTACATTTCAATGAAACTTGGTACTTACATACTCAAGGACTATGCAGAGATTGATTGTTTTCGATAAATATTTGTGCATATTAATCACCTAATTTGCATAATTAGTTAATTTTCAGCTTTTCCACGGGTATCTCAAGTACTAATCATCGCATTTCAATGAAACTTGGTACATAGATCCTTTAGGACTATGCAGAGACCTGATTAGTTTTAGGGTAAATAATTGTGCATATTAATTACCTAATTTGCATAATTAATTTTCAGCTTTTCTACTGATATCTAAAGAACTAATCATCACATTTCAATGAATCTAGAATTATGCAGACCCAATTAGTTTCCGGTAAATATTTGTGCATATTAATCACCTAATTTGCATAATTAACCAACTTTCACACTGATATCTCACGTACTATACATCACATATCAATGAATGTACATGGATGCTGTAGGACAATAGACAGACCTGAATAATTGTGGGTTAAAATCTGTACATATTAATTACCTAATTTGCATAATTAACCAATTTTAAGCTTTCACACTGATATCTAAAGTACCGTAAAAACTCCAAAATTTCGACCGGTTTTAAATAATTGGTGTTAGAAATGTGACGTGTTTTTAGAGTCAAAATTAAGGTGCATTTTCGGACGGTCGAATTTTTCAGAATAGAAATCAGCAAAAAAAAATGGGGATGATAGACAGTGTGCTTCATTAGTTTTTAAAAAATGCAATGTCCGTCAATTGACGTAAACTTCCTCATGTTTCACGGTAAAAGCAAAGGTCGTGGCCGAGTTGTAACTCAAAATCTAAACAAAGTCATCAATCAGTGAGTATTATGACAAGCAAAACAAAACATCAAGACGCGGAGAAGAGGTCAGCACAAAACTAATAGGTCAAAAGACAAAGCTGTCTCGCACTACCTAGGAAAACTTGCGAATGTTCGAAGTACAGGTACCCATTGGACAAAAGATACATGGAAGTTTAGCAAACGATCTCCCCGACCCAGTGCAATGTATCCGGTTAGAATCAAAGCTCACGTGTCCCTTATTTGAGGGACCAAATTCTGCCGTAAATTCGCCCTTGGATTAAAAAATAAAATGGGATTTAAGAAAATAAAATGGGACTTTTAAGGTGTATTTTGGCGTCATTTTTCGGACATTTCAATCAATCCTGCCGGCTAAAATAGAGTCTAAGTTTTACTGTAGTCATTGACGTCTGTCTATTCAAGAGTACACGTGTATGATTTTTATCGTGACTAGCGTGAGCGGGTAAGCTTCCTTTCGAGAATGAGCTGTTATCACTGTGAACAATGTTAAATTATTCTTCAGATGACCAGTTTATTTTTTAAAAACAACTAATTTTTTTATTTAAAAAAAATCATGCCGTTTTCGCATCAAAATCCAAGCCAAAATATCGTACTACAACATCAATCTCTTCCGCATTGCATTCAATAACATTAACATATTTAAATAAGCTATGGTAATTTGAACACGTTGGCATCATCCAGCTTTTTGATTGGTTAATTAGCGATTTGACCTATTTGACCTAAGAGAACATGGCGGATATCCTACAGCATCAAACGTTTATACGAGACCGGAATCATTCGCTTACGATGAAACTAAGTTGACTTTTATTTGTATTTCATAACCATTCAACAAATTTATTTTGTGTACATTATTATAATCACTACTGAGTACAGTAATAATCAACAATTCAGAAACGCAGCATGCCGAGATTTTTGTGTTCGTTTTTATTTGAAACTTCGTTTATTTAGAATATATTTTCGTTACCAATAAAATAAAAATCTCTCAGTCAATCAGAAACCCGGATTCATGCCTTTGAGGAAGGTCCCGTTTGAACGCTCACATCGGGTTTTTTTTCGTTTGGGGGAAAACTAAAACTGGTCGCAATTTTCGAATAAGAATGAGTCGACAATTTTTAGTGGAGTCGAAAATTTGGAGGTAAATAAAACACCGAAACCCGGCAAATAAATAGGCGGTCGAATTTTTAGAGGGGTCGAAATTTTGGAGTTTTCACGGTACTAATTATTCCATTTCAATGAAACTTAGTACAATGATGCTCTAGGACAATGTACAAACCTAATTAGTTTGGGGTAAAAATCTGTTCATATTAATTCCCTAATAAGCATAATAATTCATAATTTTTTGGTTCTAATCACATTTCAATTAAACTTGGAGACATAGATTTTCTGTTACATTGCGCAGACCTCATTAGTTTTACACTCAAATCTGGTCATATTAATTTTCTGATTTGCATAATTAGTTTTCAGCTAAGTAATTTCGAATTATATTTAATGTGTCTCCAATACTCTCAGCACATGGGAGTTCTTTCTAAGCTTTCTTTGATTACAAATGTCACTTCATCTTCAACAGTTGTCTTCTACAGAGCGGGATCACGAAATAAGAAGCATGGATTTAGATCTTTGTATGTGCTGGTTTGACAGCGATTATGGGTTGGAAATTTAATTATAATGGGATCCATTGTACCAATGTTGATAATTTTTACGAAAACTGCTAAAAACTAAATTTTTTTTTTTTATACAGGTGATGTGGGTACTAAAGTGATGTATGAAGGCAAGCATATTCACTACTCCGACTTTGACAATAAGCCTTTATGCTCCTACAGTGTAAAGCTATGTAAGCAAAGACGGCTTAACGGTTTCGCCTTCTGTATACGACATGTTTTAGAAGATAAATCGGCTCCGTTTAAACAGTGTGATTACGTTGCAAAATACAACAAACAAAGATGTACCAATCCAATTCCGAAAACTGAAGAAAGAATGTAAGTTGAATAATTTCATTTTTTTTAAATCGACTCAGACAATCTGCATACTGTAAAATACTTTATTTTCGCTTGGAATTAATTTTCGCTATTTTTGCTGATTCAGTGAAAATAAAATCAAGTGAATATACCTTTTTTCCTATATTTAACATTCAACTTGTCAAAAATCAGTGAAAATAAATTCCAGCTAAAATAAAGTATTTCACAGTATTGTGACCTGAATAACTGTACTTCACTAATACTCATTTTTGTGTTACAAGCAATTTTTTCATATCCATGCAAATGCACTTCGCTGTCAACTCTTAGTATAATATTTAACCTTTCAAATGCCATAATTTTTCCCACTAAGATGTTGGTGCAATATTTAGCACATTTTTACTTATAAAAATGTGAAAAAAATGCTGCTTCCAAATTTTGGTGGAAAAATGATGGCATTCAAAATGTTAAATCAAATCCAGTAACATTATCACAATCTATAATACAAAAATTGAAAATGAAAGCTGATATCTCAAAAGCGTTCAAATAATTGCTAGAAGAAAATTTTTTTTTTAAATTTTTTCCCTATATTTTAATTCAACACATCAAAAAAACCAACAAAACACCCCAAATTTCTTTTCGGGAAAATTATTTCCAGCTAAAATAAAATATTCTACAGTATTTACTTTTTACTCGGCTAAACCATTTGTTGTAGGGGTTGCAGCTTAGGAATGTGCACTTAAACACACATACCATATGGACATAAATCCTTCAGAAAAACAAAACTTCTCTAGGAAATAAATATGGTTTTTCACTTTTTAATGACATGACCATGGTTTTCATCTTCCTTAATTATTAATAAAGTATAAATATTTCACTAGATGGATAAATATTCTTTGTTGTATCATAAAATTAATTGATTTCCTTACTCATTTATTCATTGACACAGATATTGCAATAGTCACCTCCAAGTCTTGGGAATTGTTCCTAAGAAAGAAAGAAAACGAAAACATGCAGATTCACCGGATAATAAAAAGATCAAAGACACAAAAGAAAAGGAGAAAAAGAAAGAAAAAGTGGTTGAATTGACTCTGATTAATAACCACAAAAATGAAGTGGATGATTCTGAACTTGACGTTTATACCTTTGTACCTTCACCGCCATCAGGCGAATATAAGAGACAGCCACTCAAAGTTGCCAAGGCAACAGCTGACAATAGGGAAAAATCATTAAAGGCATTGAAGGTTGCCAAGGCAACAACTAACCATAAGGAAAAACCATTAAAGGCAAAACTTCAAGATAAAATTAGTAAAAATAAACTCAAGTTAGAAAAGGAGAGAGAAAAAGAACTGAAAGGAAAAGTGAACCATGTGAATAAGTTGAATACTACTACGCTCCCCTTGTCATCGTCGTTGTGTGGTGCGCTGCCAGGTATATCTCTAGCACCGCCTCCGCCACCAGCACCTCTGGGTTATTCACATGTGTCAACGTCGTCATTTCCAGTGCCACCCATTTACCCCACTTTACCACCTTATTCGTTTCCTATTCCCCCGTTACCTCATGTGCCTGCCACGGATGCATCTTTCCGTCAATGGTTGCCCACTTATACACAACCGAGTGTACCAATCTTACAAGTACGTCCAAAAAGGCCAAGGCCGATACCCGCATTGCCGGGAAGGACTAATAAGCCTGTGGAAAAATTATTGCATCTGCACAAAAGAAAAGTAGAGAGAAGTTTTGATTTATATCCGCTTGGTGAGTGTATTTTATATTATTTGAAGTAGAATGCTGTTGGTGTGATTTTGACGTGCATGCATATTTTAGCGTATATAGCGGTAACAATATTCGTGCCAATATCTGTTGATAATTTATAGTTGCTGTTCATCTAATTTTAGTAAAATGCCAAAACAAAAAGTTTAACCCATTTTCACCACAATTTTCTCCAAGCTGAGTAAAGTATATTTATTTTAATTTCTGTTTCTTCATTCTTGTCACATGAATATGTAAAATATGTGAAATATGTGAAATATGTAAAATATGTGAAATATGTAAAACAGACTAAATACCTAATATGAATTGTTAAATTTTTCAAGCAAAAATTTATCGACATTTGTACAATTGCTTCAATTTTGAAGTATCTCCCGTCACTATAGAAACTTGCTTTTTTTTATTTCAAATGTATGCATAATTGTGGTAACTGAGTGTTCGCCTAACGACTACCGTAATGATCCACACACGAAACGGCAATATACACGTTAAATTCACGTTTATTTTGTGGAGCTGTAAACTACAACTCGGTAAGCTTTGCCGCCATTACAAACTCAAACCAGGTCATGTGACCACTAACAAAAGAACATCTAGCATACTAAATATGGATACCAAGTTATCACAATAATCTGTGGTGATGAACTAACTCTAGTGTAGATTTCAACGCTCGGTCACATGATACCGGTGATGTGTATGAATAAATAAAAAAGCACATGAACCCAGGGCTTAAAAAAATTATGGCCTTAGCAGAGAGGAATATGGGTACCGGTAATATCAAAGTGCACCAATCCAAACTCATTAGGCAACAATGTAATTGGCCTTTGTTTAGGTGAAGTTCAAGCCCAAATTTAAACTTTTTCCATATTTTAAAACAATTTTGTTCAAGAGCTGCAGCCATTGGGAAACAATTCCTGTAGATCAAAATCAATAAAAAATTTAATTAAAAATTTTGGATGGAAAAATTATGGCATTAATGAGTTTAAATCATCTTGTTTTTAGATGATCGGCATCAGTGTTCGGCCAGACAGCCTCAGTGTATTTTTTATTCACTGTGCATGTTACATTTTCAAAAGAGCTTTCTATTCAACTAATCACATTCAAAACAAATGTTCATTTCGAATGTGCTAGTTTTTACATTTGCATTCTGAATGAATCATTCCTATGTGTCTTCTAGCACGTACTATAATTTCACTGAAAAATAACGACCTTGAGTAATATACTATCTAATTGTGTATATTGCTATGGAAACAACATGTAATTGATGTTCTAATTAGATCTGTGATGTTAATTAGCAATCATACTTGCCTCAACTCGCATCACTTTAGCTCTGTCTTGAATGAGTGGATATGTAGGTCGTTGTACATTGTGTGTGTATTCCATCGATGCGATACGTCACCAGTTTTTAATTTGCTACTTTTATTTTGTGGTTCAGTGAAAATCAGCTTACTGATATTTTAATCTCGAATTTTCTGTTTCTGAGAAAAAAACAAAAACAAATCCAGCATTTGTTATTTGAATAACTAGGTCTTATGCATGACCCCTAACGGCTACACATTCTGTTTTTTTCTGAGGCTATTCACCATATTTTTGATGAACAGTTTCCAATATTACCGATAGACGTCTATTTTTGCCATGTTTGTTTTCATACTTCAAAGACAACTACTTGCATTTTTGAGAAAAAATAAGTGAGAAATTCTCATCGATAAAAAATGGAACCCAATAAAATACCAGGATGTGTGACCTTTATGTACCAGGATGTATGACCTTTAGGTACCAGGATGTTGGTTGAGTATTAAGCATATTATCATATATATTTAGAAATGGTACACTAAAACCATACAAGTGGTTGAAAAAATGTTGCACTTCGAAAATTATTCACATACCCAGACAGTAGATTGATGTAGGATCTGATTGACCTATATATGTATTGTCACACTCAATAATTAATAAATAATATTTTTTTCTATTTCAACAACTCAATAATAATTTTAGTATATATTGATACAGTGATTGTGGGTGACCGGACTGATGTTTTCATCTCCATGTTATCCAAAATTTATTAACTGCACTTCAAATTTGAGTTGCCGGATAATTTTCATTTACGATTTAATTGATATATATGTTTTGAAAGTTTCATTGGTTTTATAAAAAATGGACATATGTTTAAATTATGAACGTCTGACTTAATTTGTCCACAGCTTTCACCTATATATATATTTTTTTTCATTTATACATGTTATTATATTTTATAAAGTTGCCTTCATACTTTGCAAATATGTAAAACTTCACTCCCAAAACAAGATACCGTACTTCCCCGATCATAACACTAGGGGGCTGAACATGTAAAATCGGCAAAAGTAAGGGGTGGGCTTATACTCGAGGACCGTCTTAGGAAAGATGTTTTTTTTTTTTTTTAACATTGTAACCATCTTACCAACCACGAAAAATTATCCATATTACATCTTTCGTTCACCACGCCGGGCTTTGAAGAAAAAAAATGCTTATCAAGTTGTCATTGATTTCCACAACACTTTACAATGAAGAAACAAACATATTTATAAAAATACGCACATTTTATTACAATACGATTTACCGGTACATACAGTCTGAATTTACGGTGTAAAGCAAGAACTTTATCATTTTCTTCGTTGTGGAATGTTTTCTATTGTACGCAAACTCTCTATGCAAAGCAATTTCCACCATGGTGTTTTTCTCAGGATTTGACCTGAAAAAACGCCCTTTGACCTAACAGGTCACGTGTTTCATTAACCAATCAAATGGATGTACTACCGGTAATGAAATTTTCTGGTGACCATGTAATTTTTTTGAATACAATGCGAAAGTGAATCATCAAGATGTTAAAATGCGATCTGCAGCACTGATTTCGTGGAAAAAACAATTTTTTCCCTAAAAACTAGTGATTCACAATTTCGAAAGGTAAACTGAGTGTAGAGGAAGTATTTAAACCATCTTTCACTGTCGCCAACAGGTCACATCGAAAAATAGTTTACTAGTTCACACCCCCCTATAGTCTCAATGGACATGATTAAGTAAAATGATGTCGTTCTTTGCCGTTTCGAAAGCTACTACTCAAAGAAATATGGATTACTCCAGTATTGCAGCATTGGGGTTTATCTTGAGTAAATAAAGTACTTGGAATTTATTTTCGCTGAAGGAATGATTCCGTGAAAATAAAATCCAGCAAATATACTTTTTTTCCTATATTTCACATTAAACTCATCAAAAATCAGTGAAAATAAATTCTAGGCAAAACGCCCAAAAAGCCTTTTCAGCGAAAATTAATTTCAGCGAAAATAGAGTATTCCACAGTATAACTCTTTACTCAGTGTCTGTTGTTTACATATCTAGCTTAACTTAAGAGATACGTACATGCATATATAGTAGATAGTATTTGGTAATTGCTATACTAAGTAACTATTTAAAATACTAGTAACTAGACATTTCAAGCAATCGCTCATTATTGATAGCATATAAGACATTATTAAAACGTATAAGTAGAACATAAGAATGTAAAAACACGTACAACAACTATAAAATGGAATCACTAAAAGATTACACAATAGAACATGTATATGTGCACGAGGTAGTATTTAATTTAAGAGGGCCGCTTCAATTTGTATTCCGCAGTTAAATTCACCTTACCCATCCACAGACTCAATATTTGATGGCATGTGGTTGATCAGTGGATGGTACCTCACAGATTTGCCATGTTAGAATGTAACTTTAATAGTACCAGAATGTAAAGGCAATATAACATATACGCTGAAGATGATGGCTCTCAGAATAAAATGACATTCTCTTTTTATAAATGAATTTCATGATGATGTAATTACATGCCTTGTCTCTGGGACTAAACTTTTAATATTCTCATCTCAATTCAGGATTTGATCTATCAGATGAAGAAGATTACAGTGATGATGACATGTTGCCATGGCAACAGACCCGATTAAGTAGTTTAGACTCTGAAGATCCCTGGTAAGTACTTATAATACATTGTGTAAGGATTTTTCCTGCTTCATTTCAGATAACCACAGTGATAGCGGGGCTTCTTCCAGGGATTGGCGACATCCCAGCCCCTATGAGGCCCCTATTATTTAACTGTCATAGAAGTTGAAGACAAATTCGTTTTGGATGATCTTTGTCTTGTCTGAAGACTAAAATGATGTTTTATGTTGTCATTAGCAACTACGAAATTGTACATAGACAGATGGCATTTTTAGAGATAAAAACATTAATACTTGTAACGACATTAATACTTGTAACGTTATTGCAATCGTAAGAAAATACTTTCTTAAAAACTGTTTCCAGATTTTCAAGCAGCCACCTTTGGCCTTTTGAAATTTCATTTCAACAATTCCAGAAAAAATTCCTGCTATGATTTTGCATAGAATTATATTTCAATGATAGCTGTATTTGAACTACAGTGAAATTGTATATTTTGTTGCTTAGTACTCATTGAATAAGATTCCTTTTCACTATGTCTCCAGCCTTACTTCACTGACGTATTTGTTTATTACTTCTCTCTACAGTTATCACAATTTTGATATCTCCTCTTTAAGAAATTTACGCGTAGATGTTTTAGAAACAAGACTACGTCACGAGTACAGTCAACACAGACATTGTAAACACAGTCACAAGTACATTCATAAACATCATCGCAAGTGTGCAAAATTATTGTTAGACGCTGTCAAAGCCAACAGGCATACAGCTGTCAACGCTATATTATCAATTAGAAGCCAAACTATTAAAACGAAGTAAGTAACCACTTATTATTTATTTTTATTTTTTAAATTTTCAATGCAAGAAATTTGTTTTGATTAAATATTGGTTATGGGCTTTTTTGATTTCTAGTTTCCTCTGTTGGTTTTCTTTTATCGTTCTTCATATCATTTTTGTGATTCGGCATGTTGACGATTTGTTTGATGTATCTATGACAGTTCCGACCTAGACTGGTCCCTATTGCAGACCCAGTCTGGTCAACAATTGAGACTCAGACGGGTCCACAATTGAGACCCAGACTGGTCCACAATTGAGACCCAGACTGGTTCACAATTGAGACCCAGACTGGTCCACAATTGAGACCCAGACTGGTCTACAATTGAGACCCAGACTGGTCCACAATTGAGACCTAGACTGGTCCACAATTGAGACCCAGACTGGTCCACAATTGAGACCCAGACTGGTCCACAATTGAGACCCAGACTGGTCCACAATTGAGACCCAGACTGGTCCACAATTGAGACCCAGACTAGTCCACAATTGAGACCCAGACTGATGCATATTTGAGACCTAGACTGATGCATATTTGAGACCTAGACTGATGCATATTTGAGACCTAGACTGATGCATATTTGAGACCTAGACTGATGCATATTTGAGACCTAGACTGATGCATATTTGAGACCTAGACTGATGCATATTTGAGACCTAGACTGATGCATATTTGAGACCTAGACTGATGCATATTTGAGACCTAGACTGATGCATATTTGAGACCTAGACTGATGCGTTATTGAAACACTGGTCCCAGCATTTTATAATAAAATGTTTGCGACAAAAGTTTTAATGGCATTTGCTGGCATTGAATTTCATAAGAATCAGTGACGATGTCCAACTGACCACTGACATTTTCACAGCTGCAGTATATCTTCCTAATGCACAAATTTGGGACATTAAAGAAGATTATTATTCTTCTTGAAAAGAAATGTTTTTGTAAATATGCATGACACACATATAATTTTGTGGATTGTACATTTCAATTTTCATAATTTAGTTTCAGAAATTAATTAGCATGGACAAGTGTCAATAGAAATAAGTAGGATATATTCCAAATTTTCTGCCAGAAAATAATAATTGTTGTCATAGTCACACAACAATAGGTTGATTTATTCATTGGTGTATCAAGGTCATCTCCAGATACCTGAATTGTGCCACTCCTTGTCTAGTTGTTATCATTGCAACCATGGTGATACATGTATTTATAACGGTGTTTTGGGTTTGTGCCAATATTTATATCAATTTATCGGTGGTTCAGATTTCGTCCTGTGTCCTAGTATGAACATAAAGTACAATTTTAGAACGGGGGGAGAGTGGTAACTGGAACAGCTAAAGTACATATGGGTAAGGTATTATATGGGTTGATATAGAAGAGAAAAAAAAAAAAAGCACACACATTGATTTTAAAATACAAATGACTATTATAATTTTCTTGGTGTAACATTTATAAAAAAAAAATTCCCAGTGCACAAAAACTTCAGTTTCTTACATTACATTTTAAATGAAACAACCTGGAAATGAACCCAATTTTGGAGCCGTTGGACAAAATGTGGGTAAATTTTCAGTGTTTACCCAAAAAATTTGGCTAGTTTTTCCCGATCTTTTGAAGGAAATTGCAGACTATAAGTGGGATTATTTTGTGAATTTGTGTTGAAAAGAGGGAACTGGTGGTGTAACGGATAAGTAACAAATATCCTACAATTTATGGACCAAAGAAAAATAATTGAATTCATGAATGTTGCTTTTATTTTTCAGAAATGTAAAGTCCAAAGTTGTAGATAGGTGTAGTTATGAACAAGATGGTGAAGACGAATGCCAGCATATATCGCTGCCATTCACTAGACATTGTGTTGAACGTATCCTTTATTTAGTATGCATGTGAGGTCACGACCCGACTTTTGGCCTACTCCCCACTCAGACATTCTACACTCTACTTTTACCCAGTAACTATATAAAACCCATTTCTTGATTATATATAGGTAGATATATAATTCTAATTTTTATTCTAAAAATATTCAGCCATTATGCATGCGTCAATAATTATTATACCTCTATTCGTGTAATAGTTTCTTTGAACTTTTTGAATTTTATGGCAAGATAATTATTGAGAATGTGTGACCTTTAGGTACCAGGATGTGTGACCTTTGCATATCAGGGTTATGCTTATGCCTATTGATCACTAAATTAAGATGAGATATATGAAGGATTTATAAGATTTTGCAACTCAGATTTCCATGCATGGGAACATGTGTGGCAATCGAATGTACATGTATGTTAGAGCAAATGGCAAAATGCAATGGACACGTTCAATTCAGTCAACTAAAATGAGTGATCGCAGGGCAAAAAAAAAACCATATTATACACTATGTGAATGTGCACTAGAAAAACAACCTAAGACAGGCACAAACCAGTTTCTTCTTAGAAGCTACGCTCTCATACGTCTAAAAAACGCCGGTGTTAACACTGTTTTATTGTTGTGCAAATAGATAATATGCTGAATTTTCTGCTCGCGTTCTCACTTTATTAAAAACATTGGTGTTTGAGGATTGAATGCTGGCTTTCCACCTAATATTTTGTGTAGTTCCTCCCAAAATGGCATAGTTTTTGGATCTCTACCGCTTCTGTTTCTGTTGTGACAAAGGCGTTTATGATCTGGTCAACCCCTTTTACAAGTGTCAAAAACGTCGACGCCACAACGACGTATTCTGTTCACACACACACATTTTAACAACGTTCTCAAATAAAAAGTGTTGTGACAACGGCTTATTTCGTCCAGTGAGAACACGACTAGAATCACTGATTTGCATTGAATGTTTGTCTTGCAAATATAAAATCGTTCGTTTTCGTGACTTTACATATCAGTACAATTACATACCTTGATCTTATAACATTACATTAAGGAGATTTAATTATAAGTATGTTAATTAATTATAATTAACTTAATTAATTATAAATGATGTTAATTAACTTAACTTGACATGATTAGACATTATGTACAATGAACACCAAGTGTTGTATGCGTACTGTACTGCTAAGTTTCCCGGAGGTGTGCAATGTTCTGTTCCTGTTTTTGATATTATTAATGAACGGCCACTATGTGAGGAGCATGCTAGAAAGATGGTGAGTAATTATTCAATGTATCTTTCATTCTCACCAGGGGAGTTACATCATAGTCTCCCAATATCTAAACCTTAAAACAGTTACTGTGACGGCATTAATTATTCACTGGGTTTTAATTTTGATATTTTGACTGGTAAATAGAATCTGCTTGAAAAATAGAACTCGTTGTTTCTCTGCTAAATTAATGAACATAAAAGTCACTGAAATTGACCAAACATCAAAAAAGTGAAATTTCTGATGCAACAAGAAATATGGTAAAAGTAATTTAGTGTTTGGCCAAAGTGGCTTTCAGCTAGTATAAGGTGTTTGCATTATTAGAAGCAAATTTCTAAAAGAAGCGTGAACCAAACATTGCAAATGCTGTATATTTGATCATGTCAATTTTGACCCATTTACACTTACCGGTATCGTCATTTAGGTAAGTGCATACAGTAAAATACTTTATTTTCGCTTGGAATTTATTTTCGCTACTTTCGCTGAAAGAATGATTCAGTGAAAATAAAATCCAGCGAATATACCCTTTTTCCTATATTTTACATTAAAGTTGTCAAAATCAGTGAAAATAAATTCTATCCAAACCACCCAAAATATCATTTCAGCAAAAATTTATTCCAGCTAAAATAAAGTATTTTACAGTACTCTACTACGGTAATAAAGCAAATCCGTTATTTGGAGTTTATTGTCATGAGCAATGCATGTATCGTGTTGCAAACTTTCATTTGTTCACAGATGATGAATGTTTACATATCTTGTTTCTTGTAGGCCAATGTACAGAAAGGTGAAGCAAACAGAAAAGCCATGCTGGCAGATGGTATGGCGCCTCCAAGACGACCGCGAAAGAAAACAAAACCATCAGCACTCACAAGGCCATCAAAGAAGAAAAAGAAAAAGAAACAACGGAGAAATATACGCCCACAAAAACCCGTCCCTCCAGCAAGTGAGTATAAATGAGATGTAAATTTGTTTTATTTGTTGTAAACTGGCAATTATTGATTTTCACTTTTGAATTACTGTGAAAGTTTTTAAAAATCAGGGTCACAAATTTGCGAAAATATTTATTGCATAAACATCCTATCAAATTACTGTACATCACTAAGCGTGTTGACCATTTTGAATCTGATTTGCAAAACAAAGTGATGTGCATCAAGGTATCATAATATGAAGTTATTACGAAGATACCTCAAAGTATGCACGAAGACAGTACAGCGTCAGTATCGACCGACGCCCAGCGGAGGTCGATGCGACAGCGTACTGTCTGAGTGCATACTTTGAGGTATCTTCGTAATAACCTTATTATTATACATCTTTTCCTACCAAGGATACATCATGGGAATGCCAAAATCTAAAAAGTTTAGAACAGAATCAGCGAACTTCTTTGTATGGAGTCCGGTTAAATTCTGGTGGCAGCCATGTTTGTTTTTATTATTAGAGGACGCTTACGCGCATAATAATTCCATGTTTGGAATTCGCATTTCCTAATATGGTAGGATGAAAATACCCCGTAAAATACCGCAAAATTACGGCACGCTGTAACCTATGGCGTTACGATGACAGATGTATAATAATGTCTAATATATGTATAAATTTTGAACAGAATTCATTCATACATGACTGAGATCTGCTTCCGGAAAATGACAAAAGAAAATACTTGATTTTGATGAATTTTTAGCACTAAACTTGGACTAGCAAAGACATTGAAAAATACCTAACAATTTTAAAAAATGTTGCACAGAAACATATCAATGGATTATTTGAGTGCTGTATCTTTTGTTTCAGAACCTTCAGGGAACACTGAGATGCCAATAACTCTCAATTTAGGAATTGATACTTCCCAACTGAGTCCAGTTCCAGAGGGTATCGACACAAATGACATCACTGATCACCTTGGCAATGACCTTTCACCTGATGTTATTGACAAAAATCTAGGATACGGGCTGGATACTTCAGATCTTCACATCGATGAAGACAATCACCTTGGCGACGATAGTCTAGGTGACGATCACCTGGATGATGATCACCTAGGCGATGATCACCTGGGTGATGATCACCTCGGCGACGATCGCCTTGGAGATGCGCTTCGGAGTGTTGTAAATAAGCAGCTTCTGGATAGTCATGATTTGAGTGATTGGCCGAAATTACCAGATGATCTAAATGACATAGAGATATTTGCTGGTGAGTTCAACATAATTTTATGTTCGCATATTGTAAACTGCTCGGAATTTTAGCGAATTGATAATTTCATGCGTTCATAAAGACAAAAATCACTGATACTTTCTATCAGAGTAATCCAGAAAATTTTTTCACTGCTATGAAGTCTCATAATTTGGAAAATTCATGAAAATTCGCCTCTCTCAATATCAGTTTACAGTGGAATATGTTAACATTCATTTGCATAATTTCTACACTGTTTTTTGACTCCCGTGTGCGAAGCACAAAAAGGTGTGTGTCCGTTCGTCCGTCTGTTCCACTGATATCTCAAGAACCATACATCAGTTTTTGATGAAACTTGGTGCATAGATGCTCTGGGCCAATGCGCAGATTTGATTAGGTTTTGGTAAAAATCCATGCATATTAATTACCTAATTTGCATGATAATTAGCTGATTTTTAACTGTTCCATGACTGTTCCACTGATATCTAAAGAACCACTTATTGGATTGTGATGAAACTTGGCACACAGATGCTCCAAACTAATGCGCAGATAATCACTTGGTACATAGATGTCATAGGACACTGCACAGACCTGATAGTTTTTAGGGTAATACGAGTACATATTAATTACCTAATTAGCATAATTAATTAATTTTCAGCTTTGGATATTTCAAGTAGTAATCATCACATTTCAATGACACTTGGTACATAGATGCCATAGGACACTGCACAGACCTGATAGTTTTTAGGATAATATGAGTACATATTAATTACCTAATTTGCATAATTAATTAATTTTCAGCTTTTTATATTTCAAGTAGTAATCACATTTCAATGAAATTTGGTACATAGATGTCATAGGACACTGCACAGACCTGATAGTTTTTAGGGTAATATGAGTACATATTAATTACCTAATTTGCATAATTAATTAATTTTCAGCTTTTGATATATCAAGTAGTAATCATCATATTTCAATGAGACTTGCTACATAGATGTCATAGGACACTGCACAGACCTGATAGTTTTTAGGGTAATATGAGTACATATTAATTAGCTAATTAGCATAATTAATTAAATTTCAGCTTTTGATATTTCAAGTAATAATCATCATATTTCAATGAGACTTGCTACATAGATCTTCTAGGATTATGCAGACACCTGATTAGTTTTAATTGGATATTAGTTACCTAATTTGCATAATGTTCCACTGATATATAAAGAACCACAAATTGGATTTTAATGAAACTTTTAAAGAGAACTATGCAGAAACCCAATTAGTTTTTGGTAAATATTTATGCTTATTAATCACCTAATTAACATAATTAATTAACACTGATATCTCAATTACTGATCATCACATTTGAATAAAATTTGGTACATAAATCTCTAGGACAATAGACAGGCCTGATTAATTTTGATTAATATGAATTCTCTAATTAGCATGATAATTCATAATTTTTTTGTTCTGTTCTGTTCATATTAGTTACCTGATTTACATAATTAGTTTTCAGCTTTTCCATCAATATCTCATGTACAAGTAATTTTGAATTCATTTTTAATGTGTCTTCAATACTCTCAGCACACGGGAGTTCTTTCTAAGCTTTCTTTGATTTTCTTTGCCGTAATGATAATAAAAAAAGTTTAAAATATGCCTGTTGTTGTTGACACATTATCTTGTGTCCACGACAACTTGTGTCCACGACAATATTTCTCAACAATCAGTAATAAACCTTAACCAATCTTATTTCCCAATCTAATTTTGAAATCTGTTTTGTCAAAACATTTAAATTTTCTCATTTTCAAATACATTTGTTCACACAATTACATAAATTGTAGAAAAATAGTTCTACCATTTCTGGCAGGAAACAAATCATAAAAAAAGTTAAGGCCTGTGTAACATTCAATTATCGATGTACATGGACTGAGCTTGTTCGATAATGATCAGAAAACGTATTGATAAAATAGAAGAGTAGGAAATTCTAGTCCGGCATTTGATGAATTAAAGTTCACATAAGGTCATCTGTAATCCTTGGATTGAAGTTTCGCACATCATACCAACATTTGAATTTACAAACTCTAATTCATATTTTTCTATTTTAGGTAAAAATGGTGAATTCGCACCGACTAAAGAGGAAGAAGAAGAGCTAGAGAGAGCATTGAAGGAAGCGTCAGAAGACGTGAAATTGTCATTAGCTCAATTGACTCATGTGTCTCTGGATCCTTTAGATGCCCAGCCTAACCAAGGGTTGCCAAATTTAGTATTACCAGACAATCAAAATAGCCAGCATCATAATCATGTTCCGATACCCGAACCAATGACGCCATTAGATATGGAGTCGAGTATCGCATACACTGTGAAACCCCACCCGGGTCAAGGGTCATTTTCAGAAGGTCAAGGGTCAGTGCAAAAGTCACAATCGCAGGACAATGGTAAACATGACATGTTGAATCACGGGTTACGAGACATGAGTCAAGATCCAATGATGACAAACAGTCAACAGTTTAACAATGATGTGTCAGTAATGTCTCCCCATGGGGCTCCAATTTCGCCCCACGGTAATCGCTTTTCATCTGAAGTGCCAAGGACGTTAGCACACAATGTGCCTCAGCAGCTGCAGCACAATACATCGAATATGATTGGTCAGACGCTTTCGCATGATAATATCGTGCCACGAACGCATGATACTACTAATATGGTTATACAGCATAGGGTATTAGCGCATGGTGCGCCAAATATGATTAGAAATCACGAATCAAACATGTTAAACCATCCAATGTTGAATTGCAATCCTAGAGCCCAGTGGAATTCATTTACGATGCTTTCACAGAATGCAGATCCCGCTACTATTATAATGAACCCACAAAATCGACAGACAATACCACTCACGGGACCGCCACCATACGCTCCAAATCCAAATTTTGTCCAAGCTAGTAAATTCAATCTTTCGCTCGGTAACCCTGACCAGCTTGTGTACAATCAAGTCAATGTACAGAACAGTGGAGACCATGCGTTGCCTACACAGAACAATACATTGCTACCGACTTACACTCTGACAGCCGCTAACACAACACATCAGCCTAGTCCTAGCTAGTCGTTGCTGAGGAATCCCACAATCCTACCTCAGGGAGAATTGTTACGCTGTGTAACACCCAAGTTACTTCGCGAATTTCTCCGCGAATCGGCGCAGATATCTGTACGGGGAGTGGTGTTGTGTTGCTCACGAGTCATGCTGGCCCTGAAACGTGTGTATACCATACTACTGAGGGTTGTTGGACCTGTACCATGAATTCTATAACTCTTCCATGTAAAGTTACCCACAATTCATGCAGGTGAAGGCCCACTTGGATTAATACGGTGAATTTATAATATTATCAACCGCTATGTGTGCAAAAATAAATATATTTCTTTACAGGACATAATAAATATAAAATCTGTATTTCTGCATATTAGATTGATAGTAGATTACTTGTATGTTTTTTCTTGCTATACTTGTGTCTCCTCCTCACATGCTGTGAAATACATGCTGTCTACCCTTTGTAACAAATGGTACAGTCCATCTGATAAAAAGAAGAAACAGCTGATAAATAAGTTAAATATGGCTACCTATCACTGCCTGCCTACAAAATATCCCTCCGCTAATGAGGAAACAAATGAAGAGAACTGCCTTAGAAAATGTACAATCGTTTATTTTCTGTATAAAATTTATAGAGAAATTGTAATTTTTTTTTTCAACAGATCTTAATCCAGATAAAAAGCATGCTTGTGTTTAAACTTTTGTCTCTAGCCAGAGATTTTTTTTTTGTAAAATATGTAAACAGATAACAGATCATGTAAAGGCAACTTTGTGTGACAATGTATTTTGTATATATTGAAATTACTTGTACACGTTTCACTCATTGAAAAGAGCCAAAGTTCCTGTCTAAACAAAAGTACAGAAAAGAAATTCTAATTTATATTGACACTTCCTAATGCGTGCATTTGTAGTTTTGTTTGTTTGTGTTTTCCTGGTTACTGTGTTTTTGTTTTTTTTCAATTTTTGTATTCAAACTTGAGAATTGTCTTTCTTTGACAACAAAAATCACTATACCCTAGAAGGTCATCGATAGATCTACGGCCATTTTGAACATGTCTTTCTACATTTTTTACTGGCACCACACAAAGTTTTTGCCAACAAGCCATTTTGAACTTCGGTTGCTGATATTTATTATTATTGTTTATTTGTGTCATATCTTTGTCACTGTCTAACATCTGCGTTAGGACACTGATACAGGTCTACTGACAAATGTGTTAACACACTGATACAGGTATACTGATACATCTGTGTTAACACACTGATACAGGTCTACTGACACATCTGTGTTAACACACTGATACAGGTCTACTGACACATCTGTGTTAACACACTAATACAGGTCTACTGACAAATGTGTTAACACACTGATACAGGTTGACTGACACATCTGTGTTAACACACTAATACAGGTCTACTGACACATCTGTGTTAACACACTAATACAGGTCTACTGACACATCTGTGTTAACACACTAATACAGGTCTACTGACACATCTGTGTTAACACACAAATACAGGTCTACTGACAAATGTGTTAACACACTAATACAGGTCTACTGACACATCTGTGTTAACACACTAATACAGGTCTACTGACAAATGTGTTAACACACTAATACAGGTCTACTGACACATCTGTGTTAACACACTAATACAGGTCTACTGACACATCTGTGTTAACACACAAATACAGGTCTACTGACAAATGTGTTAACACACTAATACAGGTCTACTGACAAATGTGTTAACACACTAATACAGGTCTACTGACACATCTGTGTTAACACACAAATACAGGTCTACTGACAAATGTGTTAAAACACTGGCACTTGCCTACTGACACATCTTGGTGGTATGTGGGCTGTGTGTGACAAACCATGATTGACAGCATTTGAAGAAATTTAAAGCACAGTTTGAGGTTGAATCATAAATACAGCTCTCACTAATCTCAGTATTCACTTTTATATTTGGCTAGTAAAAGCATTCCACAACAAATTTTAACCAAACTTAAATTTTCGTAGAGAATTCCAATAAGTACTGATGATTGTCTAAATGCTGAAAACTACTAGGGTTGATTCCCCCACCCCCACGGATCATGAATGGCAACATTAGATCAGAATCGAGTTGTGACCCACAGATTCTGTACTTGCACTGGGAAAATCACACTTCTAAGCGTTTGAATGAACACGCACATATGCTGAACCAATGTAGTTATGTAGGTGGTACCCTGTTTATTTCATTCATGTTTTTGTACGTTAGGCGTAGATAAGTGCAATATCAATTATATTGCTTTGTCTTGTTGATAATTTGTAAAAAAGGAGACGAGTGTGTGCGTTCCTGCCAAATTTTGTCTTTCATATCGCATAACTTTCAAAATGTTATTTTGTTTTCTTAGCTAGGAATCACTTTATTATCGCTGAAAATCTGATTATTCAATGTTCCTGTAACTTGACCAAAAGTAAATATTATATGAAAATCGTAGAAATATTCTGTTTTCAGGATTTATAGGAAATTATGCGGAGAGTGACACATTTCATTTTTAGGAATCATTAATTGAACGCACATATTACCGTTACTGCTGTTTTTTTGACAAAACTTTCCACATCATAGCTTTGTAAATGGCTTTACCTACTAAAACTATGGCATGTTTTGTTTGGTTATTGGTTGCTATGTTACGGTGCCTCGTATATTACCTTATTACATGCAGCTGAAGAGTGTTGAGCTAATTACCTGATTACATCATTAACTCTTTAAGCGCCATAATTTGTTCCTGCCAACTTTGGGTGCATCATTTTGTCTGTTTATATGTATTTTTCTATAATTTTTTTGATAATTTTTGACAAAATGGACATAATTTATTATTACCTATAGGTCTTAATCAAAATTTTAGAAAAAATGTGAAAAAAATGATGTGGGTTTTATTTTATTGAAAAAATTCAACTTGGCGCTCAAAGAGTTAAAATGTTAATCAGTCTCTTGGTTATCAGGTATTTTCCTTGAATCATATTTGCAATACTAAAGTGAAACCCCTGGTTTTACTGACAATTCTGAATATTCAAAAAAAAACATCGAAAAGTAATTTTAAATTAAGACGTGGTGTATGGTCTTGGGTACTACAGTATTTTTCGTTTTCGGCATCACTCGCCAGTGCTGTGTATTCATGCATAGTAGAACTAAAACTTGACCATGAAACGGTGAAATTACATTCATTCTAGCCTAGTGTTGGCTCTGCGACAAAATTATTAGGTCTATTAAAAGTTTCAATGCATTGTTTAAAAAATAAAAACCACTCCCGTGCTTGGAAAATGAACCACCACCTCTTCTTGATATAGAAACCTCTAGGATTCAAGATATTTCAGGTTGAAATATCATCTTGTTAATACTGTCTTCTTTTTTTAAAGAGAAAAAACATTCATTAATTTATATATTATATATAATACCGCTAGGGAGCTGACACTCTCCCTGAGTGTATAATAATCTTATTTAATAACTTTGAAAGATTTGATATCTTGGCATGATTATTTGTAATGTTTTTGTTCTTGGTAACATTCACTACAACAATGATTTCTCTTCTCAGTGTTTGTGTTTGTCCCTATATTTCTCATGCAATAAAATCTATTTTCATACAAAGATTCATCCTATAAAATCGTGGTGATTATTATTTATTTATTTTTTGCGTAATCTGGCAACTTGGGCGCTGTTTGCCGGTTGCAAGACTTTATTGATTGAGGAAGACTTGGAACTAAACTTTACTGTGCTGTGGCGCCCTCAACCCATAATCAAGAGAGTTTTGCATGGGTACGAGACTTCAAGTCGATGCATCTTCGCTACCTTATGTTCGTTTATACGGTCATCGCCTCATCACTTGTGGAGTAAAGATACGTTTACATCGAGCTCGCGAAACCGTGCGATTCAAACGATGCGTCGATGTCGATCATAACAAAATCAATCAATGCATAATCAGCATAATGAAAAAGTTAAATAATGCAAAGCATTATGGGTATTCTCGAACTGAGAGTGTGTTGACCTCCGGGGTTGACCTATTATAAATATAAATGGCTATGTTATCTAGGCAAACTATAAAAAGAACTTTCTGATGTGTACTAAAATAATCATCTCTATGTTTCTGTGATTGGTTTTGTTTCAGAGAGGGCGCTGTTTTTTTCTCGTATTTAATAACCGATACAAATTATTCGCTCAGTCACGTGAACAATAAACCTTTTGGATATCTTCACTTTTGAAATTTACAGAATATATACAAGTAAACACTGAGACCATAAATATAATGACATGAACAACGAACAACGACATTTAAAATCCTGTTTTTAATTTGAAACTGCTCATTTAATATTGATGTGGTCGGGGTATTTCGGGCCCAACGAAGATAACGATATATCAACAGCAAGTGGTATTATTGTTTCCAGTCATTATTTACAAGCTTCGTTCACCTCGATAATCACCTGCAATTTACACGATAAAACAATTTAGTTTTCTGGGGACGTCTGAGTTATTTGCTGGTACGTTTTATATTTTGAGGCATCGTGTGTAAAATTTTACATAATTAGACTTCAAAAAATTAACGAATACAAAACAATCAATCAATCGGTCGTTTTGAATCGTCATGTCATATCTGTTATTTACCTCCATGTTTCAAATGATTGTGTTATCACCCTTTGGAAATCATAACTTTAGTGCTTTGGAACTGGACTGGACTAGACTAGACTGGACTGGACTAGACTAGACTGGACTGAACTGGACTGGACTGGACTGGACTAGACTAGTTTAGACTGGACTGGGCTGGACTGCGTGAATCCGTATTTGCATTTTCGATGAACTGTTTGAGCTGAAAGTTCACAGAAAGTCCTATTTACAACGTGATTCCTTAACCAGAGTCGTCGCACGCTTCTTTCAGAAATTTCCCTCGTGTTCGGATGCTTAACGACCAAAAGACAGCAGATCCTGCTGTGAGACGTCCACGTTAGACAAGAGCAATGATATACTCAGTGTCACAGTATCCATGTCAATATGTTTTAGTGAAATGATATTTACCACATATTAGTCGTGTTCACGTTACACAAAGTACGGGCTAAGATTTAAGCTGATTTAGGCTTATCTAGCATATTTGCATTTCGGCTAGACCCAATTGCGTCCACGCACAGGGAGGGCCAGTCGTTAACTTATTTATTTATTTATTTATTAACACACAACATCCCTCGGAGGGGATGAAAAGGGTTACAAATCAGATATTAGTAAAAGAAAAATAACCACATAAAGAGTAAGGGAACAAAAAGGCATAAAAAAAAAAAAAGATAATAAGTTGAATACAAGGAATGTATTACTGGCTTAGTTTATGTAGGTGCTGCTGTCTTGTATTAAAACAGTTTTTTAAATATTGCGCTAAAGGAATTGACATTTTCTCGTCACTTAGTAATGATATGAATTTATTTTCATTACTAAATTTGTCAAAATTTGGTATACGTTTATTAGCTACAATGTAAAGTTTTGATCTTATTTCATTGTAATGAGGACAATTTGTGACAAAATGTTGTTCATCTTCAACATGGTCATTGTCGCACATATTGCAGACTCTGTCTTTAAAATCCAATCCTGTATGCCGGCCTGTTTCAATTTTCAGACAGTGGTTGCCAAGTCTAAATTTTGTTAAGGATTTGCGAAGTTCACTGTTTTTCATAATTGTTAAGTAGTTTTCTTGTTCTATTTTGGTTTTAAAAAGTTTGTAGGTTCTTAGTTTATTTTTAGAATTTGATTTTTTCCTATTGTCATTATTTATTTCATTTTTCCACTCAGTTGTAAACTCTTCTTTTAATTTCTCATCAATTGTTTTTAATTTTGATAATGAGATAATATTTGTTTCATTTAAAAGATAAGAATGGTTAATATTATTTAATATCAGATCAAGTTTTTTAAACCATTTACTTTTAATAATTTTATTGACATAGTATGCTTCTTGAAGTAGAGTATTTGTGGAATTTGCAATACGATTGGCATATTTTATCATTTGTTTCTTAATAAAAGAGTCAAGAGGTAATTTTCCCAATTCACTATATATTGCCATGATTGGTGTATTTTTTGAGATACCAAGAATGTACCGATAGTATGTAAGCTGAACATCCTCTACAATTGATTTTGTAGAGCTTTCTTCTCCCCAAATGTCACTCCCATACACAATAACTGGTCTGATAAGTTTATCAAATAGTGACAGTAGTATGGACATGTCCAGATTACCAGATCCAATTTTGGTCTTTAATGAGAATAAGGCTTTTATTCCTTTTCTTTTTAGGTTTTTCATTGCATCTTTAAATTTACCATTTGGACTCATAGTTAAGCCAAGATAATTGAAATCTTTAACTATATTGATTTCTTTTCCTTCATAAAAGAATATTTCCTTGTTAAGGAGTCTGTTACACTTATTGAATATCATTATTTTTGTTTTATCTGTGTTGACAGACAACTGCCATTTTGATGTGTAGGCTGATAGTTTATCCAAACAGTTTTGTAATCCCCTTTTGGATTTTGAAAGAATCACAATATCATCTGCATAAAGAAGGCAATTAATGGGTGTGTTGTGTAACAGTGTAGGGTCACAATGATCATTATCAAAAATATCAGGCAGGTCATTAATAAATAAATTAAACAGACTTGGGCTAAGGTTGCATCCTTGTTTTACTCCGATATTTGAACAAAATGATTCTGTTAAACCATTTCTTGTTTTTACCTTATATTTCACATCACCATACATATCTTTTATAATTTTGTACATATTACCATTTACACCATTTTTCAACAATTTATAAAAAAGACCTTCATGCCAAACACTATCAAAGGCTTTTTTGAGGTCTACAAAGCAGGCATAAATTTTATTTGATGTTTTCAATTTATTTTTATCATTTGCCTGATGGATGATCTCCTTGTCCTGATGGAGGTATTTATTAATAATAGTTTTCAGGATAAACAGATTGTCTGTTGTCCGACAGTCTTTCCTGAATCCAAATTGTTTATTAGAGAGGATATTATTTTTTTCTAGATATGAAACTAGTCTTGTGTTTAAAATACTATTAAATAATTTACCTAAACAACTTGAAATTGCTATTCCCCTGTAATTAGAAGGGTTCAATTTTGATCCAGATTTGTGCAAGGGTACAATAAGACTAGTATTCCAAGAATCGGGGAATTTGCCAGACAGCTTCACAATTAATAGAGAAATTAGACAAGGGGGTGGACTCAGCCCACTCCTTTTCAATATCTATGTAAATGATATTAAAACATCATTAGACTTGGATCGTAATGACCCACCAAGTCTCTTAAACACAAGTCTCCCATGTCTGCTATATGCAGACGACTTTGTAGTATTATCCCAACCACATACTGGCTTACAAAATGCCATAAATTCTCTTGAAACTTACTGTCAGAAATGGAAACTCAATATTAATATCTCTAAGTCAAAAATCATCATGTTTAGTAGGTCAAAAAAATCACAGGACAAATTCAAATTCTATGTTGATGGAAAGGAACTTGAAAATACAAAAACCTACACATACCTCGGCATTAAACTACACAAATCAGGTAAATTCATCGGTGCACAAGAAGACCTCAGAGCTAGAGCAATGAAGGCATGTTTCAAAATGAAACAAATGCTATTCTCAGAAAAACTAATTCCAATCAAAACATATTTAAAAATGTTCGATGCAATTGTAAAACCAATTATGCTTTACTGCAGTGAAATTTGGACGAGCGAGAACATCAACAAATCGCATCTAATGGCAAATCTGTCCACACCAATGGAAAAAGTACAAATACATTTCTGCAAATACCTTCGAAAAATAAATAGCAAAGCAAGTAATTTGGCAAGCCTACTAGAGTTGGGAAGATATCCTCTCCTAGCAACAAGCTTAAAATATATGATCAAATATTGGATCAAAATAAATAATTCTAACCCAAATTCGCTAGTACATGAAGCTTACAATCTTGGAATACATCTTGATAAAAAATGAAAAGACAACTGGGTAACAGACATAAAACAAATTTTAGAAAAGTTAAATATGGGAAATATTTGGGAAAACCATAAATCTCTTGATGAAAAACAAATCACTGTTTCAGTAACGCGCAAACTAGAACAATCCTTTGAAATACATAGCACAGAAACATTACACGATGACAATAAAGGTAAAAACCACAAAAACAAGTTACGAACCTATTGGAAAATTAAAACAGAATTTGCATATGAAAAATATCTCATCACAATCAAAAATCCAAATCATAGAGCAGCTATGACAAAACTCAGAATAAGTGCTCATACCCTTCAAATCGAAAGGGCCAGATATAATAACATTTTAGCGGAGGACCGAATTTGCCCAGTTTGTGACAAACAGGAAATTGAAAACGAAAAACATTTTCTTCTCAATTGTAATTTATACAAGAAGGAACGAGAAATCATGATCAACAATATTAAATACAATATAAGCAACTTGGGGACGGATGACGAAAAACTTACAAATATACTAAAAGTAAAAATGACAAAACAATCATTGAACTAGGAAAATTCATCCACACTTGTTTCAAATTACGACAAGAAAAAATCTTAAAATGCCAGATGCCTCAACCAACCACCAAATAATTTAATTTTTTTTTCTTCTTTTCAATTGTCTATGAATGTCTGGTGTTTTGTTTTGTTTTTGTTTGCTATCTTTTTGTATTACTTTATTGTATGTTTAACTAAGACCCCACTCCGGGATACGGTTTCAATAAAGATTATTATTATTATTATTATGTTCACAGCATTGACATGGGCACCAGAAGGGAAAAGGAAACAGGGTAGACCCAAAACAACTTGGCGACGCACTGTAGAGAAGGAAAGAAACAAGGCTGGATGGAAGTCATGGGCGGAAGCCAGAGTTGCAGCAGCTGATAGGACAGAATGGAGACGTTCGGTGGAGGCCCTATGTGCCACTTGGCATCTGGAGGATAGATGATGATGATTAAATGCCAACTCACTCTAGCTGAGCTGGTGTAGTATCCGATTGCTTTATTTCTAAAATCGTTGTTGTCTATGTGAATAGACGTGTGAAATACCCGCACCCAAACGCCACCAGCTGGCCATGAAGTGTGAATGTGTGACTGGGAAATTGGGCTTTGGTGGCGCTGCTTCTCCCACAATGCACCATACTGCAACGTAGTCACTCTTTTTGCTCGTATCTCCCAGCTGACCAGACCGGTTGACCAACTCTAACGAAATTAAGGTAACTATTCCGTTACGTTTGATTATTTCACTAAGTGAGCTTTTTCTCAATCGTACACACATCTCATTAATCAACTCAAGTTGCCAATTTGTGTTATAGTGTACTCCATTTTACGCACGAAAAACAGCCCTTCCGGTGTGTTTTTAAATCAACAACACAATTAATTTACTATTTTGCATTTTACTATTGTCCGTTGTTAGCTTATGCTCTTTGAATTCCTCGACTTAGGTTTACTATAAACATTGGTCATACATATATCGTCCAAGTAACTGTATTCACGATTTACATCGTTTTCAGTTCAATGTTCTTAAAAACTCACCTAAGTTAAAAACCTTCGCGGAACCGGAAGTCCACGCATGCAACTTAGTTTCTGAGAAACCTTTGCATTCGGAAACAAATTTTTACGAGAATTTCTCTGGCATATTGATATGAACTTTTCAACGACAATTTTACCTATTTTCACTTTTTATTTTAATTTTTCCAACCAATTCAAATTCGAAACTGGTATCAGACTCGAACCATTTGAATTATGATATCTTTCAATATAAACTGTTGCAATATTTCGTCATTTTGTTTGGTTTAGTTAAAAAGATATGATCACAGTAGTGGTTGTACATCCATGCTGTCAGTTTTATCAAGTCTAATGGATATGTTTCATAGATATTAATGGTCATTACACCAATACCTTCAATGTTTTCATCTGCATCATTTTGCCATATGGTGCACACGTGACTTTGTTTGGAGCAGCTCATTCATAGTCTTAAAACTAACAAAGCAGTCACTTATGAGTTCTGCTGCTTTATAATACCAGTTGTATGGTCAGGGCTTGAACTTCAGTTCCCAATTTCAAGGCGAAAATTTGAGAAAGAGTTCCTTTTGCACCCCTAATCCTCATCCCAGCCCTCTAATTCAATTGTACATGTCCACTTTAGATAACTATTGGCGTCCTTAGTAGGCTAGGGGCATATACAATTATATTTGGAATCGTAGGAGTGTACATGAAAAAAAATTCTAAAAATGCAATAGACTTATTGAAATTGTGAAAGAGATATTTGAATACTTTGAAGACCAACAAGATATTCTCAAGGGGTTCATCTGAGCAATTGCCTCAATTACCTTATTGAATTTCAAATCAATTTCATGTTATTACCTTGCAGTAACCATGGACCAGATTCAGTCATTTATCGACCCAGCAAAACAGTTTACAAAAGATTCCATCAGATTGGTCAAAAGATGCACAAAACCAGATAGAAAAGGTAAGAGTAATTCTGCATTTACCACCCTTTTCTAAGTATGCTGTAGTTTGTTGTATATACAGTAAAACCTGTCAAAACCGACCATGACTGGGACTGGGATCTATGGTCGGTTTTCAGAGGGAGTCGGTTTATTCAGGGTGGGCGTGACTTTGATTGAAACAACAATTACATGTGCTGTAAACACGGGACAAATGAAAGACATCGGAGTTTGTCTCCGGTGATTCTACATGTATTTACAATGTGCATTTATTGTATTGTTTCAATAAAATAATTTACCAAACAAGACAAAAATATTATGGTATGTACATGACATCAATTAACATTAAAATAACTATTCGAACAGACCGGGTAAGTATTGCGTATCGTAACTGAAGGCGTCCATTTTGGATGACATCACTACGTAAGTTCACGTGAGCTACATGTAATTATCATAATTTATGCAGACAGTCGATTTTGCTGTTAAGTCAATCACAGTCCCTCAACTGTGAGTCAATGAATCAAATTATGATGTAAAAAAATCATCAAGTTTTGACTACTTAAAAGAACATCTTTTTTTCAACGATTTTGCTTTCCGTTCGAATTATGAAATTTTGGATATCTGTCAAGTAACTGGAGTCTTTGTTCTGTAATCTTGTCAACATGTCTAGCACATCGCCATGCGTCAAGTCACTGTCGTTGTGGGGGTCAATAATTTGACTGTCGTTGCAATTTATGTCATTGTTGTCTATAGATTCATGGTTTTCTTTGTCTGCAATAAAATTCTCAACAATCTGTTGCTCCCACTCGCCATCATACATTGCTTCAGTCAGTATACGTTCATCAAAGTGGAGGTATTCTACAACGCTACACTGTGTTTGCGGGTCTG
Organism: Saccoglossus kowalevskii; assembly: GCF_978046115.1. Classification (NCBI taxonomy): domain Eukaryota; kingdom Metazoa; phylum Hemichordata; class Enteropneusta; family Harrimaniidae; genus Saccoglossus; species Saccoglossus kowalevskii. The sequence continues at coordinate 21,010,181 of NC_140661.1, read as the reverse complement.
CAACTTGCTAAATAAGGTTTCCGAATTCTTTGTTGTTGTCTGCTTCTTCGTCATCATAAATTTCAATCTTGAAGCCCCCTTTACGGAAACATTCGAAAGCACAAAATTGTTGATCAGAATTGTTATGGAAAGAAGAAAACTCAATGTCTTTTGAGCGTTGAAGAAGTGATAATGCAGTGTGCTTCACCGCAATTGAAGGTGATGACCCCGATCATTTGTTTATATCCGGGGTCATTATACTGTCCAGACACCACGCGATGCGTGGGCGTGTGGTGTGAAAAATGTAATCAGTTGCCATTGTTTTACACGAGACGTTACTTGTAGTGTGAGATTTGGTATTGTTTCTGTGACGTTTGCGGAATTTGGACACAATGCACACTTTTTAGGCCGGGCAGACCGAATTACTAGACAGCGGATGTGGTGCAACTGGTCGGATGGTCGATGTATTCAGTGTGAATATTGGACTTGGGACCGATCAATGCGGTCGGTGTTCGGAGTAAACAGTGGTCAGATTTCACAGGTTGTTTTAACATAGGCGTCTATGGAGAAATTTCGGGGCTACATAAATCGGTCGGTTCTGACAGTAGGTCGGTTTATCCAGGGGTCGGTTTTGACAGGTTTTACTGTAATATGGTTTTCGATAGATACAACTTTTAACGTAGTGTTGGGATTAAAATTTTCTTATTTAGATTTGTAATAGATGGAACATAAAATAGATGTCTCTCGCAATAGCAATCAAATTTTAAATTAACACCATCTCAGCTACATGGGCATACAGTTTCAAAGTGATAAGTAGTTCTTCTGACATATAGAGACAAAATATGAGAATGTGTAATGTTGTACCATATTTGCTGTATTAGTATCACATTATAAAAATTACAGGGGTGTTTCTATGGTCAAAATAAATATTTTCAGTATATAACAAATGCAATTTAGTTTTATTATACATGCTATATTGGGGAAAAACAAATTACCAGTAACTATGTTCCTAACATTTATAACATTCTCACCTTTCCAAATTATTGAGACAGCTGTGAGCAAGTTAATTGTGACATCTGTAGAACTCATCACAAGTTGGAACTCCTATAAATGCCTTCATTTTTTTTTTTACAGAATTTCAAAAGATTGCCATGGCGACAGCGATTGGTTTTGCTATAATGGGATTTATTGGATTTTTTGTTAAGCTTATACATATCCCAATAAATAACATTATTGTGTAAGTAACTTTAATTTATTATCTTGGCAAACTGGTGTATAAGTCTTCTGAAGCATTGTTTTATATTTCATAATTTGAAAGCACTGGTGGCTCAAAAGCCACTCAATGTCTCAAAGATTCAGAAAAGAATTGTTACAAATTAAAGCAGTAATAACCATGTGCAGTGTTCATCACTTCACAGCTGTAATGCCATTGAATTAACTGTGCATAACACAGTGTGGGTAAAGGTCAACCAGGGAACAGAAGAGCAGTAATGGAGCTGCAAAGACAATAAGGGCATTTAGTTTGGGAGTCCTCAGGAATTGCCTCTAAAAAATGTAAAGCCCTGACATTGTGTGCCCAATGTAGGACCAACCAATGGAACAGTGATAGAGCTGCAAAGACAATGAACTTTGATGAAGGGCATTTAGTTTGGGAAGAACAATAATGGGCCTGCAAAGACAATATAAGGGTGTTCAGGTGTGGATCTCAGCAATTGCCTCTAAAAAATGAAAAGCTTTGACATTGTGCGCACAATATAGGACCAACCTAGGGAACAATGATAGAACATGTGCAGTGCCCCTTAACTTGCCAGCTCCATGTACTTTTACATTGACTTGATCAGTTAATCAAGGTGTCCATGACCAGGAAAGCAGATATTGTGGTAACATCAAATTCTGTTTCTCAGACCTCCAGATGCATAAAATATATTGTCAATCCTGTTGTACTCATTGGGACTTGCATATAAATGCTAAAACCAATCCCTGGCCAACACTGTTTGTAATAGTGTCTTCTTAAAATGAATATCACTTATAATCCTAATTTCATTCTTACAGTGGCTCATAGAACTGGACTTATTGAAATGGCTTGACACATGACCCTGGACAACCAACATATTGCAGTTATTATTAAATTTTTTTTTCCACTCCATTGTTTTTCTTGTGTGCGAATTTCAAGTGATATTTTTAACAGTGTAATAAAACTTGATGTAGTCCAGTAAATCATAGTTGTACTGTTCATTTGTTCAAGATAAGTAAATGTGATGCATTTGATTGGAAGCTTTATAGCGAGGGAATTGTCACCTATGCATGAGTCAGATGGCCACAGCTTGTGTCATTGTTTACATACAAGCGTCTACCCATGAGCCTATGCGTTATAATCGCTTGGGACTCAATTCCTGCACATGTGCAGGTGACGACACCCTCGCTTTAATTAAGCTTTTCACCCACAGTTATAATGTAGTGATTTCTGTTGAAAATTGATAGTTGTGCAAGTGGTCAGGCACACTATTTACATAAGTAACCAGTTTTAAAAGCCTGGTAGATATTTACAGGCAAACTTACAAAATAGTTTAAATTGCAGTTATAATGTAGTGATTTCTGTTGAAAATTGATAGTTGTGCAAGTGGTCAGGCACACTATTTACATAAGTAACCAGTTTTAAAAGCCTGGTAGATATTTACAGGCAAACTTACAAAATAGTTTAAATTGCTGTTAGGATAAAAAACTACACATACATGTAAATAAATTAAGGATTTATAAAGCAAGGATATGGAACTGTAATACTGTAAAATGACTAATTTTCACTGGGTTTAAATTTCACTGATTTACCATTTCAGGCATATTCAGTGGGTTTTAAATTCACGGTTTCGTTATTTGGATAATGTGTTCTATGCTAAATATTACATATTCACTGTGTTTTAATTTAGCGCATTTTTCCAGTCAGCCAAATAAGCTAAATTAAAACCCAGTGAATAATTACCCCCTTTACAGTATGCCGAAAAGATTCAATTTTGCTCGACAATCCAACCAACTGCATCCCAGAATGCAGTAGATGCTTGGAAAGGCTTGAATCCATAAATAGAAATGAACAAGGTTATTGCCGAATTCAAAATGCATCTCGTAAAAACTTTGTGAATAAGCAGGACACCAAGCAGTTTTTGCATAGATCTTTCAATTCATCTTCATTGCATACAATACACAAGTTGTATATATCCTCTTCTTATAAATCCTTGATAAACAAAATGTACTGCATGCATACACTACATACATAGTTTGCAAAGACATTTGAGTTAACCTAGACATTGAATATTTATATTTAAAAAATAATGGTATTTTTATACAGTGCATGTAGAAACATTCATATATATAACCCATTAAGCGCCATAGTAAATTTGTTACCATAATGTAAAAGAATTACTTATTCACTGGGTTTTAATTTTGCTTATTTTGCTGACTGGAAAATGCGCTGAATTAAAACCCAGTGAATATGTAAAATTTAGCATAGAACACATCTAAATGATAAAACCATGAATTTAAAACCTACTGAATATGCCTGAAATGGTAAATTAGTGAAATTTAAACCCAGTGAAAATTAGTCATTTTACAGTAAAATCCAGAAGTATTAGAAAAATTACGTAAAAGTTGGCAAAACAGACTTTGTCATAGTTGAATTCTTTTTATAACGACCATTTACAGTCGTATCATATTTTCATTACTCCATTAAAAGCACGAGCATGAAGCTAACCTCACTTAAAATGCCAGCCTCAGATTCAACCTCCCTTTCAAAATGTTATCAAATTATGCATCTTCGCCAGCCAAGGAACATTTGTTTCGGGTCACCCTTCCAAACTAACCCTTGGCAGATTGAACAACTACAGTATGTATTTAATAGGCGACCTTAACAACAAGGTGGGGAGATGCGACAAAAATGAACAGCCAATCAGCAAGTAGAGTGTTTTTTTTTAAATGACGACCCAAGCAGAACAGATCATGCAGTTTTTCCAAGATCATAAAAAGCCGAACCGATCACCAAAACCATGCAATTGAGGCGTTACTAGCTGAAAAAAAGATGCACGGTTATGGAATTTTGAAGTAACCATGCTACATGTCGCCATTTCCAACATTTTATTCTTTAGCTTACTGCACAATGTTATAGAGCGTCTGATTTGGCCGTTCTAACAGGAGTGTCCAATCAAAGATGGCCATTTTTTTAACATAATTTACCCACGCTGATCCCACACATGTTGGTGGAGTGAGCAATAAGTCGGCAGCTACAAACCGCGAGATTCAAACGATGCCCATTATGCTGCGTGAAAATTCTCAGCATTATACACCTGAGCAACCAGTTTAAAATCTTATGTATTGCTGTGAAATCCTTATTAGAAGCTGCACCCATTATTTTTGAATTGAGAACCAAAAAATCACAATTTCTCATATGTGTAGATGCTCTAATAGCAGCCACATACTCTCTGTTGCATTGGACCATTTTCATAGATGCTGCAGCTTCTAATGCAGATTTTTTTTTAAACCACACATTTTAATTAATTTTCACTATCTGTATATTTTGTGAGTTATTAAAATTACCAAAATTTATAAATGATTACAAATATTTAATTTAATTGAAAAAAAAAAAATAAAAATAGTAAACCAATCACTGGTAGCATAGTGGTTGTTGCGTCATACTCATGATCGGTAGACCGAAGTTCAAATCCTACCATAGGCTGAACATCAAAAGGGTCAACCTCTACCCTGGGTGAGTGTGCCACTGTCCGAGATTCATTCACTAACGAATGCGACTTTGGGGAAACCTTGATTAAGGTCCACAGGTGCTTGTGTTTGACAGAGCCTGGTTGACGCCAGGATAGCACAGTAAATTGCCATTTGATAGGGTAAACCCAAAATTTAATTAGATTGATTCAAGGGATACAAAATGAATTGGAGAAGTACTGTGGTCGTCATGCAGCGTGTTTTCGAATTTCATGTAAAAAAACAATGTATTTTACACGCATTGTGTACGTTGCTATGAGTCCCATGTCGAACAGGAACGCCATTATAAGCTTATATTTGATTCTCAGGCTGATTCTGAGGCCTGCTTTACATTTACATTAGAAGTGCATCTCTAATAGAAACGCACATAAGCTAAAAATTGCATATATTCCTGTTACTTTGCATGTTACCCCAAGAGGTCACACATTTTAGTACTTTCAAGTTCGACAAATTTACTATGAATTAAGGATTTCTCAATAATTTACGCTAACAAATTTCAAATTGTTGTCATTTAAGGTGAAAAAAGTTTAACACATCAAAAACAGAGGTAGAACAAGCCATGCATGGCTGTTAGTTATCAAATTTAAGAAATATAGTTTTGTTTATTATATATTTGTAGAAATATAGTTGGAACATAAACATGTCAGAGATATGGATCAAGAAGCTGATGCTTGGTTACTGGTATGATGATTTTTGACTCCCGTGTGCGAAGCACAAAAGGGAGTCTTTGCAGTTACCCTGTATGTCTGTATGTATGTATGTCTGTATCAAATTTTGGTGAAACTTGGTACATAGATGCTCTGGGATAATGCGCAGAGTTGATTAGGTTTTGGTAAAAATCTATGAATATTAATTACCTAATTTGCATGATAATTAGCTGATTTTTAGCTGTTCCAAGACTGTTCCACTGATATCTGAAGAACCACTCATTGGATTTTGATGAAATTTGGCACATGGATGCTCTGAACTAGTGCGCAGATTTAATTAGTTTTGGGTAAAAATCTATGAATATTAATTACCTAATTTGCATGATAATTAACTGATTTTAAGCTGTTCTATGACTGTTCCACTGATTTTTGAAGAACCACTCATTGGATTTCAATGAAACTTGGCACATGGATGCTCTGAACTAATGCGCAGATTTGATTAGTTTTGGGTAAAAATCTGTTAATATTATTAATTACCTAATTTGCATAATGATTAATCAATTTTCGGCTTTTCCACTGATATCTCAAGTACTAATCATAACATTTCAATAAAACTTGGTACATAGGTGTCATATGACACTGCACATACCTGATAGTTTTTAGGGTAATATCAGTACATATTAATTACCTAATTTGCATAAATAATTAATTTTCAGCTTTTGATATTTCGAGTAGTAATGATCACGTTTCAATGAAACTTGGTACATAGTTACTTGAGGACTGTGCAGAGACCTAATTAGTTTTTGGGTAAATATTTGTGCATATTAATCACCTTATTAGCATAATTAGTTAATTTTCAGCTTTTCACCTGATATCTCAAGTACTAATCATCACATTTCAATGAGACTTGTGACATAGATATTCTAGGACTATGCAGAGACCTGATTAATTTTGGGATAAATAATTGTGCCTATTAATTACCTAATTTGCATAATTAGTTAATTTTTTGCTGTTCTATGATGTCTAAAAACCACTCATTGGATTTCAATGAAACTTTTAAATAGTACCCATCACATTTCAATGAACGTAAGACTATGCACCATATTAGTTTTTGGTAAATATTTATGCTTCTTAATCATCTAATTAACATAATTAATACTGATATCTCAAGTATTGATCATCACATTTGAATAAAACTTGGTACATAAATGCTCTAGGACAATAGACAGTCTGATTAATTTTGGGTTAAAATCTGTTCATATTAATTCTCTAATTAGCATAATAATTAATATTTTTTTGGTTCTAATCACATTTCAATGAAACTTGGTACATTGTGCAGACCTTATTAGTTTTACACTTAAATCTGTTCATATTAGTTACCTTATTTGCATAATTAGTTTTCAGCTATTCCATCAATATCTCAAGTATAAGTAATTTTGAATTAATTTTTAATGTGTCTCCAAGACTCTCAGCACACATGAGTTCTTTCTAAGTTTTCTTTGATTTAACATTAAAATGATTGACATTCAGTCATCTTGTATCTGATCTCTGATCTTTGAATGAGTACTTGAGAGGTATTATTCAGGAACAGCATTAATTAAAACAAAATGGCCACCGAGCGGCCACTTTAAATCAGAACTTGAAAAAAACGCATAGTAATTAACCAGTGTTACATGAAGTGCAATGATGAGGTAAAATGTGATTGCAATCAGCCAAAGAGACATGTCAAAATGGAATGGAAGAAATGTTTGATTTTCAAATAAAATTAAAACAGTCGCCATTTGGACATCTTGAATCTGATCGTCAAACTAATACCTGTGCATATGTGTAGTATGATGTATAGTATATAAAGTTTGAACGTGATCAATCAAAGCACGTCAGATATTGCTCAGCATTTATAAAAACAAAATGGTCATAAATTGAAAATTGATGTGCATCAGGGACCTATAATGTCTAATGTATGTACCAAGTTTGAACAAAATCCATCTATAAACGACCGAGATCTAGTTCCGGAATGCCTGATTTCAATGATTTTTCAGCACAAAATTGGCCGCCATTCGGCCATCTTGAAACTGATCGTGAAACAAATTGATGTGCATATGTATAATATCATGTACGATGTACATGTGAATCTTTAATGTAATTGGTCCAGGCATGTCTAAGATATAGGGCATGCACACATGCACAGAGGTCACCGCATCCGGACGGGGACTAATGTGCATAATTGCAACATAAGAATACTTCAAAATGTATATACGAGAGGGACATACACGAAAACATCTTCAATAAATACATTTGTAAAAGTCATAATTAAAAAAGTCTATACAAACAAAGTGTATGCAGCATATATGAGGTAGGAAGCACATCAACTAATCTTATGATTTCAGTTACGACATGATCACATGTGACACTACTATTTGCCATTGAGTAAACTATTTACGCAAACATCATACACCAAAGAAGTGAGTCATCTGTTTCTATGGTAACTATTCCATTACTAGCTGGATCCAAGGTGTTGGATGTACTGATCAAACCTCCAAACTCCATCTCACTTTTGTCTGCAAGATAAAATCACAACATTTGGTCGGCGTTCATAAGCAAAATCTTAATGACCCGTGCAATAGACCTTGTTATATGATATATATATGTAATATCAAAGCAATCGGACTATTGTTTTTTTTACAAGAAGTCGAAAAATCACTTTTTACCAAAAATATTCACCAAAATTAAAGAATCGAAGAAATCACCACGAAATGAACAAATCTGAGAAAGGTCTGCATGTAGTATCTAAATATATAATATCAAAGCAATTGAACTATTGGTTTTTAACAAGAAGTCGAAAATATCACTTTTTACCAAAAATTACAAAAATATTCACCAAAATTAGAGAATTGAAGACATCATCACAAAATGAACAAATCTGAGAGAGGTCCACATGTAGTACCTATATATGTAATATCAAAGCAATTGCACTTGCGGTTTTTAACAAGAAGTCGAAAATATCACTTTTTACCAAAAATGACAAAAATATTCACCAAATTTAGAGAATTGAAGATATCAACATGAAATGAACAAACCTAAGAGACATCATAGGTACATATACACCAAGTATCAAAGCATTCAGGCTTGTAGTTTTCAAGAAAAAGTCGAAAAAGTAAAACATTGACACGGACGACGGACAATCACTCATATGATAAGCTTCGCTCGACAAAGTCGACAGCGGAGCTAAAAAAGTCAAGGTATTATACCCAAAGAAAGCTCATTTCTTAAAATGAATGATTTATGTAAAAAATTCCCTAAAAATTGAATTATATTTCTGTCATTACTTTTCATTAAATATGTGAATTTTTGCAGGTTGGTAATGATTTCTTTGGGGAATAAAATACTGGAAATAAAATCATTTCTATCTGTTTGATATCGTGGGCAAACTAAAAGAAAGTGTAATTCGTCTTCAACTTCCTGTAATGGGCATTGTTTACAAATTCTATTTTCTAATGAGGTTTTTGGATTGGTATGTCTGTCTTTATGACTACTTGTCCTGAATCGAGCCATTGATATTCTTTGATTATTATCCAAAACATTTAGGTAATTTTCCAGATTGTAATTCATTTTCTCAGTTTTGTTTTTTCATTTGTCATATTCTCTCTCCAGTATGTTATGTATTGTTGTTTAATAGTGCTGCTAATTTCCTTAATATTTTGATGTGATAGCTGTGATGTTTTAGAGAGGTCTACATCTTTCAAGATATTTTTGAGATGTTTTCAAGATGTTTCCCATTGTGCTTTTGACAAAGTCTGATCGCTTAACGCTATCTTTGTATAATTATGAAAATGAAAATCTGCCAACAAAAAAACAACAACACTGACTTCTAAGTTATGCCTAGGATGGACATTGAAAAACTATTGGATACTATTGGATTGATTGAGATACAACCAGAAATTAAAAAATTTGTAACTGAAATTTTTGCCGATTTATCATGTATCATGAAAAAGAGAAAGTTTGATAGGATAGATTCCCTAGTGATTTAAGGACAGTAATGTGTTTCCATCATATTGGATTTGGCAAAGGATTATGGGTTACAAATTTAACCAGAGGGCACTTTGTGGGAATCTTTTTCATACAGCTCTGTGCTAACATCAGCTGTGAACCTCTCCTGTTTTCAAGCAATGTTGCTAGTTTTGTTTTTTGTTTTTTAAATTGCGTGATTATATAGTTTGACTATAATCAAGACTTTAAAGATTTTCATATTGAGTTTTCAATTTTATTGACTCCAAGTTTATCTGTATAAACCTTAGTGATAAAATGAAGTACCAAATGTCACATGACTTACTGAGATTCCATTTAAGACCACATGTTGTGACACTACGACAAGGACGTCCTACAGGCAGCAACCCACACCAGGAATGATGATTAACATCGTTTACTTCTATAACATGTTCTCCCTGAAATCAGAATAATTATCATTTTTACATCAATTGTATAAAATTGTGGTAGCTACAGTGACTGTAGAAGTACATCATCATCTATCACAGTTTAAATGCACACTGACTGATTTAAATAAAATCCTAGTTTAGGTTGTTGTTTTTTAATTATATATTTTCATATATTTTATTATTATCTTTTTCAATTTATTTGCTGGTATTTTTTTAAGGTTTAGTGGGCTTTCGCGATTACCAAAACTTAAAAAAGATAGCAGCAAATAAATTGAAATAAAATAATAAAATATAGTAAACAAGCCATGCATGGCACAGTCCCTGTTAGTTATCAAATTTAAGATAAATAGTTTTGTTTATAGTAATATAGCTGAAATATATCCATGTCAGGAATATGATCGTCAAACAAGTAGTTGTCCACATGAGAGATATTGCTCTGGAACAGCATTAATTAAACAATGTAACAGCTCCTGCTGTTCGGTTGAGGGAGAGTATTGACGCGACACAATTGATTGGGTAAAACACAACTATCAACGCATTGATCACTTTAATCACATCTAGTAGACATACGAGCTTGAGTACAATATAATATTGGCAGTAACAATGACAATGGTTTCAAATTTGTGTCTTGACCATGGAATAGCGTGAATTGAATGACGAATTGAGCGTTAGTGACGAGTCAAAATCAAATGCCGCGGTAGCGTGAAAACTTGTGATCTTCAAAAGGTAAAAGGTCAACTTTGAACAAAACGAAAGGGCCACTAGAGGGCGCCACATATCTAACTGTGTTGCAAACCGGCAGCAACAAACAAAATCAGCCATTTTGAATACATGTATAATGAATATATAAAATTTGAACAAAATAAGGTCAAAACATGTCAGAGATATGGCTCTAGAAGCCCATTCATTAAAACAAAATGGTCGCCAGTCAACCATTTTGAATCCCATTTGAAAAATAAAATGATGTGCATTTTGAACTTGTAATGTCTAATGTATGTTATAAGTTTGAATGAAATCCATCGAGAAATGCTTGATATTTGATGATTTTTTAGCACAAAAATGGCCACTATTTGGCCACTTCGAAAAGGATCGTCAAACTCTTATATCCGTATATCTATGAAATGATGTATAATGAATATTCAAAATTTTAACATAATCACTCAAAGCAAGTCAGAGATATGGCACTAGAACCACATTCATTAAAACAAAATGGCTGCCAGTCTACCATTTTGAATCTCATCTGAGGAAAAAAAAAATGTCAAATGTATATACCATGTTTGAACAAAATTCATCTATAAACAGCCGAGAAATGCTTAATTTTGATGATTTTTCAGTACAAAAATGGCTGCCATTCGGCCATCTTGAATCAAATTGTAAAACAAATTGATGTGCATATGTATAATGTCATGTATGATGTATGTGTGAAATTTGATTGTGATTGGTCCAGGCATTTCTAAGATACATGTCCGGACGCATGCACGCACGCATGCACGCACGGACGCACAGAGGTCAAAACATAAGTCCCAGTTTTCGGACTGCGTTCGAACGGTGACTAAAAATATGAATATTATATTAACAAACAAAAAATGAAAAAAAAGCCCAATCTTATTTTAATGAGAATGGTATATTTCATGCAATGCCATTCATGTTCATCAATGAAATGACCATTAAGGTCTAAACAGTTTTTTTTCCCATCTCAGGGAAAATTTTTTTTTGTGTGTCACCAGTGACCCTTTGAACATAAAAATCAGCTTTGTCACTTTTCACAAAATAAACTCACATTATAATTGTTTTCAACTTTTTTTTATAAATTTTTGTCAAAGCATGAGCACTGATACAGAAACACGGTTTTTACCATAGCTCCGCAAAGTTGCCAAAATACGTTAATTTTATAAGTGGCCGCTAGAAAGCGGCCACAATCCAGAGAATTGTAAAGACACGGTGACTGCAATCGGTGTAAATGTGGATGTATGGAGGGCCAAGATTGGCGTTTTTATCCATCCTAGATCTTGGAAGTCCGTAAGTTTGTCTCAGTATTCGCCATATTCAGTGTGGTCACCACTAAATGGATTTGCATACAGATGTCTATGCTGTTTTATTGTTCTTGGTTATGTAACACTAAGTACCTATGCTATTACTACTGGGATTGAATATATGCATACTTGGTTAGACACAAATGGTATGTTAACTAATTCATTGAGTCATTTGCTCATGCCAACCAGTGCTATATCCAGTATGAAGGTGACGGCAAAGCCTTGGCGGTGATGATGCATGTGGAATCTTTCCGGTGTACAACGATGGTGTATTAATTTTACCAGCTACGTTAGCAGATTGCTCCAACAAGCGGGTGATGTAGAATTGAGTTCAGGACCCGATACCAGGCAATCAACATTAACCAAGTCAGGGACTCTTCAACCGGCAACCGCATCCAGTGAACAACTTGAAGATGAAGCCATAAATGTCAATTTTGCGGAACATTCAAAGCAATATGAAAGACATAAAAATGAATATGAAACTAGTAGATAAGAAGATCGAATCCAAGCTGAATAGAGTAGAAGGGACAATAGATGAGGTGAGGCAAACTGCTGAGGGAAACAAAGAACGTTTGGATAAGTTAGAACACTTGGAAGACGTTATCGGTGGACTGAAAAATTATATAAATGTCCTAACAACACAAGTCAGAACTGAAAGACCGTCAAAAACGGAATAACATTGTAATTCGCGGCATAGATGAAGATCCAAACAAATCGTGAGATTAATCAGAGGATAAAGTGAAGAAATTGTTAGCCGAGAAATTGAGTATCACAGGCGTTGATTTTGAAAGAGTTCACAAGGTTGAAACCGGAGTTCGGGGTAGGAGACCACTTAATGCAATGTGTGCTCGATTCAAAGATAAGCAGAACATTCTATCAACGAAAAAAAACTGCATGGTACCAACATTTTTATTGATGAGCATTTCTCACAAGAAACCAGGTATATCAGAAATAATATATTTGCAAAAAGAAAAGAACTAATTGCAAACAATATACATTATGTACGTGCCTTTGTTAACTACAAAAAGCTTGTCAGCTATGAAGGTGGGAAAAGGTGTGTATACACTTATAGCAATGCCAGTGACTCTGTTGTTAGACCAGCTTACACGAGTCAAATTAATGAAGGTATGGGTAAAGTAATTAGATGCATGTCTTGGAATCTACATGGATTATTGAGCAATTTACATGATGCAAGTTTTATCTAGTACTGTATGCAATTCAATATATTTTGTTTGGTTGAAACTTGGCTTACACATGGGAATGTTGATGCTCACGAGTATTTCCCTGATTTTAAATTGATCTCATGCATCAGGGAAAAAAATCGGATGTCAAGGGGCAGGCCGAGTGGGGGTGTTACTGTTGGTATTTCTAAAGATATGATCACTGGTATCAAGGTGTTAGATACAGGGATGAAAAATGCTATATTTCTATTATTAAAGTCACACTAAAAAATATCGTTGGAAGGAGTGTATAAAGCAGAATTTTGTAGTTAAGTTGAATTCAGACGAAGTGGTGGGGCTACTAGATAAAGCACACGATTATGTAGGTGAAAATATCGACAGGATAATTGATTGTATTAAGGGTGCATTACAACTAGATGGGGAAGGGATAGAATGCTGCGATGCCACTAAAAATACGAACAACCAGCCACCATGGTTCAATAAATCCTGCCAAGATGCCAAACATGAAATGTTCAGATGTCTTACATTGTTCAGGAAAATGCACACTGACGAACTGAACTGAACAAACTTGCTCGAAATACTATCAAAAGCATTTGTAATTTTAATAAGAAAACTCACGCAGACTTGCTGTTAAGTCAAGAACAAAAATGTTGAGATAATGTGGTTGGTCGGGATGGTATGTGGTCCGTGATTGGACGGTATTGTAGGGGTACCTCAAGTAGTCTACAAATTTCGTCTAATTGTTGGTTGGAACATTTTGCACAGATAAATAAGCCACAAGTTTTAAACAACGGGGACGTCACTTTTGATTCATTGCTTGAGGAGAATTATGCTGAAAATGGGAACTTTGGAGATTTGAATGATTGGATCACTAATAATGAAATTATCAAAGTGAAATCACTGAAATATGGGAAAGCTACTGGTCCAGACGGAATTCCTGCCAAATTTTTTAAATTTTCTCTAACTCATGAGTGAATTATTTAACAATGTTTTTGAAACGGGGAAATTTCCTGAAGGGTGGTCACGTAGGTTAATTATTCCACAAAAAGGTTCATAATCTGATCCCAATAACTACAGGGGAATCACATTATGTCTTCGGGAAAATTTTCCGTAGCATACTAAACAATAGACTTTATGAATGGGCAGAGGATACTGGGGCCATCTCTGGAGTGCAGGCAGGATTTCGTAAAGGCTTTTGTACTGTTGACAACATATTGGTCTTGTTTGAAATCGTTCGAAATTATCTTAGCAAAAAAAAGAAAAGAAAATTTTACTGTATATTTGTTGATTTTGCCAGAGCTTTTGACTCTGTTGACCATAGCCGACTTTTAATCAAATTACACAATATTAGTATTTCAGGTAAAATGTTAACCATTGTCAAGTCAATGTACAGTGATGTTAAATCGTGCATCTGACTTGATGGTGGGATTTCTGATTACTTTCCTTGTACTATTGGTGTGAGACAGGGCTGTGTATTGAGTCCTGTTATTTTTTTGTTTGTTTATAAACAGGGATGAGAATTTTCCGTGGATCCGTGGAATTCCCAGTCCCAGGGAACGATTTTCTGAACGTCTAAATCCGAAGAAAAAATTTTAGGGGGTAAACACGTGTCAGGTCACTGTTGCTGGCTGCAAGAGGCCTGTGTCAGTGTATGTTCGAAGGGAGACAACTCGCGGTGTCACCAATGCGGAATGTTTGCGCGTCTTTTCATCAGTGCTATTGTCAAATCCGAAGTGTTCGAAGTAATATGTAACGATTAACATGATTGGCTGGGTTGCCGATCAGTGAAGAGCTTTCATTTTTCTTTTCACAATGGTGCCATTTTATTGTTTCAATTGTTAGTTGCGTTGGATTATTGTTTACAAGTTTCATGCAGTGATAATGGTGAAATTGGTTACAAAAGACAACAAGTCAGCTGTGCGAGAGATCGATAAAGACATTAGGAACAAATTTTGTTGGGCATTGCTTGACAAGGAAGTGACTTTGACCATGCGAATCGGGATGAAAGATGAAGTGGTAACTGAAAAAGTGTGAGGTCCCGGGAAAGGCGCAGTATCTGTATTGTAACGATTTGATCAACTACGGTTCTCGGACCCCGGCTACTTTACTTTCAGCTGAAAATTCTCATTCTCATTCCTGTATAGATGAATTCTATAATATGATTGGGAATGTGGGTTACAGGAGGGTGCGGCTACGCAAGAAATGTTTGATTTTTTTGCTTTATTGTATGCCAATGATGTAGTCATATTTGCTGATTCAATTGTGGGATTGCAGCGGCTGATTAATATTTTAGAACGCTTTTGTATTAAATGGAAAATAACTGTAAATAAAAAGAAAACTAAAATTGTAGTGTTTCGGAAAGGTGGCCATAACTCAACTAAAGAAAGATGGTTTATGAATGATGAACCAATTGAAACTGTAAATTCCTACAAATATCTTGGGTTATTGCTGTCATGTAGAAACAGCTGGTCTAAAGCTGTTGCAAATTTGGCTGCACAAGCACGCAAAACAATGTTTTCTTTATTTAGTTTTGAGTATAAAGTTGGTATACTTAATTATGATGTTTATTTCAGACTATTCGATGCTTTAATTTTACCAATTCTTTTGTACGGGACAGAAATTCGGGGGTTTAAAGTGTACACTGAACGCTAGATTTTATTTCATATTCTACTATCTTGTATTTAAATATCAAACACCAGAAATTTGTTTTAAAATCCGATGACTCATTTACGAAATATAGCAGATTCTGTTAAATTCGCACCTGAGCTCCCCCCGTTTGACCTCGTTTACATGACCTCTTGGATGTGACGTCATAAGTGTGACCGCCCTGTTCAGTTTGCCGCCATTGATAATAATAATAATAATAACTTTATTTAATTAAGCGCAACAATTCCAACATATGAAGATCAAAGGCGCTGATACAATAAACAATCAGTCAAATATTAAAAGCACATTTAAATAAGTGCGTTTTCAGTCTGGATTTAAAAATGCCTACTGAAGGACTAGAACGAACAGACAGAGGTAATTCATTAAAAAGTTTAGGACCTAAATTTTCAAAAGCACGGTCTTTGTATAACACCTTGGACTTTTTACTACACACCTGACGAGTTTTAATAAGAAACTTCGATTCAGATCTTAAACTACAACTAGGTACATAAAATTCGATTAATTCACATAGATAATTTGGGGCAAAACCATACAAAGATTTATACACTAGTAAAAGTAATTTGAAATTGATTCTTTGTACAACTGGTAACCAATGAAGTTTAATAAAATTGATATGTAAACCGTATGTAAATGTCGTTCGTGTTCAGCTGTGTTATTGTTGATTTTCGTGTATGTTCTATGGTTTTATTTTAGTGATATTGCAACCAAAGACGCGAACTGTTGCGTTTGGGATTTTTTTTTATTCATTTGAGCTTCGTATTTAAACTAGTAATGTCAAGTCGTTGTGACAGACGAGGTATTAAACGCTGCGTTGCTTTCGGGTGCTGGAACACGAACCTTGACGGTGTTTCGCTTCACGCATTCCCCCTCGACAGACCGTCTTTGAGCAAACTTTGGACGAAGTTTGTTCGGGTGAAGAGAGTTAAATGGCATGGTCCTACGAAGCATTCTGTGCTTTGCTCAGTCCATTTCACAGACGAGTGCTACCCGTCAAAATACAAGTTTATGCGTGCGATGGGACAAGTTCCGGGAAGAAAAACTTTGCACAAAGATGCCGTGCCAACTATTCATACCGGCGTCCTGGCGGAGAGTATTAGTAACAAGACTGATACAAGTCCAGCGTATCCGGCTGTGTCAACACATAAAAGGCCAAGGATTGCTTTTCTTAAAAGAGAAAATGCTAGGGTAGGTATTTGCAATATTGAATATATGCAGTGCAGTTGAAATTGTGTAAACATTTTCTTGGGGTTGGTGATAAAACATCTACTGAAGCCGTACTTGGGGAATGTGGGCGGTTACCCATTTTTGAAAACTCTTTGTTAAAATGTATAAAATACTGGTTACGAGTCACAGAACTTCCTGAAGGGAGGGTTGTAAAGCATGCTTACAGACTTATGTATAAAAAAGATGAAAATCATGGGCCACTGAAATTAAAAATATACTTCATATGTACGGCTTTGGTATGGTTTGGATATCCCAGGGTGTGGGGGATGTATCTGTTTTTGGGTACAGCTCAAGCAGCGGGTAATTAATATTCATAGGCAGGATTGGTACAGCGAAATAGGTTGCACTGCTAAACTGCCGGAAAAATCCGAGTTTTAACGACATCTCGCAAGAGAACTGGCATACCGTATTGCGCATGCGCCAGTCCAACCGCTGAGGATATTTTATTCCGGACTGTATCTTTCTTTGCACAAGGCTTACAATATATTAAATTCTATCTCAAAGGTAAGAAACTGTGCTTATGGTATTTATTATGAACTTTGATTTATCCTTTTGTGTCCTGACTTTAGTGAGAAACTAGCGATCGCACAGTGTCACATTTTGCCAGAAAAACAGTCCTGCTATTAGTTCAAGAACTGGTTATGAAACGTGTAAATCGAAAGTCTATCTCGTCATTTAGAAGGCTTGGGAATAACGTTTGGCATATAAAATACTGGAATAATAAAAACGTAAAAGTTTAGAACACGCTGATCGTGATTCTGTTATGTACGATTGCTATTTCCGGCAGGGGCGTCGATCCATTCTGCAAAGTGAGGGGGACACTTTTGGGTCCGCGTAAGCGGCCAATGTCCGCGCTTGCGCGAACAGGGGGGTGTCTGAGAAGTGGGGACTGCTTTATGTTCCGACATATCTATGTTCCGACACCACTTCGTTCCGACACCCCTATGTTCCGACACAAAGTATACTTGTGTCAAACTTAATCTGACTAGTCGTGCGTGACCTTTTACTACCTTGATATAACCAGGATGTTCTGCGGGTTAATACTTGAAATTCAACTGTAGTGTAGTCCGGCCATGATGCTCGAAAGTCCGTGAAGGCGGGATCTTGCATAATGTTATCGGATAATTATCAGAGAATTATCAAACAATGTTGCCCATTGTATCATTCTAATACTTCGACAATTATTTGACAATATCCGTGTCTGTTGGATGTGGTTCCAACCACCGTCCCGAGGGACGGTGTTCCAACCTTAAATCCTCCGATTGCCTAACTATCGAAGTTTTAGATCGATAATTATCGGAGAATTATTTTACCTTTTTTATGAAAGTTGTACTTCGGTATTCATCAGTCGCGGAATTGCAAGGTTGCCGTTTACATCCGGTAGCACCTTTCCAAGTTTATCTACATATTAATTAAAATCATTTATTTATTTATTATGCGATAGATGAATAGGCACTGCATTTAGCATTCCGTAGTGTTTGCATAAGTTTTTGAGATTGCCAAACAATACAAAGGTTTCACACTATCTTTTTCCATTCCTATATTGTGTGTTTTCGGCCAACATTCCTCGTTTACCTCCACACGTTATACGTTTTCCTATCAATCTAAGACTTTGATAGGTCTCAGAGAATTCCATGTTTAAAAAAATTAAACCACCACCCAGCTGTAGACCCTGTTTAATACCAATCTAAAACATCGAGAATTATCAGATATTTATCCAATAATTCAAATGTACAATAGGCCGGCTTCCTCTAATGCGAGGACATTGCACAAGTTTATACTACCTCCAAATTTGATGCATAATTCATCGTTCAGGGTTAAGGTCCATATTAGACAGATTTCCTTAAGGAAGTCAGAAAGCACTATTCTATTTTATTCTTCGTTGTTCTATTGCATTGTTCTGATATTCCTCTTTATTCTGAAAATATTCCCATATGTTACACTCATAAATTACAGTTGGGCCACACTGATTTAATTTTATGGATGACATCCTCTGAAGACCCCAAAACTAATGCGAGAGAGCGAAAAAAAAAATCCTGCCAAAAAAAAAAAATGTGTTGCTAAAACCACAGGACTACGGAACTGTTATTACGAATTGAACCACAGTGTATCAAAAAAAAAGCAAGTCTTTATTTGTAGGAGGCACATGTTGATGTACACATCTCGTACTGTATTACTGTCACAGGTATCATCATCTTTGATTTTGAAAAGGCAGGAGGATAAGGCAGATGTTAGCTTTGCCAAAGGCATACACATCAACTCAATAATAAAGAAAAAAATACTGTGTTGTATTGAGAAAAAAAAATATTAAAAATGAACAATAAGTTTGTCAACATCAACCTGGAAATTAACTTCTTTGACATTCAAACTACAGCTTTTAAAGTGACACTTCAGATAGACTAAGTTTAGACACAAACTACTTCAACTATGTAACAAATTATAAGAGGCTCGATATTGTAAAAAAAAAAACACCAACAGAGAGTCAACAAAAAATTTGGATGCAGAAAATTATGTACATGTATCTTGATGAAAATTTGTCATATGATCAAAATAAGGGGACTTCGGCCGAGGAGCTTCCGCTGCTTTCGTTGCAGTTTTGTCGACTTCAATGCGGACAAAGCAACCGAACTGACTTTTCGTCTGTTCGACTTTTAGGCCACCATACACCTCCATTCCTCTCCCATTTCTCTCATCGTATAGCTGTGTAAACGTCACATCTCCCAGCCCAACGTCAATTGCGTACCAGTCTACAACAATTCCTCCGTTTTATCTCTGAACTTTTATGCTCACGAATTTTGGTGGCGTGGATCGCCATGTTGGATCATTTATGACAAAATTGGCATGTTTTGAGACAATTTCCTTCCCATAGGTCTTTGCGCTTTACGTAACGCGCATCTAACTGTGCGGAGTTTGGTTTTGAGTTTAGAGGTAGTCCAAAATGAGTTTTACCTGTTTAATGACAAGTCGGCGCTTTGCGACAATATGAGTCGGCAATTTCCGGACAGAAAACCGATCTGTGGAGACTCATCGTCGGAGATTTTTTTTTTTTTTTTTTAGACCAGGCGGAAACTGATGCGTGCGGATGTCATCAATAAAATTAAGTCGGTGTGGCCTTGGTATAATACACAATTTAAATACTTATCCTTATATCTGCCAAAACATGTATATTCCGTATTTATACTTTACATTATTTCTTTGTCAATATCCTCCGTGTTCTGCAGACGTATTTGAAACTGCCTATTCGCTCCATTGTGCAGTCGTCGATTTTGTATTTTACGTTAATAAATAAATAAAATATTGAGAAAGCATAAAAAGACTTATTTTCAAATACATGAATATGTCATGACTAATTCATTTTATCATAGACAGGATTTGCCCAGAAAATGCCATTTGATGATTTTGAATAACGTATAATAAAGTTAATGAATTCATAATGTCAATAAGTAATGGATTATACGATGTAATATCCAACGTAATACTTGTACGCTACATCAATATAGCTTTAATTTGATATATAACATGATGGTGTTTGTCTGAGGTATTCCTATTTAATATGTGACAGGCTATTACGTAATTATATCTTTGTATAAGGTTGATCCCATAAAATTCCCCTTTTATTTGACGCTGTGTATAATTTTTTAAAGCTAACATGTTTACCCTGATTTTCGGGGGCAAAACGGCTCAGATTCTACAGCCAAAATTGACCAAATTAATTCCCATGTTTCTGTCTATTTTATGGCATGTAAATTTGACAGCCTTGTCTTAATTTTAATTGTACAGTCAGTATTCTGTAACAAGACTGATCGCGCTGAACAGAGAAAAAACATGTTGCTATGTTCTACCATATGGAGGGGTATTTATTCAATGTTGGCTTCCGACCACTAGCGTACATTTTTCCATTGAAAATATGGCACATTCTGGCCGGCTCAGAATGTATTGAATGATCGTCGAACATAAAAGTACTAAACAATGTAATTTAGGTCTCCCCGAGTACAAGTTGTCAGGGGCCCACATGAAGACTGTCAGGTACATAGTGTATTGTTGATCTGAACGTTTGGCAATAATTAAAAAAAAAATATTTTGCGTCTGAAGCTTGATAGGATACATCGCGTCTGAGAATATTGCCGACGATGATCACAAAAACACCTCCATGAAAGCCCATGGCCAGAAGAGTGGCAAGTATTATAATCCGGCATAGTTATTGTTTAATGTAAAGAAATGTAACATTGTGTTACAAAAGGTGGGCGTAGAATAATATTTGAAGAAGAATAATGATACTTTTTCTTATAGTAAAGAGATAAAAACGCAGTGAAATGTCAAAAACGTTTCTAAAATTTCATAGGTGTTAGAACCTAGGGTTGTCGGAATATAGGAATGTCGGAATTTAGGGGTGTCGGAATATAGGTGTGTAACCCCGAGAAGGGATGTGCCTCCCTCAGAAGGTAGAAATTTTTGAAAAATGCAACCAAAATGAAGTTATTTGGTGCATACTTGGGGATTTTCATTCTTGATCATTAAGAATACAGTACATCTACACAGAACCAAAGGCCTTACACAAACGCAGGCTTTGATATAAGCCTATTATTGATATTTGGGTAAGTCTAGAAAGTGGAGGGGACAGTTGATATTGTGTCTCCCACCCTTCAGAAAGTGGGGGGGACGTGTCCCCCCTGTCCCCCCATGATCGACGCCCCTGATTTCCGGTGTTCATTGGCAACTGTAGCAGATTGAAACTTGGTTTCGTGACGACACATTAGACTAGAATTATCGAGAAAACACAAGTCAAGTTCGGCCAACCGTGACTGCTTGAAAGCAATGATGAAATTGAAAAGTACTGTAATTCAATATCAATGAATCTATCATCACTTTTAAATTACCTTTGAAGTAAATATGATACCCGAGTGCGTTATTGCACTCGTGACCGGGACCTCCATGCTCCATGCGGTGTTGGAAGTTTATCGGTAAATCGAACTTCTGTCAACAGAGACACATTTTCTCAATTAGCTATTTATTTCGGTACTGAAGTCAGGGTGGCAATTTCAATGTTTAGCTACCATAATTTATCTCCATTATGAGCAGGAAAATAAATTACGGACCTCGATTGAGATGGATTTAACGGCGGCCATGTTTTTAAGGGATATGTGAAATAATATTAGGGAGGGGGTCAAATTCACGTAATCCTCAATTTTAATGATGTTGACTTAATATTAAATTTTTTTTTTTTCAAAACTCCGGATATTATTTTATATAATATTTTAATACAACTACAATATGTTAATTAGTATGCAAATTAGCAGCCAATCTGAGACAATGCAATCCAGTTCAAAGGAAATTTGACATACACTTAGGTTACATGATCACTACCTCTGCTGATTAGTTTTTTATGCACTTCTATCTGCTTTTATATTTTTCTCAATAGTTTTTTTTTATAACTTTTTATAGCTTGGCATCCATTTGGTTCAGCTCAAGTGAAATTTTCGGTACAAGTACTCTGGCTTTTTGCACATTCTTAATATTTTATTTTTGCAGAATCCTGTGAATATTAATTTGACAACTTTGTAGAGTGGAAACTGTTGAATTAGTTCATCCTAGACTTTGGTAGAACATGTTTAAAATAGTACAGGGTGAACTGCAATTTCTTTCTGGCTGGTATAAATTAAGTAATATTTTTTCGTACTAAAAAGACTCATATCTTTTTTAATTAAATCTAACAGCCAATGGGAGCACATATGCTACAACCTCTGCTTACTTTGGACTAAATGTTTTTTTGTTTTTTTTTCAGGTGCAGAGCCAGATTTTTTTCTCAGAAAGCAAAGGCACTGGAACTACATGTATTACAAAAACATACCAGTACTATTCACTGTGTGTCTGACAATTGTATATAGTTTCGCAGGTCCTCTTTTTTTTCTTTGAGAAGTTCTGTCAACCAAAGCATAAATATGTGTTTTCTCTGTATATAAAATTTCACACGATTTGTTAATATTAATGTATGATAATAAAAACTTGATAATATTCTTCTGGATTTTTGCACTTTATTTGTATAATTGTCGTATGAGAAGTAATCTTGTCCTTATTAGAGATATTGAAACTGATCCAGGGCCACAAACTAGTTTATCCAAACAGACACAACACTGACTGACATATTTGCAGATCTGATTTGTATACTTCCTTGTCATTTTACCTGTTGTACTGGTTTCGTGCTATCTGGTTTCCTTGCTGAGAATAATGCTGACCTGGATGGAGAGTGCTATAAACTTGAAAATGCCATAGAAATCATGTTTGCCAATTTATGTCCATGCAACTTTAGAATGACAACTAGCGAAGGCAGTGTCATTCATGACTTGTTAACATTAAAATGATTGACATTTGTATCTGATCGTCAAACAAGTACTTGTCCATATTGAGAGATATTGCTGTGGAACAGCATTCAAAATCAGCCATTTTGAATACATGTATATATATAACATGATGTAAAACGTATATATAAAATTTAAATATAATAAGTAAAAGCATTTAAGAGATGGCTCTAGATGCCCAATCATTAAAACAAAATGGCCGCCAGTCAGCCATTTTGAATCCAATCTGAAAAATAAAATGACGAGCATCACGAACCAGTAATGTCTAATGTATATACCAAGTTTGAACGAAATCCATCCAGAAATGCTTGATATTTGATGATTGTAGCACAAAAAAGGCCACCATTTGGCCATTTTGAATAGGATCGTCAAACCAATATATCTGTCTATCTATGACATGATGTATAATGAATATTTAAAATTTGAACATAATCAGTGAAAGCAAGTCAGAGATATGGCACGAGAACCAAATTCATTAATACAAAATGGCCGCCAGTCGGCCATTTTGAATCTTATCTGAAAAACAAAATTATTTGCATCAAGGTCCCATAATGTCTAATGTATATACCAAGTTTGAACAAAATCCATCTGTAAACAGCCGAGAAATGGTTGATTTTTAGGATTTTTAGCACAAAAATGGCCGCCATTCGGCCATCTTGAATCAGATCATGAAACAAATTGACGTGCATATGTATAATATCATGTATGATGTATGTGTGAAGTTTGATTCTGATTGGTCCAGGCATTTTTAAGATACAGGTCCGGACGCACACACAGATGCACGCACGCATGCACGCACGCACGGACACACTGAGGTCAAAACATAAGTAATACTAATAATACAAATTTGCAAAATATTGAACCAAACTTTGACAGGAAAAGTTATAGCGTATGAAATGTTGAGATTATTCAATACTTCAACAACAAGATCTATGTTCAACATTTATTAAATATATTCTTTTGAATTCAAGGATTAAAGTAACATATCTTTCTCAATTGGTTTTGATCGGCATAAGCAGCTTATTTAAGGTGAGAGATGGTGTGCACAGCACTGTTCCCACCCTTTGCATCCAGGGTTCATCTGTCATGGCCTAGCAATTTGGGGCAGTGTCAGCAAGGTTCAAAGTTCAGAGAGTTACATCAGGCTCTCCTTGTCCTAGTTTCTAGCTCAGAAACTTCTCCTTGGAAGCATGCAGGGTTTGAGGTCAGAGTTTGAGGTCAATGTTTTTGTAACTCGATGTCCGTAACTCGAACAATGCAGCATCTCTCTATTGTAAAGTTTAATACACACTTCAATGGTATGCCAACTTGTGGGAAAAAACTGTGAGGCTCAGCATTCTAGTTGAGTCAGAGCATATCGGTATATACAAGGTAGAATTTGATTCATTGAAAAAAAAACAATATACAAGCTGCGATCTGATTGGTCTGACTAATAGATGTTAAGGATGGGTAGCCAATCAGGTACACTCTTGCATGTAACTTTGCATTGACTCCAGGTTTCCAGCTGAAGAGTAAAATTTGTTTATTCATTCATTCATTCATACTTTTTATTCATTTGTACATGATTTATTTATTTATTTATTTATTTGTTTGTTTATTTGTTTGTTTGCTTGTTTGTTTGTACTCACAGATTGTAAGAGAAAAGCTATATTCTCTTCTCCCATCAGATACACTGGTAAATGAGTAAGCTCTGAAGCCAGATACAGTGTGTTGATATTGGCAAATGTGTGGTCTAGTCTTCCACCAAAAGCACTCACTACAACAATACAATCAACCTATAAAGCAATACAAACTTAAACTAAGTTAACTGAATCACTTGTTTTTTTTGGAAAGAAATTACTTTACATAATAAAATAAACTGGAAACATAAAGACTATTGTCACTATTTTTGCTGAAATCACCAAAAATTAAATCTAGTGAAAAAATTTTTTCTTGTAATATATTTTGCTAAAAGAGTGAATTTAACAATATATGAAAGCATATAATACAATATTAGAATTTATTGGTGTAATCAGTTATACGAGAACAATATCCCCAGAATGTGTACCCCATAAAATACCAAAATGTGTGACCTTTACCCAAGAAAGTACCAGGATGTTTGAACTATACCCCAGAAAGTCTCAGGATGCATGACCTATACCCCATAAAATACCAAAATGTGTGACCTTTACCCTAGAAAGTACCAGGATAATTGACCTATATCCCTAAAAAAGTACTAGAATGGCTTTTAATGCATTTTCAAGTAATGGGTCCTGACGGATGAAAGGGACACAATACCATAAATTTTAAAAGATTACATTTCCAGGGAAAAATCATTTGATATTACCTTCAAATTTTGGTCCTTAATATTCTCAATAATAATCCGAATACATTTAGTGAAGTCAGTTTCATTTTGATCCGGAGTGTTTACCATAACACTACCCTGAAATAAAATGTTAGCTTTATTTATTTGAGTACTTAACATGCACAGATCTACAAATAGATGTTCTCTTGATTTTTTGATTTAATTTGTCAAGGAAACAATGAGTTTTATTGTTATTTTACACGTTCACATAGATTTAATTTAGCGGAGTTTACTTATCAGTAAAAATACAGTGGAATACTTTATTTTCGCTGGAATTAATTTTCGCTGAAAAGGCTTTTTAGATGTTTTGTATGGAATACATTTTCACTGATTTTTGATGAGTTTATATAGAAATATAGGAAAAAATGTATATTCGCTGGATTTTATTTTCACAGAATCATCCTTTCAGCGAAAATAGCGAAAATAAATTCCAAGCGAAAATAAAGTATTCTACAGTAGCAGTGAAAAATTTATGTATTTACTAATTTTGTGACTGTCAAAATATTAAGACCATTTATATTTTATCATACAATTTCTCAGGAATTATCATTTAATAACCTTTTTATCATACATGGTTTTACTGATTCATAAGTGCTGAGGGACAAATACAGATAATTTTGTAAATGTATTTCATCATTTTATTCAGAAATAGATGTCACGCAAGACACATTCACTGAAGATTTACTTATTTCTTTCGGTGTTTAGATGTTAAAATGTTTATACAATCATACATTGTTTGATTTTCTGTTCACTGCATAAGCTCATTTCTGTTTATGGCTGAATTTCTGAATATAGAAATGAGTTACCCATATGTAAAGCACGGTGGTCGTTGCGCAGCGCGTGTTCGAATTTCATGTCAATAAACAATGTATTTTGCACGCATTTTATACGTCGCTATGAGTCCCATATCGAACAGGACGCGGCACAGCGACTGCCGCCCTTTAAATAACATCATCATCAAATTGTATAGCACATTAATAAGTGTGAAAAGACTGACTTTTCAAGATTTTACAAGGTCTATTAAATCAAATTAAACTCACTCTCTCAATGTAGAAGTCCTTCACTTTATCTTTCAGTGAGTCCATATCACCAGCGATAATATCAGGAATGAACCTACATGGAAGTAATAAACAGTGATATTTAACGTCAAGAATAGACTAGACTAGACTAGACTAGACTAGACTAGACTAGACTAGACTAGACTAGACTAGAATAGACTAGACTAGACTAGACTAGACTAGACTAGACTAGACTAGACTAGACTAGAATAGACTAGAATAGAATAGAATAGAATAGAATAGAATATAGAATATAGAATAGAATAGAATATAGAATAGAATAGAATATACTGTAATATAATAGATTACTTGTACCTATCAAAAATGCTAGCATAAATCCCTAATAGGTGATTTTCCGTACAATTGCGAGATCTCGCGAGATGCATGAAAGTCGCGCGTCGAACGTCTGCCGCAAAAATCGAACGATTTGATTTTGAACTCGAATTTCTTTATTTCGTAGCTCACACCGACCGGCCGATCTTCGACAGAGGAATATTGCTTCCAAATACCCTTACTTAATCGAAATTGCCTATCATCAAATGTGGACAGCACATTATTAAGCATTTAAATGTCCCCGAAATACTTTCGCGTTTGTCGAATCCCACGCGATGTTTGACGCCACTACGACGCTATGACCTTTGTTTGTCCTGTTTTTACGTTCGATTTCACGCATAACACGTGATTCTCGCAGTGTACGGAAAATGGTCTATTGACCTTTTCTATGATGTCATATTTACCACAGCATGTTAGTCACCATTATGTTATTATTTTGGTCTACTCTAATGAGCCAGAAAAACTGTGACCATAAAACACCACAAGAATTCCTAAAGTGTTAAATTTTCAGAAATAAAAATCAATTAAATAGATTTGTCGGCAATCAAGTGATGTTCCTGGTTCAACACATTCTACGAGGAAGAAATGCACCTTGTGAAAATGTTATGGAAAATAATAATCAACCACAATACAGTGTTTTTCTATCATCCTGAAAACTATTAATTGCATACAACCATGCTAGGCACAACCATTTCCAATGATGTAATGTGTGAAACAGTGAAATAGTTACTTGCCATATTTTTTCACAAACAACCAAATTTCATTATTCAATATTTTTCCCATTTTAATGCATTATTCCACAGTGATAATTTGGGATCACATGGTATAACAAAACTAATTACTTTGTGAATGAAGTTAACTCTGACTAATAACCACTCCAGTGGCGGTGGCACTGGGGGACAGAGGGGTGGTCACTCCCTCGAAAAGAAACCCTTTGTGTCAGCAAAATACAGAAAATAGCTTTTCAGAGGGTCTAGATTTCAAAATTTTAAGGGAGAGCATGCCCCTGGACCCCCTAGCCTTGGGTGGGAGGTTGGTGAGCAGGCACCGCCCCCACCCCATGCAAAGTTTTGTGCCGCTGCCTCTGCACTCATCAAATAACCTGAATATTTATACTCACTTGTATGCTTCTTTTTGAGCACACTCATAAAGTTGATTGGCACCCCCATCCACACAAGCTTTCACCTCAGCCATATTCCATAATTTTTCTAGCTTCTTCCAAACAAGATCTGTGTAGTTTAAAACGAGTAATGCAATCCGCACATCTAGAAAATAAAGAAATGCATAGTGAGTCTATTTCCCTGGATCTACGGTGTTGTAAAAGCGGTGAATATTATCTGAATCCCTTCAATTTTTATGGCCATTGTTCAATCTCATTCAAATTGAAAACACAGAAACATGTATATTTAAATTTAATAAATAAATGACCCAAATCAAGCAGAATTATTTTGAGTAATTATTTTATTTACAAGCCTGCATTTTAAGGTGTTATAGTTGCCGTGCAGTGCATTCACATTTTGTGTGGTAAACAAACAGGTGTTTTTATTCAATGAAATTTAACAGCAATATTTAACTATTATTTACACTTTTGTACTCAAAGCTAATCCCTGTATTATAAGTTTTAAATTATAAATTGAGGTGGGTCAATACAATTTCTTACATGCCTTCATAATCATACTGTACATGAAGAAATATTCCCTAGGTTTAATTTTTTCTGATTTGATGCTGCAGGGATGATCATTAGGTTTTTCAATGCATGCAGTGTTGAAGAAAACAATACATATATGAAGAATATGAAAAAAAAATACAAATAGATAGATTTTAATATTTACTGGATTTAGTTTTGTGCATTTTGCTATCAGAGAAATAAACATAAGCAAAAATAAACCCAGCTAATAAAAACATTGCCAACTGATTCTGTTTTTATTCTCCATTGACTTTAGTATGTTTGTGACAATGAGTTATGGACAGAATTCCTGCTATGTATAAGCTTTGAAATTCATTCATGTGCTGAAGAATATTGTTTTGGTGTCCAAATAAGTTTGCAATATCCTTGTACAATATAGATATTCCAGTATGTTTTTCCTATATGGCAAAGTAATTTTATCAAATTTGGCCTTAAAACCGACTGACTGTATAAATAAAGATAATGACTGCAAGCCATGAATGGATACATGTTTTTTTCATACTTGATCTAAAAGACCTTGGCAACGATAAAATTAGATTGGCCAATCAAAAGTGATATATGTAACATTTATTGACACTATCACGCAATATAATTTATTCCCCATGTTCAAAATTCTGAACACCAAATTAAGGTGGGTCAAAAAACATATATCTACCGTATGTACTCTAATTTAGGCATCCCTCTAATTTAGGCATCCCTCTAATTTAGGCGTCCCACAAAGGTCAAACCTAACAAAAGAATTTTAGGGCGTCACCCAAACCTATGTTTAACATTATATATTTAGCTTTCAAATGAATTATGGTCCCTATATACTGGTATCATGTCAGGAGTGTTCAACGGGCAATATACTAAAAAGTTAAAACACATAAGGGGGTCAATCGATAATATCTAAAACGTGTATTGCCTAATATTCCGTCAACCGATCCATGATCAAAACCATTGCATTGTACAAATAACGGGGGTAATACTAGAATATGCAATGGGAACGGTTTTGTTCTACATTCCTTTCATCCATGTCATTTTGAACGCCCTTGCTCAGATTTACTGGTAGTGTCCATTGTGAAGGCACAAAAGCATCAGATTCTCCACAGGTAATAAATGTGGAACATTACGCTCGATTCTATACTTATCAAAAATTATATTTCTGTAACCACGCATCACTAAATCTGTGGTCACATCCACAAGCCATTCAACCACAGCAGTGGTTTCGCGTCATTTGGGCGAAGGCAAGTTCGTGAGCTTCGTCTTCCAGTGTACACAGACGCTGCCGTATACACTGGCGGACGACGCCCAGGACCAATCAGAACGCAACCTCTTGTTTTGACGATCAGGATCTTACGTAGACGCCCACAAAATGAATGTACCGGTGCCCTTGAAACCACAATGTTTACCTTGCTCTTGGTTAGACCGTGAAGACAAACTGCATGGCTTCCAAGTTGTACGTTTGTACTCTGACCGTTCCGCCATTCATACAGCTCGTACTGGAAAGCTTTTTTTGATACTACCAGTTGTACAACCTACTGCCTACTATATGTGCTCAAACAAGCAGACGAATTTCACAAGTTTTTCGTCCGCATCCTCAGACGTAACTGGGTAACTCACTCCTTGCTCTCTTATCGCATGTCATGACACACTGTCGGAAGTTCACCGCTAGAGGGCGGCAATAATCGTCTCAGGGAAGAGCCACTGACACCTCGGAAGAGCACAGGGTTCGTGAAATGAAATTAAGTTTCCCAACGTTTTGTTTATTTATTTATTTAATATACAGATAAACTGGCAAAGAACCCAATTACAGATCTGGGATGAGTGTAAGTTCAAGACATTCCGCGGTAATCCGCTACTCTTTGCGATAAGCTTGCACTGAAGACAGGAACATGTAACAATGACATGATAGATGACTGGGAATGTACTCTTTTTTGTTCCAAACAGTACCAATTTACTAGCAGAGGACTGTTTTTCGGAACTGGGTTGTTCTGAAATGCTTCAAGCGGAGAACACAACGTTTCTCTCCCCTCACTACTTAAAAATGGGACATATTTTAAAGGGCGGCAGTCGTCGCGCCGCGTTCTCTTCGATATGGGACTCATAGCGACGTATACAACGCGTGTAAAATACATTGTTTATTTACAAGAAATTCGAACACGCGCTGCGCGACGACCACCGCGCTTTAAGCAGAAATATCCTGTATTCGAACTAACGATTTTCAGATCGACAAGCTGTATGGTTTCATGCTAACTCTACTGAATGATCAAAGCAGGCGGCTCGTGTTTGAAATCAACATGTAGTTTACTGTGTGCGTACAAGAATGAGCTGCGCTACTATGCAAAGGAATTGTGCAACTAACGTAAACTGTGACAACTCACAACCCGCAACGGGGATGCCGAAAGAAAAAAAAGCACACTTAAAAGTCGTCAAATACTTCGTTAAAGTACGGCAAATCGGACGCTATCGGATCCTTGGAACCTCGACTCCATGAGTCTCTGCGTCTTTCCCAGTCTGATTAAAATAAGATCCTAGTTTGGGCTTTTTTTTTTTTTTGTTAAAATAATATCATTCATATTTTTTTCATATATTCTATTATTTTTTTAAAACATTATTTGCTGGTATTTTTTTAAGTTTTGGTTATCGCGAAAGCCTACAAAAAATACCAGCAAATAAATTTAAAAAAAAGCCCAACCTAGGATCTTATTTTAATCAGATTGCGTCTTTCTCTCAATCATAGCCAATTTATGGGGAACATATATCCACTTAAATATACATGTATTCAAAATAAATATTTTTCAAACATATATATATATATATACATATATTTCAAATACTACAAGTAGTATCGTCATTGCAATCAATCATTTTCAGGTAGTTGGAAAATTATCCAAAGATGTGTCGATAATGAGATTAGTGAAAAAGTTTTAGAATTCTATACTATTCTTTAAATTTATAAATGGTTTTTGATGTTTTGAATTAACCGTCGTCGGTCCCTCTGGCCTATTGTTTTTTGTTTTTTTTTCAACTAAAATTGTTTATTCAAATGCCGCAATGAGACGGCAGCAAAGCCTGCTTGAATTGCCTTTGACATTTCGCAAAACCATTGCGGCATTTTATTAAAGATTTTTAGTTGAAAAAAATAGGTCAGAGGTCAACAGCCGTTCATGTCTGAAAGTGAAATTCAATGTACCACCACTCAAAAATGGATATCCTCGTCGCTAGAGGGCGCGTCCCAATGGAAAGATGCGCCGCTATCACCAAACCAACTGACGTTTCCAGGCAACACTCAAACAGCCTATGACATAATTTGTCCTTAACTAGATTTCTAATAATTATTGAAGACTAATTTTAGAAGATCAGTCAATGTTTAAATATTTGTTTCGTACACGCGACAGGAATAGACTTTCATGACAACAGGTGACCAACCTCGCATCTAAGGCACCAACCTCGCACCCAGTGGCATGTCCAGCAACACGACAAAGCTGTCTCGCGATGTTTCTACGACCATTAGTCTGACATAGAATAGATTAAGAATGACAGAAGAGCGAAAAGGGAGTAAAATATTACTTTATTGTAACCTTGAAAACAAATTGACATATAAAGGAAATTATTTTAAATTTATTTTAAAATAATAATGATATTAGAATATTTGTTAGCGATTGTGACATAATCTCTTCCTGTATTGTATATGTTACTTATCTTAATTAACCCCAGTAATTGTTTTCTACTGTGGGTGTCATGATACATATAAACCATTGGTTGTACAGTTGTTGAAATAGTTGCGTGTAATTCGTATTCTATGACATGGCATTTCATCCATTTTTTTAGTTTAATTTTAATATATATTATCATAGTACACAGTATCATCAAGTTGATTACACAGATGTTTGAGCTAATGAGCTCCATGCTCAGATGATGCGCCATGTACGACAAGGAATTCAGGCCATTGTGAGAGTTCCTTAGATTTATTCGTCTTAGACTAGTTTTTGGACAATCTAGATAAGAGCATGTTACTTATATATAGTTGAATTGAAAGGATTTCCCACTTAGGTCAATCACGGTAACTTTTTTTAGTAACCGTGGTTCAATGTGTGAGTCCCATGGCTAATCTTTCTAATTGAATTGTGTATTGGTTAGCATATTAATCCTGTGTGCAGGAAGTCATGGGTTCGAATTTTTCACTGGGCGCCTTTCAGTTTTTCACTATTTAGTATATATCACTTACATATGATTGGACTTTTCACGGTAGTGCCCCTTGGACGTGAATAAATACATGTTGTTGTTGACGTGTATAAATAGTATTTGTACATCCACTATTGGAAGAGAAGTGCGATCATAGCTATGACTAAAATAAACAACTATTAACACTTTTTCATTTAATTTTTCGAGCCTATTTAAATTTCGTTTTCTGCACTTTTCCAGACAGTTCTAGAGTGTTTCAGGGAAGGTCCGATAAACTATTGTACAACAATAATTTAAAGCGGGAGGGTCGTCACCTGCGCACGCGCGGGAATTGAGTCCCAAGCGACGATAACAACACACGCTAAGAACACAAAGGCTCATGGGAAAACGCTTGTTTGTAAACAATGACCACAGGGAGTTGGACAAACTTATGTATTTTAATAAATTATTAAATAATAAATTGTTATATAACTTTTCTTTTACCCCACCCCTTCCTAGTATATTTTCCTAGTATGTATTTTACTATAATAGGGCTTGTCTACATCGCGCGTTAAAATTTGCATATAACATTAACGCGTAACAAAGTTGTGATAAAGGAAAGAGTGATATAAACAAGGATCAGTGATTACTTGAAATCGATCAGTACCCTAATTTGAAAAAAAACAAAAAAAAAACTATTTTAACTTTAACCCTTGGTTATAGGTCAGATAACAATTTTTTTTAGATTTTTCTTAGTGGAGGCCATATATAGGCTGATAGTTTTGGCTAAATTTTGCAGCTCACATTGTGTTCTTTGTATCAAGTTCATGTTTACAGCCACCAACCAGTCTCAATTTCAGCGATGTCTTGCAGCTGTGTTTGTTAACGGAACGCAGACATGAATGGAGACAGGACGCGGTCAAAGTGACAGTACAGTTATATGGGTAACATCTGCTCAAATATCTTGCTAAAAATGGCAGAATAGTTATTGGTCTATACTTAGTTTGTTATGCGATATATTTTTATTCTGAATATGAATGTAATTTGACCTTTTTTCAATTGTTATAGTTTAAATAGTACCCAGTTGACTTCAATAGTTGCATTTGAATCGTATCCAGCTGACTCGGTTGGATAAATTGTATCCAGCTTAATTAGTTGGATTTAAATTGCACCAAACCGACTTCGCTGGATTTAAATCGTATGGATTTATATTGGATCAGCAGACTTTGATGGATTTTATTCGTATCCCGCTGACATAGTTGGATTTAAATCGTATCCAGCTGACTTAATTGGATTTAAATCGTATCCAGCTGACATACCCGGATTCAGTGAAATTATGAGTTTATATATTGGCACTTGAGGGCCAAGGTTAGGCGAGAGGACCTTAACAAATTCCTATCTGAGTTCGAATGCGTCTGCAAATGTTGTATATTGAACGTAAAATATATGATTGATTATTTGTTTATGATTGTATAAATTCTATGATGTTCATCATATCTCATGATATTTGTGTCAGACCGAGGTAAATGGCATCAATATCTTCAATAAAGTTGTCAATGTATTGAAGTACAAGGTCCTTTTTGGTATGCACGCACCACGCTTTCAAAAGGTTGACCAGAATGATTTGCTACATGCCAATGTTACGTCATTTCTCTACATTTTGTGCGATTAAATTGCGTCGTAGTTTAGTGCAATTAGTTGTGTTTGTTATCTTCCAAGTGATCACCGTGGCCGGATTTTTTATATTTACAATATAATTTCTTTCGCAATGTAGTCGATTTTGTTCAATTATAATGGAGGTTTACAATTTATCCTTTACTATACTACACGTTCGCAAAAATCCGTAAACGTCCCGACATCAGTTGGCCATTGATTCAATATACATGTACAAATGTATATGCATTTTATCACATATATTGGTGATACAATGTTACAGTAGTATATGAATGAAGTGTGTGATAAAAAAGACACGTTGTCAAGCATAATATACTGAAATAAGATAACACTAGTATATGGGTAATACGATTCTAGTTTAAAAATCGAGTCCATTGAGCTATTGGTGGAGAAATTTAACTGTGGAGGAAAATTATTGTTCGTATGATCAATTGGTATTTGTAGTTTGTAGGTCTTCAGTCAAAACAGTGTCAAAATATTTATATCCATAAAACTTCATTATAATAGTTTTTTGTTGTTTCATTGGTACGTAATGCTAACTTTAACTTTAACTTTATTGACATTATTCATTTTTAATAGAACATAGTCCAATCTATAACTAAATAACAATTCCTAAATACATAAACAAAAACATACTAAAACAGTTTAACAAAAGGGCTTGAAAAAAATCAGGGAATTGATAATTACTGTTATGATGAAGTCCGTTGATCTATAGTTTCGACAAAATCTTCACTGATTTAGATGAATAGTGTCACATATCACAAATATATATCCATGCGTTTTCCGAAGTATATCGTTGCCTAGAAACACGAATTCAAATCAGTGTATTATGTAATTATACATTCTCTGTCGATTTCGCATACTAGTACTTAGTTTCCTCCACAAACACATTGGCATGTATTTAAAGGGCGGCAGTCGTCGTGCCGCGTCCTGTTCGATATGGGACTCATAGCGGCGTATACAACGCGTGTAAAATACATTGTTTATTTACATAAAATTCGAACACGACAACGGCCTATTATTATTAATTTTGTGTTGTATATATATTTTATATACATACATTCATATTTCCAAACCACGCAAATTGTTATAATTCGGTTGTTACTAAAAACTAAATGAATAAAGATGACACAAAGGAGGGGCTGTAGAAACACCTACGTCTTTAGTATTGATTGAAATCTCAAATGGATATATGTATGTATGTGTATCAATTATTCAGCACCTTCTAGCTAGATAGGTGCGCCATCGTCGGACTGGGTGAGAGCGTTGTAAAATCATGTACTACGTGCTTTGTGAAAGTGAGAGTACATGGCGCCCTCACTGGAGGTGCTCGTTCGGTTTCACTGATTGACAGGTGAGGCGGGTCATGTGATCACTCCAGAGCGTGTAACGATACTGTCACTACTGGATCATGGCCGTGGTCTGGCTGTTTTTAGCTTTATTTGTAACACTTCACGCAGTAACTGCAGAGACAGGTAAGCGATAATTTAGTCAAGACGTGTGGTGTGTCGCTACATCGGTTTATTTTTGCATTTTAGTTTCATTTTCTTTGCCGTGTATTCACCTTTGCAAAGGCTCCGACGTCAGGGCGTGTTGCAAAATGGCGGCTACGAAGTCGAATGAATCAATTCCAAAAACGTTGATTACTCAACTTAATTGTTTTGTTTTGCGACCTCTACTGTGGCACACCCGGAAGTGTACATTATTTACGTCTGACCATGTCATTGCGGCGATGTCACTCCTTCAAATTTACGTGTTTGCTCGTGATATGGATAGAGGTCACTCAGTGACCGACCAGGTAGTTGCATTGGTACTATCATTTGCATAAAATTGAATGGGGACAGCGTCCTTGTTTTGAAATGCTAATTCAGTTCCACTTGGTGAATAAACTGAAAGCCATGTCACCAAACAGTTATTGACGCCACATTTCGGACCGAACTTGTACCGCCAACACGAACTGTTAGCGGGCACGCACTGACGCAGTCGACGGCTCTGAATAGAACCGTAAATAACAGTAGTCGCTGGCAATGTTATGGATAGGAAGTCAGGTTAAAAATAAACTGATCGTGTTTTATGAGACGGACTATAACTACAAAAGGTGAAAAACTGTTTCTAATGTGTGTATATATTACTTTGAACATGCAAGTGTTAGCCTACTGACTTGACATCGTTTCTTGTGTATGGACTATACTAGATCCCGCAACGTCACAACTATTTTCAGTACATTCTTAGAAGCATGCTGTTTTGAGTCGGTACTACGATGAGTACACAGATATATCTGTATATTTGAGATGATCCAATGGATGGATTCATAGTTCACACAGTATAGTGTGTAGGGCCAATGCAATTTGAGATCCTAAGCAGTTGACCTCTGCCCTCTTGGTGCAATATGGTACACAACAAAAACATATTGCTCATTGACTTCAATTCACATGTTTTGGCTGGTACTAGCTTAACCCTCTACAGCAACAAAACAAATATCAGTACACTGTACTAACCCATTTTATTGCAAACAAATATGTTTCTGTGTAGGAAATTATACTGTACAAGCAATTTTGCTTTGGTATAGACTAGGCGTAGTTAATGTCACTCAACGGAACAGCATTTTTAGTTGCACAAAACATGAATACAATATTTTGGGATTATAAACTTGTAAATTGTGGGTTAGAAATTGGAGGGTGAAGTTTAATATGGATTTGGTTAAGTTTTGGTTTGAAGTTTGAAAAGTATTATTAACCCTTCAGTTTTCAAATTTTACAAAATTGTTACTTTAATAATTTCATCCTTTTGAACCATATTAACAGTTTCAGATATTGCTTTTAGTTTTTCATAAAAGTTTTGTCATTTGTTATCAATATTTCATTTGGGAGGAACATACTATACAAAATCATGTAGATGGTAGAAAAAATTGAAAATTGCATGCAAAGGGTTAAAATAATAATTTGCCAGTTAATGAGTTTTAATACATCAGTGTCTATGCTTATACCAAATTCCATACCCCCGTTTACAACATATATATTTACACCAATGACTGAAATTAAACTATAATGCTGTATTTCATCTATTAGTAGTGCATTTTTAAATGATGTGTATATAGTCAAAAAGTCATTTTAATATTCTAGCACTTAATAAGTGTAATGTGATTTTTACTTTATGCTTTACGTTTGTCCACTTCTAGTAGAGCAAATGTTTTGCATGTGTAATTAACACGTTCACGGCTACAATATTTTTACCCCAGATATTATCCACAGTTAGTATATGAATCCAATATAAGACTGACCAAGGAGCTGACAGAAAAAATTAAGTTTTCTTCCAAGGATTCTGTTTAACCGGAAAATAATAAATATATTTGATAAATTGATGCATATCATTCTATGCAGTTACCGGTATAGACCTTTACAAGGAAGTGCAACCATTATAAGTGTGCCTTTGGTAGTTTCCGATCAGTTTGTGTTTCAAGAATTAAAAAACAAGTATTTAAATTATCACAAGAGATTTCTGAGAGATTTTAATTGTGGCAATTGAACTTGTTTTATATGCATATGTCAAGCATTGCTATTTAACGTGTGCAGCACATATAAAAATACTGCTGTTTGATGAGATGCAGCTGTCTGCGGTACAGCTATAAAACAAAATATAAACCTTCTGCATCTACCATGCTTCATTAGAAGCCTTTGCCTGCATAGAAATGATGAAGGTACTCTCCATTTCTATTGAAATCCACTTATTTCTGGGTGTGTTTACTCGGTGCTTGAATCTAGAGTAGCCCAGCTAGTATTACCACTTGCAATTTACTACAACCATTTCGTTTCAATTGCTAATTAGATAATGCTGGCAAATTCTCAAAAGATAACAAAAAAATGCTCTCAAATTCTTTTTTTTTTTTCAATTGCTTCTAATGATTCAACTTCATTCACAGTTGACTTGCGTGACAATACAGTATTTGCTGTAATAAGGGAAACATGACAACTCATTGCAAAATAGAATACTGTAGAATACTTTATTTTCGCTTGGAATTCATTTTCGCCATTTTCGCTGAAGGGCTGTTTCCGTGAAAATAAAATCCAGCGAATATACTTTTTTTACTATATTTCACATTAAACTCATCAAAATCAGTGAAAATAAATTCCACACAAAATGCCCAAAAATCCTTTTCAGAGAAAATTAATTCGAGCGAAAATAAAGTATTCCACAGTATTAGAGCTGTGAAATATATACTGCATTTGTTCAATTAGAAGCATCCCTCAAATAGGAGTTGCATTTATTGTATGCTGTATCATTAAAATACGACTTGGTTTGACCATTGATTCACCTCTTATATTTATACATTTTCAACTAATAGAGCTAATATGATACTCTCGTATCGAGCTCATCTATTCAGAGTTACCATAGTAGGAATATTTGATATGCAAATACTATAAATAATTGGATAACCTCAGTTTTATTGATGTCATTATATGCATCTTTTTTGTGTGCGTTAAATTATCCAAATACAAGTGGTTATTTTTACCAGGCCTCTTCTGATTTTAATGAACGTTTTTTCCGGATTATATCAAAACTTGGTTGAAATATGAAGCATAGTGATGCCAGTGCACCACTTACCTTCAACGAACAGCACCATCTAGTGATCTCAGGTGTGTCCTCTTGTGGTCATGACAATTTTTAATTTTCCTACCACTCATAAATTCAATACAAGAAATACTGTAAAATCTGTATTAGAAACCGCGGCTTCAATTAAAATGGCATAATGCAATGGAAAGGATGCGGCTTTTATTAGAGCATCTACACATGAGAAATTGTGAATGTTTGGTTCTCAATTATTCAGAAAGAATGGGTGCGACTTCTATTAGGGATGCAGCTTCTAATACAGATTTTACGGTAATATTTGTTGAATCACAGTCCCTCTATCCCCGGACTGGAAATGACTAGCGTTCTTTTGTCTCGAACCGC
Source organism: Saccoglossus kowalevskii (assembly GCF_978046115.1). Classification (NCBI taxonomy): domain Eukaryota; kingdom Metazoa; phylum Hemichordata; class Enteropneusta; family Harrimaniidae; genus Saccoglossus; species Saccoglossus kowalevskii. Next base: position 20,970,705 of record NC_140661.1, on the reverse strand, counting down.
AGTGCGGGTAAACAAACCGTTCACACGCGGGCCGAGGGAGTCAGGAAGTCAGACAGATTACAATACCTTCAAAAGTTACCGTCATGCAAAGCGATACCTCATTGTATGACTTCACTTTGACTTAAAAATCGGGCAACCACAACGTAAACAAACATGTAAACAAAATTATCACTATGAAATTTGGGTGTTTTGAACCCTGATACGCATCACCACCAACCTACCAACTCATAAACATCCAGTTCCTGCAATTCAAAGATTAATATCGGGAATTATGTTAATGTTCTCGTTTTAATAGGGAAAAAACTTCGCGTGCCAACATGCTGACATCGCTAAAAAATTCTTGTCAAAATGGCGTCGTTCATGTTAACGTAGTCGATCGAAAAACCTGTGATATTTCTGATTCTTGGGGGGTTCATAACAGTTCAAGTCAACTATACAACAACTAATGACTTTATTCTATGTAAAAGTATATAACAATGCTTCAATGTTTGTATATAAATGATTTTTTTAGCACAGAATTGAGTACATTGCCATTTCAAAACGTCGCCATTTGCATTTACAATCTAAAAAGCATCCATAAAAGTCGCTCAATTTAACATAATAAAATGCGGTGTGACAAATAACAAATCAGCCCACCAATTTTTAATGATATGTTTCGATTATAAAATGTCAAAATCGAAGACAAATATTGGTTTCTCGCCGAGAAGTATGGTAAATAAAATTGAGTTAATTTCAATCACCCCAAAATCAAAAACGACAAATATCTGATTAAAGGTATGAAAATTTGTTGCGAAAATGTGTCGTTGCTGGTAAAATAGATGAATTAAAGAACTACTCGCCGGCTAAAATATGACCTTATACAGATATCCTGATTAAAAAATGATGTGAAAAAGTATGAATTCTGTAATAAACAACTAAGTTGTAAAAAAAAATACATAACTCGGACGATGTCAAATCACGTACTGATCACGTGACAAGGCTTTGCCCACACCCGCAATGCGCCTTTGGCAGGGAAGGAGACCAATTCACACCTAATACAATGACAGTTTCTAGACCGGGGATAGAGGGACTGTGGTTGAATATTGCCATTTGGTCACATGTATTTTTTAATATTGCAATGCATGATGGGTATTGACCTGGACTATAACTTCCCAGTGTGCTATCATAATAATTTTATTAACAACCTACAGGAGTAGCTTATAGGTTACCAAAGATAATTACATCTTTACTACCATTAGTAGAATACATGTAATATAATCTGGTAGAACTGTCCTTGATGCTAAAAGTTCAAAAGTAACATATTTCTTCAGTGTAGTTTGTGTTGATAGGGTTTCAATTTCATATTTACATACAGTAAATCAGATCAAAGGGTATTGACACATTTGTATTAGACTAACCTCTTTGATCGCAATGTAGTCCTATACACCAGGGCTGTCAAGTTTACACATATGATAAATTAGATCGGGAACAGAAAATTGTTGATGGTTTGGACCGACTTGTTAGGATAACTGTTTTATTGGGTATTAGTCAGTGGTATGATTGTATCTTTAACCCAAATGGTCCAAAATCTTTGAAAACTTATCATTTATGAACAGCTGAAAGTAATTGGAGAGGGGGGGACTTGTCGGCATTTGTTGTTTACCGGTTAGGACCATTTATAATGGTAACATTGTTCCTGTCACCATCAAACAGCAACATTGCCTGGTACGTTTTAGTGTGTCTTGTGATTGATACATGATTTGAGCTGGTTAGTTTTACAAGGGTGCACTGTTCGGCTAAATGCATATACCGGTAGTTAGTAGCTGGTTTGCTCATGTGTCTAGAAGTTTCAGACTGGGTTCAGTACATACATTTTGTATGGATAACTATGCCATTTACTGTAGAATACTTTATTTTCGCTTGGAATTTATTTTTGCTATTTTCGCTGAAAGGATGATTCCGTGAAAATAAAATCCAGCGAATATATTTTTTTTCCCTATATTTCACATTAAACTCAGTGTTCTCCCCCGAAATGTTTCATAGAGTCGTGGCTAATTTGCATAATAGTTAGCATATAGTTAGCATAAATTAACATATTGTTTGTCATATGGGGAAATAAAACAAAACCAGTTTTTTTCCTTTTTTTCTATTTATTTTATGTACAATCTGTATACAATTATTGCACTGCATGTTTAGTATTGCAAATGTCCTGCTGAAATACTGAGTTTTCTGTTTTTTTTTTTTACTTGGCCCAGCAATCAGCAACTTTATAAAACCCTGTTCAGTCCCAGTAAATTAAACATTGGGTTGATTATTCTCATTGCTTGTCTTCCGTTTCTGTTGTTTTCCGGTTAAGTACAACAACTGTTACGAGTCACGATACTTACGCTATGTTCGAGCAATTATAGTTTTTTTGGCTGAAATTATCCATCTTTATGTATTTTTTTTAATCATCGATGTTGTCTGTTCAACACAATTGTGAACAATTCGAGACAACTGAGGTCTGAATTACGAATTGTCGCCATTGTTATACCACGTAAAATGGAGGCTTTTCTTCCAAGAAATAACACAAGTGTCACTCCAATTTCCACACGTTTCTTGATTAGAATTCCCGATTTTTTGGTAACTATATTATTTTCAATTATGCTTCACTTAATTCATCCGAATCTGAGCACGATATGCGATCCGAGTGGGAAGTTCACGCTCGCTGAATCTTGCGTGGGTGACACCATCTTGGATTCACAATCACGAGGTCAAAATTGTTTACATCATAAATATATATTTTTTCACATTTTGATCTCAAAAAACAAATACAATATCAAAAATACTGACAAAAATCAAAACTTAGAATAATAGTATGACTACATTTCTAAAAATAATAATGAAAATTCGTTTCGTACACACCGGAAACATGTGGCTTTTGACCCCAAGTGTAACTATACATTTGCATATGAATATACGTTTGGCAAAGAGCGTTTGACACCGGGGCTTACGGCTTTGTCGTTATAGTACTGCTTTGTTTTTTTAAAACTATATCCAACCAATGAGAAACAACAGGGGATTATCCCGGGAAATTGGCGTTAATACAATGCATTTGTAGATTTAACTAATTAGCCAGGAAACTTTACAGTCTGTGAGAGACTGAAGAAATCAGATCACGGGATAAATAATAGCATCGCGGAGGAAACTCATAGCGTCATGAGCAAATCTGATCGCGTCGCGGCCCGCGACGCTGTTTTGGCCTGGGGAGAACACTGAATTCATCAAAAACCAATGAAAATAAATTCTAAGCAAAACGCCCAAAAAGCCTTTTCAGCGAAAATTAATTCCAGCGAAAATAAAGTATTACTCAGTATCTGCCAATGAGTTTAATTCATTTTAGCACTCTAAATTAATTTGCATAGCGTTTGGTGGTCCTAGTGATCTCCATAGCATTCAAGTCACTAAATTAATTCTAATCTTTCTCAAAGTGAATCCTCCTGTGAAGAAAATTGAACAATTCAACCATTCTGCACAATTTTTAATTCATACAAATTTGGTTGAAAATTACAAAGGCTATGTTTAATGATATTTACAGTAAAGTCTTCGCAATTTGGTCAAAATGATTGACAATAGTTGGTTCTAATCGACTTCGTCTCATTGAAATCTTGTTATTTTGGACAAAAAAAAAAAAAAAAAAATTAAAGGTAAGGTTGGGGTAAACAGAATCACACATATTTTTATTTGGCCTTGAAGAAAAGTAAGGGAGCAGGAGTGTGGTGTATTAGTGAGTAGTGAATACCGACTTAAATCTTTGATCGCCAAAATATACTTACTTTCACAAATAAAACGATGCTTTAATTGTTTGGGAAAGCACATGTTGTCTCAATGTAAGTCGCATTTCACTTGCCGTGTTTGTAAGAGTAAACATCATACGTCAATTCATTTTGATAAATCTGGAACTGCGCAAACAAATTCAACGAATTCTAGCACGGCAAACTCGCATTTTTCACATTCAGCAAATACTGGTGAACAATCGCGTTTTACCGGGAGTGACTCAAAAATTAACTCTGACAGTCCGCGACGCGCAATGCTTCAAACCGCACGAGTTAGTACGCATTTTCGAGGTACTAACTGTGTTGCTACCCTCCTATTTGACAATGGCAGTGATAGAAGCTTTGTCACAAACTCTTTCGCACGTAAACTAGGTGTAATCCCAAATTATAACGAATTATTGAGTCTGAATTCGTTCTCCAATCCGCGTTCCGGTGTGCAGTCCATACCGAGAACCACGCTGTCACTACAAAGCAAAGATGGCATTAAATCCCCGATCGATGTACTGATGGTCGACTGTATTTCCGAGGGATTGGAGAACACTGTAACTTACGATATTGCACGTTTGCCACATTTGAGAGGTCTATCGTTGGCCTATCCGCCGTCAAATCGATCCACATTAAACATCGATATTTTGATAGGCGCCGATCACTATTGGGATTTTGTTACACACAACTCACGCATAGTTAGGGGCAAACCAAACGCTATACCGACTGTCTTTGGGTACCTATTGTCAGGGCCTTTCACTACACACAACAGGACAAACAAAACAAATTCATTCACCATTGCTTCTATCCGAGCACATGACAGTGTAATGGATAAAATGATTGCTAGTTACTGGGACCTGGAGTCAGTGGGTGTTAAAGGTACGATTACAAGACAGCAGGCACTCAACATTACACATGAACAACAATACAAAGAATATACCGAAAAATCCAAAATTGAAAATAATATTTCGACCCCAAAAGTGTCCGAGAAATGTGCCCAGTGTCCGACCACTGGTACGAGTGACATCGTTAGCGATCGACCGCTACTTTGTACTCCCCCAAGTCAATCCAGAGGACATGTCAATTCGGAGAACGAAATTAGTCCTCATTTCCATAAATCAGCAGAAGATTTCATAAAAACTGCTGAAACAGTGTCAGGAGATATCATCGATACAAACCGCGAACCTCCTGAGCTACAAAACTCCAAAATTAATGATCAGATCGTTTCGTTACATGTCGCCTCTGAATCTGACAATTTACTCGGCCACCATTTTGAACTTCACAATGAGCCAAACATCGCACCAAAGGAGATTATTCACGCAACTGAATCAAACTCAGAACCTAGTCTTGAAAAGATTATCGATATTCGCCGTTTCAACGATCTACATCGTCTGTTGAAAGCAACTGCTTATATATTTCGTTTCATTTCGAAACTCAAATCCAAATTGAACCACACTCCGAGTAATTTGTCAAGTAGACTTGCTCTCTCAACACAGGAGATATACGACGCGGAACACGCTTGGTTGACATCGATTCAGTCAACACATTTCGAAGACGTTGTCAGTTCTATTCGGAGACAACAATTTAGACATGGCGTACTTCAAAAACAACTTAAACTATTTCTTGACGATAAGTCAATACTGCGAATTGGTGGTCGGCTTCAGAATACCGACTTTCCTTTCGAAACCATGCATCCAATACTCCTTCCTGGTAAACATCGGTTTACTACGCTCATAATTCTTGATGCTCATCATTTATTAAACCACGGTGGGCCGTTAACCACAGTTAACAAAATTCGGGAAAAATATTGGATCACCGCGATTCGCAGACATGTAAATTCTACATCGAGATCTTGTGTCGTTTGTAAGAAGGTCGATGGAACTCCATTTCCCCTTCCTACTCAAGCTCCACTTCCTGATTTTCGAGTGAAGGAAGCAGTCCCATTCGAATTCTGCGGAACAGATTACACGGGACATTTGTTCGTTAGGGACCAACACACTGGTCTTTCTAGTAAAGTTTATGTACTAATTTTTACGTGCGCCTCAACTCGATGTATTCACTTAGAATTAACTCAAGATTTGACTGCCGCATCATTCATTTTGGCTATGCGACGTTTCACTGCTCGACGGTCAACGCCCCGGAAAATGATCTCAGATAACGGTTCCACATTTATAGCCGCCGCTAAGATTTTGAAAGGACTCGAGTCCAGTCCTGAGGTACAAAACTATCTTACCAAAAATCGTATATCGTGGCGTTTTAATCCTAAACGAATGGCGTGGGCCGGAGGCCTATTCGAGAGAATGATAGCCATAACAAAAAATTGCTTGAAGAAAATTCTAGGTCGTGCCAACGTGACTTTTACCGAACTATCCACAATTTTAGTCGAAGTCGAGTCGTCAATAAATGACCGCCCATTAACTCATCTCTCCGCAAGTGTCGACGATTTAGCTCCACTGACTCCATCTCACTTGTTAAATGGACGTCAGATTAGAATGTTACCCCCAGCTATTCCTAGTGTTTCTGAACCCAATTTTGAGATTGATAATATTACTGCAAATAAAAGAGCTATGTATTTATCCTCCCTTCACAATGCTTTTAGTAAGAGATGGCAAAGAGAATATTTGACATCACTTACTGAGCGTCACTTGAATCAAATCAAAGGGACAACCAATAATTGTATAAAGGTGGGGGATATTGTCCAATTACACCAGGACATCAAAAAACGATGTCATTGGTTACTAGGTCGTGTAACTAAATTGCTTCCAGGCAAGGACGGTATCGTCCGAGTAGTAGAAATACAGACCAAAAACGGCTCAACAAATCGTTCTATACACCATCTTTATCCACTCGAACTTAATGCAGAAACACCAGAGAATACACTCTCAATTCCCGAAGAAGTTATTGGTAGTCCGTCCGTTGAAAATGAATTTTCTAGTCAAATCCACGACTTTTCTAGTCGGCCCGAACCAAGGGCTTCAGCGCTCAAAGCGAGCGAAAGTATACGGCAAATGTGCCGTGATGGTGTTGTATAACTTTGTAGAATTTTGAACTTTGTATTGCACTGTAACTTTATTTCAAGTTTTCAATGAGAATCATTTGTAAAGCAAAATCTGCAATGTGTTCATGATATACTGTATTGTTTTTGATATACATTGTACCGTGTTATTTGCTGTTTTAGCTAAGATTGAAACTCACAATTCATATCGATGCTCGATAGAATTGCGGCAATTTATGTGGTGGATAAGTTTATATCGCAAAACTAGGCGTTGGGGTGTTCTTTTCGTCACATAAAACGAACTGACTAATCATGCGGAATTGTTATTGAAACGGACATCGATTGCGTTGTGCTTTCTTGAGCTGAACAGACGTGAGGTACAATTCAAACTGGTTTATTTGTACTCAACATGAACATCAATACGTTGTACAGCAAATACTTCTTGGTATAAAATATAGATCGCTAAATAATAGCTTCATGAGGAGTTGGCATCGTAGAGAGCATAGAAAGGAGGGTGTGCATAACGAGCATCAAGTTGCGAAGCTACCATAGAAGGAATTACAGCGACGGCCTGAATCGGACTTCTCACGACAGCGCTTTGCCTGGTTAATGTAATTGTCAACGTTAGAGCGGCATTTGTCTCGGTGACAGCTAATCGGAGAAGTGCCAAACATGTGTTTGTACTCTAGAATATATCATGTCAAAACGTTCCGAAAATAAAACAACGCTAATGATTGGCGCATACAAACGAAACGTAGCGCTGTCATTCCATATTAAGAGTGACACGCGACTAACACGAGGCAGAACTTTGGTGGGAATTTTGGGCGGTAAACAGACAAGTACCGCGAGAACGCAATGGGAAACAATGTAGCGAACGTTTGGATATAGCGTCACGGTTGCTACAGAAACCGATCTAGTCTCTCAGGACTCAACTCGTGGTTATCAAAACAATGTCTGAAATTACAAACTAGCTTAGAGAACATCATACAGAAAGTAAAATTTGTTCATGTTAGATAACTGCGCGCGACATACTCCGGGGCGCAAAAATCACGAGAAGATCTCGGGATAACCTGAATCGAACATGATAAATTTTAAAATTAACTTGAATAAATCTCTGAAATTTAAATGACAGACTCTCAACAATAAACACATGTCAATCATATTGCGGCAAATAAGGAGTATGACCAGTCAAAACGTACTCGCAAAATCGTTCCAAGCTGGAAGACGGAGTTCAAAGAATGGCTGGTCACCGATGTAGCCCTGCGTACAGTGCTGTGTTTACGGGGACGCGTTCGGTTGATAGATGTCCCAACCACAGCCCTGCGTACCTCCATAGACAAAGTCGGGGAGCGCACCGTAATTGGTGCGCAAGTTAAAAATAAGTAGTTTCCCAGCCGAAATCGGTTGAAATGACGATAGTTATCCGTAACAACCATTACAAAGTTATCTGAAACTTGAAATGTCTTTAAAAAGCGACTAGTAAAGACGGACAAAATGTAAACGCGTTGATACCGGAGGAATTATCCACCAAACGCCGCCATTTTTAATTTCATTCACGCAAGAGAATGTGTTTGTTTTTAGGGCAAAGTAGCCGATTCCATCCACAATTGGACTCCGAACTGGGAGTTCTGGATATATCTGGTGATCGATCATCATTTTTGGTACCTGGGCATGTTATTTCATTAAAAAAAATTATATTTTTCAAAGTCCCGGACTTTGTCTATGGAGGTACGCAGGGCTGTGGTGGGGACATCTATCAACCGAACGCGTCCCCGTACACACAGCACTGTACGCAGGGCTAGTCACCGATGACACCGGTAATCATACGGTGTATTGCCGTATCTGCTGGGCTATTTACGGGCCGTTATCAAACCGCAAAATACCAGACAAACTCCGTAAGTACGGAAAGGGATCGTTTGTAACCGGCTGTACCAATTTAAGACATGATGCCCTCACATGCCATGAAATGTCAATTGGTCATAAACAAGCCAAATCGATATTCGACGCAAAGAATGCTCCACCCACAGTCACTTGGGGGCTGAAAATCAATAAATACTAATTTTTTTAAAAAACCAAGTTTTATGGAAGGACAGAGGAGAAAGAAGTTGAGTGCTATACAGGCAGTAGATGAAGCAGTAGAGCAGCAGAGAGCTGCTGAAGCACTTGATGAGGAGGAAGTTGCAGAAGCTGAAACAGATGGTGATGGTGATGCTCATTTGGTAGCTGGATTAGATTCTGACTATGGTTCAGATTTTTCTGATCTAGCCGAGAGCAACAGTGACACAGACGTCTGATATATCATGTTCTGAATATGCATGTTCTCTACAGCTACTTTGTTGTTAAAATAAACCGTGCATAGTATATTGTATACAACTTGTGTTTATTTGTGTGTGTGTGTGTGCGAAAATAATTGAAAAAATGTGCGGGACTGGTAACATTTTAGCAGGGCTTGTAACTTTTGAAAGTTACCAGCCCTGATGTCTGGTATGTAATCTGGACAAATTTCCTACACTGCATATACCCTATAATTTTGTTACATTCCCTGGGGGTAAAGCTTTCAATTGATTACTGAATAAATTGTATAATTTTTGAGGCCAAACATTTTAATAATAAAAAAAATGTATTCTTTTTTTTTTCAGAGTGCCCAAATGATTACTGTGTTCCAGTAGCTGATTGTAAAGCTGTATTTTGGTGAAGATTGTTCTATTGGATTTCTCTTTTTCTTGTTGCTTTAGAGGTGAATTCACTTGTCTGTTGTAATGGCCTTTGTTAAAAGGATTAAACGAAGTTCAACTCTGAACGGTATTAGTAGGAGTAATTTATTTTTTATTATTAAACTCTATCGGTTGGCTGAAAGGGGTGATTCACCCATTCACGTTACTTTATGCAGAGTTAAAAATTTAATAACTCAGCGAAAGCAATTTTTATTGAAAGTAACCAAAAAATGTAGCACTAGGGTGAAAGCTTTTGCTGTACTGCATTTCAGGCAGTACACAAATTTTGTCAGAGAAATAAACAAATATTGGGTAGAAAAAATGTCTAGTGTATGTGGTGATGATAAAACTGCCAAGGATTTCCGGTCACTTTATCAGTCATACATAAAGCTGAAAAAAAGATGTCCTCCTTCTAATGTTGCAAAACATTCTCTTTGTAAAACATCTGTTGTGAAAGAAATTAATATAATTAACAAACGATGGTGTACAATAGAATCTTTAAAAAGAAACCATGGATCTGAGAAAAAAATTAAACTGGTATTGACTGATATTAGGACGAGAATGTCAAGGGTTAATAAACTTAGAAACAAGAAGAAGAAATTCCTGCAGGTCTGGTCATGCACTTGTGTTAACATTGCACTAAATGACAAACTATTTACAGTTCCTTTGACATCTCTTAATGTCAGTGACTTGGTGCAAACTGTAATGAAAATCACAGGGATAGATAAACAACAATTTAAACTCATAGCTGCTGGAAGGCCACTTAAATATGTCATACCTTGTCCTTTACCTAATAAAATTTACATTAATATTTCTGGATTAGGTGGGGTTAGATCTTTGGCTAAACAGGCCCATCCTAGTAAACCAAACTGTGGTCCTTGTGGTATGTGTTCTTGTCAATCTAGTTCTCGGTGGTACCATAAAATAAATAAATCTAGTGACTTTATAGATTGGATGGGAACAAAATATGGTGTTAATCAGTATATGTGTATATGTTCATCCTGTGAAGTAAAAATAGAACAGGAATTCAAACAAAAAGCATCAAACACTGCCAGTGCTCTTGTTGACAAAAGAAAAAGAGTTGAGTCATCATGCTTCATTTGTACTGACAGCCAAAACAGTAGTAATGTTACAGCTACTGTCAATGATAAACAACTTTTTAAAGCCATTTTTTCCCGAGCAGTGCACTTAACAGATGACATTCCAGATTTAGTTCCTCTGTGCAGTGACCACTATGATTTATGGCGGAAAAGGAATAGAGTTCATTGTACTATTCCAGATTGTGGTATTGTTATTGTTGGTAGTGTTCGATACCCCCCAAGCCCTGAAATAATTTTAGCTCACTGCAGGGATCAGGGAGATTACCTAAATGTTGAGTTGACATCTGACAGTCCTCTGTGTGGTTCATGTTACATGAATTTATATAGAACGTTAGATTGTATTAAAAAACAAAATCAAGGTTTCCTCTCGGATAATGCAACCTTAAAAAAAATTGTAGATGACATACAACAAGAAATGTGCATGGGTAATGTCCATGATATAGAGTTAGAAGCAATGTACATAGTTGCATGTTATGTAGCAGATAAGCTGCTTAAAAAAGACCCACTACTTCTTCAAGAAGCTCGAGACAAATATCAACAAGTGATTACAGAAATGAGTAATAAATATACACTTGATAAAACACTGGAATATTACACAAACAAATCTACAACACAGCTGAAACATGAATTGACAAACATTTTTGGCCATCACATTACATTTTCCACAATAAAATCTGGAGGTGTTGTCAAGCCTTATTATGGTACACTTATACTCCGACACGGTACAAATACTAGGGAAATTTTACATGTGCTATATCACAATACACGTGGTACAATTGTCAAAATACAGGAAACATGCACAAAACTTGAAAACCAATTGTTGCAGAGCACAAAAGAAAAAAGTCCAAGTTCAATGTCTATTCTTTATGCAGCTTCTGAAGATCTGAATGAGAGACTGTATAACCAAGCAAATAGATTCATTGCCAAACACAGTTGTCATCCTAATCTGTCTAAACTTAAAATCAATGAAGTCATAAATGATATTGATCCAGTTTTGTGGAATTTTGTTTTTCTTATCACAAAAAGTAATGTTGAACGAGTAGAAATGTTCAGAAATAAATTTTCTTGGGGGGAACATTATATGGGATTTTACAGAGAATCCTCCATTTTTAAACACAAAAAATACTTGCGTTTATTCTTTAATGTGTGTCATTTATTATTTCTGAAGAATAGCAATTGTTCTTATCCACTACACTTAATATTGAGCGATAGCATTGACACGTACAGTGGTTCCTCTAAGTTGGCTAATTTGTTTAATTCATTCGGGCTTGTCAGTTCAAAAACTACATGCAGAGAACATATGAATCGGGTCGTTACTGATATCATTGATGAAGAGTTCGCAAACTCGTTTACCCAAGATGCATTTGCCATTACTTCAGTTGACAACATTGATGTTGGCCAACCACATGCAGCTGTAAGAGCTGATTTTAAAAACAGAGGCATTCATGGGACATCTTATCAGGCTGTAGAACCAAAACCAAATTCTTTGAAGTATTCAGGGGATGACTTCATGCCTGGCAGTACAAGAGAAAGAATTTTTTCTGAATTAAAATTGATTAAAGTGAATAATGACTCTGATTCCTTATTCAGATGTATTGCTATTTGTTCTTCTCGTGCATTACGTTTGTGCAGCAGAAATGATGATGGACAACCAGAACTTGAGGAACTGTGTAACTTTGAATTAGAACTAGTGTGTGCTGTCAGAAAGGCCATTGCTAATGTACTACTTTCTCCAGACAGCTATGACTTTTTTGAAGAAACCCTTTCAAGTCACGATCAATCTGTTTTACTAACAAGTAGGTTTCCTACTTTTGCTGCAAGAGCTGATCAGTTGTGTAATTCTGATGTTCCTGGCAATGAAACAGAATTGATATGTTTATCATTTTTGTTAAAATGTCCTGTAAAAGTATATTCTGATAAAGGTGAATTAACACATGTATTTGGATTAAAATATGATACAGTAGAACCATTATTTCTACTCTGTGATCATCTTGAAAACTACAGTCTTCTTATATCCAACGAGAAACTAAGTAATGTTGATCTGTTTGATTTATCCGTGCCTGACATGATACTAAAACCATGGATGGTGGTCAATGTACAGTTATTAGAACCTGAAATTGTTAACAAATCAATGATTAGCATCTTTGACCCCAATATATACAATGCAGCAACACGTATATCTGGGGATGATGATCCACCTAATGCTAAAAAAAGGAAAACAGTAACCAGTGTAAAGACTGTTAAATCACATGTTGATAGTCTACACCATTTTTTACCATATATGAGTCTTCAAAGTGCACCTCCTACTCAGAATATATCTCCTGATGACTTTAACCTCTCTGAAAATGAAAAGAGTGCTCTTAACAATACTAGAACAGAATTATTTAATTACATTCTACAAAAACATTCCATATTTGAACTGAAATCTTCATTTGTTTTACCAAATGTGAAATCTATGTTGTCTCATCATCACCCCCCTATAACAGAGAAAGCTAAGGCAATCTACCTTGGGGTTTTGAATGAACCCTGCGACAATATTGATACAGTAAAGCATGTAGTTGAAAAACTACACCATATTTTTAAAATAGGGAAAAGATTAAAATATTTAGTTGTTGTTGGAGATGGCAAAACATTTGACATTTTGGTAAAATTGAGGCATGAATATTCATCTGAACTTCATTGGTTAATAGCATTTCCAGGGGATTGGCATTTGTTAAAAAACACTCAACCAGTCATATTCAAAATATACATGGAGGCAGGATTAAAGGATATTGCCAAGGAAACTTTCAAAGAGGATGGCTTACTGACTTCTCTGTTGCAATGTCACAACTTCAAAAGATGTCACAAATTTATATTACATGCATGGGAGGCAATGTACAGACACCAAATATCAGAGTTTTTCACTTACCGCCAAGCAGTCAACAAAGATCTCTGGAAATGCGACATGAATTGTGATGAGATCTTGAAACAAGTTTGTAAATTGTCTCTCAGAACATATGATTTTGATAATGACAATCAATTAAAAAATATTTTGGAAATTTTGGAAGAAATGGAAATCAAAATTTCTGGTTTAGAAGAGGAATTTTCAGAGTTTCTGGAAACATGTAATATGAAAGATGATACCTTCCAGTTTTGGTCAAATTTCATACATAGAGATTGTTTTGGTTATATTTCATTATTTTTGGGATTTAGAAGTTCTAACTGGCTACTTCGAGTTGGAGCCATCAAAATGCTGGCTCCACTATTCCATGCTTATGATCGTCCTACTTACTTGCGTTTAATACCTAAACATCTGATGGACATTATTACGATGCCAAAGAACATTCTAGAGCATCTCAAGTCAGGTGGATTTTCTGCATCTTTAAGTGGGTGTACTTGGCGAGAATTGGCTTTGGATGAAGCCCATGAGTCTTTAATAAATTTACATGTCAAGACATCTATCAACAAGCCATCCCCAGAATTACTTGATAATATGGCAGTGTATTTACCATACCGTGCTGCCTGTCAAAATAATCTTGAAGCACAGTTATTACCAGAATCAGAAATGAAACTGAAAAAATACAAAGATGAGCAGAAATCAGTGTGTGAGGCCGAGAATGAAATTTGTAAAAAATATTTCAGCAAAGCATGTCAGTCTTCAGCTTTCACTGTAGCTGAAAGTAACAGAGGTTTACAGAAACTTTTCACTACTGAAATAGCATCAGGTTCAGTACATGAAGACCTGAAAATTTTTTATGAAACAGGAAAAACAGCACTGTCACATTACATCAATAGCAGGTTATTACACTTGCCCAGTACAGATGCCCCTGTAAGAAAAAAAAGGTTAAGAACATTCACATCAATAACAACCAAAAAGAAAAAGGTTCGAAGTAGTGATCAGGATAAAAAGTTGCTTGATTTGTGCCTAAAAAAGCAAATCTCTTACTCAATTAAAACAGGTACCCCAATAGATTCTTTCAAGCAGTTTATTGCTCTTCCTAGGGCCATATGCAATTCAGATGGTACAATGCATCATCAATCAACAAAATCAAACAGTACAAAAGTATTTAAGTCACGCTATGAGAAAGAAAAAATAGTCACTGATAATTTACCAAATGGATGGGTTCCACAGTTAGTAATATTAGAAGGAATGTTTGTAATACAAAGTGCACCTATCCGTACATATCATAAAACATTCCATGACTACCTTCTTTATCTCCTCCGCCGCTGGATCATACCACACTTCACATATTACACACAGGCAGTCCACTTGTTATTTGATGATCCAGGTTCTTTATCTGCAGAAAAACCTAGTCCTAAAACATTAGAGAGAGATAGGAGGGACCTAAAGAAACCAAACTGTAAAGTTTATGATTATATACGTTTAGATACTCCTCTCCCTAAAGAACACTGGATGGTGTTCCTAGGAGAAAGAACGAACAAAAATTTGTTAATTAAACTTCTTTGTAATGAATTGCCTCATCTCATAACTGCCCATCTTGGTACCAGTAAGACATTTCTTGTAGCTGGTGGGTTTGAAGGAAACAATCGAGGTAAAGCTTTTTACGTATGCGATGGCATTATTCATGAAAATTCTGCATTTCATAGTAATCATGAAGAGACTGACACTTTGGTGTGGTTACATGCGATTAAAACACAGTATTCAAAAATATTGATATACTCACCAGATACAGACGTTTACCATATAGGTTTACCTTACATGTCATCTGGTGAGTTAGATTATTTAGATGGTGATATCGGTGGTACAAAGGAGGTGATAATACAACTAAGTGCCAGGTCTGGTAATTTATCTTATTTATTTTTAAATAAATTAAATGATGCCCTTCAAAGAGATCCAGATTTGGCGGATATACAACCACATGAAAGAGGCAAACTCCTCCAATCTATGTATATTGTTTCAGGTTGTGACTATATTTCTTTTTTTGTTGGATTTGGTAAAGCTGCTTTTCTCAATGTATTTTTTCAACATTCTAGTTTCATATCAGGAAAATCTGTCCAGGCGAAAGGAAGTCTAAGCGATTGTGACTGTAATGAAGGTCTCTTATCATTTTACAGATTGATTGGAACACTTTATTTCAAACGTTATTTAAGTGAATTTTCAGGGGATTATTCTAATCCAGATGATATGTACAAATCAATGAAACATGATACACCACATAATGATGAATTACATCTTCATCACCTTTGGTTGCACAAGATTCGAAATGTTATTCAAAGTAGAATTCGTGGCGAAGAAGAATGGATGCCAAATCCAACAGCGCTTTATTTTCACTGGTCACGTTCTTGCTTTGTTTCAAAAATTTGGAACCAGGCTCATGAAAGTGAAATTGTACTGCCTGAATATGGAGATCATGGTTTTAGCTTACAAAACAACAGTTTACAAATTATTTGGGATACAAAAGAAAATATGGAAATGGTAGAAGCCACTGTATTTGAGTATACAAAGGGGTGTGGATGTAAGACTGGCTGCACTACACGTCGATGTTGCTGTTTTAAAATTAACAAAGAGTGTGGACCTGGATGCAGGTGCAAGAATTGTACAAACACAGGACAAAACCAAGAAGTTGACAGCAAAGATACATCTAATCTAATAGTGGAAGAAATGCAGTCAGCAGATACAGAAAATCTTGAAGTGGATATTATAGAAGAAGAGGAAGAAGAATATGAACTTGTAGAGGATAATGTGCGTGAACTTGATGAAGATGAGGAGGCAGCCCAAGCAGATTATGAACAGGAATACGAGGATGAACAATAAAAATAAATAATTACATAACTACAAATAATTTTACAGCCCACATATTGGATGTTGAAATACTGTCAGATGTTGATTACATTCTGCAATATTTTTTTTTCAGTTTTATTGATGTTGTTACAATACACTAAGTCATGCTGAGCAGTGCTCCTCTCCAGTTTGCCAAATTGTAGTACCGTTAAATCAGTATTAAAAGTCGCATTTCTAATTTAATTCTTTTTGAACAACTGAGAACCAAAAATTCACCATTTCTCATATGTGTAGATGCTCTAATAGAAGCTGCATCCCTTTGTTTCATTGTATCGCGGCTTCTAATACAGATTTTACAGTAATCAATATTTTTAAATCTCAGTAAATCTGATAACATAGTATATGTTACTAACATCAACAAGTACTTCAGTGTAAAATATGTTGGTGAAAAGACAAACATTATCAGCACAGATTACTAGTATATAATTTTCATAATATTATTATGCACATTGTAAAGTTCTGTAGCCTTAATTTAGAGATGTACAAAGTCAAACGAATTCTTTATGTCCCCACATTCCTAACTGTATCCCTACCCTCCACCACTTTATATAAATATGTCATTCCTAAAGAAGGGGCATACACAATTGAATTAGGGATGGAGGGGTAGGGTTAGAGTGAGAGGTGGAGTACAAAAGGAATTCTCGGGATGATAGTACCCACACCAAATATTACTCTGCACAAGTACTGTTTTGTGGGTGTTTTACTGTATACATGTTTTCTCCAATCAAATGGCTTTTTTTTTTTTTTAATCTCGAAAGAGTACATTGTAATTCTCGCCAAGATCTCCGGTGCGTCTAAAAAACGAACGCACGTCAACAGCTTTATTACACTTCCGGGTATTGATACGCTGTTGACATCGTCGCATGGCCTGATTCAACACTGCATGAAATATATGGAAATCAAACTATAAAGCTGAAATTTGACACAGTTATCGATTATAGAACTATGTTTTAACCCTGTAAGTTTCATTAATGTTCAAGATTATTAACTCACTGAACGGGGTCACGAAATATTTACTTTAGTACCCATTTGCACGTTTTCCTCGATGTAACACAGCAGAGAGACATTCATTTCAATTATGTTCGTGTTTATTCACTAAATAAAACACACCTACAGTAAAAATAGTACTGTTATACATGTATTTACCTTCAAAGTAACTGTATTAATTGCACGCATAGTTAGATATCTGTACATTAACGTGGAGTAGACGTTACTATAAATTCCGACGTCCGCCATATTGAATTTTGACCTTCATGGGGGGTCATTCAGGCAAAGGTTATTATGTTAATGAGGAGCCTCCATTTAGACTGTACCACCACTCAAAAATGGATATCCTCGTCGCTAGAGGGCGCGTCCCAATGGAAAGATGCGCCGCTATCACCAAACCAACTGACGTTTCCAGGCAACACTCAAACAGCCTATGACATAATTTGTCCTTAACTAGATTTCTAATAATTATTGAAGACTAATTTTAGAAGGTCAGTTAATGTGTAAATATTTGTTCCGTATCACGCGACAGGAATAGACTTTCATGACAACAGGTGACAGTACAGCAACACGACAAAGCTGTCTCGCGATGTTTCTACGACCATTAGTCTGACATAAGAGCGAAAAGGGAGTAAAATATTACTTTATTGTAACCTTGAAAAAATTAATTTAAATTTATTTTAAAATAATAATTATATTAGTATATTTGTTAGCGATTGTGACATAATCTCTTCCTGTATTGTATATGTTACTTACTAGTATCTTAATTAACCCCAGTAATTTTCTACTGTGGGTGTCATGATACATATAAATCATTGGTTGTACAGTTGTTGAAATAGTTGCGTGTAATTCGTATTCTATGACAATCAGACATGGCATTTCATCCATTTTTTTAGTTTAATTTTAATATATATTATCATAGTATACAGTATCATCAAGTTGATTACACAGATGATTGAGCTAATGAGCTCCATGCTCAGATGATGCGCCATGTACGACAAGGAATTCAGGCCATTGTGAGAGTTCCTTAGATTTATTCGTCTTAGACTAGTTTTTGGACAATCTAGATAAGAGCATGTTACTTATATATAGTTGAATTGAAAGGATTTCCCACTTAGGTCAATCACGGTAACTTTTTTTAGTAACCGTGGTTCAATGTGTGAGTCCCATGGCTAATCTTTCTAATTGAATTGTGTATTGGTTAGCATATTAATCCTGTGTGCAGGAAGTCATGGGTTCGAATTTTTCACTGGGCGCCTTTCAGTTTTTCACTATTTAGTATATATCACTTACATATGATTGGACTTTTCACGGTAGTGCCCCTTGGACCTGAATAAATACATGTTGTTGTTGACGTGTATAAATAGTATTTGTACGTCCACTATTGGAAGAGAAGTGCGATCATAGCTATGACTAAAATAAACAACTATTAACACTTTTTCATTTAATTTTTCGAGCCTATTTAAATTTCGTTTTCTGCACTTTTCCAGACAGTTCTAGAGTGTTTCAGGGAAGGTCCGATAAACTATTGTACAACAATAATTTAAAGCGGGAGGGTAGTCACCTGCGCACGCGCGGGAAGTGAGTCCCAAGCGACGATAACAACACACGCTAAGAACGCAAAGGCTTATGGGAAAACGCTTGTTTGTAAACAATGACCACAGGGAGTTGGACAAACTTATGTATTTTAATAAATTATTAAATAATAAATTGTTATATAACTTTTCTTTTACCCTAGTATATTTTCCTAGTATATATTTTACTATAATAGGGCGTGTCTACATCGCGCGTTAAAATTTGCATATAACATTAACGCGTAACAAAGTAGTATAAACAAGGATCAGTGATTACTTGAAATCGATCAGTGGCGGATCCAACAAAATGTATTGGGGGGGGGGGGGTCCAAGCTACGCTTAAGATATACGGAGCGTAAATCGCAGAGAAGCTATGCGTAATCCAGATAATATAAATCGTAATGCGTTTGCCCCCCCCCCTCTGGATCCGACACTGAAATCGATACCAGGAGGGGGGAGGTAAAAGAAAAATTATATAACAATTTATTATTTAATAATTTATTAAAATACTTGAGTTTGTCCAACCCCCTGTGCAATGACACGCTATGGCCACCTGACGCATGCGTAGGTGACGACTCCTCCGCTTTAACATCGGATAGTGAGAATATCTTTAGTCGTCATAATACATTGAGTTGGTTAAGTTTATGTTTATTTGTGATTTGCTTGTCAAATGTTCATTTATTTTCACTGGTTGTACCCAATAGATTGCTCACTAAGACGTTATCCCGGGTTTAGCAATGATATTTTAATTTTCTGAATCTTTCAACCCGTGCAATATAGCTGATTATCATCAGCATATGAAATTAATTCGGAAAATTTAATAAGATAAAAAAAATCATTAAAAATATAAATGATTATTGAAAAAGTCAATCTTAATACTGGCACTTGAAATACCAGTACCCTAATTTGAAGAAAAAAAAAACTATTTTAACTTTAACCCTTGGTTGTAGGTCAGATAACAATTTTTTTTAGATTTTTCTTAGTGGAGGCCATATATAGGCTGATAGTTTTGGCTAAATTTTGCAGCTCACATTGTGTTCTTTGTATCAAGTTCATGTTTACAGTCACCAACCAGTCTCAATTTCAGCGATGTCTTGCAGCTGTGTTTGTTAACGGAATGCAGACATGAATGGAGACAGGACGCGGTCAAAGTGACAGTACAGTTATATGGGTAACACCTGCTCAAATATCTTGCTAAAAATGGCAGAATAGTTATTGGTCTATAATTAGTTTGTTATGCGATATATTTTTATTCTGAATATGAATGTAATTTGACCTTTTTTCAATTGTTATAGTTTAAATAGTACCCAGTTGACTTCAATAGTTGCATTTGAATCGTATCCAGCTGACTCGGTTGGATAAATTGTATCCAGCTTAATTAGTTGGATTTAAATTGCACCAAACCGACTTCGCTGGATTTAAATCGTATGGATTTATATTGGATCAGCAGACTTTGATGGATTTTATTCCTATCCCGCTGACATAGTTGGATTTAAATCGTATCCAGCTGACTTAATTGGATTTAAATCGTATCCAGCTGACATACCCGGATTCAGTGAAATTATGAGTTTATATATTGGCACTTGAGGGCCAAGGTTAGGCGAGAGGACCTTAACAAATTCCTATCTGAGTTCGAATGCGTCTGCAAATGTTGTATATTGAACGTAAAATATATGATTGATTATTTGTTTATGATTGTATAAATTCTATGATGTTCATCATATCTCATGATTTTTGTGTCAGACCGAGGTAAATGGCATCAATATCTTCAATAAAGTTGTCAATGTATTGAAGTACAAGGTCCTTTTTGGTATGCACGCACCACGCTTTCAAAAGGTTGACCAGAATGATTTGCTACATGCCAATGTTACGTCATTTCTCTACATTTTGTGCGATTAAATTGCGTCGTAGTTTAGTGCAATTAGTTATATTTGTTATCTTCCAAGTGATCACCGTGGCCGGATTTTTTATATTTACAATATAATTTCTTTCGCAATGTAGTCGATTTTGTTCAATTATAATGGAGGTTTACAATTTATCCTTTACTATACTACACGTTCGCAAAAATCCGTAAACGTCCCGACATCAGTTGGCCATTGATTCAATATACATGTACAAATGTATATGCATTTTATCACATATATTGGTGATACAATGTTACAGTAGTATATGAATGAAGTGTGTGATAAAAAAGACACGTTGTAAGCATAATATACTGAAATAAGATAACACTAGTATATGGGTAATACGATTCTAGTTTAAAAATCGAGTCCATTGAGCTATTGGTGGAGAAATTTAACTGTGGAGGAAAATTATTGTTCGTATGATCAATTGGTATTTTTAGTTTGTAGGTCTTCAGTCAAAACAGTGTCAAAATATTTATATCCATAAAACTTCATTATAATAGTTTTTTGTTGTTTCATTGGTACGTAATGCTAACTTTAACTTTAACTTTATTGACATTATTCATTTTTAATAGAACATAGTCCAATCTATAACTAAATAACAATTCCTAAATACATAAACAAAAACATACTAAAACAGTTTAACAAAAGGGCTTGAAAAAAATCAGGGAATTGATAATTACTGTTATGATGAAGTCCGTTGATCTATAGTTTCGACAAAATCTTCACTGATTTAGATGAATAGTGTCACATATCACAAATATATATCCATGCGTTTTCCGAAGTATATCGTTGCCTAGAAACACGAATTCAAATCAGTGTATTATGTAATTATACATTCTCTGTCGATTTCGCATACTAGTACTTAGTTTCCTCCACAAACACATTGGCATGTATTTAAAGGGCGGCAGTCGTCGTGCCGCGTCCTGTTCGATATGGGACTCATAGCGGCGTATACAACGCGTGTAAAATACATTGTTTATTTACATGAAATTCGAACACGACAACGGCCTATTATTATTAATTTTGTGTTGTATATATATTTTATATACATACATTCATATTTCCAAACCACGCAAATTGTTATAATTCGGTTGTTACTAAAAACTAAATGAATAAAGATGACACAAAGGAGGGGCTGTAGAAACACCTACGTCTTTAGTATTGATTGAAATCTCAAATGGATATATGTATGTATGTGTATCAATTATTCAGCACCTTCTAGCTAGATAGGTGCGCCATCGTCGGACTGGGTGAGAGCGTTGTAAAATCATGTACTACGTGCTTTGTGAAAGTGAGAGTACATGGCGCCCTCACTGGAGGTGCTCGTTCGGTTTCACTGATTGACAGGTGAGGCGGGTCATGTGATCACTCCAGAGCGTGTAACGATACTGTCACTACTGGATCATGGCCGTGGTCTGGCTGTTTTTAGCTTTATTTGTAACACTTCACGCAGTAACTGCAGAGACAGGTAAGCGATAATTTAGTCAAGACGTGTGGTGTGTCGCTACATCGGTTTATTTTTGCATTTTAGTTTCATTCTCTTTGCCGTGTATTCACCTTTGCAAAGGCTCCGACGTCAGGGCGTGTTGCAAAATGGCGGCTACGAAGTCGAATGAATCAATTCCAAAAACGTTGATTACTCAACTTAATTGTTTTGTTTTGCGACCTCTACTGTGGCACACCCGGAAGTGTACATTATTTACGTCTGACCATGTCATTGCGGCGATGTCACTCCTTCAAATTTACGTGTTTGCTCGTGATATGGATGGAGGTCACTCAGTGACCGACCAGGTAGTTGCATTGGTACTATCATTTGCATAAAATTGAATGGGGACAGCGTCCTTGTTTTGAAATGCTAATTCAGTTCCACTTGGTGAATAAACTGAAAGCCATGTCACCAAACAGTTATTGACGCCACATTTCGGACCGAACTTGCACCGCCACCACGAACTGTTAGCGGGCACGCACTGACGCAGTCGACGGCTCTGAATAGAATCGTAAATAACAGTAGTCGCTGGCAATGTTATGGATAGGAAGTCAGGTTAAAAATAAACTGATCGTGTTTTATGAGACAGACTATTACTACAAAAGGTGAAAAACTGTTTCTAATGTGTGTATATATTACTTTGAACATGCAAGTGTTAGCCTACTGACTTGACGGCGTTTCTTGTGTATGGGCTATACTAGATCCCACAACGTCACAACTATTTTCAGTACATTCTTAGAAGCATGCTGTTTTGAGTCGGTACTACGATGAGTACACAGATATATCTGTATATTTGAGATGATCCAATGGATGGATTCATAGTTCACACAGTATGGTGTGTAGGGCCAATGCAATTTGAGATCCTAAGCAGTTGACCTCTGCCCTCTTGGTGCAATATGGTACACAACAAAAACATATTGCTCATTGACTTCAATTCACATGTTTTGGCTGGTACTAGCTTAACCCTCTACAGCAACAAAACAAATATCAGTACACTGTACTAACCCATTTTATTGCAAACAAATATGTTTCTGTGTAGGAAATTATACTGTACAAGCAATTTTGCTTTGGTATAGACTAGGCGTAGTTAATGTCACTCAACAGAACGGCATTTTTAGTTGCACAAAACATGAATACAATATTTTGGGATTATAAACTTGTAAATTGTGGGTTAGAAATTGGGGGGTGAAGTTTAATATGGATTTGGTTAAGTTTTGGTTTGAAGTTTGAAAAGTATTATTAACCCTTCAGTTTTCAAATTTTACAAAATTGTCATTTAATTTCATCCTTTTGAACCATATTAACAGTTTCAGATATTGCTTTTAATTTTTCATAAAAGTTTTGTCATTTGTTATCAATATTATTGGGAGGAACATACTATACAAAATCATGTAGATGGTAGAAAAAATTGAAAATTGCATGCAAAGGGTTAAATAATAATTTGCCAGTTAATGAGTTTTAATACATCAGTGTCTATGCTTATACCAAACTCCATACCCTC
Source organism: Saccoglossus kowalevskii (assembly GCF_978046115.1). Classification (NCBI taxonomy): domain Eukaryota; kingdom Metazoa; phylum Hemichordata; class Enteropneusta; family Harrimaniidae; genus Saccoglossus; species Saccoglossus kowalevskii. The sequence goes on along the minus strand of NC_140661.1, from coordinate 20,946,880 downwards.
GTTTACAACATATATATTTACACCAATGACTGAAATTAAACTATAATGCTGTATTTCATCTATTAGTAGTGCATTTTTAAATGATGTGTATATAGTCAAAAAATCATTTTAATATTCTAGCACTTAATAAGTGTAATGTGATTTTTACTTTATGCTTTACGTTTGTCCACTTCTAGTAGAGCAAATGTTTTGCATGTGTAATTAACACGTTCACGGCCACAATATTTTTACCCCAGATGTTATCCACAGTTAGTATATGAATCCAATATAAGACTGACCAAGGAGCTGACAGAAAAAATTAAGTTTTCTTCCTAGGATTCTGTTTAACCGGAAAATAATAAATACATTTGATAAATTGATGCGTATCATTCTATGCAGTTACCGGTATAGACCTTTACAAGGAAGTGCAACCATTATAAGTGTGCTTTTGGTAGTTTCCGATCAGTTTGTGTTTCAAGAATTAAAAAACAAGTATTTAAATTATCACAAGAGATTTCTGAGAGATTTTAATTGTGGCAATTGAACTTGTTTTATATGCATATGTCAAGCATTGCTATTTAACGTGTGCAGCACATATAAAAATACTGCTGTTTGATGAGATGCAGCTGTCTGTGGTACAGCTATAAAACAAAATATAAACCTTCTGCATCTACCATGCTTCATTAGAAGCCTTTGCCTGCATAGAAATGATGAAGGTACTCTCCATTTCTATTGAAATCCACTTATTTCTGGGTGTGTTTACTCGGTGCTTGAATCTAGAGTAGCCCAGCTAGTATTACCACTTGCAATTTACTACAACCATTTCGTTTCAATTGCTAATTAGATAATGCTGGCAAATTCTCAAAAGATAACAAAAAAATGCTCTCAAATTCTTTTTTTTTTCAATTGCTTCTAATGATTCAACTTCATTCACAGTTGACTTGCGTGACAATACAGTATTTGCTGTAATAAGGGAAACATGACAACTCATTGCAAAATAGAATACTGTAGAATACTTTATTTTCGCTTGGAATTCATTTTCGCCATTTTCGCTGAAGGGCTGTTTCCGTGAAAATAAAATCCAGCGAATATACTTTTTTTACTATATTTCACATTAAACTCATCAAAATCAGTGAAAATAAATTCCACACAAAATGCCCAAAAATCCTTTTCAGCGAAAATTAATTCGAGCGAAAATAAAGTATTCCACAGTATTAGAGCTGTGAAATATATACTGCATTTGTTCAATTAGAAGCATCCCTCAAATAGGAGTTGCATTTATTGTATGCTGTATCATTAAAATACGACTTGGTTTGACCATTGATTCACCTCTTATATTTATACATTTTCAACTAATAGAGCTAATATGATACTCTCGTATCGAGCTCATCTATTCAGAGTTACCATAGTAGGAATATTTGATATGCGAGTACTGTAAATAATTGGATAACCTCAGTTTTATTGATGTCATTATATGCATCTTTTTGTGAGAGTTAAATTATCCAAATACAAGTGGTTATTTTTACCAGGCCTCTTCTGATGAACGTTTTTTCCGGATTATATCAAAACTTGATTGAAATATGAAGCATAGTGATGCCAATGCACCACTTACCTTCAACGAACAGCACCATCTAGTGATCTCAGGTGTGTTCTCTTGTGGTCATGAAAATTTTTAATTTTCCTACCACTCATAAATTCAATACAAGAAATAATATTTGTTGAATATTGCCATTTGGTCACATGTGTTTTTGAATATTGCAATGCATGATGGGTATTGACCTGGACTATAACTTCCCAGTGTGCTATCATAATAATTTTATTAACAACCTACAGGAGTAGCTTAAAGGTTACCAAAGATAATTACATCTTTACTACCATTAGTAGAATACATGTAATAATAATCTTGTAGAACTGTCCTTGATGCTAAAAGTTCAAAAGTAACATATTTCTTCAGTGTAGATAAGGTTTTAATTTCATATTTACATACGGTAAATCAGATCAAAGGGTATTGACACATTTGTATTAGACTAACCCCTTTGATCGCAATGTAGTCCTATACACCAGTGCTGTCAAGTTTTCACTTATGATAAACTAATTAGATCGGGAACAGAAAATTGTTGATGGTTTGGACTGACTTGTTAAGATAACTGTTTTATTGGGTATTAGTCAGTGATATGATTGTATCTTTAATGGTACAAAATTTCTTGAAAACTATCTTGTATGAACAGCTGAAAGTAATTGGAGGGAGGGGACTTGTCCACATTTGTTTATCAGTTAAGGTCATATCAAATAGAAACATTGTTCCTGTCACCACCATGTTGCTCCAAAACAGCAACATTGCCTGCTACGTTGCAGTGTGTCTTGTGATTGATACATGATTAGAACTGGTTAATTGATGACAATAACTCAAATTGATGCTATAGCTCAAAGAAAATGATTTAGTCAAAATCAGGATGTCCAACTATTCATGGAGCATGCCCAAAAATGAATTAGGTTTCACACCACAATTACAATTTGTGTATCAAGGTGCAAGGACCCGTAATTTCCTCTCTATTTTAAGCAAATTTTGTCATGGGAATGCATGCCTGTGTTTTGGCACTAACTGCACAGTACTGTAGAATACTTCATTTTCGCTTAGAATTTATTTTCGCTATTTTCCTTGAAGGGATGATTCTGTGAAAATAAAATCCAGCGAATATACTTTTTTTACTATATTTCACATTAAACTCATCAAAATCAGTGAGAATAAATTCCACACAAAACGCCCAAAAATCTTTTTCAGCGAAAATTAATTCGAGCGAAAATAAAGTATTCCACAGTATTAAAGCTGTGAAATATATACTGCATTTGTTCAATTAGAAGCATCCCTCAAATAGGAGTTGCATTTATTGTATGCTGTATCATTAAAATATGACTTGGTTTGACCATTGATTCACCTCTTTTATTGATACATTTTCAACTAATAGAGCTAATATGATACTCTCGTATCGAGCTCATCTATTCAGAGTTACCATAGTAGGAATATTTGATATGCAAATACTATAAATAATTGGATAACCTCAGTTTTATTGATGTCATTATATGCATCTTTTTGTGTGCGTTAATTTATCCAAATACAAGTGGTTATTTTTACCAGGCCTCTTCTGATTTTAATGAACGTTTTTTCTGGATTATATCAAAACTTGATTGAAATATGAAGCATAGTGATGCCAATGCACCACTTACCTTCAACGAACAGCACCATCTAGTGATCTCAGGTGTGTTCTCTTGTGGTCATGAAAATTTTTAATTTTCCTACCACTCATAAATTCAATACAAGAAATACTGTAAAATCTGTATTAGAAACCGCGGCTTCAATTAAAATGGCATAATGCAATGGAAAGGATGCGGCTTTTATTAGAGCATCTACACATGAGAAATTGTGAATGTTTGGTTCTCAATTATTCAGAAAGAATGGATGCGACTTCTATTAGGGATGCGGCTTCTAATACAGATTTTACGGTAATATTTGTTGAATCACAGTCCCTCTATCCCCGGACTGGAAATGACTAGCGTTCTTTTGTCTTGAACCGCAGTGCGGGTAAACAAACCGTTCACACGCGGGCCGAGGGAGTCAGGAAGTCAGACAGATTACAATACCTTCAAAAGTTACCGTCATGCAAAGCGATACCTCATTGTATGACTTCACTTTGACTTAAAAATCGGGCAACCACAACGTAAACAAACATGTAAACAAAATTATCACTATGAAATTTGGGTGTTTTGAACCCTGATACGCATCACCACCAACCTACCAACTCATAAACATCCAGTTCCTGCAATTCAAAGATTAATATCGGGAATTATGTTAATGTTCTCGTTTTAATAGGGAAAAAACTTCGCGTGCCAACATGCTGACATCGCTAAAAAATTCTTGTCAAAATGGCGTCGTTCATGTTAACGTAGTTGATCGAAAAACCTGTGATATTTCTGATTCTTGGGGGGTTCATAACAGTTCAAGTCAACTATACAACAACTAATGACTTTATTCTATGTAAAAGTATATAACAATGCTTCAATGTTTGTATATAAATGATTTTTTTAGCACAGAATTGAGTACATTGCCATTTCAAAACGTCGCCATTTGCATTTACGATCTAAAAAGCATCCATAAAAGTCGCTCAATTTAACATAATAAAATGCGGTGTGACAAATAACAAATCAGCCCACCAATTTTTAATGATATGTTTCGATTATAAAATGTCAAAATCGAAGACAAATATTGGTTTCTCGCGGAGAAGTATGGTAAATAAAATTGAGTTAATTTCAATCCCCCCAAAATCAAAAACGACAAATATCTGATTAAAGGTATGAAAATTTGTTGCGAAAATGTGTCGTTGCTGGTAAAATAGATGAATTAAAGAACTACTCGCCGGCTAAAATATGACCTTATACAGATATCCTGATTAAAAAATGATGTGAAAAAGTATGAATTCTGTAATAAACAACTAAGTTGTAAAAAAAAATACATAACTCGGACGATGTCAAATCACGTACTGATCACGTGACAAGGCTTTGCCCACACCCGCAATGCGCCTTTGGCAGGGAAGGAGACCAATTCACACCTAATACAATGACAGTTTCTAGACCGGGGATAGAGGGACTGTGGTTGAATATTGCCATTTGGTCACATGTGTTTTTGAATATTGCAATGCATGATGGGTATTGACCTGGACTATAACTTCCCAGTGTGCTATCATAATAATTTTATTAACAACCTACAGGAGTAGCTTAAAGGTTACCAAAGATAATTACATCTTTACTACCATTAGTAGAATACATGTAATATAATCTGGTAGAACTGTCCTTGATGCTAAAAGTTCAAAAGTAACATATTTCTTCAGTGTAGTTTGTGTTGATAGGGTTTCAATTTCATATTTACATACAGCAGGGATTGCGTTAACCCCATATTTTGCTTCCCGGACTCCAATTATTGAAGGGGGACCCAGTTTTTCAGGCAAGCTGGGGTCCAATCTCTAATAAAGTTATAAAGGGTCAAATTTCAATTTTTTAAAATTTTGTAAGTGGGACTCGTCTTGCCGAGACACTAGCGCACACCCTGCATACAGTAAATCAGATCAAAGGGTATTGACACATTTGTATTAGACTAACCCCTTTGATCGCAATGTAGTCCTATACACCAGTGCTGTCAAGTTTACACATATGATAAATTAGATCGGGAACAGAAAATTGTTGATGGTTTGGACCGACTTGTTAGGATAACTGTTTTATTGGGTATTAGTCAGTGGTATGATTGTATCTTTAACCCAAATGGTCCAAAATTTTTGAAAACTTATCATTTATGAACAGCTGAAAGTAATTGGAGAGGGGGGGACTTGTCGGCATTTGTTGTTTACCGGTTAGGGCCATTTATAATGGTAACATTGTTCCTGTCACCATCAAACAGCAACATTGCCTGGTACGTTTTAGTGTGTCTTGTGATTGATACATGATTTGAGCTGGTTAGTTTTACAAGGGTGCACTGTTCGGCTAAATGCATATACCGGTAGTTAGTAGCTGGTTTGCTCATGTGTCTAGAAGTTTCAGACTGGGTTCAGTACATACATTTTGTATGGATAACTATGCCATTTACTGTAGAATACTTTATTTTCGCTTGGAATTTATTTTTGCTATTTTCGCTGAAAGGATGATTCCGTGAAAATAAAATCCAGCGAATATATTTTTTTTCCCTATATTTCACATTAAACTCAGTGTTCTCCCCCGAAATGTTTCATAGAGTCGTGGCTAATTTGCATAATAGTTAGCATATAGTTAGCATAAATTAACATATTGTTTGTCATATGGGGAAATAAAACAAAACCAGTTTTTTTCCTTTTTTTCTATTTATTTTATGTACAATCTGTATACAATTATTGCACTGCATGTTTAGTATTGCAAATGTCCTGCTGAAATACTGAGTTTTCTGTTTTTTTTTTTTTACTTGGCCCAGCAATCAGCAACTTTATAAAACCCTGTTCAGTCCCAGTAAATTAAACATTGGGTTGATTATTCTCATTGCTTGTCTTCCGTTTCTGTTGTTTTCCGGTTAAGTACAACAACTGTTACGAGTCACGATACTTACGCTATGTTCGAGCAATTATAGTTTTTTTGGCTGAAATTATCCATCTTTATGTATTTTTTTTAATCATCGATGTTGTCTGTTCAACACAATTGTGAACAATTCGAGACAACTGAGGTCTGAATTACGAATTGTCGCCATTGTTATACCACGTAAAATGGAGGCTTTTCTTCCAAGAAATAACACAAGTGTCACTCCAATTTCCACACGTTTCTTGATTAGAATTCCCGATTTCTTGGTAACTATATTATTTTCAATTATGCTTCACTTAATTCATCCGAATCTGAGCACGATATGCGATCCGAGTGGGAAGTTCACGCTCGCTGGATCTTACGTGGGTGACACCATCTTGGATTCACAATCACGAGGTCAAAATTGTTTACATCATAAATATATGTTTTTTCACATTTTGATCTCAAAAAACAAATACAATATCAAAAATACTGACAAAAATCAAAACTTAGAATAATAGTATGACTACATTTCTAAAAATAATAATGAAAATTCGTTTCGTACACACCGGAAACATGTGGCTTTTGACCCCAAGTGTAACTATACATTTGCATATGAATATACGTTTGGCAAAGAGCGTTTGACACCGGGGCTTACGGCTTTGTCGTTATAGTACTGCTTTGTTTTTTTAAAACTATATCCAACCAATGAGAAACAACAGGGGATTATCCCGGGAAATTGGCGTTAATACAATGCATTTGTAGATTTAACTAATTAGCCAGGAAACTTTACAGTCTGTGAGAGACTGAAGAAATCAGATCACGGGATAAATAATAGCATCGCGGAGGAAACTCATAGCGTCATGAGCAAATCTGATCGCGTCGCGGCCCGCGACGCTGTTTTGGCCTGGGGAGAACACTGAATTCATCAAAAACCAATGAAAATAAATTCTAAGCAAAACGCCCAAAAAGCCTTTTCAGCGAAAATTAATTCCAGCGAAAATAAAGTATTACTCAGTATCTGCCAATGAGTTTAATTCATTTTAGCACTCTAAATTAATTTGCATAGCGTTTGGTGGTCCTAGTGATCTCCATAGCATTCAAGTCACTAAATTAATTCTAATCTTTCTCAAAGTGAATCCTCCTGTGAAGAAAATTGAACAATTCAACCATTCTGCACAATTTTTAATTCATACAAATTTGGTTGAAAATTACAAAGGCTATGTTTAATGATATTTACAGTAAAGTCTTCGCAATTTGGTCAAAATGATTGACAATAGTTGGTTCTAATCGACTTCGTCTCATTGAAATCTTGTTATTTTGGACAAAAAAAAAAAAAAAATTTAAAGGTAAGGTTGGGGTAAACAGAATCACACATATTTTTATTTGGCCTTGAAGAAAAGTAAGGGAGCAGGAGTGTGGTGTATTAGTGAGTAGTGAATACCGACTTAAATCTTTGATCGCCAAAATATACTTACTTTCACAAATAAAACCACATAAATTTTATGTACCGGTATTTTTTTTTCAAAAATTTTGATCATGTTCCATAGCCAATAGGAAGTTGTACTCATTTGGTCCAAAATTATCAAAATAAATGCATAAAACAAGCTAAATTATATTCAGGGTTACGCACCATAACACAAAAGTAGCCTCTACTGCATAGTATGCAAATATCATCAGCATGTGACCTCTAAGGGTATCTTTACTTTGTAAGGTTTTTTTCTGTTTTTTTTTTTACTTTTCATGCATGAGAAGTTCAAGGATGGTCCAATTTTAAAATTTATTTTCTGTTTATTGTCGCTCATTGTTTTTTAACTTTCAAAAAAATATTCTTGGAAAATCTGATTTTACAGTTGTAAAGATTTCACTCTGTTTAAAGGTGCATTTTTAGAGCATTCATTTCATAGAACTTTATTTAGGGTCTTGGGACTAATGCATGTTGAAATAGCTACATGCCATTGAGAGAATATATACTTTATTTTTAAGGATCTTGAATTAGCGAAATTACAGATGGACTTAACTAGCTTGAATTAGCAAAAAAGGTGTGGTATGTGAAATATTTGACAGTTTAAATTTGCCCAACTTGTGGGAGAGGAAAAGTTCGCCAGGATTTTATCTTTTTAAATTACTGCATTCTGACAGTGATTCAAAACAGAAGCTTTGTGAATTTGTATACTTTTGGAACACTACCATATTTGCTCCATTGGAAGCGCACATAAACCAAAAGTTGTATATATTATATGCTAGATCATCTCACTTTTTGTTCTCTCCAGAGTCTGACCAGTGTGGCGATAAAACTAAGCACTGTGGCAGTACTGCCACACTATTTGTATCCTGGGGAGAACACTGTCGTAGACTTTTACATAAGAGCATATACTTATAATAAGACAAATGCAGTTTTCAAAAGCATTAGCAAATTTAAACACATAATAGAAAGCCAAAAAGCTAGTCAGCACTAGGACATTTCTCCATTTTACATAAATTGCACATTAAGCTGGCATGCCAATATAAACAATATAATTTGTATATAATTGAGAGGGAATTACTTTACATTGTGAACCTCCCTTAGGGAAGCAATGTACTAATGTAAATTTCAGTGGGACAGGGATGAATTTTTCCATGCTGACATTTCTGAAAAAAAATGAATATCTAGTTTGTTTGTTTTCATATTGTTTGGTTCACCATGCAATAAATCTGCTGTTTAATCATCAATATAAAAAATTCATTATTACAGTAAATAATCATAAATTACAACAGGCTTGTAATTAATTTTGGTTTGTGAGAATAAATTTACTGCAGTTCTCTCTTTTAATATTCCGACTTTGCTTTGTAGCCAGCTCACCTGATCTTTGTTTGCATAATACTTACTTGATTTATGCTTCTGGCCACCAAAGGTCATCGGACTGAATTTCCATCGTCTTGTCTATTAGCCCCGCTGTCAACAAAGTCAGCATAAGCAATTCATATTACTGGTAGCCTATCGTTGTCTGTTAATTTAACTTTTGTTTGACTTCTTTCTATAAAATCTAGCCATATGCCTTTTTAATACTTGACTGGATGTAACCTTTGGTCAAGTCATTCACCCTCAGATTTGTTCTTCTTCTGATAACTAAAATTCTTTGCATTTGTTTGTAATTTTGGGGAAGAACTGCTATTTTTGGCTTTTTAAAATTGGGTAGCTTGATTGCTTTGTTATATATGTAGGTACCTTGGTGGTGGGAGGCTGTTTCACATATGTTCATTTTGTGATCTTAAATTCAGTGTTCTCCCCAGACCCTAAGCCAAGCATTGCGGCTAATTTACATAACAATACATCTTATTTGCATAATAATTAGTTTCCCCCAACAAACATTATAACTGAAATAAAGAAGAGATACATATCTCATATATTTTTTATCATTTACATTCATTGTGTTTTATGTGTGCATCAAGTCAAATAAAGTTTGAAATAGAACAGGAAAGAAATGGAAATACTTATAGCCAGTCAGTAAATATATTGTTTATCCATGGAGGTAACTGGTTCATCATTATTTTGTTACAGTCAGTTTTAGTGCCAATGTTACTGTCAGTTCATACGACCGGGGGGGTGGGGAGATTTGTAAAATCTGTATGAAGAAATTAATAAATCAATGACATTTTTTTTCTACAATGGCATTTCAAAACTAAAGTCGGCGATTTTTCATTGATCTATCTATCTATCTATCTATTATTTGTGTAATGCTACGATCACCGCAACATTGTCAGCTGACGGCATTGCGTTGAACGGGTATTCACCGCTGCTGTTGCGATCATCGGTCCCTGACTTTTTTGTTTAAAAATACACAAACTTAGAATGTTTGCTTTATTAAAACGATTCATTGATGATTAACTTAGAAATTACATCAAAATCGCCAACAAAATATTGTTTTTAAACATCGCGGAAAAACATGCACTCTGCGCCACCATCTTTGTTACCTCAATCAAAATCTACGTTGTAACCCAGCATGCATCGGTTGTGATGTCACTACATGCGTTACGTTGCCTTAGGGTGGCGTTCCTCGGTAATGACGCACTATGAATGAGGTATTTCTAGAGGTCAGGGTTCGTTTTTTCCTCGTCCGTCTCGTCTGCAGTTGATTAATTTTTACTTCGATTTATTTACAGGTTGTTTTTTTCGATGCGACTTAATTTAACTTGTTTTTTTAATTCTTGGTAATTAGTGTCACTGGCGATGAAGTAGTAAAAACGCAATTAATCGCAGTGCAGCAACTCGGGATAGACCATCCCGACGCAATGGGCAAATTATTACGACCCTAGTATTTTTGGTTTGCCAGTTCCGCACCCTTGATAGACTTGGTAACTTCTTGTAGACTTCCGTTTTTATCACTGTTTTTGTAAGGCTAACTATGTACAAAGGCGGAATTACCTTTCGATCAATACATGTTATTGTTTTAAAGATGTGCTAGACGAGGCTGACACTTGTAAACAATACAACGTGAATAAGCATCGCGGGCAGGATTTCAAGGATCGCGGGCAAAACAAAAGCGACGCGGCTGTTTGTCTAAGCGACGCAGGCCCGCAGTGCTTGAAAGGCCTGGGGAGAACACTGTAAATTTTTTTAATTTCTGTCATTATTTGTCTCCAAAATGTCTAGTCCTTTGCTTTGTTAGTTCATATGTAGGTACCTTGGTTGACTTGTTAGATTTGTAAATTATGTGACAATATTTTCAATCCATCTATACTGTGGACTAAATTGCTAATTATAGCATATTTGAGAAAAAAACGTGCAATCCCATGGATTTTTTTAAAAAGCCAATCATGAATGTCACAATCGTGCCACCGTTGGGTAGAATCATCTTAGAAAATATCCAGTCGTAATATATCACACAAAGTTTTTTTTTTGTCGGCTACAAACCCATGAATGTAAATAAGCATGACTTTTATTACCGGTATGTCTTGCATGGTTATTTCATTTGGTGCACGTGTTGACTGAGTTAACCATATCATTGTGCAAAACATGAGTTACACAGGTTCGTATCGAGGGACTATAAATTATCTGCTAACTTATGAGAGCAAAATAATGCAAATTTATTAATAACCACCCAATATTATGAATGGATTTTTCATTTCCTTTCTTCATTTGTTAACGTATAATAGCTCAAGCTTCTTGACCCTACTCCATTGTTTTTGCTGTTATGCTAGTCTGCAATAGGAAGTTTGCAAAGTTTTTTTTTCTTTATTTGATAACTGAAAAGAGCAGGTGAATTTTTCTTTTATACAGGTTGCTGATGTTATTCCCCAACCTGATTAAGTTTGGGAAATGATGACTTCTAATTCAATGTTTGCGCTAGTGTCTCAGCAGGACGAGTCCCACTTACACAATTTTAAGAAATAGAAATTTGACTCTGGATAACTTAATTGGAGATTGGACCCCAGCATGCCTGAAAAACTGGGATCTTCTTCAATAATTGGAGTCCGGGAAGCAAAATATGGGGTTAACGCGATCCCTGTTTAATCTATTGATAAATTAGCTTGGACTCGCTTGTCAATTATTATTCTCTTAGACAGATTTCATTGAGCATCACATGACAAAGTCGTAGCATCTTTTCTCGCATTTTGGAGTGTGAGTGGATGTGAGTGGGGAAGATGTGTTTTGAGGATTGAACGATTAAAAGAAAAGTGTATTTCATGCAGAAGAGATGGGGAGGGAGGTGCCAATAATCAGGTTCATCCCAGTCACCCTTTTCATAAAATTAACGTGTGCTTGAGTCCATGTGAAGCTTCTTACAAGATTGTAATTTTGACCAATTAGAGTTGCTTGTGGTTTCGCGACATCAAATTCTGCCTTGTATATATGCTGTAACTTAACTGATATAATTAATACCAACATTTTACCCACTAGAAATGTTTCAAAAATAAAATTTTTGCAAAAATGCTGACTTCACTATTTCAAGGACCTAAGTGAAATGATCGCTACAAAATTATATTTCACAAAAAAAGCCAAATTGAATTGGTTTAGAGTATTGATTGAGTCAGTCTGCTTTCCATCTGATGGCAATCTCTTCATGTATAGTCAACTAGAGAAAGGGGTGTGGTTCTTAATTCAGCTGGGGAATAATCACTGCATTTAGGGAATATATTCAAGATTAATTTAATTGAGAACGTCTGGTGGGATTTATAAATCTTTGCTGTGGCAATTGCCGCTTACATAGCACATGTAAGGCGCAATTGCTACAGAAAAGAAATGTGCCACAGAAATGTAGCAAGGCTACATTTACCTGTCCCATCTAATTTCTATCTGGGACAGCTGGACTTAAATTCAAACCCTTGCTTTCATTCATATCCATTATTATATCTGATGTTGTAATTTATGGTTTTGTCATCTGTTAGATTGATTGATTCCTTCCTGATTGGCAGGTGGAATTGCCATATTGTCATATAAGGGAATGACATTGCCATATAGGGAAGTGTTATTACCATATAAGGAAGTGATATTTTTTAATATTCTGTATAAATGTGGAGATGCATGTATGGTGGTCCCTGACTTCATATACTAATAAATTTATGGTGCAGTATTTGTTAGTCCCCGTTCGGACGGAGTCCGAAAACGGGGACTTATGTTTTGCCCTGTGTGCGTCCGTCCGTCCGTGCGTCCGTGCGTCCGTGAGTCCGTGATCACCTGTATCTCGAACATGCATGGACCGATTATGTTCAAACTTCACTCATACATCACACATTATATGGGACATATGCACATGCATTTTTTTCATGATCCGATTAACGATAGCCGAATAGCGGCCATTTTAAGGCCGAAAATGCATCAAAATGGCACATTTTCACCATTCCGGACCCAGATCTCAGTTATGCATGGACGGATTTCGTTCAAATTTGGTACATACATTAAACATAATAGGACCTTGATGCACGTCATTTTTTTTTCCGGATCAAGTTCGAAATGGCCGACTGGCGGCCATTTTGTTTTAAAGAATTCAGTTCTGGATCCGTATCAGAGACATGTCTGGATTGATCAAGTTCAAACTTCACACACACAAGGTACATCATGTCACAAATATGTATGTGCATTTGTTTCATGATCCCATTAACGATAGCCAAATGGCGGCCGCTTTAAGGCCGAAAATGCATTGAAATCGCACATTTTCACCATTCCGGACCCAGATCTCAGTTATGCATGGACGGATTTCATTCAAATTTGGTACATACATTAAACATAATAGGACCTTGATGCACGTCATTTTTTTTTTCAGATCAAGTTCGAAATGGCCGACTGGTGGCCATTTTGTTTTAAAGAATTCAGTTCTGGATCCGTATCCGAGACATGTCTGGATTGATCAAGTTCAAATTTCACACACACAAGGTACATCATGTCACAAATATGTATGTGCATTTGTTTCATGATCCCATTAACGATAGCCAAATGGCGGCCGCTTTAAGGCCGAAAATGCATTGAAATCGCACATTTTCACCATTCCGGACCCAGATCTCAGTTATGCATGGACGGATTTCATTCAAATTTGGTACATACATTAAACATAATAGGACCTTGATGCACGTCATTTTTTTTTTCAGATCAAGTTCGAAATGGCCGACTGGCGGCCATTTTGTTTTAAAGAATTCAGTTCTGGATCCGTATCCGAGACATGTCTGGATTGATCAAGTTCAAACTTCACACACACAAGGTACATCATGTCACAAATATGTATGTGCATTTGTTTCATGATCCCATTAACGATAGCCAAATGGCGGCCGCTTTAAGGCCGAAAATGCATTGAAATCGCACATTTTCACCATTCCGAACCCGGATCTCAGTTATGCATGGACGGATTTTGTTCAAATTCGGTACTTACATTAAACATAATAGGACCTTGATGCACGTCATTTTTTTTTTCGGATCAAGTTCGAAATGGCCGACTGGCGGCCATTTTCTTAAAGAATTCAGTTCTGGATCCGTATCCAAGACATGTCTGGATTGATCAAGTTCAAACTTCACACACACATGGTGCATCATGTCACAAATAGATATGTGCATTTGTTTCATGATCCGCTTAGCAATAGCTGAATGATGGCCATTTTAAGGCCGAAAATGCATTAAAATCACGTATTTTCACAATTCCAGAACCGGATCTCAGTCATGCATGCATGGATTTTGTTCAGATTTAGTACAATGTGTTGTACATATGCAGGTGCATTTCGGTCATGATCTGCTTTGAATGTATATGTCACTCAAATATGAACGGAACGGGGACGTGTCATTGACAATGACTTGTTCTATTAAGAGGTTCGTACACAATGGCAAAATTCCTGATTTTAGCTTGTGTGATGTTGTGCTTTTGGTTTTAGTCACAGCGACTATTATGACATTGTTTTCTGTAGTCAATTGTGAAAGTGACATAATCATTTGTAGCCAATTGTAATTCAGAATTGTCGACTGATGAAACTGAAAGGTTAGCAGAATCCCTAACATGTAGCTAAATGAAAAATAATGCCACTTGGTATTCAAATATGGTGTTGAAAACTTTTATGCTGATTGGGTTAAGCTGAATAAATCCAGTACGAGTTTATTTTTAACGATTTTTCTCCAGGCATGTGCTGTTCATGTCAGACTTTTTAAAATTGATTGTGATGTAAATAAACCCAGACAGTGAAAGCGTGTGCCATATTTTTATAGGATCATCATAAAAATAAGCAGCACGAGTTTTATCACCACCACCAGCAGAGATTAGCCTACCGTATATGCTCTATTAGTAGCACAGGCTCTTTATAATTGACAGGGATTTGTCTATGGTCATAATAAGTTTTATTGTAAATATTCAGTCGATACAATATATATAGTTTTTTATTTATTAATGTTATTTTTTGAGAATTTTAAAAAACTGATAAAAAGCATAAACAAATTTAATGGTAAAAATCGTGTGTATTAGATCAATATGTTTTCACAATAGAGGAAAATGGACAATTCACACTTTCTTAAAAACTTTTCAAAATTATTAGCATCAGTACTACACTGTTTATTTTCAAATGACAGCATCCCATATTTGTGGTTGCAGCCATTAGCAAAAAGCTGTCGCTAACCTAGTCTGGTGTAATACATATGCTGCTATGACATGTACTTCAAATAGAGCAAATATGGTACATGTACTTGTTGCATTTATGTAAATGACAAATGTATCTTTGGTAAAACTAAACAATTTTAATCATCAAGCATATAATAAATACAACAAATCGATAATGTCAGTTGTTAAATAGTTCAATATAAGCTGCTTTACTTATAAATTGTTTTACTGATTGAGAATCCATATAAACTGTTGTACATTTACGTTTAATATAGTATGAGTAAAATGATAACATACAAATACTTGTTCTACTCTTATGGGTGTTCAAAATTCCTGGAAAAGTGAATATTAATCAGCCATAATACAAAATTGTCTGTCAAATGAAACTAGTCTAAATGTTTGACTTCTGTAACATGTACAAGACGTCGTCTGTATACCCATGATGCAATAGACAACACAGATAAAAAATTCTTATCGTAGGTTAATTTCAATAAGCTACCCATACGAGTATCCAGGATTTTATGGCATTTATGAAGACCAAATTTCATGAAAGTCGCTTACATTTTTGCCGACTATACAACTGTGTTTCTTCAACCCTGAAATTATAAATATATAATGATATTATGTAATTATCAGTACTTTGCACAGGGATAACCACAATACTAGTACATACATGCTGGTAGAGTTGTTGTTTTGTGTGAAGGGTTTGTGGAAATGTGGGATGGAGGGTCGTACATTGTTTTCATCATTCAATGTAGGAAGTCTTTCATATAACTTCTTGGAAATTAGATTTTTCTACATTTCCGTATTTGTTTCTGTTCAGAGAAAAACAATCTACATCTACAATTGAGAAAATGCCAGAATAATGCACGGAATTTGCAGACACGTAGAACAGGTGGTAAAAACGTCACATCAAACTTGAGAAACGGAAAGACTAAATCGCATAATTTAAGAGCAGCCCTAATGACAGTGAGCAATAATAAATAACTTGTATAACTGTAATGGGTTTTCTCTCTGGGTAGTCTGTGGGTTTTTTAGTCAATGATGAATGCAGAATTCTCTCATCTTGTGAAATACTAAGTGATCTATTCGTCTGACCTTATGAATTCTGTCAATGTGACAGATACAACGTGTAATATTTTAGACATGCACACGTCAAGTAAAATACTCGCGAAATCTGTTCGTTGTGAGTTGGTTGAAAGGTTTTGTCAGAATTGTTTAAAAAAAAAAAATGGCTGTTATGAAAGTGAAAACAACTATTTACAATTTATTAGCAAGTTGGCTGGTTTCAGTGAAAGTAAATTCCAAATGAAAATAAAGGACTTTGCAGTATTTGACAAACATTGATTCTTTTTCTGTTTTTTGTTGTTGCAGAAGATGAAAATCAATGTTCATCGCCGCTGGGTATGGAGTCTGGATCTCTTACAAACAGGCAGATAACATCAAGTTCAGTATTCAGTATACAAAGGTCACCGTACTATGCCAGATTGAATCGGAATGAAGGTATGAAATTCCTTGTAGTATTTTGTTATTAAAACTTTTGTTTTGACACACCCTTCTACTCACTATGTTTTTGTAGAAATTAGTGACCTCAAACATATTAGTGTGTACTGTTTATTTAAAGAATAACCGCCCTCCCCAGAAGTGAGTCAGTCTATCCAGGGATTTTGATCAGTTACACATCATGTACACGTGAGCAATAGTTATTCCTGTTATATTACACCAACTTCATTTTACAGGCAATTCTGCAGGACGTGTTTGAGTGTTCTCCAGATTCTCCTTTGTGCAGAATTACTTTTGGCCATCAGATTGGACGTTTAACACACATTTGACACAAATTCAGATCATCAAATATTTCACAATATCCAAAGACCGCAAAACTTTATAAATGCTCTCGGAATACAACTTTTTTTATTCAGTAACTCTCTATAAATAATCAGTAACATAGATGCGTAGAAACTGCATTAAAACTACTAAAAGTTACGACTGATTTTTTTTTTTTTCTTTTTTTTTTTTTATTCAAAAACTTTATTAAAAAAACTGTAAACCACTGAATTTTTGTCATTTGACAAGTACTGTAAAATCTGTATTGGTAATGGCATCCCATTCCCTAATAGAAGTCAGTCCCATTTTTTTCTTACAATTGAGAATGAAAAAAACACAATTTCTCATTTGTGTAGATGTTCTAATAGAAACCGCATCCCCTCTGTTGTATTGTATCATTTCAATAGAAGCCGCGGCTTTTAATACAGATTTTACAGTAGGTAGCATTCACATGAAAAGATACAATTGTATACAAGCTGCTAACACCCGATGAATTAGAAATCCTGGGTCCTGAGAAATTTTCACTACTAAAACATTAAATGAATTTCATTGACGCAAAATTAGTGAAAATTTCCCTTGTGATATTAAAGTGGCTTATAGTACATCTCTCAGAAAGTACCAAGGTGAGTGACCTTTCTCAGGTCATGTATACAAGGCCTTGTAGAAATGATACATTTCAGATATTAATGCAATAGAATAGAATAGAATTCTTTATTAATATTGTAAAGTTAATGTGACATTTCTTTTTTGGTTAACAAGTTAATAAAGTTTTACATAGTTGAGCGATCATAAAACTATCGGTGAATGAGACAATTTACAATATGTAAGAATATTGCATATGTAGTTTGTTTGTTCTGGAAATGTATTATGTTGTAACACTGTTCAATGTACTGTAAAACGTGTTTTTTTAGCTAGCATGTTATTTTAGCTAATTTAGCTAATCCGTAATTTTGCTAAATTAAATTAAGATTCAGTTAATTCATGCATTGATTCAAATTCACTAAAATGGTATGTAGCTAGTTCAAAGTGTTTTACAGTACTTTATGGTTTCTTCGATTATAACTCGTTATTTGTAGGGAAAGTGAATTGTAAACAAAATTGGATAAAACTCCCTTCACAAATTTCCTTTGGTTTAGCAACACTAGGCTTGCTTTCAGTTTATTCAACAACTATTTAATTTGTTTACTTTTTCATACACATTTTTTTGATCAACATGTTTGTATTTTGTAAACTATTTCTGGTATTTTCTTATTGAACTTCGAGCTGTGTGAAATGTACCATACCAGAACCATACTGTGTTGTAATATGAACTTCAGTAGGTTAGGGTCAACCCCAACAGTGTGTGTATGTCATGTGATATGCATGCATACAAGTTAAAGGCTTGTTTTGTAATACAAGTGACCATCAAGGACATGCAAAATAAAATTTTTGTTGCATGGCTGGTGGTTAATTGATAATCATTTTAATAACATGTTTTTTGATCAGTCAGTGATAAAAATGAAAACCTTGTATACCATGTAGCCGTCATTGCAGGGAATGTATATTAACAAATGAAAACCCAGATTTTTGCAAAAATAGTTTGAAAATGAAAACAAAGGCTAATTAAATGCTTTTAATTTTGATAGTATGTTGAAATAATGTAAATTTCTGCCCAATGTTTATCGTCTTGTTGAAAAGTTCATGATTTTTGCCGACAATGCAAACATGGCTTTGATTGACGGTGTTACCATGACCACCAAAATTAATATTCATTGAAACTCATTGCAAGAAGGCGTGAACTTTGCAAATTTGCAGTATTGATCTTGCCGACGAGACATGCACTATACTGTCAGGCGTTAGTGGGGTCTGATGTCGTTCGTCCGGCGAGGGCGCCACTCACGCCATCTTGTTAGGCTAATTTGATAGCTATTAAAATAAAAATGGTCTTCAACATTTCCTATTTATTACGCTGTATATTCCTAGAGCAATTGACTGATACCATATTTTGTATTAGGATTTGTGTTTCGCTTTTTTGTTTCTGATTTTGAAAGTTGCTTGTCACTAGCACATGTCCCCTCTTTTTCTGCTGGTGTGATTATCTATGACACTGATTTATTATCAGTCACTCCGAGTTGTTGGGATTGCTTTGTTGCGTGTAATATCCATGAATAAGACAATTCTTGATATGTGTCACTTGCAGTATGTGATTATAGTAAAGATGTTTTCATCACTGGTATTTTTACTGAAGCTATACATGTAAATCTGTGGAAAATATTTTTTCCTACTGATTTGTATTTAATTTATATCTATTTGAAAATAAATCAATTTATGATTTTCAGCAAAAAATAAACTCCAACTAAAATAAACTAATTCAAATTCCAAATAAATATATTATTGTTGCACTTAAATACCAATATTATGAATGGAGGGTTACCAGACACCCACGCAAATTACATATTGGGATGAAACATTGAACATTTTGCGAAATTTACAGTGTTTCATACAATCAATGTTACATAATAGTTCAAAGCGCCAATAAATAAATAAATGATCTTTGAGTGATCTATTCCCCAATATATTTGCACAAGAAATCAGAAAACCATGGAATAATATGGTTAATTTTTTATTCTCCACATAATGCTGTATACAGATTTTCACTTGAGTAACCATTAATGAATTATTAACTGGCCAGGATCTGAAAGATTACAAATTCTTGTTTTTTGTTCTTCACAGGTGGCGGTGGATGGACAGCGGAAATTGCAGACAGTGAGCAGTATTTGACGATTGATCTGAAACAACAGACTGAGATCACTGCCGTAGCAACACAGGGAAGATATGGCAGTACGGAATGGGTCACACAATACAGGCTGCAGTATAGTGACAATGGTGACAAATGGTCTGATTACACAGAAGGGGGATCAAAAAAGGTAAGTGATATCACCAGTTTAAGTAGAGATTTGGGTATTTAGGAAACAAAACTTTCAGATTTCTAAAAATATCAATGATTATCTATGAAAACCTAACAACTTTCTCAAAATGTGTTTATAATTACCTATTTGAGAAATCCCAGATAGGTTTTTATTCAAAAATGGAATTGTGACCATCCATACAATCACTGAAATCATTAACTCATTAAAATTTACGATTTACAAAAAATGGTCTACATCGTGAATCACTGTAAACCGTTTAATCAGTGTTCTCCCCAGACTTCATGTCAAGCATCACGGTCAATTTGCATAACAATACATCTAATTTGCATAATTATATTTGCATAATACTAGTAATCAGTTTTTCCCAACCAATTTGGTCAATCTACTAATACAATTAATTAATACAATTAAGACAAGATATTTTTATATTTGATAAATTTTATATCATTTTACTGCATTGTATTTTATGTTTTTGTATCAAGTCAAATAAAGTTTGAAATAGAACAGCATAAAAAGGAAAACAAATTGAAAAACTTGTGTTATAGCTAGTCAGTGAATATAATGTTATCCATGGATGTAACTGGTTCACCATTGTGTACAAGTTTTAGTGCCCATGTCACTGTCAGTTCATATAACGTCGGGGGAAAACATCTTTTGGTTAAATTTATAAAGTCGGCGAGATATCGAAATATGTTGAAATAAATCAATAATTAGAAAAAAATTCTACAATGGCAGTTCGGCACTAATAGTCGGCGATTTTTCATTGCTATATACCTTGTGAGTAACGCTACGATCACCGTAACATTGTCAGCTGTCGGCATTGCGTTGGACAGGTATTCACTGCTGCTATTGCGATCATCGGTATCTGACTTTTTGGTGTAAAATACACAAATTGTTTATTAAAACGGTTCATTGACTATTATCATAGGCAATACATCAACATCGCCAACGAGATGTTGTTTTTAAACATCGCGGAAAAACATGCACTCTGCGCCGCCATCTTTGTTACCTCGATCAGAGCCCCCTGTAACCCAGCATGCATCGGTCACAAGGTTGCAACGTGCATTATGTCGCCTTAGGGCGGCGTTCTTCGCTACTAAGGCATCCTATGAATGGGGTATTTCCAGAGGTCAGGGTTCGTTTTTTCTTAACCCGTCTCGTCTGCTGTTGAATTATTCACACTTTTCTTTCCAATGCGACTTAATTTCACTTGTTTTTTTTTAATTTTGGGGTAATTAATGTCACCGGCGATTGAGTGATAAAAAATCGGAGTGCAGCAAATCGGGGTTGATCTTCCCGACGTACGCCGTGACTTGTTTTGTCACATTGTTGCCGTTGCGTGCAATGGGCAAATTATTGCTACTCTAGTATTTTTGTTTGGATTTGGAGGCTCTGCACCCCGGCTCTGCATCCTTGAAAGACTTCGCAACTTATTGCAGACTTCCGTTTTTATCACTGTCTTTGTATGGCTAACAAAAGCGGGATTACCTTTCGATCAATACATGTTATTGTTTTAAATTCGTGCAAGACGAGACTGACACTTGTAAACAAAGCAATAAGCATCACGGGCCAGTGACCAAGCGTCACGGACAAAGGGCAAGCATCACGGCCGAGTGTCCAAGCGTCACGGTACCGTGTCGCTTCAGAGGCCTGGGGAGAACACTGCGTTTAATTTTCGTGCTTATGAATTGTCACTATTGGTTGATTTTTATGGCATTCAAAAAGTCTTTTGTAGAACCCCAAAATTTTTAGATTTACAGTCTAACAGTCTAACAGAATTGTTGAATTGATCTAAAAATAGAGATTTTTGAAAAATAATAGGATAAATTTCTCAATATTTCACTATAACACAAAAAAGAATGCTATTTCATAGTGTCATGGGACAATAGCCTCACGATTTCACAAAATAAACCAATGAACATTGTCATGAGATTTATGATCAATTTTCTCAAAAATTAGTAGGCTTCTACCTTAAAACAGTAAAATGCATGCCTTCAATTATTTACAATGTAGCTAATATTCATAATATATGATTAAATGCATGTTTATTTTCAGACTTTTGATGGAAATACGGATGCAAGGACAACTGTGAAGAATGAATTGACTTCTATCATTGCTCGATATATTAGATTTAATCCAAGGGGATATAATAAACAAATGTCAATGAGAGTGGAAATCTATGGATGTCTACATGGTAAATATTTGAAATATGAACTCTTTCAATTTTAAATTTTTTTACACAAATTTAAAAAAAAAAAAATGGGATGGTTTCTTCCGGCGCAGTGTTTCCTTGAACACTCAAATTTTCCCCACCAAAATATAGATGTCACATCTTACGAATTTTTTTTTATTTATCTTCTATAATTTTTGTTATTAGATGAAACAAATTTTATGTGTAAGGAAACAAAAGTTGGATTGTGTTCATAAAGTTCAGCAAATGTGGCTACTTTGCTAGTTATCTAGAATAAGTCAAAATATTTTTTTTCATTCTGAGTTAATAATACCGCTTAGTTGAAAATGCTTACTGTAAAACCCTCTATTTTAGCTGGCATTAATTTTTCGCTGAAAAGACTTTTTGGGTGTTTTGCATGGAATTTATTTTATACTGATTTTTGACTAGTTGTATGTACAATATAGGAAAAAATGTATATTCGCTTGTTTTTATTTTCACTGAATCATTCCTTCAGCAAAAATAGCAAAAATTGATTCGAAGCAAAAATATAAAGTATTTTACATTACATGATGTAATGTCACTGTGCAGCACTTTGTCAAGTTTGACTCGACCTAAACAGTAACACTATGAATGTGAATTGACTGTATGTGTGTAACGACACTGAGCACAGTCATTCTTGAGCTACTAATGTTTACTTTACAAAAGACACAAAAAGCTCATTTTCCAAGATAGCCAAATGAAAAAAATTTCTATGGCAACGTGACGTTGATGCATACCCACTATTGGGTTTGGTATTTTGATTTTAATGATGTATTAATTCAATTAGACCAACAAAAGAAAAGTTTTACTTCTCCTTGTCGTGTCAGAAACCCCTTGGTCATTATTTGTTATTTCATGTGCCGGTGCTACATATGGTAGAATGGGGAGAATGTCTTCTTATTTTGAGGTTTTGTCGATCTAAATCAATCTACATTAAAAAACATGTATCCTGTTCTACTGGAAAAAAAATTTAAACCACATCATCTTTCAATTTTTCCTGTGACGAGAAGCACATTCTTTTTTTTGAAGTTTATCGAAAAATTAATTATTAAACTGTTAATGTAAAGAACTTTAAATGTTATTACATTAATAGAAAAAAAAAGGCCATATTCATTAGTATTGTCGGTCTGATTCCCGTGAGTTCCATCGCTCTGGAGAAGTGCTTATACAATGTAATTATGTTGTCATAGCAACAGATCATTCAGTCTTTGTTGATAATTCTTTCCATGATTTTTTGTGTATATTGTGATTGATGCATTCTAATTTACTCACTACTCACTTCTTACATTTCCAGGAAATCCCCTCCCCCCAATGAACAATTTCTTTTAGCAACGCTGTCAACTTTGTCGAGCGGAGCTTATCATGACTGATTGTCTGTCGTCGTCCATGTCCATGATTGCTTTTAAACATATTGTTCATTTTCTAATGATATCTCCAGTTCTTTAATTGAAATGTGCATTGCTAACAGCGGAGCTATCTCAGCAGACAGGCTACTTGTTTACTTCTCTGATTTCATTATTAGTTTTCAACCAAATAGATGTATTGCTGTGCAACGTTTTTTATTCAGTTAAAAAAAAAAAAAGACTCTGAATGTTATCAGAACTGTTTTTACTTGTCACCAAGACGCTGTACTATAGTGTTTGAAAGTGTTTGAATGATTTTGTCTTCCGTATAAGGAAATTATGCTACACGTATACGTCATACTTTCCTTTGCAAATGTACGCAAAACACGAAATGTTCCTCGCTGCTATTTTGGGCGGTTATCTCTCATTAAATTATTATTACACTCAGGGAAAAGTTGTATAATAATGTCATCATGAGAATACCAGAAAGTATGCACTCGGGCAGTACAGGAACGTCCATGTATCATGTACTCGCTTCATGCATACTTTGCGATGTTCTTGTAATAACCTCAAAGTAACCTTTATGTGCAAATTTATTCAATTCTTGAATATTTTCATTATTTGTTGACTGTCTGCTTCAGACATTGCTTCTGACTGGGTTAACATTTTAATGTCATAATTCTAGTCACCCGAAAAATGGTACAGTCAAACGTTCTGCATATTTTCTGTAATTTCTTTTATGTCTAATTCGATTTGCCGATAACATCCCAATTAGCTTTATTTTTCAAAAAGATTGAAGAAAAATGAACCTTTTTATTTGCCAATTTATTAAAATCCTTTCTATATTGCTTTATGTGGTAAAAAGGTTTTAATCGCCATCTCTCTCTTTCATAGATGCCTACACAGCTACTTTTGATGGTAGTAACTATGCAATCTACGATGTAAGTCAACGGGATAAGCATTTAGCACTAGATAATAACAACGTCACGTTTAGAATGAAAACGAATCGTCCAAATGGTGTTGTCATGGCATCCTCTGGTACACAAACTGATTATATTGTTATGGAATTGATAGAAGGAAGTCTGGTTGTACATTTGAACTTAGGTGAGTATTCTTGTTCACTATCACTCGATTGCTGTATCAGCGTCACTATCACTCGATTGCTGTATCAGCGTCACTATCACTCGATTGCTGTATCAGCGTCACTATCACTCGATTGCTGTATCAGCGTCACTATCACTCGATTGCTGTATCAGCGTCACTATCACTCGATTGCTGTATCAGCGTCACTATCACTCGATTGCTGTATCAGCGTCACTATCACTCGATTGCTGTATCAGCGTAACTATCACTCGATTGCTGTATCAGCATCACTATCACTCGATTGCTGTATCAGCATCACTATCACTCGATTGCTGTATCAGCATCACTATCACTCGATTGCTGTATCAGTGTCACTATCACTCGATTGCTGTATCAGCGTCACTATCACTCGATTGCTGTATCAGCGTCACTATCACTCGATTGCTGCATCAGCGTCACTATCACTCGATTGCTGTGTCAGCGTCGCGAGCAATCGATTGCTATATCAGCGTCACTAGCACTCGATTGCTGTGTCAGCATCGCTAGCACTCGATTGCTGTGTCAGCATCGCTAGCACTCGATTGCTGTGTCAGCATCGCTAGCACTCGATTGCTGTGTCAGCATCGCTAGCACTCGATTGCTGTGTCAGCATCGCTAGCACTCGATTGCTGTGTCAGCATCGCTAGCACTCGATTGCTGTATCAGCGTTGCTACTCTATACCACCTTTGAGGAATCATTGCTTCCATAATTCATTTTCTTCTGAATCGTCCACGGATAGAAAAACGACATATTACTGTTTTCTTACTGCCGATACATCGGTCATATTAACATTATTGTGATAAGTTTGCAACTTCAAAATATTTAATACCAGTTTTATTTGACATGAACAGGAAGCAGTGCCAATATTGATGGTGCAACAGAGATATCAGCGGGAAGTTTACTAGATGATAACCACTGGCACAATGTGCAATTTATTAGAAATAAACGAGAAATGACGCTCACCGTTGATAGACAAATTGTACGTGGTGTTACAGAGGGAGATTTTGAAAGACTAGATCTTGATAGACAGGTATGTAAATACCATAGGTATGTCACTGATGTCCAAAGTCACAGGTTGGGATGTACTGTAATGTAATGTAATGTTAAATTTTCATGTTCGCTAATTTTTTTTTTTTTGAATAAGAGTAATTTGTTCGCCGGGACAACATTTTGTAAAAGTCTAGGAATTCTACTACTATATTTGCAATTCTGCACTTCATAAAATTTGCAAAAATGTCTCCTATAATATACCTTTTGAATGCCAGATCCCCCCCCCCTCACCTTTCACAAAATAATTGTGAGTTCTCTATTTTGTCAAGAATTTTGATCACGAGTTAAACCACGAGTTAAACCACGAGTTAAGAGTTAGCCAGTTAAACATTACCGTATATCCATTTTTGTCAAAAAAAAGAAATGTTGCACAAAAAGCAATTGGAGAATTAATAGTTATAGTTGAAAATGTCTTTGTCTGCACACATTGTCATTTGATTTGCTTCGCTTGTTGTACATTCAATTTGTTTTATGATTACGTCAGTTCTTTGAGATCATGTAATTGTTACAAATGCTATAAACTTTATTCATAGGAGGTCATGAATTAAAGTACCCAGGATGTGTGACCTTTATGGGAGGTCATGTTAAGTACCAGGATGTGTGACCTTTATGAATACAGATTAATGTCTTGACATATCCACTTCTATTGATAGGTTTGCATGCATTTTCTTTGCATATTTATATTAATAAGGTAATTATCATATTAAACAATCATGTTCTTATTTCAGGTAACTTTTGGAGGTGTTGGTGATTTTGATGATCCTGGTGTGACTCTGGAACGAAATTACATTGGTTGCCTGGAAAACGTCTTTTTCAATCGGGTTAATGTTTTCCGTGGAATAGAGCTTGGATCATCTCAGTTCAGAAAGTATGGTACGGTAGAGTTCACTTGTCAAGATCAAGTTGTTGTACCAGTTACATTCCCAACATCAGAGTCATACATCAGATATCCAGGAAGAAGCTCAAATAACTTTACGTAAGTGCATTATATTAGCCTTTTCATCATCACCAGTTCCCTCTTTTCATCATCACCAGTTCCCTCTTTTCATCATCACCAGTTCCCTCTTTTCATCATCACCAGTTCCCTCTTTTCATCATCACCAGTTCCCTCTTTTCATCATCACCAGTTCCCTCTTTTCATCATCACCAGTTTCCTCTTTTCATCATCACCAGTTCCCTCTTTTCATCATCACCAGTTCCCTCTTTTCATCATCACCAGTTCCCTCTTTTCATCATCACCAGTTCCCTCTTTTCATCATCACCAGTTCCCTCTTTTCATCATCACCAGTTCCCTCTTTTCATCATCACCAGTTCCCTCTTTTCATCACAAATTCACAAAATAGTCCTGTTAGTCTGCACCTACTTCAGAAGATTGGGACAACAATAGCCACATTTTTTTGAGTAAAAACTGAATATTAACTCAAATTTTTTCTGTGGGCTCCAAAATTAGAGTTATTTCCATAAATATTGAAGAATTTAAAAAAAAAAGTGCTGACAAATTGGGCGAAAGTCTGGTGGTAAAATGGTTAAGAATGGATGTAGATTCAGTGGGCCTCTAATGGGACTCATTTTATTAGAATGAGTCAAAATTAAATCCCATAATTTAAGTTTGGTTACCTTGATGACTACTGGGTCTTAAAAAATAAAAAAAAAATTGTATATTACTACTATAAAGAACTTCTGAAGGTACAAACTAAATTATTTGCTCTATTAAATGCACATCTCAAGTTTATAATATCCCATTTTATTTGTACAAACCAAACAAAATAGGATATTGCGTACAGATTTATTTCACACATTTTAGTACCAATTTTAATTAGATTATTAAAAACTGAAATTTAATATTACGAAAATTAAATGGAAATAACATTACTTGTCAGCTGATTAATACTACTATCAAATTAATTACAGGGTGCTTTTTGATTTCCGTTCCTATGACAACGATGGGTTAATGTTTCACAATGCTTTACAAGGTGGTGGGTCAATCACAGTTGGTTTGAATGATGCGAGTCTGAGAGTAGATGTCGTCCGGCCAAATTTAACACCGGTGGAAATAGAAGCAGGTAAGAATCATGTAAATTTAATGACACTGAATTATTGTGTACAATTTCTTTCCTTGAATAATAGTGAAAAAAATTAACCATCACTAATCTGCAGTAGTGACAAAAATCTAATTAAGCTCTTAGGTGATTTTATTCACAATTCTTTTATTTTAAGAAATGAGCATTCTCTTGATTTGTAATGCTGACTTTCTCTCTTTTACTATTCATTTTATATAAATATTGCTATTAACCGATAAAAAATATTATTTCTAAGGATGCTATGAAAATGTTTTTGTTATTATAGTGACTGTTCATGTATCGTCAGTTCTTTTATAGTGTCTATGTTCTGACGAAATTAAACACGAGTATTTGTACACGATGACATTATGTATTTATCTGAAAGATCATTTTGTAATAGTATGTTTTAAGCGCTGTGATGTGTTGACTCAGGAACACACAAAACATCAAAGAAACCCCAGAGCTTTTCACGTTTGACATTTTGTTTCTTCAGACATTTTAAGTTACACCAACGACACTACTTTTTACATAACAATACACTTGGGTGATCAGGTGACATATTATAGCACTATTACAAAAGTATGTATTCTGACGACTCAATAAAGTAGTCCCAAAAACGTCACAGGCACCAATAGTATTTGTTATAGTGATTTAAAAGGCTTTTCTAATAATTTCATAACTCCTCCTCCCCTGTCCAAGTTGCTTATAAAAACTTTGCATGAAGTATATATTTAACATAATGCTCTTTCAGGAAATGATTTGAACGATGGCCAGTGGAACTCTATCAGAGTGGAAATCAGTAACAACTATGCACAGATAAAAATAAACGGCAGAGAATGGAACACTGACAGACTTATTGCTATACAGACGACAACACAATACTACATTGGTGGAACACGTAAGTACCAAAGACAGACAAATTTATTATAATACAGAGATAACTGAAAAAGTCTTTCATTGTTGACGTCACTGGGATGAGTTTATTGGTACTAATCAATACAACAGTGCATTGTTTGATCAATGATGCCATTTTAATCTCGCCTTCCTACACTAATATGTCTACATCTCTTTCATCATTTGATTGCAGCGAGTGATGTAATGGATGAGAGCGGTTTCCGTGGCTGCATGAAAGATATTTACATTGGACCTACTTCAATTGATTTATTGGCCTTGCATGAGAATCCTGATAACATTTTAATGCTGGATATTAACATTGATACATGCTCCATTGTTGACAGGTTAGTTGTAACTCCTATTATTCATTCTCTATCTGCTCAATTCATTAAATTGTCTCCTCTTTCCTTTCTTTTCTTCTTCCCTTTCCTGCTCAGAAGAAAAAGCCATTTGGCCCCTCTTCCTCCGCTTTTCCTTGTCCTCTTCCTCTCTCCTTCTTTCCCCTTCCTCTCTCCTTCTTTCCCCTTCCTCTCTCCTTCTTTCCCCTTCCTCTCTCCTTCTTTCCCCTTCCTCTCTCCTTCTTTCCCCTTTCTCTCTCCTTCTTTCCCCTTCCTCTCTCCTTCTTTCCCCTTCCTCTCTCCTTCTTTCCCCTTCCTCTCTCCTTCTTTCCCCTTCCTCTCTTTCTTTCCCCTTCCTCTCTTTCTTTCCCCTTCCTCTCTCTTTCTTTCTCTTTCCTCTCTTTCTTTCCCCTTCCTCTCTCTCTTTCCCCTTCCTCTCTCTTTCCCCTTCCTCTCCCTCTTTCCCCTTCCTCTCTCTCTCTTTCCACTTCCTCTCTCTCTCTTTCCACTTCCTCTCGCCTTCTTTTCCCTCCTCCCTCTTTTACTCTCCTTCTTTCCCCTTCCTCACTCGCTCCTTCTTTCCCCTTCCTGCTCAGAAACGAAAACAGTTTTACATTTTCATCATCTTACTCTTATCACCGGAGGTGATACTCAAACCAGAACATGCAATTACCCCCTGACAAGAAACCTCATAACTTTCTGGTCTACCATCCCAATTTACTTGATTACCTGCGTCATTCATCATTTCCTCATTTTGTCTGTGAGGTATCAACTCATCATGGGTACTTATAAAAACCCAGTATTCACACCTTGCATATTCAAATTGTTTGTAGAAACTTGGATTTGATCAGCTGTTTTACTCATTTGAATAAAAGGACATTCAAAGATTCTAGGTGCATGTCAGTGTACTTCCAATAAAGTATTGATGGTACTACTTCTATTGCCTATGCAGTAGTAACTGATGTCTGTTGGAGGTGCATTTCAAACAAAAACAATTACAGTACTTTGGTTTAAAATGTTCTAATTTCAAGGGGGTTGAATTGTCAGTTCAATTTTCTTTTTGGTGAAGCACTATGGAACATAAATGTGCTCTAATTAGGAAATATGTAACTGATTTATGGCAATATAGAAAAGAAATTATGAATGTAAAGATATGCATTACTGTATTCATGCTGCCGATACAAAGCTTGAAAAAACATTATTTGAGGGAATGTGTTACTTTTATATATCTTACATCTATAGCACCACTTATAAGTCATCTTTCTGTACAGGTGTAATCCTGATCCATGTGAGCATGGGGGTAAATGTTACCAACATTGGGAGGATTTCATCTGTGATTGTTCAACTACGGGATATGGTGGAGCGACTTGCCATACTTGTAAGTATAGATGATAGCACAAGTTATTTTTTTTTTTTGGTTGTAAACGCACCACTAGTGGCCAGCATCTTGTAATCACCCAAGGTCTGGTCTACAGGGAAAATAGTGCTGGGTTTTACATTTTACATTTATAATTTTAAATACAGGACCAGTAAATTTTCAATTTTCATTTTCTGTTTTAATTCTGCAGCACAATATGAACGTTCTTGTGAGGTTTATAAACAACTAGGAAGAAACAGCGGATCATATTTTATTGATCCAGATTTGAGTGGTCCATTAGCTCCGTTCCAAGTTTACTGTGATATGGAAGGTATGAAATCACTTTATTGTTCACCTGGTATTCTAAAAATAAATATTAACATATTGTAAACACCTTTTGTGTGCATAGGAGCAGTAACAGTGGTTTGCAAGAACCTATCATTTGCATCTGAATAAAAAAGAACAATACATTCTCTGATGTTAATACTCAAATGCATTTTTCTATCAAAATACAATACTGTAAAATACTTTATTTTCGCTTGGAATTAATTTTCGCTATTTTAACTGAAAGAGAATGATTCAGTGTAAATAAAATCCAACGAATATACCTTTATTTCTATATTTAACATTCAACTCATCAAAAATTAGTAAAAATAAATTGCATACAAAACACCTAAAGTCTTCTCAGCGAAAATTAATTTCAGCTAAAATAAAGTATTTTACAGTATTATGAAATGATTACTGCAACAGTTGTGATACTGACATTTAAAAGAAATAAAAGCTTGTCCGATTGTTGATGAAATAAATTATATCCTGCAGATATTCAAGAGTTAGCCACTGTCGAGGTTAGCCATGACAGTGAAGAGCGTACCCAAGTTAAAAACTTTGGTCCTGCTGGCTCCTATCGGCGTACTATAGACTATTACAAAATTAGTATGGAACAGCTTGGTGCTATGATTGACAACTCTGAAAGCTGTTCCCAGTCTATTAAATATGAATGTAGAAACTCGAGGTTACTGAACTCGCCACGTAAGTTGCATTTTGTAATCACTGTCACTGTGTCGTATTTTTACTTGTCTTGTATGCACTTTGTATTTTCATTCTATGTTTTTGTTTCATTCTGCAAAACACCTAAATCTAGAATTCAGAAAGATGCATCAAGCACAGGAAAAAATTTGCATACTGTTATACTGCCATTTGGTGGCCCTTTTTAGAGTCGTTTTTGTAGTGGTATTTTGAATTAGAATTATTAGGTTCATACTTTAGTGTTCATACTGTATAAAAAGCATTAGTTTTCTCCAGAATTTTATTTCTATTTTTTTCCTAATCACAGGTATTAAAGTTGCATTGTCATTTACATATCTGAAACATCACTCCAAGTGAACACTAAAAATCTAAAATGTGATACAATAAAAATAGTAATACCATACTCTCCTTCCCTCTTATTTCATTTTAAGATTACTAGAAGGTCTTTTCCTCTTGACAAAAATATATCTACAATGTAACTTTCAAAAACAAAGCCCCCCCCCCCTAACTCAGTTATTGTAAATTTTTTTTTTTTACAAATCCAGCCTAATTTAGAAGGCTCATTTAAATTTATATTCACCAGTTTATTTCCCATCCATCTACAATCCCAACATTTTATGTATTTATTGATCAGGGAATGGTACCTCATAGATTCCCAGTAAAATATATTCTATTGCAATTCTTTTTGTTATTATGAACTAAATTGTGTTTTTTACTTTTACTTTACATTTAATGTATTTTCAAGCAGTTTCTTCAGTAAATCTTGTATAAAAAATGCGTTTAATCCACCCATTTTTCCAGATGGCAAGTTGACGTTCATTAGATAGAGTGGGTGTGTACTATTTATGTATTACATTGATACGTATATATGAATTATATGCCTAATCAAATACTAATAAAGTTTCTATTTTTTTCATCAGTTGAAAATGAGGATGATAAACCTTATGGATGGTGGGTTAGTCGTAACAATGATAATATGCACTATTGGGGTGGAGCTGGTCCTGGTACAAGAAAGGTGAGGTTTTGATGCTAATTGATAATACAGCTGCTAGCTAGCATGCACCTTGACACTGTCGGCACATTCACTCATGAACATTCAAAATGGCTGAATGACAACCCATTTTAAGTTAAAAATGAATAAAAAATTCTGCCTTATAAATATTCCAGAACTAGATTTCAGTTGTACATAAAAAGATTTCTTTAACCTTGGTATATATCTTAAACACGATGCGATCTATACATGTGTCGTTTTGTTTTTAGATCAGATTCAAAATTTATGACAAATGCTTTTCCAGGGCCATATCCTGATTTACAAATGCTTTACATTTCAGTTTTACTATTGCACAATGGAAACTGACTTGTCAATGACTTGTTTATTTTCGTTAACTTGTTTATTTTCGTTCTAGTGTGCCTGTGGAATTGAACTTACCTGTGCTAGCTCCGATAAATGGTGTAATTGTGATATCCGTGACAACTCAAACAGGGAAGATGAGGGCGAGCTCATTGATAAAGAATATCTACCTGTTCAGGAATTGCGATTTGGAGATACCCTTGGAGCTAGCTCCGAAGGCTATCATACTTTGGGAAAATTGACATGTCGTGGTGATCGTAAGTTTTTTTTTCTATTTTTTTTTTTTTTTTTTTTTGGTTATTATTTTGTGGTTTTGGTTTAGATTATCGGTGTATTTCAAATTTGTGCAATTCTGAATCAAACATACATTTGTCAATTGTTCTCAACTGAACGCCAACGTCATCTTTCTTGAAAAAAAAATTGTCCTGAAATTACGATCAAGTCTTGTCACCTGAAAATTATGTTCATTTGGTACGAAATTACCAAAAAATGCAAAACAATTAGCCAAATGTGGCATCATAATTTTGTTAACATTATTGCATTCAAAAGATTTGAGAAAATTACAGATTATATTAAAGGATGCAAATGATTCTTTATTACGTAATTAATTGAAATGTTTTTTTTTATTTAGTAACCTTGAAAAATGAAGCAACTTTCCGCAGTGAGCAGGCTCATATGCGTTTCCCACTATTCACTGGCAGTCAGTCTGGGTCTGCGTCATTCGAATTTAAAACCACTGCCGACAGCGGTGTTTTCTTGTACAATAGAGGACAGCAAGATTACATCAGAGTAGAACTTTTGTGTAAGTATATTTTTAATTTATTTGGCTATATTGTATATTTTTAATGTCGTCAATAAACAACATCTTTTCTGATCGGCCTGATATTTTTTGATTTACAGGCAGACTTGAAAATTACTTTTACGTGTTTGTATCTGTTCTTTGATTGAAGTGAATGTTTTTAAATACTGTAAAATATTTTTTAGCTGGAATTAATTTTCGCTGAAAAGACTGTTAGGGTGTTTTGTATGGATGTATTTTCACTGATTTCTAACGAGTTGAATGCAAAATATATGAAAAAAAGGGTATATTCGCTGCATTTTATTTTCACTGTATCATTCCTTCAGCGAAAATAATTTTACAGAAATATGTAGCTTGCTCAAAATAATAAACTAGCGAGGTATATACGTCTCTCGTTTCTCCTTGAGTAATTTCACAACACCTGAAATATAAATCAGTAGTTCAACTTTGATATTACTGGCCCATATATTGTTGGAGATATTGATAAAAATGTGCCGTATTAGCTTGAAGAAGTGTACTGTAAAATGCTTTATTTTCGCTTGGAATTAATTTTCGCTATTTTTGCTGAAGGAATGATTCAGTGAAAATGAAATTCAGCGAGTATACCTTTTTTCCTACATTTTACATTCAACTTCAAAAATCAGCGAAAATAAATTCCATACAAAACGCCCAAAAAGTCTTTTCAGGGAAAATTAATTCCAGCTAATATAAAGTATATCACAGTAGTTTATAAATGAGAAAATGCACCATATGTCTGTGTGGGAAATATGGACCACCAATTGTAATTGAATGCAATTAGATACTGATAAAAAAAAATGTACTGTGAATGGTATCATTTATTGAAGGAAAGGTTTGAGGGGGAGGGGGGCATGTTTGTCTACCTTGTTTCTGCTGTAACCTCAACATCACATGCTGCCACACATGTATATTCTTTTTTAGAATCCAATTCAAGGTAGGTAATTGTGGCAATTTAATCGCTGAAAATTCATCACATTTCTGCCATTCCATTATCTTGGTCATTGATTATTTCTGTTAAAGCGCGGTGGTCGTCGCGCAGCACGTGTTCGAATTTCATGTAAAATAAACAATGTATTTTACATGCCAGGAGTCAGGAATCATGATTGCTTGATAATTTTGATTTTAAAATACTGCCCTCTAGAGTGTCTCTGAAATTTTTGTTTGTTTTTATTATTCTAGCACCTAATGTTGTTATGTTCACTTACAACGTTGGCAACGGACGCGTCATTGTGAAAAGTACAAATGACAACAATAAGTACAATGACAATGAGTGGCATCTCATTAAAGTTTCCCGTAATCGTAAAGAAGCAGTCTTGCAGGTTGATAACGAAAGTCCTGTTGTTGTGCAGGCTCAAAAAGGACACTATCTTCTCAACCTTCAAGGAGATCTCTATGTTGGTAAGTTGTTTTTTTCAATTTTAACATAACAAATAATATTCTAATGAAAGATGTGCGTCTGTGTGTGTCACTGAATTTTAGAAAAAAATGAAAAACAATTTTCATAAAATCAAAATTAAAGCACTAGTTTTAATGACAATTTTAGAAATAAAAATAGATGTGCACATACATCTTTTGGAAAATAATTGACCAGGAATTATTATATTTGTTTTTTCTGGGTTGTGAACACATACATCAAGAACGAGATGTGTGCGTCAATGGTTAAAATTAGTTAAATTAAATCAGTATATAATACCGTATTTGCTCTATTAGTATCACATGTGCTTACCATACTATGACTTGTTACGTTTGCTTGCACACAAGATCAATGAACAGGCCAGAGTGAGCACTGAATCACCCCTGAAATTTAAAAGTTTCTTGATTGCTTCAAAATGAAATAGATCATTTATTTTCATGAAAAGTAGCATATATATTGACTTTTTGAATTCTGTCTTTAATTATTTAAGGTTCAACTGATATCAGCACCGATGGATTTGTTGGGTGTATGCGAGCGTTGGTTGTGAACGGCGAAGTTATGGATTTGGCTGGCAAAGCTGCTGTCACTTATGGAGTGAGCCCTGGATGTGTAGGACGTTGCGACAGTAATCCATGTTATAATGGAGGTTCCTGTAACGAGGAGTATTCCAGCTTTGAATGTAACTGTACAGAAACTGCATTTGCCGGACCATTGTGTGCTACAGGTATGCCTAAATGATATAAAGATACTAAGGCCAAAGGAAATTTTTCTTCTTGTCAGAGAAAATTTAAAAATATTGCGACTGACAATTTATAATTTTTTTTTTTTGTGTTAAAATTATTCAACATTTCACATTTATTAATAATTATCATGCATTGCAGGTTAATTTGAATTAAAAAATTTCCTCTTAAACAGAAAAACATTACCTCATTCTATCGTATGAGGCACACTTCACGTATAGTAGGTAGTGCAAATTGCACTAAAAATGTAAGGTGCGGTTTTAAAAATGTTGCACAAGATAAGAAGCAAAAACTTGTTTTCACTGCCTTTGTGCCTAACTTTATTTCCTAAAATCCATTGAGGTTTAGCGTCAATATATTTTTTATTAAATCGATACTATATGGCCCAAATGAATTTAAACCAAACATAATAAATGACATTTTCCAAACTCAATTAGGATGCTAGTTAATGTGACACATAGAAAAGATTTTAGGTGGTAAATATTTTTTGCATGATCCGTAAAAAAAAAACCTCCTTCCTGTGAAGTCTTTGAGTTTTGTACCGTTTGAGAAAAGATTTCTAACAGAATCCTGAAATCAGATCAGAGAATTTGTCTAAAATGAAGTAAATTTGCCTTAACTTTTTCACCACCAGACTTTGTCACTATATTCTTCAATATTTCTGGAAATGAACCCTAATTTTGCAGCAAACAGACAAAATTTGAGTCAACTTTCAGTTTTTACTTTAAAATTTGGCTGTTTTTATCCCAATCTTCTGAAGGACTATGAAGAGGACTGTTCTATTGTGAATTTGTGATAAAAAGGGAACTGGTGGTGAAACGATTAACGTGTAATTAGAAACAATGACCTTTAGTGCAGGCTTGTGGCAGTATTTTTCATACCAACTAATTTTTTTTCTTTCTTATGGTGATCACAATAATTGGTGGGAATTTGTAAGATAATTTATTTATATTGCAGAGGTTGGAGCTGAGATGAATGTCAATGATAGAATACGTTACACGTTTTTGGTATCTGAGTCAGTGGATTCTACCAGAGAAGAAATTAGAGTTGGATTTTCTACTGAAAGACCGCAAGGTGTCTTAGTTCGGGTACAAAGCCGGGATTATGATGACTACTTTGACGTCAGTCTCAATGATAAAGGTATGAATGACATTTCATCATCGATTCTTGTATTGTTCGTTTCAAAACATGTGTATTAAATTTAATGGTCTTACCGTTAAAATCCTATTATAAACTGCGGTTTATATTACAATGTATCAAATAAAAAATTGGGATCAACAGCTCAAGTATGGGGTGCGGTTTATATATTAGGGACATATTGCAATCACTAAATGGGCGTGGTCATTTTTTGCCTACATCACTTGCACAAAACAAACAATACATCGTACAATCTTTTGAATATAAGCGTAACTCCAATTTAGATGTCAGGGAAGAGTGATAAGCGACACGTCACAAATAAACTGTTCACATGAAAAAAAAATACTCTGTATATTTAATGTAATATGCTTTTTTCTTTTATTTTCTTCGTAACGGAAAGTATATTCTGACAGGAGTTTCAAATAAAAACATTAATGCATTGCTTAGTAGAAAATGATCATGGTACAGCACTAAAAAAAGTACGGTACCGTGGGTACGGTAACGCAATCCGGCCATGCTTCGGCTCACAAGTGAATAACTTGTTTTCAAACTGTTGAAATTGTTGATTATTACTCAGTAGTGATTATAACAATGCACGAAAAATAAATTCGTTGAATTGTTATCAAATGCAAGTAAAATTCAACTTAGTTTCACCGTATGTGAATTATTTCGATCACATATAAGCGATCGATGCGACATCCGCCATGTAGTTTGAATGCATACGAGACATTACTTGACCGGGTAGGTCAAATCACTAATTAACCAATCAAAATGCTGGATGGTGCCCACGTGTTCAAATTACCTTAGTTCATTTAAATATGTTAATGACAGATCACCGACTTCATGGTGAACAAAACCCGGAAGAGATTTACCGATAATGTAGTGCGATCTTTTGGCTTTGATTTCCATGGGAAAACGACATCACTTTTTTTTTTAAATCAAGAAATTAGTTGTTTTCGAAAGATAAACTGAGCATTGAAAAAGAATTTAACAGCTTTTCGGTGAGAACAGCTCATTGTCGAAAACTTGCGACACACGGACGTATTCATAAGGAGTATTGACAAAAGTTGTCGCAAGAACAAAAGCAGTTTCACTGCGTGTTTGACATCCTAACACGACTGAACAATAAATAGGTGTGAATATTTTTAGGCACGTTGTTGAAACAAATGAATAGGATTAGAAACAATGTACCAGCTCGTTGAAACAAAGTCAGTCACGGTCTTGTTGAATTGGGGGTGCGGTTAGTAATAGGTACTTTTCATGCTTTCAATTTTTGTTGAGAACTCTTTAACACTGAAGCCAAAATCGGGGGTTTATGCGGTTTATAATGGGATTTTAACGGTACTGTTAACTCCAGATTGTAAAACAGCAACAATGCCAGCTAAGTTGCACGTATTTAGCCAACAGAGAAAACCTTTGTAAAATGTTCTACCGTAAAAGTCTTAATATAAACCGTGGTTTATATTACAATATATCAATTTAAAAATTGAGGTCAAAAGCTCGTGTTCGGTTTGTGGTTTTATATAAACATATTGCAATCTCTAAATGGCCATGGACATTTTTCCCACAACGCATGCACAAAATAAACAATACACCGTACAATCTCTAGAATATAGGCGTCACTCTAATTTAGGCATCAGGGAAGAGTGAAAGGCCTCACTAAAATGGGCGTCACGAAATGTTGAAAAATTAGTCAATCAAAAAAAAAATGTTCACGATAAAAAAATTACTCAGTATATTCAATGTAATATGCATTTATTTAACAGAAAGTATATTCTAACAAAAGTTTAAAACAAAAACAAAAACAAATGCATTGCTTAGTAGATCACTGTACGGTAACTCAAACCGGCCATGCTGCGGTTCACAAGTGAATGACTTACTTACTTTCAAAGTATTGAAATTGTTGATTATTACTCAGTAGTTATTATAACGCACGAAAAATAAATTTATTGAATTGTTATGAAATGCAATTTCATTATAAACGAATGATTTCGGCCACATGTAAATGTTCGATGCGACATGATATCTGCCATGTTTTTTGAATGCACACGAGACTGCATTGACGCGCAGATGCGCATAGAGCATGGCCAGCGCAAAGCCTAGAGCATGGCCAGCGCAAAGCCTAGAGCATGGCCAGCGCAAAGCCTAGAGCATGGCCAGCGCAAAGCCTAGAGCATGGCCAGCGCAAAGCCTAGAGCATGGGTAGCTTTTTTGGCTTTGTAATGATGCGTATTACTTTGCAGCCATATAGTGTGTGTGGTGACGGTAAATTTAACCAACTAGAAAACAGTAGAATGCACAGTTCTCATGATTGTCTCTTCAGCTTAATCTTGCTGTAATCTCGTTATAATGAATTCGACATAATTAACACGTTGCACATTTGTAATAACCCAATAGAGTTTGTTACAAGGTTACAGTGTACTTGTATAAACTTTTTTATTATATATTTATAAGTTTTTATTGGTAATCATTCATAATACATACAGTAAGCAGAATACACTGCGTACATATACAGACTAATATACAAGTGCATTCAAGACATAACAATTTGGTGGATTTTAATCCACTTATTACAGTGAGTTTCAATTTTGTCTTTGTTCACAGCAATGTTGTATTCAAGATGATAGTTATACTTGACTTGGTTCAGAAAAGTTGGAAAGTGGAGTTTTTCGGTCTCTCATTTTCATAAAATAAATGTGTTTTTTAGCCAGAAGCAGTAAGTGGTTGTGAACCTAGACAAAGTCACTTTCCCAAATAAAATTTCACTAAGAGTTGGCACTTCCCTCATTACTAATGTATCTCTGAAACACTGGAGGTACTTTAACCAGAATAATTTTGTTGGATCACATGAAAAGAAAAGACTTGTATAAACTTTCTATACTCAAGTTCATCTTAATATTTTCTTGAAAATTCAGGTAACATTGTTGTGACATTCAACTTTGGAGGTGGAGATAAAGAAAAAATTGACGAACAAGATTACGCCGATGGACAACACCATGATTTGAGAGTCACTCGAGATGGAAGCCAATTAACGATTCAAGTTGACACATATGGTGTAATATCTGAACTTTATGATTTAACAGAAATTCAGTTAAATTCTCCTGGAACTCTGTTTATTGGTAATTTTGGTAAGTGAACTAGTGTAATTTTTAGCGCCACTACCAGCTAAGCTGTATAGCCAAGTTCTTCATATTGCTGACTGACAATTTCCGACAATTGACGAATAATTCAAATAACTTGCAACATCTGCCATGTTTTTTAGTTTTTTTTCTTTAAAAATCATGATAGCTTCCATATTTTCCTGACATATATCTTGGCTGATTACTTTTTGTGTGCGCACCACGACCAATTAGGAGTCGCCCTGTGTGCGACAGGCTTGCCATGCGTGCCTGGATGGGCGCTAAGCGATTAGAACAAGTTGGGTCAATCCAACCTCAACAGGAGAGATCAAACTAATAGTGGGAGACTCAGACATGTTGAATAAAAATAGAAGATTATGATGCGGCTGCCTTTCAGTTATTTTATTTCATTCTATAAATTGCTATATATAATAAATAGAATGGTTATCCAAGCAAAATGCATTTAATGACACGATCTAAAATGTTGCTGGTATGCCTGAGCGTCATAACGCTTGTTTTGTAAATGCACACCACAACAAAAGTAGAGTAAAAAACACATATTTTTATTGCAAACAGAAAACTGAATAAAATTGCACTAACTACAAAATACAAAACTATAAAAATACAAGACTGTAAAAAGGATACGTGCATTTAGACAAATGGTTTGAACTAACCAGTTCTAATCATGTCTCAGCAGTCTCGGGATATGTATAGCAAACAAGTCAGAAAATTAGCTAGCAATGTTATTTTAATGTTTGGATCAATATGATGTCATGAAATGTTCAAAAAATGGCGTCTAAAGTAGTCTATAATACTGTAGAATACTTTATTTTCGCTTGGAATT
This sequence comes from Saccoglossus kowalevskii, assembly GCF_978046115.1. Classification (NCBI taxonomy): domain Eukaryota; kingdom Metazoa; phylum Hemichordata; class Enteropneusta; family Harrimaniidae; genus Saccoglossus; species Saccoglossus kowalevskii. Next base: position 20,906,224 of record NC_140661.1, on the reverse strand, counting down.
AATTTTCGCTGGAGGGATGATTCAGTTAAAATAAAATCCAGCGAATACTAGTATACCTTTTTCCTATATTTCACATTCAACTCGTCAGAAATCAGTGAAAAAAAATTCCATATAAAACACCCAAAAAAAAAAAAATTAATTCCAGCTAAAATAAAGTATTTCACAGTAAGTGTGTGTGTGTGATAGAGAAAATGCATTATTCATGTCTCTTGTCATCAGTGTTGAAGTTGAAATTGTGCACTTCTCAACTTTCATCAAAAACAATTTTAGAAAATAAATTAACCAGAAACTTTTGGGGGGGGGGGGGCTTCAACCCTTTGAGCGTTATAATTTTTGCTGTCAAAACTTTGGTGCACCATTTTGCCTTTTTTTAAAAGTATTTTTTTATAACTTTTTTGATCGTTTTGTTCTTGATCAAAATTTTGAATAATCGTTGAAAAATGAAACAGTTTATTTTGTGAATGAAAGTTGATTACCAGTTACTTTACCATTTACCACTATGCCGTCGTGGAGATTAATAACTTTACCATTTATTTTTGCCCTCCAGATCAAGGTCAAGGAAAGGGTTTCTCTGGTTGTATATCCCGTGTTGAATTCAACGATATCTATCCATTGAAGAAAGCATTTGAAAATCCACGTCCTAACAACGTGGTTTTAGAAGGTGATATTGAGGAGTCGATGTGCGGTGTGGAGCCTTCTACCCTGGCACCCACTACAAGGGAGCCGTATCCACCAACTGGTCCATGGCCTTCTCTTAATTCATCATTTGGGGAACCAATATCTGGCGCTCAGGGATCATCGTATAGCGCAGACGCTACGGTCATTGGATGTAAGCGGCAGTGATTTATTCATTTTGTATGATAATTTTGGCAATTCTTGTATTTTGCATATACAGTCAAACCTGTGTATAGCAGCCATGCCAGGGATTTCATTAAAATGGTCTTTATATGCAGGTTTAATAAGCTCTGCTGTTGGCAAAGTCGAGCGGAGCTTATAGTACTGTGGAATACTTTATTTTCGCTGGAATTAATTTTCGCTGAAAAAGCTTTTTGGGAATTTTGTATGGAATTTATTTTCACTGATTTTTGATGAGTTTAATGTGAAATATAGGGAAAAAAGTATATTCGCTGGATTTTATTTTCACGGAATCATCCCTTCAGCAAAAATAGCGAAAATAAATTCAAGCAAAAATAAAGTATTCTACAGTATTACTGATTGTCCGTTGTCGTCGTTGCCAACTTCACATTTTCGACTTCTTCTTAAAAACCACAAACTGTATAGCTGTGAAACTTTCTAGGAAGGTACTTTGGGTGGTTCGCTCTCAGATTTGTTCATTTCGTGTGGATATGTTCAATTGTTTTATTTATAGTCATTTTTGGTCAAAAATGCTATTTTCGACTTCTAGCCCGAATGCTTTGATACTTAGTATGTAGGTACCTTAGGTGGACCTCTCTCAGATTTGTTCATTTTGTAATGATATCTTTAATTCTCTAATTTTGATGAATATTTGTCATTTTTGGTAAAAAGTGATATTTTCGACTTGTTAAAAACCGCTAGTCTGATTGCTTTGATATTACATATATAAGTACTACATGTGGATCTCTCTCAGATTTGTTCATTTCGTGATAATATCTTTAATTCTCTAATTTTCATGAATATTTTTGTCATTTTTGGTAAAAAGTGATATTTTCGACTTCTTGTTAAAAACCGCAAGTCTGATTGCTTTGATATTACATATATAAGTACTACATGTGGACCTCTCTCAGATTTGTTCATTTCGTGATGATATCTTTAATTCTCTAATTTTCATGAATATTTTTGTTATTTTTGGTAAAAAGTGATATTTTCGACATCTGTTAAAAACTGCAAGTCTAATTGCTTTGATATTACATATATAAGTACTACATGTGGATCTCTCTCAGATTTGTTCATTTCGTGATGATATCTTTAATTCTCTAATTTTCATGAATATTTTTGTCATTTTTGGTAAAAAGTGATATTTTCAACTTCTTGTTAAAAACTGCAAGTCTAATTGCTTTGATACTATATATACTACATAGGCATACAGGTAGACCTCTCTCAGATTTGTTCATTTCGTGATGATTTTGTTCTTCAATTTAATGAATATTTTTGATAAAGTTATAAAAAGTCTGATTGCTTTAATACTATACATATTGTTCATTTTCTAATGATATCTTCTGTTTTTTAATTGCAATGTGCATTTATAACAGCGGAGCTATCTCAGCTTACAGGCTGCTAGTTACTTTCCTTATAGATTGCCAACTTGTACATTTGTCCAGAAAATAATAAGATGGTACTGTTGCAATAAAAACGCATTTGTGTTGAGGAAAATTTTCATAAACATAATGCTAATTATTATCTTGATCCTTCAACAAAGGTGAATCTGTAAAATATTTGTTGAAAGGGTGGTCGCATAAGACGGGTTCTCTTTATACAAAGGTTGTTCACATGTTATGCCTTGGGACTCCCGAAAAGTTGTCAGGAAGGCAGGTCACTATTAAAGACAGGTTTAGTTGTATGTGAAGTAACGTGCTTAGTAGTGATATCTGAATTGACTATTGTTCGAACTGTAGATCAGTTGAAGTCGGCCAAACCTAATATACCAACACATTTGTCTTTGTATGTATTCTCTGATTCTGATTAATTGAAATGTTTATTCCAATTACAGGTGTGGTAGCTGTGCTAGTTTTTGCTTTGATTGTATTGTTGTTCATTATTGGCCGATACATTGCTAGGCACAAAGGCTCTTACGATACGAACGAAGCCAAAGGAGCCGAGGACGCCCCAGATGCAGACACCGCTGTGCAACAACAACCACAAGTTGAAAAGAAGAAAGAATGGTATATCTAACAATAGTATATTCAATACAAGTTTATCTAACACCAGGATGTATCCAATATTGTTAAATCTAACTAAGCTATATTAAATAGTGGTATATCTAAGTGATGTATCCAATCGTGGTATATATCAGGAAAATCTTTTGAATGAGTTTTATCCTGCTATGGTATATCCAATAGTGGTACGTCCGACTCTGGGTATATTGGAATATCAAAGCATGGTATATACAATTGTGATATATCTACTCAACCTGCCATAATGGTTTCCTCCCAGTCTCCCTCTGTATATAAATTATTGTAAAGGAGAAACCGAAAGCAGTATTTGCCTGTCTCTTGCATTTTTTTACCGTACAGAGGATTTTGAAGCTGAATTTTGTAATCATCTGAAATAGGAGTCGTAGTAGTCATTGTTCCTCTTGCTGTGTTTACATCTAATTTATCAGCATTACAAATATGCTCAAATTTTCAGTGTTGCCATGGTGATTTTCTCAAAAACAAATCTTTTATTCACTATAAATGTTTTGCCCTCCTCCCCTGTATCGCCATTTGAGCAGGTCATGTCAAAGGTTGAAGTTCAAAGGTGAAGGTTGAAATAATATTTTCTTTTAAGTGTACAGTCCTAAGCGTTTTATACAGATTTTAAAAAAGTTTTTTTAACCCAAAAAATGCAAATGATTGTTAATTATTCAAGTTTGTAGGTAATATTTTTATTGGTATTTGCGCGTTTGTTTTTTAACAATTTTTAAGTGAGAAAAAGCAATTGGTGAAGATTTGGCGTCGTAACTCATCTGTACTGATCATGGAATACTGATTTTTGTACATAAGTTAAATACACGTGCAGTTTAAGAATATTATAAATGTAAGAAATAAACTAACTGATCGATCCGAAATAATAATTTGGTTTTCACAATCCCGTTGGATGTCTAATATTGGATTGCTTATCCAGGTCATGTGAACCAAATTATTATTTTGCAATGTGTTTCTGATCATTTAGTATAGAAATTTGTAATGTGCATCTTGGATAACAGTGTTGCAAAGATTCTAGAGGGACGTTATTAGCATAGCCTTAATTTTAATTGTACTGTAAACAGTTTTAATTTCACGAGTGATGTATTTTCACGTATTTCGCAAGGCTATAAAAATGTTGAAATTTTATATCTGGAGTTACATGGAAGATCAGTGATTTGCGCGATATTTTGTTTTCAGGAAAGCCACAAAATCTTGAAATCATAGAAATTCCTGTGAAGTTAAATGATTTACAGTAGTTTTCAGCAGTCGCGTAATTGATTAAACCTCCACCCTGTATATATTCGCCATACGATTTCTGCTCTCTGCCTTTTAGCTGTGCGGCGAATGTCAACAAATTTTGCAATACTGTTTCCTCTGATTTGCACGTAATATAGTTGTAAACATTTTAATCTGGATTTGATGAATTTCTTTTAAACTTGCCTTTTTCTATGTACATTCGTTACTTTGTATATTGAGTAAGAATAGACTAAAATGAACTGTTTTCTGCTCAGGTAATAATTTTAGATCACTCTCCAAGATGTATTCTAATTCTAATCAACTTTTTCTGTAATTGCATATTTGATTCTTTTCATTATTTTTAAAAATGCAAGTTGAAAACTTTAAGAGTGTTGCTTGTAAAAACGGTGCAATTTCATTAGCCGGTTTATTTTTCTTTTGTACATAAAGGACCATGGTACCTGGAGTTGTGTTTATTACAAGTGATATGCAATTTACTTTTATGTAACCCCTGACCTTATGTGGTCAAAGGTAACACAATTTGTAGTGGGACCAGTTAATGTAATGATTACTGCCTTTTGGTCAGTGCATATTTTGAGAGTTGGGTGTGTGCTTATACGGGCTGCCAAGGTATTTCAACCTATGCAGTGTTTGTTCCTCTGCGGCCACTCCATTAACACGTAGGTACGATGCTAGTAATATCCCGTGTTGCCTAAAATCTGTGCAGTGTTCACTCATACCACACTCCGCTAATGTTTAGATACGATGCTGGTTATTAATTACGGCCAGCTGTTGACATTGAATTGGTTGTTGAAAATTGTCGCGTGTGAAACATTCAGTTTTGTTTTTATGACTGCTTTATACCACACAAAATGTCATGTTTGTATAAATCTGAATGGGAAATATTTACATCATAGCTAAGTATTTGTGTATCGGCACGAGTGGAATACCACAGATGAAAGGATAGATGTAATCAGTTGATATTACAAGCACTGTAGCTAGGCTTTAGTGGAGTATTAATGGTGAAACACTACATAGAATCTAAGCTACATGTATTAAATGAAATGAGCTGTTTAATTATACAGAATATTTTTCATCAGTATCTTAAAGTTTTGATTCATTTGCTGCTACTAGAAGCATCTTTCCTAATTTGAATGTCTCCTCTGTTGCTGATTGGTCAAATATACTGCAAAGACCACCTAACTCCCTGCTCCCATGTAAAGACCACCTAACTCTTGAAATGTGTCACCATAAGTAAATCTGAATGATTTGTTTTTAAGTTCACAAGCAAGATATCGGTCCACTTTTATTCTATTTTTATATATGGATATTATTGTCCGGCCTGGATTTCTTTGAAAAAAAGTGATTTCTTTTAGCTGGTGTGAAGTGATCTTCAAACCAAGAAATTTGTTTTTTTTTGGCCATAGTGTTTATCTACATTTGTCACGTTTCCAATCAACAAATAAAATAACATCTAGTTTGAAAACTGAGTTGTTTTTGTGTGTGCTTGGATGTAGAAAATTACGTTGAAACCTATGCATTCCAAATCGCCTGAACCAAGTGCCTGCCAAACAGTCCTCTACCCAAAACTGACAGTTGATTACGTAACTGATAATGATGTAGTTTTTATTGACATCAGAGACTTCACAGCTTAGTGCATGGCAGTCAACTAGTAAAAAATCATTTAACAATATCAGATATATTTTGTGTAAGCCATGCTTTGTATAGCTTAGTGAAAATTTATTGTTTTTCATGTGAACTTTCGTTGCGATGACTCGGTTGAAGCAACCAAGAACTTTGGAAATACAGGACCTACAAACAAAAAACTAGTGTGAAACTTCACAAGCTGGTATTTAGAATCAAAATAATCCATGAGTGACTAAGTCGTGAATGTGTATTTTTATTAGAGGTGGGGTTAGTTCTGTAACATGGACTGAAATATAATAGCCAACTATGGCTGTTTAGGATTTTGGAGTAACAACACAATTATGACTCTATTTTTCACACATGAAGTAGAGATGTTCTTGGGGTAGATTCCAAAAATAAAGAAACAATAGACAAGTACCAACCCCTGATTTGGGAACATTTGTGGGGTTGTGCAATAGCAGAATACAATCCCCACTCTCGGATTATTTGTGTCCCCCCATGAATAGTAGCCTCTTGATTTTTGTTTTAACTTGTGTGTTATTCTGAAGGCAGATGTATTAGGAGGTATGTGGGCGACTCTGAATTGAAAGGGTATGCGCCACACCACGTTTTCAACAACTTGTTTATTCTTTAAGAAATCTGTACTTAAATTACAGTACAAACACCCCTGGGAAAAATACGTACAGTGAATAGACCTGATCACTACTAGAAGAACTTAGAATAACCGTGACCTGATTCAAATGTCGTGTCAATCCCGGTATTTTATAATAATAATTTATTACACTATCGAGCCATCAGACTAGGACAATTCTAAATAAAATACAATACAGTAATAGAAAATACAGACTGTGTTAAAAAAATAAATGTTAAAAATAATTATTAGAATGAATACAATTAAAACAAAAACTGATCCAAATAAAATACTAGTAATTATATCGATAATTTTAATGTACAGTTCTAAAAAAATGGGCCTGTGAATTATTAAATGACAACAATGTCTTGGAACAGGTTTGTAGCTCGTTTTATTCTTGGCGTTAATAAAATGACACCCACAAATAGGTATAAGGGGTGAACTTGGCAGGTTTTATAGCACTCTACTGTAGTTGCGCAATTGTAACAGTCGCATCTCTTGCAACAGGGTATTTTTGTTCGCTGGTTCCTTTTACCCATTTCTAACGGTTCACCTCTTAGATGTTGACAGTCCATTTTGTTCTATATTTCAACAAAACTGCAATAGTCAAATACAACACTGTTACTTGTGAATATAGGACTTGTTCCTTTGTTTATTCCTTAATATGATAAATAAATAAAATGCCAAAATATAAATATTATGGTGTTTACATTGAGTTTACAGTGACAGACAAAACTCAGAAAATACTTTTAAATCGGTCCCTCTATCCGCTATCGCAATCTGATTGCCCCGAACGTCTGGCGATTTCGGCGATCACAATTTGCGAAAAACACCGCCCTCTGGTGCCAATTTTAGCTGGAACCTTTTGAGGTCACGTCGGGTCACTCCAGGGCATCGAGGAAGCAGAACGTATTGTTCAGCTGACACGCAAACACGGTCACGAAGTTTAATAGATTAAAACTTAGTCTATGTCGATGGTGACGTGGCAATGTAAGTTGTTACTTTATATGACGCTTGGACAACTAACTGTACGTAGATTTAGACCATCTATTGCAAATAGACGAGGTTGTGGCGAATATTGAAGTGTAACTTTTTCAGTACCGTCCGGCGATTCCAGTTTTGGTGAGTATGACGACACTGACTTGGAACATTACAGATAGAGATCGTTTACTGAATTATGTATTGTGTTATATTTGAGGACTGTCAGCCTGCTATTTAATCGAGTCGTTTAACAATTGCTTTACATTACGACGCATTTCAAACCGTACCATACGGTACGTTTCTTTCATGCCTTGTCATTGTCACTTCCCGACCGACAGTTCATTACGTACTGGTTCGTAGTACTACGTATCACACAAACTTGTTGAGGGAATTGGTGCATGTACGTGTCGAGTCAAGGTTGGATGATCAGAACAGGGAATGAATGACCTTTATTTTTACTGCCTTTCTGGTTAACTCAAAATGATCCGGGAAAGTTGCATTATTTATTAGGGTATCAGGTCGATCCGGCCCTGGTTGGTTGCGGCCCTGGTAAAAAAAACACGTTCCGGCCCTGGTTTGGACGTTCCGGCACCAAAACAGTTTGGTCGATCCGGCCCTGGTGTAAATTATAATCGATACGTGTTCATATCTAATGGTAATATATTAAATGCATAACAAATGCAGACAGATAACTTGAATACATATCTAATACAATCCGTTTGGCACGGATCTAGAAGCCGTACCTACACACGAATTGGTGACGTCACAAAATACATGACCTTCAATCGGGGTCGTTTCCTCGGTATATACGAATTGGTATATACAAATTACAATAAAGATACTTAAGACATTACACATAAGGTAAAACAAATCATGTGACAATATAATGATAATAACGGTAATAAATCCTAGCTTAACAGTTGAACAGAAAGCTCATATAGTCAGTCGGGTCACGCCGAGGGCCACGCATTCTGTTCCAAAATGGCAGTCTTGTTGAAACTGGGTTATGGCGTGACGGGTGAGGAAGACATCATTAAACACTCTCAAAATCACAATAAAACGGGGAAATGGTTGCATATTACGGCGTAGCCAACATGGGAAATAAAAAAACGCCCAATACAAACGACATGGGTTCGAATCACACTAGATACACACTCGCCAGAACCGAAGCAATCAGAAACCAGCAATCGTTTTGGCTTTTCCGTTCAACTCATCGGAACACTGGAGTAGTTAGAAAAATGAATACCACTCAACGACCAACGTTGTGGCGTGGTACACAAGCGTGCCATCAAAATAAAACAAAATTAGCTTGAAAAGACAGTGGGTTCGAGTCCCGCTCAGAGCTACCGTAAAAACGTAAATGAACTGAAATCTCTCAAACCGTAAACAAGTAAGCAAAGAACGTCGCGAAAAAAATAATAAACCTAACAAAACTCCACCATACAAAACTGAAAGAATAAATAATAAAATAACTTGCGTCTTAAACTGGACGACGCACAATTTGTTCAACAGTTTCCAGATTGTGACAAGAGATAAACAAGACCCAAGTCAAGGTAAGTTTTGTTAAAGTGTCGATGGCGTTCCCTATATTACGAAAACAATTCAGGCAACAAACGAATATCTTCTGTGGTGTTGTTGAATTTATACCGTGTCTGCGGAATTGTTGATTGAGGGTTCGAAGCCAGCAGTTAACATTTTGTTAGAAAGTTTCACAATTTAATCAAATATCTACCAGTATATTTATTTCATTATTTTAACAACTTTCAATAGTAGAAGTTGGTCAAACACGAGTTCTTACACCTAAATAAGTATCAAATATTTGTCGACACATTTATTCTCTCAATTTAACAATTTGTAATTTGTGGAAGTAAATTAAATGCGACTTTTCTAAACCAAAATAAGTCTAAAATATTTGTCCACACATTTAGTCTCTCAATTTAACAACTTGTAATTGCGAGAATTAATCAAACGCGAGTTGTTTACACCAAAATAAGTCTCAAATATTAGTCCATAGTTATTCTCTCAATTTAAAATCAAAATAAGTCTAAAATATTTGTCCGCACATTTATTCTCTCAATTTAACAATTTGTAATGGTGTAAAATAATTAAACGAGAACTGTCTACATCAAAATAAGTCTAAAATATTTATCCACACATTTATTCTCTCAATTTAACAACTTGTAATTGTGGGAATTAATCAAACGCGAGCTGTCTACACCAAAATAAGTCTAAAATATTTGTCCGCACATTTATTCTCTCAATTTAACAACTTGTAATGGTGTAAAATAATTAAACGAGAACTGTCTACACCAAAATAAGTCTAAAATATTTGTCCACACATTTATTCTCTCAATTTAACAACTTGTAATTGTGGGAATTAAACAAACGCGAGCTGTCTACACCAAAATGAGTCTAAAATATTTGTCTGCACATTTATTCTCTCAATTTAACAACTTCTAATGGTGTAAAATAATTAAATGAGAGCTGTCTACACCAAAATAAGTCTAAAATATTTGTCTGCACATTTATTCTCTCAATTTAACAACTTGTAATTGTGGGAATTAAACAAACGCGAGCTGTCTACACCAAAATGAGTCTAAAATATTTGTCTGCACATTTATTCTCTCAATTTAACAACTTCTAATGGTGTAAAATAATTAAATGAGAGCTGTCTACACGAAAATAAGTCTAAAATATTTGTCCACACATTTATTCTCTCAATTTAACAACTTCTAATGGTGTAAAATAATTAAACGAGAACTGTCTACACCAAAATAAGTCTAAAATATTTGTCCACACATTTATTCTCTCAATTTAACAACTTGTAATTGTGGGAATTAAACAAACGCGAGCTGTCTACACCAAAATGAGTCTAAAATATTTGTCTGCACATTTATTCTCTCAATTTAACAACTTCTAATGGTGTAAAATAATTAAATGAGAGCTGTCTACACCAAAATAAGTCTAAAATATTTGTCCACACATTTATTCTCTCAATTTAACAACTTGTAATTGTGGGAATTAATCAAACGCGAGCTGTCTACACCAAAATGAGTCTAAAATATTTGTCTGCACATTTATTCTCTCAATTTAACAACTTCTAATGGTGTAAAATAATTAAATGAGAGCTGTCTACACCAAAATAAGTCTAAAATATTTGTCTGCACATTTATTCTCTCAATTTAACAACTTGTAATTGTGGGAATTAAACAAACGCGAGCTGTCTACACCAAAATGAGTCTAAAATATTTGTCTGCACATTTATTCTCTCAATTTAACAACTTCTAATGGTGTAAAATAATTAAATGAGAGCTGTCTACACCAAAATAAGTCTAAAATATTTGTCCACACATTTATTCTCTCAATTTAACAACTTCTAATGGTGTAAAATAATTAAACGAGAACTGTCTACACCAAAATAAGTCTAAAATATTTGTCCACACATTTATTCTCTCAATTTAACAACTTGTAATTGTGGGAATTAATTAAACGAGAGTTGTCTACACCAAAATTAATCTCAAATATTTGTCCACACATTTATTGTGACAATTTAACCACTTGTTAATAGTGGAAATTACTTAAACGCGACTTGTTTAATCAGTTGACATCAATGCAACTTACCCGCAGACAGTGCACAACAGAGTATCATTATTGAGCAATTATAAACAGGAACGTGTCTTGGCATTAGGGTTAGGGTCGGGTCAGGTATGGGCAACGGAATTATTAACAGTAACGTGTCTTGGCATTAGGGTTAGGGTCGGGTCAGGTATGGGCAACGCAGATGGCAAACACCCACTTGGCAAAATGTACACGAACGGGTTATGCCATGTATATAGTTTACACAAGTAAAAACACAAAATTGCTGATTTTTGGGACAATTGTAACTCAATTCTAGAAATATGTTGTAATTCTATATATATATATATATATACACAATACACACTATATACTCTTATTAAATGCAAACACACCCAGTCAATCCATTGTGGTCTTGTGGGTCAGTTCTCTGCATAGTGATCAGGAGGACCTGGGTTCAATTCCCTTCCTGCCCATCTTTTTCTCGCAAACACTATTTGGCAATAAAGCTAAATATGACAACAAATTATTCAATTTGCACGACTACCCAGATAGCTCAGTTGATTTGTACTATGTCAGCAATGTGAGCGATCACTGGTTCGAATCCAGTATATTTAGTTAGATTTTGAAATGCTAGTGAAGACAGTGCTCCTATGAATAGGACTTAAATCCTATCTCTTGTGTGAAGACACTCGTGGTACAGTGGACAAGACAGTGTGCTGGGAACTCAAAGATCGCAAGTTCGAATCACGGATTGGACACTCCTACAAAAGACATGAAAGACGTTAAAAACATGAACAGCTGATTCAAAAACTCAAGTCAGAAAAACAGAACACAAGAATACTACCTCACATGGAAGCCAGTCGACGAATAACGAACACAGTTGACAGCTGTAGTGCAACAACAGACACGAGGAGCATGGCTGCTCTCCAAATGGGTCCCTTCTTTTGTATTGACCCCCTAAGGATTGCTTATCCCCCTTTCTAACTCTTCCCCCAAAAATAATATATCGCCCCTTTTAAAATGTATTGACCCACAAATTAATGAATATTCATGAGCACAGAAACTGCCAGGTCATGAATAAATTAGCATAATTTAAAAAAAAATTGCATAAAGTGTAGGTACGTCTTCTGGAGTCCTGCCATCAGTTTTAGTCAGGGTTCGAATACACATTTGTGGTTTGTCACTTAATGAATTAAGAACGTTAATCAACAGAGGAAAAGAATGTAGAAGGCAGACAAAATAGTTTTATTGGTCTTTCAGTAAATAAACAAATAAACTTTTTCTTTGCACGTTGTGCTTCTGGTTGTTGAGAAATACATTTTAGTTCCGCACAGGGTCCGAGTTTGTGTGGTTCGTTTGCATGTGTTTCCATGGGGAATTGCGTGAATAAATTAAGAGCAGAAGATGCATTGTCTCTGGAGCGTGTTTGCTACACTCCTCATTTCCATTACAATGATTGTGTGTACTTTGACGTTGTACCGCCCAACCGGAAGGTGTGTACGACCCTTGCATTGTGCTAAACGTAAGTTTTAAAATTGGCTGCAATCTTTCCATGAACTCTGATAAGTCCTACAAAAGACGAAAAATAGTTGTTAAACAAGATAGTCAAGCATTCGTTATGCATTTAATATATTAACATTAGATATGAACACGTATCAAATATAATTTACACCAGGGCCGGGTCGACCGAACTGTTTTGGGGTCGGAACGTCCAAACCAGGGCCGGAACGTCTTTTTTTTTACCAGGGCCGCAACCAGCCAGAGCCGGATCGTCTAGAAATCTTTATTAGCCTTTCAATGAGGAATCCCTGTGTTTCACACCTTAAAATTATCACAAACACAACTTGTGCACCTACACAGTGCGATGTAGTACGGGACAGATTGAAAATGCATGTGGTCTAGTTTCTTTGGTTCATTTACACTGTCTGAAGGTTATGCGGAGCTTCCGGGTTTATGTGTTGTTCGGTAACAGTATGGTTCATTTTGGCAAGCTCATGTGTGTTAGTTTTTTGGAATTATTATTCAGCCCCTCCAAAAAATTGGTTGAAATTTAAAAAAAGACGAAAAGTAGCAAATTGAAGCAAACATAAAAAACTAGCATAATCGCCACACAGCAGTAAGCAAGATGGTTGTGTGAAATAGAACACAGGAAGCACTGTCTCAGCACAGACCTGTGTCATATGACGCCTTACTAGCCGATATTGGCCAAAATAGCGCTCTGCCGCCTCTTTACACTAATGTTCGTACACAGAAGTTGATACTTCAATTTGAGTTGCTTTTAAGCACATATTTCAATGAAATATTTGTTAGTGAAAGATTAATGTCATACATAATTCAATCTTTGAAACAGCAGAAAGTAGGACATGCGTTAATAACGATAATAAAATTTGTGTTTGAAGTTTGAATGTTCCTGTATAATTTCAGGCTATAACTTGCTTGAATAGAATGGCCTTAAACGTAATGAAATCATGTGTTGACCAGCAATGTAAACTGATTACAGATTTATGCTATTTTGAGGCCTGTTTGTTGTTTGTTATCATTATTTAGTAAAAAAATACTGAAATAATTCATTATATTCGTAAAACATTCAAATTTTTGAACAAACTCCCAGCAGTCCTTGAGCAATATGCGTCAGATTGGTGTAAGAGAAGCGTCGCACAATCGTTTTGCTAGTTGTCAAACAACTTGTCAAGTCAAAACATCTACGCGCCAAAGTGAAAAGGTTGACGCGAGCGAAAAATGAAAGTTAACCTGCCAACCGTCTCCACTCTAAACCACGCCCACTGACGAGAAGTCAAACAAAATGGAAACTGCAGGAGGTGACTTATTCAATTCCAATGGTGGCTAGAAAATATTGACCACAAGATAGAGAAGTATGTTCCTGGTCTGCGAAGTTCTGGATATACAAGTTTACGTGCAATAAAAATAATACCGGGTAACGACATAATATATATTCAGGAAATTTTACCAGGAATTCTATCAGGTCACAAGAGAACTCCTACTTTATGAAGCAGCCAAGTTACTTACATCAATAAAGCGTAACTTTATAATGCCTATGTTACATCGTTTAACGAAGACAGTACTAGTAATTTGAAATGTCAAGCAGTTTTTGCGCATATCCTCAAAACAAAATGCAAACATTGTTTGCCAGACAAGACCACTGCTACGTATACTGCTGACAGAGCACCATGTCAACGTCAAAAATATATACCCAGTCTTTCCAAAAATGACATCACTCCAGTTCTTGTTACGAGAAGTACGTGTCATCAATCGAAAGAATCAAAGCCGGTAATCTCTTCAATGTTTCGATCAACTCCAAGTTACCATCCTGGAGTTATGGTAATATTGTCTGTTGCCTTTGCTTGCTCTGCATAATAATGAACTTCGGCATATTTCACGAAAAGAAGAAAAATGACCAGTGCGCATTACCGCCACACAATATAATTTCGTTAACAATCATTTTCAACCTCTTCTGATGTTTTTGACCGTCTCTTCAATATTTTACCGGTGGCAGTAACAGTATTAGCCATATTTCTGGTTGGATATCGTGACATTTCACAGACTGATATCGTGAGAAGCAACGCAGATAAACTTATTTATTCTGTGGGCGTGGTTTAGAATGGAGACGGTTGGTGGGTTGACTTTTATTTTTCGTGCGTCAACCTTTTCACTTTGGTGCGTAGATGTTTTGACTTGACAAGTTGTTTGACAGCTAGTAAAAAGATTGGGCGACGCGCACAGTCGGCGGCGCATTTTTTATGACGTCAATTTGGCATAGGCCTTAGTCAGTAAATAGGATACTTTGGGTTCCTGGGAACACTATTATAATCCACAAATAAGTAATAATCATGAATTTTATGATTTTGAAACAAAAACTTTGCTGGCTCGATACTCTGATATTTTTTTTTTTTTTATCAATTTTATTGACAAATGCTCTATAACTGCAACTATCTAACTGGCATAGTGAGCTTTTATACTTCAACACTACCTGGTGTACTAAATTTCTAAACCGTTAGTGTTATATTCTCCCAATGAATTCCTATTGACTGTTTTCGGTTTTCTTTTCAGACAATGCAACGGGCACACCATGGTATGGGGCAGAGGCCAAGGCAGGATGTTCCAATTCAAGTCTATGCTGACGAAGACGATAGCAAATCAGAAAAAAAGTACAAGGAAAGAAAAAGACTACGCAACATTAAAATGTTTTTCGGTGTTATGTTAGTTGTTGGTTTTTTCGCAATCGCTGTTTACAGCTTTCCAAGAGGAAACACTGCAACAGAGGAAAAAAGCGTGAATGTTGTTCGTGACAAAGTAGTGTTCCTTCCACGGGATGCAGAGAAAAAAGGGCTGGCGGTAGAGGAGAAGATAGAAAGTGCTGAAGACGAAGAAGAACAAAAAAAAACTGAACAGCAAGAGAAAGAAAATGTTATAAAAGAACATGAAACAAATGAAGTCAAAGAGGAAGAGAAAGAAATCCCTGGACTTAAAGTTCTTGCTAAGTCCCAGCAAGACTTCGCTGTTGACTTGTACCAGACACTCACTCAATCTAAGCAGTATCAAGAAGAGAACATTGTGTTCTCTCCGTTCAGCATATCAGTTGCGTTAGCAATGACGTATCTAGGAGCCAAAAGTGAAAGTGCAACACAGATGGAAAAAGTCTTGAAGTTTCATCAAGTTGGAATTGAGAACATTCATCCCACTTTTCACATGCTGAGGTCTGAGATTTTCAACCAAGATGCTGGTTACGTTTTGAATGCTGCTAATAAACTCTTTATTGATAGCAACTATACTTTCGTCTCAGAATTTCTATCAGCAACTGAAGCTTATTACGACAGTGCTTTAGAACCTCTCAATTTTGGAAATCCTGAAGAGTCCAGAGTTGAGATCAATAAATGGGTCGATAAGCAAACTCAGTCACTCATACAAGATTTGATCCCTGAAGGTGTTATCAGTACTATGACGAAACTCGTTCTCGTCAATGCGATATATTTTAAAGGCAAATGGGCGAATCAGTTCAATCCAAAATTTACCAAAGTTGATAATTTTTATCTTGATAAGAGAAACGCGGTGAAAATACCTATGATGTATAATAATGAAAACAAATTTAAATTTTATGCAGATGATGTTTTAAAATGTCAGATTCTTGAGATGCCGTACAGCGGTAGTAATTTGAGTATGATTGCCATTCTTCCCGATGAGGTCAATGGTTTGTTGTCGTTACAGAAAAATATAACCTCTGATACCCTCCAAAAGTGGTTTTCACAACTGCATGAAACAAAAGTCGACGTTACCTTTCCCAGATTCAAAATGGAATCCAGTTTTCAGTTAAAATCTGAATTGCAGAAGTTGGGCATGGTTGATATTTTTGTCCCAGATTTGGCGGATTTAACCGGTATGGCCGATAATCGAGAGTTGTTTGTGTATGATGCTGTACATAAATCGTTTATCGAAGTAACAGAGGAAGGTACCGAAGCTGCTGCAGCCAGTGCAGTCTTAGTAGGCATAGAATCTGTGAGGGTACATCATAAATTTAACGCCAATCATCCATTTTTATTTCTTATCAGAGACAATACTACAGGAACAGTTTTATTCATGGGTCGAATCATGAAGCTAAGTCAAAAATAAATCAAAAGTATAATTACTTTAAAACTTCTGTTATGTGTTAATGTTGTTATTGACTACAGTCTGACTGGTATACATTTTGCCTTCCACTTGCCCACCAACCCAACCAAAAAAAAACAAATATATAACCTTATTCCATTGAACACCAAATTTTTTTCTTCTACTCAAATTAGGGTGTCGGTGAATTCATTTTTTTTTTTCAGTACTTTTCACTGAATTCAATCTTAATTTTGGACCAAACAAATAAAATGTGACATTGCTTCTCGTTTTTGTTAAAAAAATTTGAATATTTCATGTGGAAAAGAGCAGACTATAAATGGAACTATTTTAAGGATGGTATTTGAAGTTGACTGTTTATATTTAGGGTTTATCATAAGACTTGTGAATTAACAATTTAAAAAAATATTGAAAAACAGATTGCATATTGTGGATGTAACTGAATTAATTGTAATCATGAATTGTATATTATGGTACATCTTGCATATAAATGTCTACATAATTTCTGCAAAGAAAATTGAAAAAAAATTTAAGAATTTACTAATCTATATAATTAATTCCAGCTAAAATAAAGTACCAGATGTTTCTAATAAAGACACCAAAGAAGAACTTCATACAAGAGTTTGATTTTTCATGTTTTTGGAAAGTTTGTGAAAGAAACTTCCTTGTATGTCGAGCAAGGTGAATCACTTTATTTTATTTTGTAAACATACATGAAATATTGTATTTTTTGCCTTAAAGGTCGACAGTCGTTGTGCCACGCCCACGTCCTGATATGGGACTCGTACTGACGTATATAACATGTGTAAAATACATTATTTGTTTACATGAAATTCAAACATGTGCTGCACGACGACCATCACGCTTTAAATGTGCACAGTTAAAGAGGAAGATATTTTAAATTTACTTCAAAACGTCCAATGCTCGGCATGTGTAGTGCAATTGATTCCGGCAAGTCTAAATCTGATGCAGGTGGAATTCAAATGGAACGAGATTGCCACATGAATTTCTCTTGTAAGTTGGATTAACAAACTTCATTAACAAAGCCTGCAGCATGGAATAGCTCCCTCAGTACCTTTGAACAGAACCAAGTTTTGGATCTAGGCACTTTATAAATGTTTATGGTTGATTTTTATTTAAAAAAAACAACAAAATTGTATTATTAACGATCTCACTTTATTTACAAGATGCAACTTCATCTCTCATTTAAGACTTGGCAATATGTTTGTTTTTACGAATGTACAAGTCTTAAAATATACTATTGTGTCATTTCACTTTCTATTCTATCATGATTAAACATTTGTTTTGAGTTTATAATGAAAATGCAAAAAAAAAGCTGTCCTCACACCAAGTGCCATTTTGATAAAAAAAAAGGAATTTTAATACCAATTTTGAGAAAACGAAGACTATATCAGTGTTTGCTGTCTCATTTTCCTCATAAGTGTTTTTTTTTTTCCCTTCAGAATTTAGGAATAGTATTCATTTGATTTTGTCTGAAAAGAACTATATTCACTGAGGTGGATGATTGTAAACTTTGTAAAAGTTGAACTGAGGTCATCGCCATTGTAGATGCTCCAATACTGACACCTGGTTAGTTGCCTCATAGGGGTCAGAAGGCAATACTTACATTATTGGTCAAGTTCATAGGTCAGAGATTAGTGCTTCATTGTATTGCTAATTTACGTAACTTTCTTCTTCCCTGGTATGAATGGTGGTTTCAACTTCTTTAACAAAAAAATAAAATAATTTGTTGGTTACTACAGTGTATTTAAATTATTTTTTTGTGAACTTTGACATTTGTGCTTTTCTTGGTGTGGGGATGTAAGAACAACAAACCAGTCATGAATCCACTTGAATTTTGAAATAAATGAATTGTATTGTTGTACCCTGGAGTTCGTCATCTTTTGAACATCAGACTCGCAGCATCTGTTGCATCTTGTGGGCTATCAAACAGCAGCTGTCAGCCCTGCAGTGAGGATTTGGTTTATTTACATTTTTATTTATATCACTATTAGTATTCAAACTCTTGTTTCATCCACAAGATTACTTGTTTGACTAATAGTATTCTTATTGCATCCTGAGAAATAACATTTTCTATCGGTTAATAGCAATATGTATTACAAGCTCTATGGTTATCGTTGCCTTACACTGACCCATTGCTCGAATGGCACGTTTAGGTGGCAAAAATATTGCTTTGCCATCACCCTGCCAAAGTTTTTAATGGTCCACTCCTAAACCAGAAATTCATTCAGTATGCGCCACCAACGACAACAGCAAACAATCGCGTGGCGGCGCACTTCACTGTTTTTGCTTCAGTTTCGCCGGAATTTCAAAAGCTTGGTGCTGGGTTTGGATTTAGACCACTAACGGATATATTTTGTTCATTCTCGAAGGTAATACCACGGGCAAGCAACTAAGAATGGTTACTGTAAGCGTTTTTTCCTTTACATCGTGTGTTTAAAATTTAACTAGTTAAATTTGAACATTTCCCGTCAGCGACAGACTACAATTGGCGTACTTTCACGTTTCGTCGTGTCAGGATTTAGAATTTTCTCTGAAATATGCATAAATTGATGAGTCACTCTGAACACTAGCATGCTCTTAAACGAATCCATGGTATTAACACTATAAAGCTTAGTAAACAATGGCACAAGGGGTATACCAGTAGCTCACCTTTTTCGCTGTCTGTAAGTAACATGAATTGGGGAAATCACAGAAGAAACTATACGATCCTAACTAGAAGCTAATGTACAAGTACGTAAAAAGCTAATTATGTAGAACAGTTGAGCGGTTAGACAATCAGGGTGATGAATGAATAACAAATCTGCGCAGAAATTTAATTAAAAAAAAAGTCTACAGGTGAATTATCACGTTTTACAGCAATATCATACTGAAAAAAAAATTGCTCAAAATTGAAGTAAAAACAAATAATTCAGTTTCTCTACCATGTGTCCTCCCAGAATATGTAATGGTCATCCTGTGAGCATGTGTTTTTCATAGGTTTTCAAGACATTTTATCGTTGTAACTTAATTTGAATCATGAAAATTAAATTTAGACTGAATCAATACGTTGATATAGTCACATATTTTGTAGGTGAGTATGGCAGATTCTAGTGATGATGTGAACAGAAGTGCTGCATGGCCAGTTATTTTAAATTGCTCATTGCAGGAGAGTGAAATTGCAAGACTGCTACAGAATCACAAAGTTAGAGGTAAATGCATGCATTTCAGAAAAGAGTTTTTCAAAAATATCTAAAATATGTGTTTATACATGTGATATTCCATACTCATTGTGTACCTTCTTATCCTGTCACCGAGTGTATTCCCTTTTACATAGCTTGGTGGTCAATTTCATTTCAGATTCCATGATTGGTCAACTCAAAATTAGTTTTATGATTCATTGAAGCCATGTGAATTAATATGTGTAATATGTGCACCAAATTTTCTTTTCCAATAGTCGAACATCTCTGAGCAGTTCTGTAGATTCCGTAGTGATTGCGTTTCACAAATTTCACACTTTGTGACTGTTTAAAAACTTTAGCCCATTCTGTGCATGTCAATGAATGCAGTAGAAGGTTCAATATACTTTATTTTTGCTTGTAATTAATTTTTGCTGAAGGAATGATTCAGTGAAAATAAAATCCAGTGAATGTACTGTTTTCCCTATGTTTTACATTCAACTCGTCAAAAATCAGTGAAAATAAATTCCATACAAAAGACTCGAAAAGTCTCTTGAGCGAAAATGAATTCCAGCTAAAATAAAGTATCAGACTCGTGATCGGCAGACCCAAGTTCAAATCCTACCATAGGCTGAACATCAAAAGGGTAGACCCCCAACCCTGGGTGAGTGTGCCACAGACTCAATGGGAAGGCCAATTCCACTGGCCGAGATTCATTCACTAACGAATGTGACTTTGGGGGAACCTTGGTTAATGTCCGCAGGTGGTTGTGTTCGACCGGGTCTGGTTGACGCCTGAATAGTGCATTAAAATTGCTAATTGATAGGCAGCTCTGTCATGTAGTCCCAAACAGGAAATGACTTCTGTGAAGTACCGGTACCGTATTTTACAGTACATAAACAGCAATGAGTAAGCTATACGAATAAGCAAGATGCTATTAAAACAATTTGACATGAACTCTGACCATTTCTTTCAATTTGAAATCCATCTTCACATCATTTGTATATACCCTTATTTTTTATAAATCATTGTTGTCACTGAACACAATTTAACAAAATAGCAACTTCAATGCATCACGGCATATATTTTGTATCTCTTTAAAGTGCCTGTGAAATGGCTGCTATTTTCACACCTAAAATTATCCATTGATACATAAATATTATTAATTTTTATGTTTCTAAGCATAAATTATTTTTTTTAAGTGAAAAAATGCGTTTCTACAGCAACTTTATTTTTGTGTATTTTAAAACGAGGCTCCTCATTAGCTTCTCATTTGTATACAGAAATTCCCCCTGTGACGTCAGAAGGGGAAGTTGCTGGGTAGCTTGCATTGCCGATACATGTAAATAAGGCAAATTTCTTGTGCTGTTTTCTCGTCTTTGACTAAATTGTCACTTATGTACTTGTTCGTCGAGGAAGAATAGACCATAATGAACACATAGTATCAAGTTTGTTGCATGGGATTGAATCAGATGCGAAATATGTACGGTCTGGTGTAGCTAGTCACCGTGGTCGTCACAGTCACCGACGCACGTTTGTACACTGTCACTGGACATTGGACAAAATCAAATTTGACGCCTGAATCGTCTTGTTATTTAGCAGGTTATTAGGCACGTCACTACACTGTTTTATTTCATCGATCGTCTGGGTAAAAAAACACTTTTAGCCTGCGAAAATAAAAACAGCCTGAGGGCTGCGTAATTTCCTGTTTGTCCGACGCTTCGTTTTCGTGTCATTATCAAAATTACTGCTACCTTTTACATAACATGGGTGGTCTCTATAAAGCGATAATCAGGGTCGCAAAAAAGTCAAATCATTTGAAACACTTACTCGACGTCTCTCTCCCTTCTGAAAATCCGCCTCAGTGATCATGAGCTGGTCCGGAATCTATTTTTTTCGAAAACGGTTTGTATTGCGCCAGGTTTAAGTTGTCGGCGTTTCTCGTTAAAACCTAGTTTTGTCATGGACAAGGACAGTTTTTTGAAAAAAAGAATCCGAGGTGAAGTGGACACTACATATGGGGCTGTAAGGAGGAAGTCCTCCCCAACCTTTTCTCGTTATTTTCACGGCTTTCGTCCACTGATTTCGCACTTTTGAATCGATTGGAAACGTGTAAATACTTACACTATGACTATACGCATTACTGCAACAGCCCACAACACAACGTTTAACCATCATAAATGTTTGTTGTGAAAACAACTTCTAAAAATTCGGTCTCTCAAAAATAAAATAAAATAGACAAAAAAAAAACGCCGATTAAAAAATGTATATCGTTTTAAAGTATGTTGAATGACACAGTGATATAAAAGTACGGGCCAGGGGTATGGCTTCCTCTCATATTTTAGCATTTGGTGGCGCACTTTCGGTGAGAGTCGGAAATCCGGAAACAGTCGACCATTTCAGGATAGGTGGGCATGGCTACAGCACGGGAAATATCTCAAATTTACTTGGATACGTGTAATCATTTTCAGCAAAAAAATCAATAATTGCCCATTTCAGTGGGGCACAGATCTAAAATGGGAAGCGTGTGGGTGGGCATTGCACAGGCACTTTAATGTGTACTTGTATTAAAACTAATTCCAATTCAGTTAAAGTTAAATATTTAATTATCTCTGCAGTTTCTGAGAACACTATACAAGATACTTGCATCTTTCCACTGTCATCAGTAGCGTTTATGATCGTAAAATTGAATGAAGCAACAACTATCTGGCCACCAAACACCCCGTGGAAACTACAGCCAGATTTAGTAGAAAGGTAATTACCGGTACAGCCATTCTGAGAGTTGTCCAGACAATCAGTTAGCAATATGACTTGTAACTTTGCAAAACACTTTGCTTTGGTCCATTCTAGACTTGATAGTGTCGTCTCATTGATACACACACAGTTATATGGACTTACCAGCCATTCACTGCATCAGGAATCCACTGAAATGGTTTGAAAGCTAGTGCAAACCAAATTGGAACATTGTAATCAAATACTGTGGGTTTAGGTTTGGTTTGAAACAAGGTTAAAACATTTGTGAGTGATGGGTTATACAAATTAAAGAATGACTATTGTTTTGATCTCTTCTGTCAGCTGTGCTTACTCAGCAATACCAAGTACATGTACAATCATAGTCCACCAAACATGTACTTTTAGGTATGAAAGAACAGTGTTCTATCAGACCGAGACTATAACTTCAGTCTTGTGGGATGTGATGTGATGAGTTGAGGCACAGTCTGTGGTGGATTTCCAAAAATGAAATTCTGATGACAATTGATTTTACCCATTTATACTGTGTATTTCATGATTTTCATTTATTAAAATATGAATTCCTGACTAAAATATGATTTATTGTTATTTACTTATTCTGGTTGCATCACAGGCAGCTGTATGCATCAATTCCCGTATGATTTTAAACTTTACACAACCAGACTTTCTCACCCACATTTGTTTGCACTTTGCTTTAAATTCTTCAATATTTCTGAAAATGAGCCCTAATTTTGGAACCAACAGAGGAAATTTGAGTCAATTTTCAATTTTTATTAAAAAAAAATTGGACATTTTGGTCCCAATTTTTGTCTTCTGAAAGAAAGTGCAGATTATAAATGAGACTATTTTGTGAATTTGTGAAAAAAAAAAGAGGGAACAGGTGGTGAAAAGGATAAAGAGACCCACTGAATAATTGCAGAACATACTCTCATATAGTAATTCAGTGATATATGATCCCACTTTTACAGAATTGAAAGATTTAATACAGTTCATCGCCATGGTCACTTAATATTAATGGCTACCTTGTTTGGGCCTCATGAATTGTCAGTTTTCACAGCAGTCCAAGAAAGGTAGGAGCTCATTTTAATACATATGATTTCATTTATGAATGTTCAACAATCCTACAAATATACGTTTTTTTAGTCCTCGTTCTGACGAAGTCCAAAAACGGGGACTATTAATTTGGGTTCGTTCCATTCGTACGTATGTATGTCCGGAGCTATATCACGAACACCCATTGACAAATTTCATTCAAACTTTACATAAAGACAATACATAATGTCTTACATATGCGCGTCAAGTTACTTTATGATCAGAGAAAAAATAGCCGACTGGTGGCCATTTTAGATATAAAATTTGCTATTTCTGATACCTAAACATGTCCGCAGCAGTTTCTCAGAAATAACTGGGCCGATTTGAAACAAAGTTGGTATGATGATCATACAAATTGGGTTGTAGGTGCACGTCATTTTTTTTTCAGGATTTGAACAAATATGGCAATGAACGTTTCTGTTTAAATTTTGTACAAAGATAGTATACCAAGAGATACATCTGCACCAACATGATTTTTGTGATTCAATTCAATATGGCTGGTCGACGCCAAATTTTCATGTAAAAGCGCTAAATCGTCATTTTTACATGTCCGGAGCTGTTTCTCAGAGATGACTTGGCCAATTTGGATCAAACTTGGTATGATGATCATACATATTTGGTTATAGGTGCATGTCATACTTTTTCACTGATTCAAACAAATATGGCCGACTGGCGGCCATTTTGTTTTTCATGGTACCCATGCTACTTTCTCTTGAATGCAATGAACGTTCTCTTTCAATTTTGTACAAAGATAGTATACCAAGGGATACATTTGTACCAACATTATTTTTGTGATTCGATTCAATGTGGTTGACAGATGCCCAAATTTCCTGTAAAAGTGTTAAATCATCATTTTTTACATGTCCAAGGCTGTTTCTCAGAGATGACTCAGCCAATTTAGATCAAAGTTGATATGTTGATCATACATTTTGGGTTATAGGTGCACGTCATATTTTTTCTGTGATTCAAACTAATATGGCTAACTGGTGGCCATTTTGTTAGTCCCCGTTCAGGCGCAGCCTGAAAAGGGGACTTTATAATTCAGGTTATGTCCATTTTTCCCGTCTCTAACATTTTCTCAGAAATTCTACAGCAGATATCAGTGAAACTTGGCAGGTTGATGAACAAGTCTCTGCTAAGTATGCACATAATTTTTTTTCCAGATCTGAAAATCCCAAGTGGGTCTTTTTCACGATTTTCATCAAAAATTACCTCTCCCGGCAACATTGACAGAACGTCTGCGCATGCTCAGAATAAATTAATTACTGTAAAATACTTTATTTTTGCTTGCAACATTTTTTTGCTATTTTCGCTGAAGGAATGTTTCAGTTAAAATAAAATCCAGCGAATATACCCTTTTCTTATATTTTACAGTCAACTTGTCAAAAATCAATGAAAATAAATTCAATACAAAACACCCAGAAAAAGTCTTTTCAGCTAATGATAATTCCAGCTGAAATAAAATATTTTACAGTAGATTAGATCTGTGAGTAACGCTGCTGTTATTACGGCACGTGATTTCTCCATTGCGTGCAATTTATTATAGTACTGTTTATACATGTATTCTGTTCGGCTCAGTGGTCTCATTCACTAGTTACTAGAAGAACTAGTAACTTTATTTGATTTCAAGAACTTCAAGAAGGCGGCATAAGAAACGTGTTTGCAAAGGTAAGTTCTCCAGTTTCAGCAAAATTGAATGTTTATTGGGGTACAATTGGTGTACATTCCGTGACGTACGGACGTTAATATTATGATGATTGCCAGCTATATATTCTTGTGAAAAGCCAAAAAAGCAAACAATTGTCTCCAATCTACGAAACTAGTTCGTAAACTGTCAAATTATTGTACATGGGAACATAGCTTTCAAATAAATCGATATCCGGTCTTTTGCTTGTGTCGCGTTTTCTGAAATATCCACAACTCGGGGTTGGGGGTGGTGGTGATTGTGTGTCCCTGTATCGATCAATTTATTCTTTATATAATAGTAGGTTGCCTATGATTATATTCGTATTTTTTATGTTGTGAGCATTAAACTGTTAGTTGTAATGAAGATTTTGCCGATCTCCTGCGATTCAACATGGCGGATGTACAGTGACAACACGTGTATGGACGGTCGGTCGAGTAGTCTGCAACGGACCATGAAATCGCCCGGCGTTTTTTCGGCAGTTTTCTTTTTAATATTTTGGATATTTCATTCACTCCTGACGCCTAAAAGAGTCTAATTTATATTTTACCGTAGTCATCGACACCTATTCAAGAGTATGATGTTTAATGTGAATAGCCTGAATGCGTAAGCTAAGCTTCGTTTCGACAATGAGCTGTGTTATTTCTGTGAACAATGTTTAATTATTCTTTGAATGCTCAGTTTTTTTTTAAACAACTAATTTTTGGATTAAAAAAAAAAAATCATGACGTTTTCCCAGTCAAAATAGCATAAAGATCTTGCTACAACATCAGTGAATCTCTACAGTACCGCGTTGCGTTCACCACGAGGTCACTGAACCGTATTAACATATTTAAATGAGCCCACGTGTAAATGGAAACATGGCGGATATTGAATCGTATCGAGCATTTACATTCGACTGAAATCATTCGTTTACGATGAAACTAAGTTGAATATTACTTCAAATTCATAAAAATTCAATGAATTAATTTTTTGTGCGTTATTATAATCATTACTGAATAATAATCAACAATTGCAATACTTCGAAAACAAGAAAACAAGTAAGTTATTCACTTGCGAAACACAGAATGACCAGATTGTGCTACCGTGATCATTCGCTACCGGTACTAACCACTAAGCAATGTATTCGTGTTTGTATTATTCGAAACTTCTTTTAGAACATACTTTACTTTTCGTTATCAACAAAATTATATTAAAAATAATGCATATTACATTATGTGATTTGGGGGGGGGGGGTTCAATTCCAACATTTCGCGGTGCCTATGAACCAAAGGCCTTTCACTCTTCTGAGTGTGACACCTAAACCAGAGGTTTTATGGTGTATAAACTGGCACTAAATGAAAAGGCCGTTGAACCTTATTCAAATTTATAAATACATGTTATTATGTATTTCATTATGAAAACTGACTAAATTAAATGTGATCTTATTTTTAATTGTTTGAACAGAATGATTTATATCGGTAATGACGTTTTCATCCAATATTAATTGTGCAATTGTTAAAATGCCTACCTACACATTTATTGTTTTTGTTTTTGTTTCTGAAATAGACATTTGTAAAAAAAAATTAAAAATCATGCTTGATTAAAATTAAAAAAAAAAAAAGATGTAGCCATGTAGCCCCTTTCTGTTATCTGTTTCCAACTTCTTCCAAAGTAAAACTGGCAAAGGCATGTAATTGCCATACAATCATCATTTGTGGCAAAACTTGTATGTTATTGAAAATCTTTATTTTGTTGTCTGTGAATCAAAATATTTTCAAACAATCAGTCTTCTGATGACACTACACTGCGCATTTATGCACAGTCAGTATCCCAATGCGCGATCTCAGCTTACTAAGTGATGATGGTGGTTGAAATGGAAAACCGAATACAAAAATCCAGGAACATCTCAAACGAATTTCCGTCTGCTGTGAATGCATGTTTCGTTGCATCAAATAAATAACCCAATTTTATGACAGAAGCTTGCGATCTTGTGCCATACAGGGTCAAGTGATTAAGCAATAAAAAATGTGGTTTTATGTATCAGGTTATTGAATGTATCCAAAAACATGGTACCAATGATCTGAAATTTCAGGAGTGCTCGCTGAAGGTTTATCAATCCTGCGTATTGTCTTGTTCTTTTTCAATCCTGCATTTCAGTTACTAGAATTTATACTTAAAAAATAGTTTCTGTTTTTCTTCTAATAACTCGGCCACTCTCAAAAACAAATATTTTTCCATGGTCGAAATGCAAGAAGAATACAAAACTACTGTGATTGCATAGCGATACCTGTAGGGCCATTGTCAATTAGTTCGCCTGATCAACACAGCGTTATACATAGGGCTGATATTGAATCACGGAGAGTAAAATCTTGTGATACTAATCTCTAGAACCACTCAGATTGGTTCATATGTCTTATGAACCCACATGTGTATATCTTGGACAATACTCATTTTAAACTTTTTTTTTTTTTTTTTTTTTTTTTTTTTACAGTGGTGCTGTGAACTGCTTCAATCTCGCAAGGCAATTTTTTCTGGGTTCCTACAACGTGGAGTGTCAGGGACTTTAGTGAAATGTTGTACACAAATTTCACAAAATCCTGAATATATCTAGAAGTGAAAATTAAATGGTTTACAGTATTTAATAATGATTGAAATACAATAATATCACTGCACTAAAAAGACTTCGAACACTTATTGTTACTTCTCCATTGAAGGTTATGAGCAGACCAACCTTTATCACTACTGGCTTTCTTAATTATTACATGTACTTGCTCTGAAAACATAGCTTTTACAATTGTTTAAATTAACAGATGTTGTTCTATGTACAATGAATACATTTTAAATAATAAACCTTACTGTGTTAACAAATTGTATTTGACAACATGAGAATGAATCTGATGTCCAGTGGTGATGTTGAAACAAACCCAGGTCCTGGTAATATACTAAGACCTGATTAACAAAGTCATGTACATCAAGGTTCACTCAGATTTATGAATGCAGTTTCTTGAGCAAGTATACATGTATGACAAATACAGTGTAGTTTTGTTGCACTTGTGTACTCTGAGATTCTGAACATGGGTCAGTGGAAGTTTTTAGTTGTTAGTACAAAACTAGATTATGGGAAATCACTTGATGATGAGTTGTACCCACAAAGAGTACATATTTATTCACCTGTTTGCAGATGTTCCTTGTACTACCTGTATTTTATAATCAAATAATTGGGACTGTGACATTTCATGTCTTGTTTTTCACGATTCCCATGAATGCAATGAACATTTCTGTTTAAATTTTGTACAAAGACAGTTTACCAATAGATACATTAACATGAACATTATTTTTGGAATTTGATTCAATGTGACTGTCCAATGACCAATTCTCATGTAAAAGCACTAAATCATATTTTTTTTTTACAAATCTATCTCCTATTAAGGTAGCGAGAAGGGTTTTGTGACATTTTTGAATAAAACATTCTCTGTCTGTTGTCTCGTTCAGAACAGTAATTTAGCTTATATATTTCAAAAGACTAAGTATAGAGATACAAGTTCGCACAAACTGGACAGTCATTGTTTACATAATTATCATGTGACATTAAAAATGGCGAACCTTGTAAAAATGACTAAGTCCGCGATTGCGAGAGCACACTGCGGAATTTCCTGGTGAATTTACGTCATGCATTTTCCGTAATCAAGTCCATTGAAATGTGTCCCCGGTAATCAAAAGACATATTATTCCGTTTTCTATGCAGGTTTGTTTTTTTGTCCCCAAATTATTTCATACTTGGCACCTTTAACAGACTATTATTCTGTG
The DNA here is from genome assembly GCF_978046115.1 of Saccoglossus kowalevskii. NCBI lineage: Eukaryota > Metazoa > Hemichordata > Enteropneusta > Harrimaniidae > Saccoglossus > Saccoglossus kowalevskii. The sequence continues at coordinate 20,877,169 of NC_140661.1, read as the reverse complement.
ACAAAGCATTTTCTTTAAAAACCCAGACATATTTTGCACCATCATTATCTTTTGAACGATAACGCACTTGATTTGGCGGCGGTCCCAATGAGTCGTACTCAGTCAAAACTTCAATTCGAGAATAACGCGAAAAACAGTTTTGCTTAATAAAACACTGTAGATTTGCTGCATTATTATAAATATACACTAAAAATGGCCAAACATATTAACCTCTGATATCATAGAACTCACAAAGAGTGTCAGATAATGAATAATTTCAAGCTCGAGCGTGAAAAATGAAGAAAACTGCTGGCATTTGAGTCCGTACTCCAGGAACGTTCGGGTTTCCATTGTTATGCAAACGAACAACGAGGGATAATCCTCTGACAAACATTATTGTCCCACTGTACACGCTGACAGTTTACAAACAAACTAATCCTTCAAGTGTCTCTGATAAGAGATCTAATAGAACGGTTTTCATGATGAAACAAAATGGCCGATGTTTGAAAAAAAAATTGCTGTTTCGTCTGTCAACGCTTTCTTTTCTTCGCCATTGCGTTAGAAAAAATATCAGTAAAATAGAATATTGAATTAAAAAACAAAACGATTTAAAAGAAAGTTGCGCAAAGTTACAGTACTTATTTCGCACAACCTCCCGCCTGCTTCCGCTTTCCAATCACTTTTTTTTCTCGCTTTTGCGACCGCTTGTTGAATTCGACCGGACAATTTCCGCTTTATTTTCGACCGCGCAAACCCCGAAATATCACCGCTCGGCCGCCTGCTCGCGCGCATTTAAAATTCGGATTAATAGAAAAATTTCAGAGGTTCACATTGTCTTATAATTGTCTTTCTGGTTTTTATGAATGTTGAACAGCTGACAACAGTTCAAATACTTTTTCTTTAAACTATCTATAATTATATGCACGCAATCTGACCCTTTGACCTCGATTTGGCTTGGACTGAATATTTTATTTTAAACAATATTCTGATGTGAAATACAAGTTGTATTTCAACACAAGTACAACATGGTTGTCTGGGTTTTCTTTCCTGATTGTTGAGTCTTCGCAATGTGTTTTGTATAATTATTGTTGTTTTCCCCGAGGCAAAGACAAGCTGAAGGACCATGAAGCTAAATGGCAGTCCAGGCATGAGATGAGTGAAAGGAAATATTTCTAAGCCTAAAATAAAACCTGAATATTACACCTCTTTGTGTATTTGTTAATTTTACATATGTTTTACATGTCAGTATGTCTGTAAATATCTAGAAAAATGTCGTTTTTTGTTGATAATTTCGATTGTTTGGAATATCTGTCGACAGCGTCCCAATAATTTGTTTGGAATGTCGACCCCAGTTGGTTTCTCCATACTGAGTTTAGGAAGGGCGTCGATCAACACAATCAGCCGAGACAGGACAAACATTGACCGTAATTCATGTGGATCATGTTCGTAATTTGTGGGCTGAAACCCCAAATAATTAAACAAGTATTATTATTATAATATATATTTTATTTTACATCGCAAAACTACAACAGAGCTAGAGTTGTTCACGGTGAAACAGCCGCATTGAAGACGATGCAACTTCAACTAGCCATTTCTTAACTGTGGGTGTGGTTCTTTTGCGAGGTCCTGTTGATAATACGGACAAATATGGTTCTGTGACCCAGGTCGTGCTCCGATCATGTGACTTTCAGCCAATCAAAGATGTTGTAACAAAGTATATTTGACGCTAATTGAAGGGTCATCGTACCATCCAATTTCCGGCGTCGATTCATATAGTGTTTTTGTGCTGTGACAGGCTTCAAAATTATTCGCTGAAAAACATCGGTATATTTTGACAAACGGATGGAATTTGTCCTCAGTTCAAAAAGAAAATACTAGGCTTAGATACATTAGAGTCCACGGCAAATCAGTTTTTTCTGCAAGTTGGGAAATAAAGCAAACCAGAGTAAGGTCGATGATTTTCAGCCCTGAAGGACTTCCGTGTGAATCCTGAGTTTCGAATTGTTCATCGACTGGCTACCAAATATTTTTTTTTTAAGCCCAATAAATTATTCATACATGTCAAGCTCTGTTCGATTTTTTCAGGGCATGTGGCCGTTTTTAGTCGAAAGTATTTTTTGTGGGAACACTTTTAACGGTACATATACAGTACAGACTGAACTCATTCAATGATCGTGACTTATTTTTGAAAATTGAATGTCAAATTTTACCAGACCGGCCGACGTGGATTTGGTATCGTTATTTTTGGTATCGTTTCTCTGCTCTGTCAAAATGAGTTACCTATGCTTTCTTCACGTAACTGTCTCATTAAAATAACAAGCAGCCTGTCGGCTGAGATAGCTCCGCTGTTAGCAATGCACATGGCAATTAAAGAACAGAAGATATCATTAGAAAATGAACAAATCTGAGAGAGGTCCACATGTAGTACCTATATGTATAATATATCAAAGCAATTGGACTTGCGGTTTTCAACAAGAAGTCGAAAATATCACTTTTTACCAAAAATTACAAAAATATTCATCAAAATTAAAGAATTAGAGATATCATTATGAAATGAACAAATCTGAGAGAGGTCCACATGTAGTACCTATATATGTAATATCAAAGCAATTGGACTTGCGGTTTTCAACAAGAAGTCGAAAATATCACTTTTTACCAAAAATTACAAAAATATTCACCGAAATTAGAGAATTAAAGATATCATTACAAAATGAACAAATCTGAGAGAGGTCCACATGTAGTACCTATATATGTAATATCAAAGCAATTGGACTTGCGGTTTTCAACAAGAAGTCGAAAATATCACTTTTTACCAAAAATGACAAAAATATTCACCAAAATTAGAGAATTAAAGATATCATTACAAAATGAACAAATCTGAGAGAGGTCCACATGTAGTACCTATATATGTAATATCAAAGCAATTGGACTTGCGGTTTTCAACAAGAAGTCGAAAATATCACTTTTTACTAAAAATGACAAAAATATTCACCAAAATTGGAGAATTGAAGATATCATCATGAAATGAACAAATCTGAGAGAGGTCTACCCAAGGTACATATACACCAAGTATCAACGCATTCAGGCTTGTAGTTTTCAAGAAGAAGTCGAAAAAGTAAAACATTGACGACGGACGACGACGACGACGACGACGGACAATCACTCATATGATAAGCTCCGCTCGACAAAGTCGACAGCGGAGCTAATAAAAAATATTACATCTAGAACAATCACCCAAAACACGTAACAAGAGGTCACTGTTCAAGTTGCTTTCACAATACAAGTGTCATACAACTATTAGATTTGAAGTGTCGTTCTGAATTTAATAATAGTTAATACTAGTTGTATGTTTACACTTTACTATCAAAACCACCATTTCGACCACTCATGTGCCAGTGGCCGGTGTTTCAATGAGCGTGCAAGCAAAAAAAACGTGATTAAAATGCGGTCAGTTTCCGGTCGGACAAGACCGTGTGGTCGGAAATTAAGCGTTAAGTGGTCGATGTAAAAGCGGAAGGTTGGGCGAAATGAGTACTGTATGCCCGGACTGTTTGACCATGTTTCTTCGACGAAGTCTCAACTGACAATAATGCTGACAGTGGACGTTAGATAAACACGCATTGTTTGTGACGAAAAGCTTATCACCCGTTATATCAGACTCGTCAACAACAGAGTATACAGATAAGATGTTATCATTTAAACTCTTCCATAGATAAACACTATGCAAATATCCACGAAACGGCAGTTGTAGTCTTTTCTTCTAGCATTTTAAAACACTAATTTAAGCTACGTTATTTTGCAATTTTGATCTTTTGTAAACCTGGGATGATGTATCAAGGTCTAAAGTAACCGTTTTATCAATTTTTGAAAAATCAAGAAAAAAGTGAAAAGTTCCTTTCCTGCTACCTTAAGGGTTTCAATCTAATCTTAGTGACTTCATCAGCATCAAATTGATATGTCAGATCACAAAATTTCGGACGAGGATTGTGTCATTAACAATGACTTGTTTACATATCAATAACATTCATAATAAATCAACTCATAACCAGCGATTCTTAGTGTAAGAATAAATCAGAATAATCACTAGCTATATCAAATGATACTTGCCATAAAATAGGAGACGGAACGGCAACGAACGCAGTTGCTCTATTACATCCTAAAAGAAAATTGTCATTTCTTCTTTGGTTTTTAGCATAGTAAAGCTTATTTATAATAAGTATAATTAGTGATGAAAGAGTGACGAATACATTTTTCATTAGATTGCAAATAATTTTACTTGATTGATAGGCAAAATTCTAGCAACATAATTAGACTATAGTGTGACGTGGGAAAGCAGCGGAATTTGTTAGTCTGTACACAGGCTATGAAGAAAGGTAATACGTCTAATACTGAATTTATATGTGACATGTTTCACGCAGGAACTTGTGGTGGCTTGATGTAGACTTGGCTTTTTGCTGTCACCCGTGTTATATGCTTGATCTATGCCATGCGAGATCTTTGCTACTTAGCATATGAACGCATCCCAGCTCTATGTTCTATTATAAAATGAGTGCATGTACATGTATCGCAGATTGTTTAGCAATAACAATGACTTTTTAACGGTAAGCCACAACTGCAAAGTTATAATTAAAATGTCAATGGCTGAGAAGTCTGAAATATATAGAAATATTAAAAATATTAAAAACAGTTGTAAAATGCCTCACTTGCTATGACAGTACCGCAAAATTAGTAGCTGCATCCCTAATAGAAGTCGCACCCATTCTTTTTGAACAATTGAGAAGCACAAATTCATCATTTCTCATATGCATAGATGCTCTAATAGGAGCCACATCCTCTGTGTTGTATTGTACCATTTTAATAGAAACCATGGATTCTATTACAGGGTATTCTCAGGGTATCTGCTTATTATAACAATTTCCAGCTTTATACCTCATTTCATGTTACCCTAATTGTTTTTGAATAGACCTGATGCATGATCCCTAAAGGTCACACATCCTGGTATTTTTTGAGGGTACATTTGCATATTACAGCATTAATTTCCGATATTATAATTTTGCCATGTTGAACAGTTTTTGAATTTCAACTGCTTGCATTTTCGAGGAAATAATCAGGAAATTCTCATCGACTGAATTTGCACCTCCAGAAATACCAGGATGTACGACCTTTTGAAGATCATGCATATGGCTAACTTCATTGCTTGTAATTTCTCCTATTACACCCAAAAGTAGCAGGTCATAAACTTATTTGCAATGTACAATAATTAAATCATTGCAAGCTGTTGACTTTATGTTTTGTTGCAGATTTATGAATACTAAACTATCAATACTGCCAGCTCACAACACCAATGAAGCTGTAGATAACATGTTGACAGTTGCAAAGGTAATAGTTGTTAAATAAGCTACACAATGTATATACTGGTACTTGCTGAAATGATGAAATTCCATGCAAATGATAAATGATTGGATGATAAACTGGTTTTGAAAGGCTTGTTATCATGCAGTATGCCTGAATTTCACATAATTTAGAAGGTTCAACCCGAATTAGAGAATTAGAAAAAAAAATGGGGTCAGCTGCCAATTTTTCGAGATACAACTTAACAGAGAATGGTTGGAGTTTTCATGGTGAGATTATTTCGTAAAGTCGTATATTATTGATGTTAATCCTAATTTGTTAAAACATTTTCAAATAATAGTTTTCTATTACAAACAATGAAAAGTAATCTCCCATAATGCAGTACAGTAACATGCTCAGTAGTGCATAATTTGGTTTCATGTCCTTTACGCATATTGTCACGTGGGATCTGTAAACACTGACATTTTACAAGCAAGTTGTAAACTGAAAACAGACTTCTCAAGGTAGAGTGAACTAAGTGAGTATTGGTTACCAAATCCGGGAGGAGAATAACACACTGGAGGAGCACCTGTAGATGTTAATTGCTCAACTGCTAGGCCTGGAACAGAGTCTTAAATACTCACGAAATGTTCCATACAATGTATCAATATCATTATGCAAATAACTTAAGTAAACGTCATAGCCTCAAATCATCACACAAGTACTCATGCAACATTGCTATAATTAGTCCCAGTTTGGTCTCCACCCGTACATTCAAATTTAAGAACTCCGTGGACCAAATCATTCTTGCATGTGCCGAGTACTTTATCTGGGACATATGCACATACAGTGGTTTACTGATTCAATCAAAGATGGCTGACACATTACTTTATTTTTGGCATGAATAACATTTCCCCTAATTCCAACGGGGACTACATCATTAACAATAACTTGTTGAAATGTAATACATAAGTATATTTTTCCTAATATTTGACAGGCTACTTGTAAACCGGCATCAGAGATTATAAGTCAGCGTGTGAATCATATGACAACCAATCATCTGTCAGCGGATTATATTATGCAAATACTTAGTAAAATTGGAATCAATGGTCATCATATCCTTTTAACAGTTTCAGTTCAAACAAAATAAAACTTCACCTCTGCATGTCTGCACCTCAGACATGCCTGGACCAATCATTTTCAAACTTTACATCTTGGCTCACATGGCAAATGAATTTGTCTCACAATCATATTCAAGGTAGCCGAATGGTAGTCATTTCAATGCTCAAAAACATAGTTAAACTACTCATGGCTTGCCCTGTATATGCAAGGTGGGCAGGCAATAACATAGGGTGGGGATATCATTACATATGTGGGGCTGTTTTCCCCACAGACTAATAATTTAACACTGTAAATTCTGATGGTATGTAAATAATAATTGTAATCAAACATATTTATTTTTTGTGTTCATTTCTGTCATTGTTAAAGTGGAATTCAATGACGATGCAATTTTAACCAACAAGTCTTACTATTTTCTCTAATCTGGCACATGATGAATGAAAATTATCTTTTGGTAAATTTCTCGAGTGGGGTGCTGGACTATGTGTCCCCCCAAAAAACATGGTTTTGTGTACCCAGGGCATTAAGTCAAAAGAGTATGGTACTTTATAAAATGCAGTATGGAACTAGAAAAAAACAATTTTTTTTTAGCTCTATGATCCAACCAAAGAATGACATACAGAACTTGTAAACTGCCTTAAAATTCAGAAAAATATTCATGAATTTCTCAAGTAGGGCTAAAATATGTAACAGTAAACATTGCAGTCAGACTTTCATTAATGTACATTTCCTTAATGATATTTACAGTGTCTTGTCTTACAGAGTGGTTGTGCTACACTGAGTAAGATTGCCAACGCTACCAGGGAAGAATTATTGGACTGTAGTTTAGACTCCGCCACTGTTCAACACATCCTGCAGTTTTTTGCCAAGGATTGCATATTGCTGTAATCATAGTACAGAACTCAGTTTGTCACGCTACATGATATTTTAATTGATATTGGAATACATGTCAAAGGCAATGGTTGCAAGTCTCTGTTGGAATGAAATTATACACTAGGACATGGCAGGAATTGATCCTGCAATTTCAATAATCTCCAACCAGTTCTCGAAGGGCAAGTAAACTTCTAATGATGAAATTGTGAAGGAAAAGCCACTCCTTGGACATACTGTTGTTTCCCTAGCATTTAGATTACTCCCCTTTCCTAAATGAAAATTGATGAGAGCTATTAACAACAAAGTACGTGCCCCCTGTACAAGTTCTCAAATTCAAATCCTCATTTCACCATCGGTGCTACACTGATGCAAGTGTTGATGTTAAGGCATATTTTAATAGTCCAACTAACTATTGTTAGTTTATACCGAAAAATCTGTATTAAAAGTTGCAGTTCTTTTTGAACAACTGAGAAGCAAAAATTCACCATTTCTCATGTGTAGATGCTCGAATAGAAGCCGTATCCCTTCCGTTTCATTGTATCATTTAATAGAATCCGCGGCTTCTAATACAGATTTGACTAGAGGAGATACAGTATCAGTGATTCCTACAAAAGGCACATAATAATGACATAATTTGAATAAATGCTACATGAACTACTGATTCTGTATAAATGTCATTTTTTATTTCTGCATAATTACAAAAGCTTCATAATACGAGTACGGTATCATATCATAACCACAGAAATTACCCGAAGCTTATTTCATTTGGTCATTTACAAAATAATTCAGCCATTTTGTATTCCCCTTTCCCAGGCAATCAAAATGTATACTTATATTTAGTATATGAAAGTGCATTTCTTTCCCCCATTTTAAAATTTTATTTTACAATTGTTTGCATTGAAAAGCTGTACAGTAGAAGGTAGTAAAATTGCCGATTGAACCTCTTTATTGTAATGGAGTTAGCTTTTTTTGATAAAAATATTAACGTCTCATTAGAAAACAATGCTATGTACACCAGTAATTCTTTAAAGCTGCATTATGATAGTAGAACAAATGCTATGCAGTCACATTGAAAAAGTTAATAAGTCATTTTTTACCCCTCAGAAGTGGCTTGTTTAAAAACACTAGCTAGCAGCTGCTCAATTTACAATATTCGATTTATTAGAAGATTTTATTAAATTTAAAAATAAATTCCCAGTAAAGTGATTACATGAGGTTTAATAATTTTTTTATACAAGTGCCATTTTGTAAATTTTTTTTTGGCTCAGTATATAATGGGTTAAAAAAAAAAACAACTCAAATTTATGCTTGCTAAATAAAGCAAACTTTAATATTTAAACAACATGCACGCTTTAGGTGACAAAGTATGATTCATCGCACCCTTTTTGACAGTCATCAATTTCCAGAATGTCAACATGGATCTAATGTGAATGTTTTCACTCTGGTAATTGTTTTATGCATCAAACCATTGAGGTATGTTTATACCTCTATGATCAGCAAACGTCAAATCATACTGGTGTTAATTGGATATAATTTCTCATTGGTTACAGGTGAAAAGTGCCAAAACGTTTGGAGTAAAATAGAAAACTAGTGGAAATTCTTAACATTGCACATTTTTTTATTTATGCATAGGAGTTGGCAAGCTCTTGAAATGTGAAATATATTGGAGGTAGAAACAGTTTTGTCATGAAAAATAACTAAAATTAGGTTTTTTATATTTTGCCCAATTCCAGGAGAAACGGAGCTGAGTCTCTGTTTGTATAGCAATAGGTGCTACATTTCTTCCCGATATTACTGAATTACCAATGATATGTCAATTTTAGTCATTTTGTGTGTGTATGTGTGTGCATTGTCCTTACATGAAAAATGAAACCATTCCATTTAAGTGGCTATACATGTATATAAAATAAAGTCAATTTCCAGGAATGTGCGTCTTGGTATCAAATTTACGATTAGGGTTGATGCACAGTATACCTACCTATTTAATAAATTTAACATAGGTTAAATGGCATTCAAGTTAAGTGAATTTGACTAGATACAGTTATTTCAACCCTAAGTAGAGATGCAAATGACTAATTAAACTACTGCAAAATACTTTATTTTCACTTGGAATTAATTTTCGCTAAAGGAATGATTCAGTGAAAATAAAATCCAGCGAATAAACCTTTTTTCCTATATTTTACATTCAACTTGTCAAAAAATCAGTGAAAAATAAATTCCTGCTAAAATAAAGTATTCTACAGTATAATTGAATTCCTATATAGAGGTACAATTAAATTGATTTTAATGTAACTAAATTTAAGTTTATAATAGTTTTACTTTTCATGGGAGTTCTGTGTACATGTGTTTTGATATCTATGGAATAAATTTAACACCCCAAAACAAAAGGTTACAAACAAGAACATCAAACTGTTTTGAAGATAAATATAAACGAGACATTACTGAAATAATACTGCACATAACATGTAGAAAATTAATTCGAAAACGCATGAAGATATTTTTTGGCACATCCAATGTTAGTTACAAATTGACACTCAATTTTTTGGCATGATTATTACAACATTTTTTCATACTCATTTTCTGAAACTTTTGTGTACATTTTCATATTGAAAAAGATGTAAACAATTCCATTGGATTTTTTTTTAACAAGAAAAGGATGGTTCTGATTAAAAGTTATTTCCATTCACTATTGGTTTTTGTTTAAAAAACATGTATCCCAATTTTTAAACATATTTGTAGAGATTTGAAAAAAAGATTTTAAAATACTTTATCAAAATTTCATAGGTCTAGCTATTGAATTTGATACGGAAACCTGGGCTCACTTCTCCTTCTGGTGTTGTGCTATCAGTTGTGAATCGGAAAAACATACTTCTCCCCAACTGTGACTGTCGGCTGGCTGGCAGATCCTGCAAATTAAAAAATATTTTTCATTAAAGAATTCTTGAAATAATTACTGATTATCAAAGTGTATAAGTTTGTTCCAGTAAATTCCATCACAGGTACACGTTCTTAACCTTTTCACAAGTTCGTAAAATAATTTATAGTCTTCACATTCCTTCAGATGATTAGGACAAAAATAGACAAATTGTTTTAAGTAAAAACTGAAAATTGACATATATTGTGTTTGCTCAAAAATGGATTCATTTCCAGGAATATTCAAGAATATAAAAAAAAAAGAGCAGAATAATTAGGTTGAAAAAGTTGGACTCAGCGACATAAAATGGATAATTTAGATACTGTGACTTGTGTTGACTTTGACATTCAACAGTTTTGTCCACAATGACACTAACATATAAAAGTTGTATATTCATTAAATAATATTCATCTTACCGATCCACAGAATGAGCCAAGCGGAGAGCCATTTTCTTGACTATCACCGTCCCATATTTCTAATTTATCATTACTGCACACGCCAGAAGTGCCCTCTATGTTCATCCATGTAAACTCAATTGAGACAGGCTGCCTTCCAGCGGGGACTGTCACCAACCATTCACATACAAGATTCTCTCCATAAGAACCCGGAAATCCAGGACTGGTAAAACTGCCAGTATAAACCGTGAAATTGCCACCACAGCCTAAAAAGATAAAGGTGGTACTTTACAGACGTCATCTCGCATAGTTACATGTTACATTGTTGCATTTGCACCAATCACTTATAGCGAACTTGTCACACATAAATGGGAAAATAACGACAGGTTGCACGAAAGCTGTACTGCATTTTTTGATTGGACAAAAGAAAAAAAACACTAAAATAGTGACAGGCGTATTTATAACTACTGATATAATATCACAGGGACATCAAAATGAGAAATTTAAATTCAAAATCAAATCATAAAATTTTTGTAGCAGGCATTTAAAGTTGTTTTGATTCCTGCAGGATACAATCATGCATTCAAACTACTTACCAGAGGTGGAGGAACTTGTTGAAGTAAAAGTTGCTTCGTATCCTGGAAGTGCGACTGATCGGTCTGTCACAAACCTTACAAACATCAGATTACCAGAGGCAAAGATGGGATCAGGCAGAGAGCCAGAACCACAAAGCTTTCCCAAAACAGGAGAGGTCATATTGTCTCCATCATAAATCTGACAAGAAATTGTAAGTTATTAATCAGACTTGCTGTCTTTAATATCACAAGAGTTCAGGAATACTTGTAGCTATAACATTTTGTGTTTTCCTGAACATCATCAAACCACAACACTTAATCAATTAATTAAAAGGTTGTAAATTTAGTCTTTCAAAAATAAACTTGATGAAGAGAATTAAAACTTTCCTATACAACCACAGAATATAGAACACTATTTAAGGAGAAAAATAAAGTTTTATGACCGTTTCACTCTCAACAATATATGGTCTATTGAATTCCAAATATATATTTTTAAGTGATTGAAGTTAAAAAACAGATGTTTGAGGTTATTATGAGGATACCGCAAAGTATGCACTGTATGTCATTCGATACTTCCGCTGTACTTTCTTTGTGCATACTTTGAGGTACCATATAATGATATATAGACAGTCCATTTGTCAAGACGACATACAGTGATACAAATGGACTTACTTTGATATGTTCTGGCACTGAATTCATGCATGAATGAATGAATACTAGGGAACACCACTTACTTGAAGGTAGTCATAGTTACAGTTGATGTGATACTCCATTTGAAAAGTGTTGAAATATAAAGCAATTTTAGTACCAGGTGGTGATGTTATTGTAACTTGGCAATCTAAGTGTGAAGGGTAATTATTGGGGTAGTTAGGACTGGTCAGACGTCCATTATTCAACATCAGCGCTTTACTGCAGCCTAGAAAGAAATGAAAATGTTACCAATTATAATTTATTAACACTCAAACATCCCCCTGAGGGGATTGAAAACAACTAGAGAAAAAATTAAAAAAACACTTGTCAGCACGGTGCATGTATGCACTGTACTGTTTTACAAGTCTTCAAGGCAATGACAAAGTTTTTACATAAATTGTGAAATTTGTTGACATACAAACATGTGTAAGGCATTACCAAATATAATATAAGTTTGAATAGAATAGGATCAACATAGTGCCAGTAACAGATGTTTAGGATAGTGTGATGTCTGTAAAATTAAAAGTTAATTCTAATTTCTGAAAATGTCAGTCATCATTTATTTCCATTTCTGCATGCATTTGTCTGCTCAGCATGAAATATATTATGACTTGTCACGACAATTTGCATGTTCAATGACGGAGATGACAAAAAGGTGTGAACTTGTGTGTATTTATTTCAAATAAATTCAGGTTATTTTGAGACTGACGTATCATATCAAGTGACTGAATAAACGTATCTCACAGTACATTATGAAAAAAAGTCATCGAACTATGATGAATTCTAACAAATTATTTGAGTCTCTCAGATCGTTTTTCTTATAGGCAGTTGCACTGTGTCATCATTTGTTCACATTTTCACAAACCAGCATATAAACGTTGCCTGCAAGTTGTTTTATTAAAACCAGAACAAACAAACAAACAATGTCGTTATTTTATCTTCATGTGAACAACTGGCGCAATAAGTAAACAAATGCAACTACAGATCATACCTGCTATCTCGTATTCTATCCGGAATCCAGATCCATGCGAGTTTGCATCAGTATGGAAGTTTATCTCGGCAGTTCGACTGGATGATTCAAAGAACGATGGAATCTCTCCTCCACAGAATCTCAAAGATTGACCTCCAGTATACTAAAAAAATTTATTAAAAAATGCAAAATGATACCTTAGTGATTTATCTCAAATTATTTTCCAAAAACTCGAGAAATTGTTACTAAAATTCAAAACCAGTTTAACATAGCAATACATGGGTAATTGCCACAATATTGGACTGTGGCGTGTTTGATATGAAACCCATAGATACATTTGTTTACACAAAATTAGAATGCGCTCTTCATTTTAACTTTATAGAAACATTTATGTGCAACATTTAGGGGTTACACAAAATATATTGACTAAAAGGATATCAGCTTAATTATGAAAAATAATATCTAACATTGGTGCATCAGGGAACAACAAAATGAGCCTTACCATTGGAGAGTCTCTGAATTCCACAAAATCAAACTGACAGTTGTCATGTGACTCTATGTCCAAGTGTGTAATTGTTAATTTGACACGTTCGTTTTCTGGTGCATCAACAGTCCAGCGACAGCGCATTCTTGGCCCATAATTACCAGGATAATTGGGCGAGGTCACTATCTGAGCTGTAGTTGTAGCATTTAAAACTCCTCCACATGTACCTACAAAAATAATCGACATGTTTAAATTCTAATGCCAGAATTTTGCCATTTTTGTGCACCATTTATTTAAATTTTCATTGTTGATTTGAGACCAAATGAAAATTATTTCTCAAAATTAATTTTTTGGGGGAAATATTAAAAAAAACATCTTCATTTTGTGAAAGGTGATATAAGTTGTACAACACAAAAATGTCAACAAATAATTTAACAAATAATATTTATACACAAATGATCAAAGAGTTTGATATAATATGCAAGAAGAATTCTATACAAAATTTTGTATGGTTTCCATAAAAAAATATATTTTCTAAGTTAGTTAGATTTGTCATTGTCCCCCTAAGTGAGTGGATACTGCATTCGCTCAAAGCTGACATTAGCGAGGAATTACTTAACAGAAATCTGTTCTGCATAAAGAATTATCCCAGAATCCAAGGTCAGTCAAAATTTGATGCAATACATTTAACATATCACCCAAGATATGTGATGTATTTGTGAAATTTGAATGTGATCAGACCAGACATGTCTGAGATACAGGTGGAGACACACACATGCACGGTGATCAAAACACAAGTCCCTGTTTTCAGACTGTATTAGAACAAACACTATTATAATCAGACAGATTCTGTTTGTGAAATTCATAAAACTTGACTTTGGAGTTCAAGATCAACAATTAATTTTACTTACGTGGTAAAGTAGTATATGATGCAGTGAAACCACTGAACGGAATTCGATTAACGCTATCAGTGTGGAATAATACATGCATATTGTTGCCAGATGTTGTCATACTGGGAGGAGCAGATAAACCACAGTATCGTCCTATCAATGATGATGTAGGCATCACTCCATCACGTACCTTGTTGGGAGAATTCAACACTGCATCAGTTATGATACATTTTAATATTGTTATTCAATTTGCACAAAAAAAAGCCATTGAGAATGTCGCAGCACCTTCCGTTCAATGTATGAAAAATGAAATGTCAGCATGTATATACTCTTTTTTGACCAAGTGCATTAATAAAGTTTGCCCCCATTTGGTCAAAGTATGTCTTGGAAACTATATCAGATAGGCAAAACCATGAAACAAATTGGCCACCAGTCAGCCATTTTGTGTCAAATGCAAAGTTAAAACAGGTCATACACCAGGCACCAAATATAAAACATCATACCAAGTTTAAAACAAATGAACCTAATTTTTTGCAAAAAAGGATGCCAGTCACACAGACCAAATTACATTTACATGCTACAACACATTTGCCTGTGTATCAAGTTTGGGCAATAGAAATTTGAGATATAAGCAGATTTTGACAATTGATGATTTTGGTTAAACAAAATGACTGCCAGTCGACCATCTAAGATTGGATTGTAACACAAATCAACTTTTGTTGTTATGCTTGAACACAATTGTCTGTGAAGCAAGTTTAGACGCAATTAGACTGTGCATTTTTAGATATAAAACAAAATGTGTGAAAATGAATGAAAAATGTAAATTTTCAACAAAATCAGGCAACTATCTTGAATTGAATTGTGACATGAACAACTTTCATTGTTGTGCTAGTACACAAGCATCTGTGACCCAAGTTTGAACACAATTGGACAGTGTGAATTTGAAATATAAGCAGAATTATGCAAAAAAAATTGCTGATTTTCGTAAAACAAAATGGCTGCTGATCAGCCATACTGCTTAAAATCTCAACAAAAATCAACTTGCATCTTAGTGAAATAAATATACTGCGTCTGTACCAACTCTGAATACACTTACTAATTTTATTCTCAAGTTATAAGCAAAAAATAACAAAATTAAGTATTTTTGCAGAACCAAATAGCTGCAAGTTGGCCTATTCTGAAATAAAATCTGAAAAATGAGGGATGTACCTCAGTATGGTAACACATGTCACCCATATTCTAAGTTTAAACAGAATCGACTGGCATAATTTGGTGATAATGCTCTACACATATAAAGTGTAGGTTCTTAGGCTATTTCTTAGGTCCATTTTAAATCTGAATGAAAAACCTGGGCATATGTACCATCATGTATCAACCATGTACAAAGTTTGGGGAAAATCGGTCAAAGAACTTAATTCTCAGATACTGAGATGGACGACTGTGTCCAGTCAGGGGCTAAAAAAGCACCACCAATACCAATGATAGACTGTTACAGTTATAGAGTAGACCATGTTCACTTGTAGCCCAGTCATAGTCAACGAAAGAAGAAGCAGTTTAATTTCAAACCACCTTGTTAAAATGATGCCAGGGTGGCAGTCATCTACATAGTGTTATACATACCTCAATGTAGTCATTGAGACAACCACGTTTCTCCTCCAACATGAAATTACTTGAAAAACTAAGTCTTATAACTTTGTTAACATCCACTGATATAATCCAGACACAGTCCAAGTCATTCTCATAATTGTTATCTCCATCTATATCTACGCTGGTAAACGAGCCGGTGTCATTGGTAAAGCGATTACCACAGCCATGAGTAGGACCTAAAATTAATCAAGACAAGATGATTTTGATGATCAGTTACGACAGCCATACTTGACCTATCACTTGGCTAAATAGTTGAGTTAATTATCACTCTCCCAGTTCATACAATTTTAAAGAGATTTTAATAGCACTCTAAGCACCCTATTTACTTCCATTACTTTGTTCAGGAGAGATTTATTTTTTTTAGGTCTCAGGTCATTTCCAAAAGACAAGACCTGCCTTGATCACTGCATCAAATTGCTGTATTGGGTGTAGACCATACTCAACCAGGGTTTGAGTCTGGGGTGTGCATGGGTATTGATCTTTATTTAGTGTTCAAATGCAGGTAGTATGTCAACTACTCATCCAATCCAAATAATCATTATAAATATGGAAAGCTACATGTATGACCAGAAGTTTCATTAAGTTGTGGAGTAGGTGATTTGAAAAGTCGGAGGTGAAGTACTTGGCCAGCAGCAATCTTTTTTTTTTTTTTTTTAAATGTTTTTTGTGCCAGGTGACGGATATTGAATGTCACTGTTGTCTCTCTGCCACAGAAGTCATATTCATATTTGGGACTACATGACAAGGTTGTGCGGCCATCTTCCTATCAAATGGCAATTTAATGCGCTATCCTGGCATCAACCAGGCACGGTCGAACACAAGCACCTGCGGACCTTAACCAAGGTTCCCCCAAAGTCGCGTTTCATTAGTGAATGAATCTCGGCCAGTGGAATTGGCCTTCCCATTGAGTCTGTGGCACACTCACCAAGGGTATGAATCGACATTTTTGATGTTTAGCCTAAGAAAGGATTTGAACTTTGGTCTACCGATCATGAGTCTGATGCAACAACCACTATGCTAACAAAATCCTGATACAACTCACCATAAGTTGCACGGTATGCAGCTCGAAATCCTTCACCAGCGACAGAGTAATCACTGACGAACTGAGCAAGCAATAGATTACTGGTAGTAATGATCGGGTCCGGCAAAATTTCACCACATAGACGACCTGTTAAACTAGGGGATGAATAGCTATGTCCATCAAATACTTCAACATAGTCATAGTTACAGGCTGAATGTAGTTCAATGTCGATCATTTCCCACCTGTAGGTAGAGAAGAGAGAGCATCAACAAGTGTTACAAGTCATCAAGAGACAGTGGAAGAAAGGCAACTTCATTTGAAAACACAAGATTCATAATCAGACTTTAGAGGGCAGTCATCATCCACAAAGAAGAAAATTAAAATCTTGTTAATCAATTACTAGGATGAGGTTACTGGAAATTCAATTCTTTAATTTATCCAACTGAATACCAACTTTCACAACTTTTTCTTAATTTAAGGATGTTGGCAAAAGCAAAATATTTTAAATTCATCAAAGATTAACAAAGAAAATATACACAAACATTGATATCATTTTAATGGTGCAAATTATACTGGTAATGTTTGAATTCTTTAAAAAATGTGAAACTTGCCTCAATTCGATGACTTTAATTGGATCCACTTGGACAAACCATGAACAGTTCTGTTGTGGTTTGTATCTGTCTAGATGTGCAGGTGTCTGTATAATACCGTCGGGAGCGGTGAAATTACCACCACAGCCTACAAAAAAAAAAGCAGATTGTAAAATTTATAACTTTTTCAGCATTCTCTTCACACAACTGTATGTATAAAGAAATGTACATGCTTTATTACTGAAGCATGCATTTATGGAAATGGCAAACTGTGGTCATAATAAATCATATTTGAATGATTCAGTGTATGATGAATGTAACTGTTTGTGCTTCTAATTGAGTAAATATACTAAACCAAATGATGGAATTCTAAAACACAGTCGTTCAGAGTGCACCCTTTTTTTTACCCGCTTCAATACCAAAATCAACTTTTATCACCTCCACGGAAGAGCCTATTGGTGAAGGAGGCTATTAGCCAACTCTGATATGTATTTTTATTACAAATGAACTTTTGTCACTATTGTATAAAATAGTATTTTTGGTAAGAAATTGGGTCCAAAAAATAGACTGAGAAAATTTTGTGTCACAATTTTGTCAAAAGAATCTAAAAATTATGGTTCTAAAGGGGTATTTCAATATATTGTAGAATACTTTATTTTCGCTTGGAATTTATTTTTGCTATTTTCGCTGAAGAGATAAGATAAAATAAAATAAAATCCAGTGAATATACTTTTTTTCCTATATTTCACATTAAACTAATCAAAAATCAGTGAAAATAAATTCCATACAAAAAGCCCGAAAAGCCTTTTCAGCGAAAATTAATTCCAGCGAAAATAAAGTATTCCACAGTATTGTGTTTTTTTTTCATTACAATAGCTTGGATTTCACCAACTCTTCTCCAGTTGACTAAGCTGAATTAGTATGTAACCAAGCTATCATAATTTAGAAAAGTACGTTAAACATCAGAAAAATTGTATTTATGTATATACATATATATATGTTATTTTTCCACTCAGTTGCTGCAACCTGATGTACTACCTACCTACTTCAAAGTCAATAGCAAAACCAGCAGCAGTTGATGAACTATCGGTGTGAAACATGATGAATGCTGGTCCGAATAAGGACAACTCATCAGGGGCCACAGAACCACACACCTTGGCTAACAGCTCTCCACTCTCAGATGTACCAGAATAAATTGCAACATAGTCAAAATTACACGATCCATGCGCTGAAAAATCAATATACACATATTATTGTTGTACGAGTTGGTGAATGATATCAGTGTTCTCCCCAGAAAAATAACATAGATTATTGGCTAATTTACAATATAATATCTTAATCACCTATATTATATCTATTGTTACGCTAATATGGCTCTATTGTTGATCCCAAATTAAACAGTTGGGAGCCCTACTCCTTAATGCCCTGGGGAGAACCCTGCATATAAATATGCAACAAAATTATGCGAAACCAAAATGTGCAAAACTGAACCGAACTGTGGGAGTGGGATACAAATACTTTTTACATTAAATATATCAGGATTTGCACACCAATTTACAACTTGCAAAAATGGTCTCTGCGACACAAACATACAGTAGTAGCAGCTGCATTCAAGTACAGTACTTGTCATTACTTAGATTGTAGATGATGTATATCTCAAGCGATATATAGGCATCTAGGAGGCCCCCTCCTCTTCGTGACTTTTTGATGACATATCAGCCTCCTGTAGTGTTAAATTCAAGCAAGTAGAAGTCTTGGATTGGGAACCATGGTTTGAGTTTTACACAATCGCCCAGTTCGTCATTCATGTAATTTTAATTATCAAGAAAATGCACACAGTTTGGCTGAAGTCGAACATCCAAGGCCGTTTTCAAAAACCTGTGTGTGATGGTGCTGTATTTGACTTTAGATAAATTGAAGGACTTTATATATAAACCATTATTATACATTTGACACTGAAAACAATAGAATTTGGTCGAGTGTAAAACACTGTATGGACGTGTTCGAAAGTGTAACGAATATCTTTGCTCCTTATTTGAAAAATTTTAACATCACATTTAATCACTTTTTTTCATTTACATGATAAGACACAGCACTATCAAAACATGATGGAAATAAAATCCCGCAAATGTTCACACAACGAGGAATATTCTGCGTTGCCATTTCAGGCTTTTATTTCTTATTACTACAAAGAGGAATCAAAGAAGTATAATAATAAGGTTTTCATGAGGATACTCTAAAGTAGTCACTCAGGCAGTATGGCAATGCATCAACCCCTGCTATGTGTTGGTCAATACTGTCACTGTACTGCCTTTGTGCATACTCTTATGATATTCTCGTACTGCAAGCTGCTTCAATTTTTTAAACTATTATTTTGGGAACAAACATACCCTCAATATCAAAGTCGTCCTCAAATCTGATTATCAGTGGTACATCTGGTTCAAAGTTAATCAGGAAACCGCAATCGAGGTCATCAGGGTAGTTCCGAATACCATACCCTGGTGAAGTGATACGTCCTGCCAACTCATCAAAAACAGCTCCACAACCTGAAACAAATTATATTTGCTTAGATTCTCACAGAATACAAGATGAACTCAGATATCATTACAAAATGAACAAATCTGAGAGAGGTTCACATGTAGTACCTATATATGTAATATCAAATATCATGAAAATATAAATTTTAACCAAAAATGACAAAAATCTTCACCAAAATTAGAGAATTGAAGATATCATTACAAAATAAACAAATCTGATAGAGGTCCAAATGTAGTACCTATATATGTAATGTAAAATATCACTTTTTACCAAAAATGACAAAAATATTCACCAAAATTAGAGAATTGAAGATATCATCATGAAATAAACAAATCTTAGAGAGGTCTACCCAAGGTACATTTAAAGGGGAAGTCAAGCCAAACAACACAATGAGCCCCCAAGAAAAAGCTCCACAAATGTAGGAGAATGCAATATACAGTTTTTTAAAATCACTTTTCATTCTCTAGATATTCAACATTTTATCAGTATTATGTAGTCAGCCATCTTGATTCTCGAGCAAAGGATCATGGGTAAAGTATGACATCATAGAGTCTGTTGTCAGAAATTGAGAAAATGATTTCATGGGAAATACTGATGCGAATTAGTTCAAATTTTCGTTATGCATATTACTCTTGTATATGATTATAGTAATGTAAATTAGAATGTTACAAATACACATAAAGTGAAGATATTGCCAAAAATTAAAAAAAAATAAAAAGCGTTATTTTCATTGTAAAATATAGAATGACACTTTTTTGACCACTTTTTATGGTCAACAAGTAATATATCACCTATATAACCTACTCACATCGGTAAATTGTATACAATATAAGGAAATTTGAGCATTTGGTAGAAAAACATAAAAATAAATATTTTCAGTTCTGTTTCCATCACAACTATTTTATTAGTATGTTTGGCACCAGTACATGTATGCTATCCTGTTCTAAACTTTCAGCCAATATGAAGTTCAACTTTTGAAGTTATAGATGAAATAATTTTCTCAATTTCTGACAACATACTCTATGATGTCATACTTTACCCATAATCCTTTGCTGAAGAATCAAGATGGCGGTCTACAAAAATTGATGAAAAATTGAATATCTAGAGAATGAGAAGTGATATAAAAAAACTGTAAATTGCATGTTCTTACATTTGCCGAGCTCTTCTATCGAGGAGTATTATGTTGATAGCCTTGACTTTCACTTTAACACCAAGTATCAAAGCATTCAGGCTTGTAGTTTTCAAGAAGAAGTCGAAAAAGTAAAACATTGACACAAACGACGATGCCGACGGACAATAACTCAACAAAGTCGACAGCGGAGCTAAAAATTTCAAATTGGGTCAACAGAGGTATTCTTTGTTTTCCTGTTTATGAAAAGGCATCCACATTTTTCACTAGGAATTTTTTTTTGTTTTTTTTTAAATTTAAGCCAGAAGAATTGCTTTGTCACTCCCAACTTTATTCTATATTTGCTTTAATTAATATTAATAGATAAATCAAATTTATTTGTAAACTGGATTATTTAAATACAAGTTATTTTTAACCACAGACACATCTCTGTCATTTATTTAAAGCAGCGGGGTCAAACCTGCGCAAGATAGATAAATGAGTCCCAAGCAACAATAACAAGCATGCTAAAAATGCAAAGGCTCATGGGTAGACGCTTGTTTTTTAAACAATGACATGCCATCATCGTCTACAAATACGACACATGACAGGGATGTGTAACCATTATCCAATCATAATGACATTATGCTAATTTAAAGCACCATGAGTATGATATACAATAATCACTATGCTGAACATGAACAAAAGAAAACAAATCATCTCAGTAGCTAGTACAATGAGATGAGTACATACCTGGGGACCAAGTTAGACGGAAGCCACTGTCAACAGTTGAGCTATCCGAGTGAAATTTGACTCTCATTACATTACGAGTAGACTGGAGAGAACTGGGAATTCTGGTACCACAATACCGACCCAGCTGTGAAGAAGTACTGCTATCACCATCACGAACCTGACAACAACAATCAAATCTTGAATCAGTAAGCATAAAAAACAATTATATTATTTTATATTAAAACCATCTTTATACATTTTTGCAGCAAAGCACAATTGCTATTTGGCGCTTGGTTCAGGTAGGTTTTATTTTTTTTGTTTTTGCCACTGCCTCTTTCAGCTACACAGAATATAGAATTAAATAAAAATTAATTGAAATTTGAACATGTGGTGTAACAACTGAGGTAAATCAACTTAAAGAACAAGATGAATCATTTTACTTATACTAGTCTTTGTCTTGTGCCCATTGTACTAAGTATGAAGCTTACTTCTGGTAACGGGACAGTTTTCATTTGGAATTCATTGTCAGCATTTAGTAGGAAAGTATTTGTTTTTGTTTAACAGTCCAAGTTTACTAGGAAAGGACTAATACTAAAGTACACTTTTGTGAGAGTTTTCAGGCTTTTCATCGTGATGGTGTCCGCCCTGAGAATAGTTGGGAATTTGCCTTTTGCTGATTAATTTGCATTCCAAGCCTAGCTTTCAAGCCCACTGCAACAATACGACATATATTGCCATCGATATGTTCTGTCAAAGAGAGAGGTGGGCTTAAAATACAAATAAGTCAGCAATAGGTACTGCATGATAAAAAACAAGATACTGTAAAATACTTTATTTTAACTAATTTTCATTGAAAAGACTCTTGGGTGTTTTGTATGGAATTTATTTTCACTGATTTTTGACAAGTTGAATGTAAAATATAGGAAAACAGGTATATTTGGTGGATTTTATTTTCACTGAATCATTCCATCAGTGAAAATTAATTCCAAGCGAAAATAATTTAAAAGTATTTTACAGTTTTTTTTTCAGGAAAGACTAACCTCCACATAGTCCAAGCTACATCCACCACTTTGCTGCAGTCTAAATGCTGTAAACGTCACACTAACATGGTAGCCATGCTCCACAGTAATTGTCCAAATACACTCCTCGTTTATGTTGTAATTGTTGGGGAAATTACTTGATGAAAGAGTTCCTGTGTCACTGTGATAGTTACCTCCACACCCTGTGTGTTATACAGTAACATTGTTCAATATTATAGCTGACAATGTAGGATGCAGCAGACAGCATCCCAGCTAATGACATTGTATTTTTGTTTCAGCAAAAATAATGTGAATTTTTGATATTCTTCAATAGAAAATGATTTTAATTGGGAAGGGCTAGTAAAAATGCAGAGAAAACAACAATTTGCCATAATCATTATTCAATGTCACCATTTTTTCATCAAAACCAGTGCTAACAGATAATATTTTAACATTGAGGTAATTCACTCCTCACTGCATTGAAAAAATGCCATGTACAATTTCTTTATTAGACAACATCTAAGCATCCATGTCCGCATGGATTTTACTCATAGTTGCAAGTTTCATAGAGCTTTATCAAAGTTTAACGGACGAGAAGTATGTAAAGTTACGACTTAATACCCCATCTACACCTCAAGTCTGGCTGACCAGTAAGTGTTAAGTTGTTTCCTCTATCCTATCAACGGCCAATTAAATACACAATGCAACAAAACATTAGTTCTTCTACTTCTACTGCTGGCAAAACACAATATAATTTTTGGGAGCCATCCTACTACTCATGACTTACCAGGGTTTTTCTAAACCGGGGAACAAGGGCGCAACGCCCTGATACTAACGGCTGACGCCCTTTTACCGAATTGCCGATTGAAGTTTCAAGTCATAAATATATTTCTTGAGCCGCGCACTTCTGTGCTGTCGTACAACATGAAATCTTTCTCAAATATATTTTTCTCTGGGAAAACTTCCCAGCCACACCAGCTGACAATGTGTCTGGACACCAAATACACTAAAATTACTCTGAAAATATTTCAATGGCAATAGAGACACCGTTCATTTTTTCTAGAAAAAACCCTGACTTACTGTGGCAAGAGGGATCACTGTACTTGAAAATTAATATCAAATGACTATCTTATTATTGCACGAGAGAAAAAAATTGAAGAAATACAAACTTGACTTCACCTGATGATGATGTTGTCCAACCCATGCGGAATCCTTTAGCACTAGAACTGGCATCCGTTTTTAGAATCAAAATTAACTGATTTGATGAAGTTGTAAATGCAGAGGGCACTTCTCGTCCACACCAAGGTATTTCACCAGAGATTTGAGGAGAGTCTGGGTGTCCTCCATTACGAGCACTAAGGTAGTCGTACCTGCAATCAGGATGGCTCTCCATAATAAACTGTGTGAAGTTAACCTAGGATTGGAAAAAATATTATGTTAATATCAGAAAAAATCCTGTTAAACTTTTTGAAATAGCTATATCCCATTATGGCAGAATGCATGAATTAACAAAATCTTGATTTAGGTATTTCCCGAACAACTTTGTTGTACGAATATACTTTTTATTTAAATTACCTGCATCTTAAATGACCTAAATTTTAAATTTGCTGCATCTTAAATTCAGTAAGCTAGGTGGGCTTCAGTACTCTAATTTACTTACTGTACTTCAGTACTTTGTAGAGTGATGCTAGGTATGCTTTCATGTCTGGCACACTTTTTAGAGCAAGTTAAGTGTGCTTTTAGTTCTGATACACTTAGTAGAGCAAACAAAGTGTGCTTTCATGTCTAGCACAATTTTTTATAGTAAGTTAAGTGTGCTTTCACTTCGATACACTTAGGAGAGCAAACTAGGAATGCTTTCATGTCTGATAAACTTTTTGAGTAAATTAAGCGTGCTTTCAGTTGTGATACACTTTGTAGTTTAATTAGGTGTGCTTTCACATGTATGATCCACTTTGTACACTAAGCTAGGTTGGCTGCAGTACTGATATACTTTCTAGAGTACGCTAGGAGTACTTTTAGTATGTATATACTTTGTAGAGTAAGTGAGGTGTGTTTTTGTGTCTGGTACATTTTAAGGGTGAGCTAGGTATGTTTTCATTGATACACATATTGTAGAGTAAGCTGGGTGGGCTTTTAGTACTGACACACTTTGTAGAGTAAGCTAAAAGTGATTTTGGTACTGATATTCTTTGTAGAGTAAGCTAGGTGGGCTTTTAGTACTGACACACTTTGTAGAGTAAGCTAGGTGGGCTTTTAGTTCTGACACACTTTGTAGAGTAAGCTAAAAGTGATTTTGGTAATGATATTCTTTGTAGAGTAAGCTAGGTGGTCTTTTAGTACTGACACACTTTGTAGAGTAAGCTAAAAGTGATTTTGGTACTGATATTCTTTGTAGAGTAAGCTAGGTGGGCTTTTAGTACTGACACACTTTGTAGAGTAAGCTAAAAGTGATTTTGGTAATGATATTCTTTGTAGAGTAAGCTAGGTGGGCTTTTAGTACTGACACACTTTGTAGAGTAAGCTAAAAGTGATTTTGGTAATGATATTCTTTGTAGAGTAAGCTAGGTGGGCTTTTAGTACTGACACACTTTGTAGAGTAAGCTAAAAGTGATTTTGGTACTAATATTCTTTGTAGAGTAAGCTAGGTGGGCTTTTAGTACTGACACACTTTGTAGAGTAAGCTAAAAGTGATTTTGGTAATGATATTCTTTGTAGAGTAAGCTAGGTGGGCTTTTAGTACTGACACACTTTGTAGAGTAAGCTAAAAGTGATTTTGGTAATGATATTCTTTGTAGATTAAGCTAGGTGGGCTTTTAGTACTGACACACTTTGTAGAGTAAGCTAAAAGTGATTTTGGTACTGATATTCTTTGTAGAGTAAGCTAGGTGGGCTTTTAGTACTGACACACTTTGTAGAGTAAGCTAAAAGTGATTTTGGTACTAATATTCTTTGTAGAGTAAGCTAGGTGGGCTTTTAGTACTGACACACTTTGTAGAGTAAGCTAAAAGTGATTTTGGTAATGATATTCTTTGTAGAGTAAGCTAGGTGGGCTTTTAGTACTACTTTGTAGAGCTAGATCAAATGTGCTTTCACACATTTGAATCAAGTCTTGATCATAGCAAAAAAAAAGTTAGACTTACTGTGATGGTTGAGCCTGGAGATGTTTGTATGAACCACATGCACATGTCATTATGGTTATAGTTCAAAGGATAATTTGGACTGGTGATGACACCTTCTGAAGCATCATAGATACCACCACAGGCTGTAGTAGAAAAAACATGATAAATACCATATGAATTTATGAACGTATACAGAGTGGAAAGAGTGTGATTGCATGGGGGCAATCTGGATTAAGTAAACTTTTTGAATGCCATATTTTTTCCTGCAAAATGTTGGTTAAAAATTCAATACAACAAAAAGCAATACCTTCCTATCAGTTTCATTTGCAACATTGCAATATTCCTAGGAATATTCTTAATGATAGTTGTTTTGACTTTGGCACACAACCATTTTCACAAGAGATACACTTTAATAACTCAAAGGCATTGAAAACTGAAAATTCTACCGCTTAAGATGAAACTATTTTCAAATGAGGTTTATGGATTCAGATTCAAAATTAAGTTAGATTCTGATAAAAGAATTGCATTAAATATGAAAGTGGCGAATTATTGAAACCAGCAAGTGTTCTATATTTGAATACAGTGAATAATTAATTGATCACACACTTTAATACTAAATAAAAGTAAAAACAACCTTAGAACTTATAAACAGTTTAACTTAACTGCTCTAACTAAATTGAGAATTAGTGCTCACAATCTTAAAATTGAAGCAGGCAAATACATTAGACAGAAGTTGGAAGACTGAAAATGTCGCTACTAGTAAGGACAATCGAATGGAGGACGAATGCCATTTCATCCTGAAGTGTGCTCTTTATAATAACTTCAGAATGGAATTTCACACTTTAGGCAAGGACAACAAATAAACAGATACAGATAATCTTATCAGTATCATCATGAAAACAAATGATAAAATAGTCTAATGAATCTCATTTTCAAACGAAACTAAATTCTCTATTTTAATTTTCCAAATTTTATGGTATATTTTTATCCAGATCCCAAATGAGGAAAGCATTTCAATAAAGTATTTATCATTATTATTTATAATTAAAAATTGTATTATTTTATTTCAAATATGAGCACCTGTGTTAAATATATTAAGACTTTTCGTATACAGATGAGTGCTCTTACTTTTCAATTTTTTTGTTTTTTTTGTTTTTGACTTGTTTTATTTTTTGTTTTTAGAAAAGTTTTTATTTTTTGTTTTCTTTTTTAGATTGTAGTTTTTTTTTTAATTTCTTTCTGTAAGACCCTTTTTATCCTTTCCTAAGGATTTTATGCGTCTAATAAAAAATATATAAATAAATACTTTTCAATAGTTGAAAGCAAAGTCATAATGAACATAGCCGACAGTGTTGCTAGGAGGATATTGCCAGGGAGGTTGATAGACAGATAATGATTTTCCTGATCAGTTTATATTAGCAACCACTGCAAGATAAGAATTCATAGCACACACCTGAAACCTTCCACGATGCACGAAAACCTTCAGCCACGTCAGAGGAATCAGTGCGAAAAACAATCCAAGCAGATCTTGTTGGAATCATCACAGTAGAGGGAAGATTTGAACCGCAATAACGTCCGTAAAGAGGAGCACTACTTTCACTTCCTGTGAAGTATATAAAACATGCGCCATCAATGACAGATCCTTTCTAAATTTTTTTTTTTTAAATGTTTTTGTGCCAAGCGACAGTTCTGGTCCTGACTTTTTTGCATGTGCAAATTGCAAGTGCTAATGCTGACACATAGTGCATTTTGCCACAGAAGTCATATTCATATTTGGGACTACATGACAGGGCTGTGCGGCCATCTCTCTATTAAATGGCAATTTAATGTGCTAATCTGGCGTCAACTAGGCTCGGTCGACCACAAGTACCTGTGAAACGTTAATCAAGTCGCATTGGCCAGTGGAAATGCCCCCCCCCCCCCCATTGAGTCTGTGGCACACTCACCCACCATTTTTGGTGTTCAATCTAAGGTAGTATTTGAACTTTGGTCTGCCAATCAAAAGTCTAATGCAACAATCACTACGCTACTAATGTTAATTTTGTAAAAATTTAACATTTGCCACAATCCCATTTTACAGGTTATACTATTATTATTCATAATCAAATAAATCACTATGACATAAATCAAGGAAAGCTAAAAAAGAACTTTTCAACATTAATTATAAATTTATGATTAGCCTATTAAACAAGAAGCCTGTTTGTCTAAAAAGTTCTTTGAGAAGCACAAATTTGACACGAAGCAATCAGATGTTTGATAACACTAACATATAACAATAGGAGAAATATTTAATTGTACATTACTATGGTTTGTGGTATGTGGTTTATCCCAGAGTATGTATGCACACTTGTATACACACATGCATAGCCGAATAGACTGACAGATAGCGGACTGTCAGACAGACTGACAGACAGAGTCAAGGTCACACCATCAGACCATTGCATGCATCACTCACAAAAGTCAAACATGTGAAAAATTCAAAGAATCGATTATAATGAAATTTTGAACCAGGGTAGATACAAAAATAAGGCGTGCAACTGTAATGATCTCTGATCGCAAGCTTTCAGGCATGATGAGAAATATTTGTTGGGTCTTATTAAAAAGCATTGTGGTTTCAATCATCCTAGTTGAATCATACTTACCCATTCTTATCTCCACATAATCATAATTGCATACAATGTCCTCTTCAACGTCAAATGTTGTAAAATCAATAATTATTGATGAGTTATGTTCAGCTTCATTGTTGATCACCCAAATACATTGTAAATCGTTGGTGTAATTACCAATACCTTCATTAGGTGAAAAGATGATTCCCTGGTCTCCCGGAGATGCAGTGTATGTTCCACCGCATACTGTAAAACATGAACATATTTTACATTGAATATTCAGTTGTCCAATACTTGACAGTAGTCTACAAAAGTTTTATTAATATTTAAGAGGAATATCAGTTCTCATAGTTTCTAATGTATTTGGGTGTCGCATACCGAATCATTAAAAAATTAAGTACAGTCCACTTTAGTATACTGTAGAATACATTATTTTCACTTGGAATTTATTTTCGCTGAAGGGATGATTCCGTGAAAATAAAATCCAGCGAATATACTTTTTTTTGTATATTTCACATTAAACTCATCAAAAAACAGTGAAAATAAATTCTATACAAAACGCCCAAAAAGCCTTTTCAGCGAAAATTAATTTTAACGAAAATAAAGTATTCTACAGTACATTGTTTTTTCGCATAGTTTTTATGAATTGGTTTACAAAGTTTATAGTTATACACTCAGTTTCATATAGGCATGAATGTTTTTTTTTTTATAAAAAAATATTTATAAATATGAAATAAAACCTGTATACTGTAAAATGACTAATTTTTACTGGGTTTAAATTTCGCTGATTTATCATTTCAGGCATATTCAGTGAGTTCTAAATTCACGGTTTATCATTTAAATAATGTGTTCTATATTAAATTTTACATAATCACTGAGTTTTAATTTAGCAGATTTTTCAGTCAGCGAAATAATCATAATTAAAACTCAGTGAATAATTAACCGTTCTACAGAATATCTTTTGAGTGTATGGCAAAAAATCAGTCCAAAATTGAACGAAACTTGCAAAGACTCATGGGTAATATTAAAGCATTACAAAATGGCTTCAATAGCCAATGAAAGAGTCTTTTTTTTGGGATTGATTTAGCGATGGTCTGCGAGGGCAAATGTTTTATAAAAGCACTAAAAATGAATGTTGGTCTACAAATGTGTTAATACTAACCAGCTGCATCCACTGATGAATACTCGGCTCTGAATCCACCGAGGCTGACACTACCATCAGATACAAATCTTATTGTCATCATGTTGCCGCTAGATTCTACTGGAGCCGGAATACCATCACAGTAACGACCAAGTTGTGGAGCATCAACGTTTATTCCATTGTACACCTATTCAGTAGAAAGTTTTTCAAATGACTTCACTTCAACAAAGAAAGATATTAATAATAACTTTATTACACAACCAAAACCATCAGATGGTTTAATATGGTAAATAACAAAAGACTATAATAATAAAACTAATTAAATAAGAGTTAAAAACAAAATTTAATAGGACAAAATAGAAAAATAAAATACTGAAACTGACATTGCATAGAAAAGACATTGGTTCTCTCATGGATGCTTATTTATATAATTGCGTAATTCCATTGAATAATGTGTTTTTCAAAAATTTAGAGAGCGCAAGGTATTTTGCTTGCCTGCGATTTTATTAGTAATGTTACACTCTAGAAATAAAGATTGTCATTCAATTTTAAAACATGCACATTCCAAAAAGAACTGCATCTCATCCTCTATCACATCATTATTACATTTCTTACACTTTCTATCCTCAAGTTGAATTTTTGGATTCTTTTGGTGACTAACGGTAATTCTATTTCTAGAGAGTGATCACTTTCCGTATTAATGTTGATTTTCACTTTGTAAATCTGTAAGGTACCATCCCCTAAACAAACATACACATCTTAAAATGTTGAGATTATGGATAGGTAATTAACAACTTGCTGAAATTTGAATACAAGTTTAGGTACTTGGGCCTTCTAAAATTAAGTTAAACACTGAGTTAATTTGTTTGTATTAAAATTATTCAATACCACAATAACAAGATACATGTTCAACTTAAAGCGAGAGGGTCGTCACCTGTGCACGCGTGGGGTTTAAGTCACAAGCAACAATAACAACTCACGCTAAAAATGCAAAGACAAGACAAGACACCCCCGCTTTAAAAAGGTTGATTTTGATGAACAAAAATCATCTGAAACAAAAATTTACCCATCCTACCATACCTAGGACACAGACAGATTAAGAACAAAAATACTCAGCCTGGTCTCTTTCATGACAAAGGAAATAAAAGGTAGTCACTGTGGGTAGTCTAAATTATCATCTTTATAAAATACCACATCCCCGAAAGACATTCAATAGGTGTTAATAAGTATAGTTGAACACATACACCTACCTGTATGTAGTCATAGGAACACCTAGAGTTTGCTTCAAGACGTATATCAGTGAATTCAAGGGAAATTCGATGCCCATCTGAGACCGTTATGTGCCATATACAATTACGAGAATGTGCGTATTGTCCGGGATAGTTGGGCGATGTAATCACACCAGTGGGTGTGGTCAACTCTCCACCACATTCTATGGATAAACAAGTCATAGTCAATGACAGTTACCGGTACACAAAGGTATTTATTGATTGATTGATTGAATGATTGAATGATTGATTGATTGATTGGATTGAATGAATGAATGAATGAACGAACGAACGAACGAACGAACGACAAACAAACAAACAAACAAATTAATTAATTCACATGTATACACAGCCCTCCAGATTGCGGCCACTTATGTTGCCTTGACAATTAAATTTAATGAATGTCGATTAAAACAAATATCTTTAGCAACCAAGACAGTAAACAGACTATACAGCCTAAAATTGACACTTTGCATAAGCCCATTTCATTGTCCGCCATATTCAATTTCTGTTCAGATCATTTTGTAGTTTGCAATTCCGTTTGTTGAACCACTAAATTTGCAGCAAAGTGCATCACCATGTTAGTGAATCAGTGTTACAAAGGACATTGCATCTGATGTACGTTGAAAATGAAATACAGCCTGCCGAAAAGTCAGAGTATGTTGGCAAATGAAAGCCAAGACAATCGAGATTTGCCAATCAATAACAGTGGAAGAAAGTTTGTTCATAAACATAATGAACCTGCATGATATATTTCATGGCACGAAAATGTCACTTTTCATCAAAAATGACAAAAATATTCATCAAAATTAGAGAATTAAAGATATCATGAAATGAACAAGTCTGAGAGAGGTCTGCTCAAGGTACATATACACCAAGTATCAAAGCAAGTATCAAACAATTGTAGTTTTCAAGAAGAAGTCAAAAAAGTAAAAAGTTGCCACAGACGACGGCGACGGACAATCACTCATATGATAAGCTCTGCTCGACCAAGTTGACAGCGGAGCTAACAAACCTCATTAAGCTGATAGGATCTATACTCACCCTCAACGCTAGCAGTCCATTCTATTTGGAATCCAGTAGATGTAGTAGTAGAGTCAGTAGATAGCGTGATGTGAGCATAGCTATCTGATGTCTCCACCACTGCTGGTAAAGTAGTACCACAGAACTTACCAAGACTGGGACCTAGAATGAAATTCAGAAAACCACATACATAATCAGAGTGCCGGGAACCAAGAAAACTAGCAAATGAAATTGTGCAAGCTAGAAATAAACCCCAGAATTCTCGCACGAAAAATGACTGATGTCACTATAACTAGAAATTCCTCTATTCACACATATTCCGACTATCAATTATTTCGCATAATAGTCCCAAGACCTAGAAGTATTTGTCCCCATTTTCAGACTTCATTCAAATTAACGCCAATAATAAGATGCGAATATATATATGTGAAATGCATACCAATGTCAGTGAGATTCCGTTCGCTTATTTCAAGATAATCACCGACGGAACAATCATCACCACTGCCGATCACACTAAATGCGACAAAGGTAAATGAAAGGTAATGCCCGGTAGGTCCTCGTATGTACCAGTCGCATAACATGTTGTCGTCATAGTTATTTGGGTAGTTAGGCGAAAATAAAGTACCAGTTTCACCAGAAAGTGTTCCTCCACATGTTGCTATGGAAATAAAGAAGCAACTGATTAGAATTATAATAAATTGGAGAGTATTCACCTAATTATAATGTACAAAAAATATGGAAGTTACAAATAATAACTCATTCACAAAACAATTTGAAGGAATTCAAAAGAAGGTGTAGTGTACAATTATGCACAGTAACACAGAAACAAGTGTTGAAGTTATCTATGTTGTTAATTTATGTTGAATGACCTGACCCTTGTATTGACAAAATATTAATTTATATATCATGAACTTCAACAAAATTTACCTGATTAGAATTAAATTGCTCGAAATCATGACTGCACATCCCTCCCTATTTTGCTGAATACCACCACAGACATTGAACAGTGAACAGTTCTAGTAGATATTTGCTATTTAATTCATTGTAAATGTTAAACATTGAAATTATTGAACAAAATAGTTTGATAATATTAGAAAATAATTAATAATTAGAAAATCAAAGAAATGCTGAAAATAGGGGAACACATGAAAATTATAGAATTACTCATCCAAAAGTAAAAGCAATTTAGTTCAGAGCATGGGATTTGAACTCGCAATCTTCCCCAATAGACACTACAATATGCACTTTAAAAAAAACACTAAATACAATTTTTGGAAGATCAACACTGTAATCTATATAGGCCAACAATATCTACAGATTAACAATTTAATATATATACAAGTTTCATAGTGATCAGTTGAATATTATTGAAGTTCATGTGCCCACGAGAAATTTACGACAGCGAACATTTTGCCACTACTATGACTTTCCCTTCATTGCATTACATGCAAGCCTAAGACTGCTTAATCTTACACTATTTTACTATATTAGGAAGAATGTATTATGTATTTGAATATGTAATTAATCATTGCTCATTTCTGTTTATGCAATAAAATCTGATTCTGTGATTCCTTTGACTTATGATGGAGCAAGATCTTTATTGCATATCACCATATATCGACAACAGGTGCATATAATTATCTTACGAATCATTGTGGTGATATAACACATTCATAACTACAATAAATCGAAAAATTACATCCTTACCAATACTGTAGATTAACCTGAAACCCTTCTTTGCAACATTACCATCCGAACGAAACTTTAGGTACATGACGTTCGCAGAACTGCGGATCGTGTCTGGCATGTTAGTTCCACACACCTGCTGAAGCAAAGGTGATTCACTTGTTGCTCCATCTCGTATTTGCAGATAATCATAGTTGCAGCTAAACGCATGTGAAGATAAAAGAATTGTAATTTTCAGTCTCTATGGTATTAAAATAAAACTGTTTAATACATGTATGAGTGAGATTTCTGTTTTTAGTGACAATATTTGTTTGAGATTGACTTGCAAAATCATTGATCACAATACAGCTGACCTTAGTTTTACCTTCAATATTTGTGATTTACCATTTTTATTTATAAATGGCAAGTGAGAGGAAAATTAGCATATTTAGCGGGAGATAATAACCGAGTGTAAGCAGGTCTTCTAATGCCAGATATAAGACCTTTCTTGGTAAAATTAGCATATTTAGCGGGAGATAATAACCGAGTGTAAGCAGGTCTTCTAACGCCAGATATAAGACCTCTCTTGGTAAAATTAGCATATTTGGCGGGAGATAATAACCGAGTGTAAGCAGGTCTTCTAACGCCAGATATAAGACCTCTCTTGGTAAAATTAGCATATTTAGTGGGAGATAATAACCGAGTGTAAGCAGGTCTTCTAACGCCAGATATAAGACCTCTCTTGGTAAAATTAGCATATTTGGTTGGAGATAATAACTGAGTGTAAGCAGGTCTTCTAACGCCAGATATAAAACCTCTCTTGGTAAAATTAGCATATTTGGTGGGAGATAATAACTGAGTGTAAGCAGGTCTTCTAACGCCAGATATAAAACCTCTCTTGGTAAAATTAGCATATTTGGTGGGAGATAATAACCGAGTGTAAGCAGGTCTTCTAACGCCAGATATAAGACCTCTCTTGGTAAAATTAGCATATTTGGTGAGAGATAATAACCTAAGGTAAGCAGGTCTTCTAACGCCAGATATAAGACCTCTCTTGGTAAAATTAGCATATTTAGCGGGAGATAATAACTGAGTGTAAGCAGGTCTTCTAATGCCAGATATAAGACCTCTCTTGGTAAAATTAGCATATTTGGTGGGAGATAATAACCAAGTGTAAGCAGGTCTTCTAATGCCAGATATAAGACCTCTCTTTGTAAAATTAGCATATTTGGTGAGAGATAATAACCGAGTGTAAGCAAGTCTTCTAATGCCAGATATAAGACCTCTCTTGGTATAATTAGCATATTTGGTGGGAGATAATAACTGAGTGTAAGCAGGTCTTCTAATGCCAGATATAAGACCTCTCTTGGTAAAATTAGCATATTTGGTGGGAGATAATAACTGAGTGTAAGCAGGTCTTCTAATGCCAGATATAAGACCTCTCTTGGTAAAATTAGCATATTTAGCAGGAGATAATAACCGAGTGTAAGCAGGTCTTCTAATGCCAGATATAAGACCTCTCTTGGTAAAATTAGCATATTTGGTTGGAGATAATAACCGAGTGTAAGCAGGTCTTCTAATGCCAGATACAAGACCTCTCTTGGTAAAATTAGCATATTTGGTTGGAGATAATAAACCAAGTGTAAGCAGGTCTTCTAACGCCAGATACAAGACCTCTCTTGGTAAAATTAGCATATTTGGTGGGAGATAATAACTGAGTGTAAGCAGGTCTTCTAATGCCAGATATAAGACCTCTCTTGGTAAAATTAGCATATTTGGTGGGAGATAATAACTGAGTGTAAGCAGGTCTTCTAATGCCAGATATAAGACCTCTCTTGGTAAAATTAGCATATTTAGCGGGAGATAATAACCGAGTGTAAGCAGGTCTTCTAATGCCAGATATAAGACCTCTCTTGGTAAAATTAGCATATTTGGTTGGAGATAATAACCGAGTGTAAGCAGGTCTTCTAATGCCAGATACAAGACCTCTCTTGGTAAAATTAGCATATTTAGCGGGAGATAATAACCGAGTGTAAAGCAAGTCTTCTAATGCCACCGATAAGACCTCTCTTGGTAAAATTAGCATATTTGGTGGGAGATAATTGCACTAGAAGATTTCTCATATTCTAGATTTTTTGAGGTGTTAAAAAGTTCAGATATGACATTTAATTTTTTAGCGGAAGTAGGCAATCTTCAACTCTATAACAGAAAAAACCACACGTAGTAAATTTTTATAACTTACTTGACATGACTCTCCATGACAAAGTCAGTAAAATCAAGTTGTATAGCTTCATACACAGGCGCATGGATGGTCCATTCACATTCAGAATTGGGTGGGTAATTCTCAGGATAGTTTGGCGAGGTCAGAATTCCTTCACCTCCACCATCTGTCAATGTAAGAACCCCTCCACATCCTATAACAATGAGAAGGATAAAGCTGCTTAGCTAAAGGTACATTCTGTACATAAGACGAGACATGAACAGTCAATCAAATTCAACTTTGTTCGAATAAATAGAATGACAATTTGGTTGTCAGGGATTCCCCATACTTTGGTAAACAATTTTGAAGCTATGATCTGAATATTCATGAGTGAACAGTATGATAGTAATTGGCCAATCAGTACATGTTTTAAAAGGACAGCACAGGTTGTCTGCTTTTGATTGGTTAACTGTAGTGGAAGGGAGGCATTGTGATTGGTGCATTTGCAAGCTATTTACTGAGTATTACAATGTAGGCTTGTTTGTGGTGACCACCAGGTACTGCAAAGTGGCCAAGAATTTTAGTTCGATACACAACCTTTATTAATGAAAATGCAAAGCTGAATAGCTCATAGCACAGCAGCAAACTAAAAAGCAAGTAACTTACCTGCTTGTGTTGTTTGGTATCTGATCGAAAATCCACTGAATCCAGACCCAGCATTGCCGTCCGATACAAATCTCACATGTAATAAGTTACCGCTGGTTTGCACAGCGGCCGGCAAGCTTGATCCGCAATATTTACCCAACAAAGGTGAATCATCATTCTCACCATTAAAAAGCTGAAATATGCAGAACATGTCATGTATGAACTTTCTACGAATTAAATTTTAATTTTTTAAATTTTAATTAGATATAATGCCGATCTTTAATGTTTAACATCACAAGGATTCCAGCTAGATGACATAGGTGAAAGAGAACCTATATTAAAATGACGAAAAGGAAATGTATATGCAAATTTAATTTAAGTTTAAATTTAAATTTAACGAGTTCATCTACTTGCTGATACATCTTATGTGGCTCATTGAAGATTTTAAATTCAATATTGGTACGGCATATGCATTACCTATTATGTACTTAATATATACACTTTTAGATGTTTTCCATTACAATTAAATCTACAATTAAATTTTTCGCCAAACTGAATGTGCCCTTTAAAGAGTTAAACATAAAAATTACAGACCTGAATGTAGTCGTTATTACAGCTAGCAGAGTTTTGTATATCTATTGCATCAAATGTAATCCATAATGTTGTAGCCGTTGAAGACTCGATAATCCATGAGCAGTCCACATTGACTGGATAGTCATCGGGATAACCAGGACTAGTAAGAATGCCAGTGTTACTGGTGATTCGACCGCCACAGACTAGTAAGAGAAAAGTTATAAATTGTTAGTTAACATCAAATCTTGGTATCTTAAATACATCAATTTTATTCGCTGGCAACTGTGTATTAATCTTCATCTTTCCAGGGGTTGACATATTTGGTGTCCTACAATATAAAATACACATCGTCTTGCTAGAGAAAAAAAAATTATCATTAACATGAATATCCATTATTTGATCACTGTTTCTACACTAGGACATGCTCTTAAAGCGGGAGTGTAGTCACCTGCGCACGCCCGGGAATTGAGTCCCAAGCAATTATAACAACACACGCTAAGAACGCAAAGGCGCATGGGTAGGCGCTTGTTTGTAAACAATAACACACTGTGGTCACCTGACGCATGCGTAGGTGATGACACCCCGCTTTAATTTTAGCTGCTACATAGCTGAGCTGATCATATCTGTCTGAGGTATGAAATGAGTGCTTTAACACAATATAGTGGTGACAGTAATTTTGAGAGGTAATTGTCATGAAATATTTTCTACATTAACGTCAGTACAACTACATGCAACATTGCAGAGCATCTGTCACGCTTAAATTCACAGCAGTATAAAAAATCAAACTTTTTAAAGCATTCTTGTTCACTGCTACAAATTGATCAAAATTATACAAATAATATTAAAAGATACATACCAGAGCGATAGGTACCGGAGAAGCCAGTGCCATTGGTACTAACATCAGAGACAA
The DNA here is from genome assembly GCF_978046115.1 of Saccoglossus kowalevskii. Classification (NCBI taxonomy): domain Eukaryota; kingdom Metazoa; phylum Hemichordata; class Enteropneusta; family Harrimaniidae; genus Saccoglossus; species Saccoglossus kowalevskii. The sequence goes on along the minus strand of NC_140661.1, from coordinate 20,839,141 downwards.
AGTTGACCAATGCTGCAGTACCAGCAGATGTTACAGGACTATTATTATCAGAAACACCACAGTACTGTCCAAGGAGGTCACTATCAGTAGATAGACCTGTAAGATTTAAACATGACAATGTAAGTACTGTATTTGTCTTCAGTTTAGCGTCACTTTAAATTAGACGCAAGTGCCACGAAAACGTTGTATTTTACTCCCCAATTAGGCGCCAGACCAGTTGAAATTTTGGCATGTATCGATCGTGAATTAGGCATCGGCGGATCGACTACCGGTTACCAGTTAGTAGCGATAGACACCATCGCGGAAGTCCTTCACTGCTACTATACGATGGGCTTTTATGCAAAAAGTTTGGTTTTTAACAAATTTTAACAAAATCGGTCTATATTTTGTTTGCTAATACTGTAGAAAAAAATTTGCGTGGTTTTAATTACACGAATTTCGCAGTAATTCAATAAACACAAATGTTCAAATGAGCTGTTATTACTGTAAACAATGTTAAATTATTCTTCAAATGTTCACAGTTTAACTTTCAAAAATAACTAATTTCCTGAAAAAAAAAAAAAACCATGCCGTTTTCCCATCAACATCAAAGCCGAAAAAAATCACACTACAACATCTCTTCATGTTGCGTCATTACATTAACATACAGTATTTAAATGAGCTATGGTAATTTGAACATGTTGGCATCATCCAGCATTTTGATTGGTCAATTAACACCATGACCTATCAGGTCAAAAAAATATGAGAAAAAAACATCGTTATCGCATCGCATCAAGTGTTTACATGCGACCGGAATCATTCGCTTACATGAAACTAAGTTGAATTTTCCTCGCATTTCATAACAATTCAATGAATTTATTTTTTGTATGTTGTTATAATCACTACTAAGTAATAATTAATTGTGTTGAAATTTTCACCTCCCCATGTGTCACTGCATATATATAAATGTACCAAAATGAGCCAAGTACGGGTGAAAATAGCGAGTACGGGTGATATTTGTAGCGAGTACGGGTGACATTTGTACCGAGTACGGGTGACATTTGTAGCGAGTACGGGTGACATTTGTAGCGAGTACGGGTGACATTTGTAACAAGTACGGGTGATATTTGTAGCGAGTATGGGTGGTATTTGTAGCGAATACGTGGAGGTAATTTAGTGAGTACGAGTGATAAAATGTAGCGAGTATGAGGGGAGGGGGTTTGGTGTTAAAATAGATTGTTAGATTGAACTAGTTTCAGTTTGTACAACTGCTATTTTCTTTCTCACTGGAGTGTTTTGTTGCACCCGTAATTGTTGTATAAATCCCGTACATTTTACCCCGCAATACCCACACTCGCTACATTTTATCACTCGTACTCTCTAAATTACCTCCATATACTCGCTACAAATGTCGCCCGTACTCGCTACAAATGTCGCCCGTACTCGCTACATATGTCACCCGTACTCGCTACATATGTCACCCGTACTCGCTACATATGTCACCCGTACTCGCTACATATGTCACCCGTACTCGCTACATATGTCATCCGTACTCGCTACAAATATCACCCGTACTCGCTACAAAAATCACCCGTACTTGCTATTTTCTGAAAAGTACGACCCATACTTTTCACCCGTACTTGGCTCATTTTGGTACATTTATATACCTCGTCACTGAGCAAAATTTGGAGATATATCCTTGCCACAACGTTAAAATGGAAACAACGTTAAAATGCCCTGTATTTCATTGGTTGATTTTCTCCGAACTATGTATGGTAATTTTAAATTTATTATCTTTATTTTTGAAACATGATATACTAAATATGTAAAATTGAAGAAAATGATTTTATTTTCACTTTTGTGCAGTGTTCTACCTAAAAATAATCGTTAAAGCTAATTTCTAACTACAAAAATTTAAAATTGTTACTTGCACTTAACTCAAACTTCATAATTTGACAAGATCCCCAACACTATTGTACAAAGTATGTGCATGTGCTACTAACAGGGCAAATACAGTCTATAGTAGATAAATGAAACACAAAACTTGCCATCATATATGAAAACTCCATCATAGGGACATGTTGCACCGCCTTCCAAGTTGACATCTGTCATCTTTATCTGTACTTTAGATCCAGTCTCAGTTGTGAATTGCCAATAACAGTCCAGATCAGGTGCATAGCCATTAGGATATCCAGGTGATGTGAATACCTGTGGTGTATTTGTTGCTTGCAGTGTCAGTCGGCCACATGTACCTGGAGGATAGAATACTGGTAAGTATATCATATGTCTAGTAGGATTATTGGGCTAACGTGGGCATGAGTGGGTTCAGGGCGAATACTGGTAAGTATATCATATGTCTCGTAGGATTATTGGGCTAACGTGGGCATGGGTGGGTTCAGGGTGAATACTGGTAAGTATATCATATGTCTCGTAGGATTATTGGGCCAACATTGGCTTGGGTGGGTTCAGGGTGAATACTGGTAAGTATATCATATGTCTCGTAGGATTATTGGGCTAACATTGGCTTGGGTGGGTTCAGGGTGAATACTGGTAAACTATATCATATGTCTCGTAGGATTATTGGGCTAACATTGGCTTGGGTGGGTTCAGGGTGAATACTGGTAAGTATATCATATGTCTCGTAGGATTATTGGGCTAACATTGGCTTGGATGGTTTCAGGGTGAATACTGGCAAGTATATCATATGTCTCGTAGGATTATTGGGCTAACATTGGCTTGGGTGGGTTCAGGGTGAATACTGGTAAGTATATCATATGTCTCGTAGGATTATTGGGATAACATTGGCTTGGGTGGGTTCAGGGTGAATACTGGTAAAATATATCATATGTCTCGTAGGATTATTGGGCTAACATTGGCTTGGGTGGGTTCAGGGTGAATACTGGTAAAATATATCATGTCTCGTAGGATTATTGGGCTAACATTGGCTTGGGTGGGTTCAGGGTGAATACTGGTAAGTTTATCACATGTCTCATAGGATTATTGGGCTAACATTGGCTTGGTTGGGTTCAGGGTGAATACTGGTAAGTATATCATATGTCTAGTAGGATTATTGGGCTAACTTGGGTGGGTTCAGGGTGGAATATAGGAACCAGGAGCAAATGTTTTAGGAATGAGTGGACTTAGGAAAGAGTGGAATTCGAAATGAATGGCAAGCTAGGAATGAAGTTAATTACTGTAAAATACTATATTTTCGCTTGGAATTTATTGTCGCTATTTTTACTGAAAGAATGAGTCAGTGAAAATAAAATCCAGCAAATATACCTTTTTCCTATTTTTTACATTTAACTCGTCACAAATCAGTGAAAATAAATTTCATACAAAATACCAAAAATGTCTTTTCAGCGAAAATTAATTCCAGCTAAATTAAAGTATTCTACAGTACAGTAAGAAACAATAACAAACCTGGACTGATAGTAGGAGTAACTGTAGGTCCTTCAGTCACTGCAAGCCACTCAAAACGAAATCCTCTTTTTGTGATTGAAAAATCTGAATGGAATGTGATATACAGACTACTGCCTGAACTGTATATGGGAACCTCTGGTACAACACTTCCACATAGGCGGTCTAGTTCTATTGAATCCTCAGTTGGTCCATCACGGATCTAATGAATCAAATATTCAGTTGTGTTATATATTACTTATGTTGATATATTCAAATATGCAAATTAATCTACATCAGTAAATGACCACATTGAATCAAGAATGTAAAATAATCCACTGAGGGCGCTGTTCATGCAAAATGATCAAAAAAATGTAAATATTGTTTTAAAATCACAAACCACTAGGTAATCATATCTACAATACGTTGTGCTCTCGATGTCCATATCAGTAAAGGTGACTCTTATTCTCATTCCAAACACCACAGTGATTGTCCAGATGGAATCAATATTTGTTGGGTATTGATCTGGATAGCGTGGGGACGTTATCACTCCAGAGTCTCCAGTGAAATCTCCACCAGGAACTATAATGTGAGATACAAGATCTTATTTTTTTCTTACAAGTAATAAATTAAGGAAATCAAAGCCTTGACATATCCAGCATTGAATGATTGTAGTTATTGTCATGAAATAAACAAATCTGAAAGAGAATTACTGAAGGTACTTTCCTCCAAAGTTTAATGGCTTATGATTTTTAAGAAGTCTAAAATGTAAAGCTGATGGACTGTCAGTAGTATGACTAGCTTTAATTTAACTTTGTCCATAATGAAACTTAAAACAAAGACGGAATGCCTAAATTGCTAAAGAGGGTGCCCATTAAAATAACACTTGTTGAACATGAACTGGAAGGGTGACGACTGAATAAACAGCCTCTGCCTTGTGGAGATGTTGTTCTTCAACACTAAGTTCCCATTTAAATTGCACAAGGAAGACACCAGTCAATAAAATTCAATGCAAATTCAAGAAATATTATTAAACACCCAAACATTATTAAAGTAACACAAACTTCAAATATAATTTTGCTTTCTAAGTAAGCAAAGCCCACCATGTGTTTCACAATGAGATCATCCTTCTCTGCATGACAAGGAAGCAGGAAGCCTTTACTATATTATCGGCCCTTTGATAACTGATTATTAAATGCAACTCACCCATGGCATAATTACCCATGAAGCCAATACCAGTCCCTTGTGAGTTGGATCGGAATTTTACCCACAATACTGTTGCTACGGTGACATTTGATGGAACTGTGTTTCCACAGTAACGACCAATTAAGTCACCAGTTTGGTTAAATTTTCGAACTTCAATGTAATCATTTTGGCAGTTGACAGAAGGTTCAATATCAAAGAGACTGTAAATAAAATAAAATAAGAATAAGTTATGTATTCATGAAAATGTCATCACAATTTTAAAATATTAAACGTTTTAATATAGTAAACATATTTGTGTCATGAATGTCTTGAACCGGCCAATAAGAAGTTTAGAATATTCATTGTTACATGCCAAGCCTGGTGACTGATGTGAGATCAATGTACCGACCACTATGTATGCCATAAATTGACTACAAACCTGATCACCGATGTGAGATCGAAGTACCGACCACTATGTACGCCATATATTGACTACAAACCTGGTCATCGATGTAAGATCGAAGTACTGACAACTATATGTATGCCATAAATTGACTACAAACCTGGTCACCGATGTGAGATCGAAGTACTGACAACTATGTATGCCATAAATTGACTACAAACCTGATCTCCGATGTGAGATCGAAGTACCGACCACTATGTATCCCATAAATTGACTACAAACCTGGTCATCGATGTAAGATCGAAGTACTGACCACTATGTATGCCATAAATTGACTACAAACCTGATCACCGATGTGAGATCGAAGTACCAACCACTATGTACGCCATATATTGACTACAAACCTGGTCATCGATGTGAGACCAAAGTACCGACAACTATATATGCCATATATTGACTACAAACCTGGTCACCGATGTGAGACCGAAGTACCGACAACTATGTATGCCATATATTGACTACAAACCTGGTCACCGATGTGAGACCGAAGTACCGACAACTATGTATGCCATATATTGACTACAAACCTGGTCACCGATGTGAGACCGAAGTACCGACAACTATGTATGCCATATATTGACTACAAACCTGGTCACCGATGTGAGACCGAAGTACCGACAATATCACCACTCTGAACCTAAAACCTTGAAAATGCAACCAACCTGAAAGCTAAATGGATTCTATTTCCAGGGGAAGTCGATAACGTCCAGACACATTCAGTATCAAGCGGGTAGTTGTTTGGATACATGGGGCTGTTAAAAGCACCGCTTACTGCATTGTAGTCTCCACCACAAGCTGTAGGAATATGAAATGATCAATATTGATGAGTAGACAGACAGACAGACAGACAGACAGACAGACAGACAGACATTGCACGCCTTCATATTTATATACGGTTTAGAATATAACCATTACGATTATTTTACATTCAGGTAAAGTTGGATTGTTCATTGTCAACTGCACAAACTTTTGCGGAAAAAGTTCCAGTGTTTAGTTGGAATGCAATTGTTTTCTAGAATGAACCTAACATACATTAGCCATTACAAAAAGTTGCATGACAATTCGTTTTTTTCCACTTATTTCATCAATGCACAGCACCCTCTATTGGCAAATTGATCACATCTGCGAAATTCAAATTTTTTAGCAAAAAATTTTGTTTTGCCAATCCTCGGGGGCGGACATCCGGGCATTTTCACCGCCTGGCAACCTGCGGCGGTGAAAACAAAGGCCCAAAACTCGCAGAAAACTGTACTTTGGGATGATTGTTGAGACTCCTCTGACCAGTGCAACCAGATTAGCCCTACGTGTGAAACGTATATAAATTTGGTTGTTCGGGATTACTTCAAAGTTGAGTTTGTGTTGTTTTCTTGAATTTTCACCGGCTCGACCGGCGTTCCACAGCAGCGCGCACAGAGCCCATAGAAATACATGGTACAGCGGTGCGCGTCTTAGCAACGTGGAACGTCTGTGACGTAGCTCCGCCCCCGAGGATTGACACCAACAAAGCTCTTATAAAGAGACATACATACCTGAAGTAGAGGTAGTGTAACGAGCAAAAAAACCCAAACGCTGCACAGATCTGTCAGAATGGAATACAACATACAGAGCATTGCCAGTGGATGTTATAGCTGCAGGTATAGTTGATCCACAGTAAGAACCAATCAGAGGTGCTTCTGCATCGTTGCCATCATAGACAGTCACAGCATCATGCATACAGACTGCGTGTGATTCAAGGTCCATGGCAGTGAATGTCAAGGTGACGCGATCACCTAAAATAACAAAGATCAAATTATTAAAGCATTGACTGAAATTTCACTCAAGAACACAAAATTTTTACTTGTCTTTGTAACAACTTTGAACAAAATCTGTCATAACATGTATGTAGGAAATTATACACGTAAAATATAAATAGCAAGACCGCCAGTTTATCAATAAATTAAACGAATCATATAAATACCATTATATCTTTTAAGAAAATCAGTCAAAGTATATATGAGAAATGATTTGATATTCGAAATGACACATAAAACAAAACATTGTTGGTCATTTTAACTCAAATCATATAATCTTTAATATTTTTACCTAGTTTGAACAAAATCAGTCAAGAAATGCTCATCACACTGATTTCATCAAAATCACTTGAGAACATGCAACTTGTTATATTTTGCTTTTAAATCAATTTTAAATGCAATTCGTAAAAGTTTGTTGAATAGTTGTGAAGAAAATCACAAAGAATGGCATACATCACTAACCCACCATGAGTAATATCAATACTAAATTTAAAGTCAATCAGCCAATGGGTGTGTAAAAAACTTTGTTGGCATGTTGATTTTTGATGTTTTTTGAGACAAAAACAGCTTCAACTGGGTCAAAAAACAATGAAACAGAAATTAAAACGACATGCATATATATACATGTACTACTGTAACAATGACGTGACCAACTTAAAAAACAAAATAAGTCTGTGATATCGAACATAGACACACAGACTGATGGATGATTGAAACTCAAAATGTTCAGGAGTACTTTATAAATGAGGGCTAACAAGAATTCGGTTTTGAATCTTCAGAATTTCACCCAACAGTACAACATAATGCATAACTTACTAAGATGAGATGACTCCAAGATCCATGAGCAATTAGAATTTGCATCATAACGCTCAGGGTAGTTAGGACTCTGAATAGCGCCATCTATAGTTGCATCATAAAATCCACCACATCCTGCAAAAACAAGAGAATTATTCACCCCGGTAAGTTTTTTAAAAAAAAAAAATTTCTACTAATTTTACTTTTTCTACAATTTGTTTAATTTTAAACCAAATGGATATAACCTACTAGTCTTCATCAACATTTCTGAAAAAACTATGGAAAACTAACGTCTTTTCACCACCAGTTTCCTCTTTTCATCACAAATTCCAAAAATAGTTTTGTTTTTAGTCTGTATTATCCTTTGAAGATTGGGACAAAAATGGACACATTTTGTGAGTAAAAACTAAAAATTTACTAAAATTTTGTCTGATGGCTTCTAAATTAGGGTTCATTTCCAGAAATATTGAAAAATACAAGAAAAAGTGTAGACAAATTTGGGCGAGAAAGTACCTGTGTTGTAAGTGGCACTGAATCCTCGTCCTGAAACAGAGCTATCTGATCTCATCCTTACATACAACTGATTGCTAGATGATTCAACGTCTGGCGGTAAATCCGAACCACAATGACTCAGCAATAATGGACTGTTCTCATCGGGACCATTATAAACCTTAACAGAAACCAAAAAAACATGGAATAAATGTAAGAGTATAGTTAATATCCTCGGGAACGGAGCTATGTCACAAGATGTTCCACGTTACTCAAGATGCGGTGTATTCTGCTGTACTTTCACTTGTTTCGCTCGTGAAAGTACGGCCACAGAATACACCGCATCACTTGTGAAAATAACTTCCATACGCAACGAAAGCCACAGGGAGGGTGTGGGGTTCTGTCATATTATTAGAGTTATTGGGCCCACAAGAAAGTTAACAATGACATCAACTATTACTACTCCTACTACTATAACTTTCCCTTCACTCCATTACAGACAAGCCAAAAAGGTGTATATTCAAGGAATATTGTTACACTAATGCACAAGACATGATTCAAACAACTACAAGTTTCACATGAACTACAAGACTCACATGAACATAGTCATAAGCGCAATCAGTTTCTCCAGCTTGTTGCTCCACATCAAAATCAGTAAATGATAACAGGACACGATGGAATTGTTGTACTGTAATCAGCCAATTACAGTCAGAGTTGTGAGCATAATCACTGGGGTAATTCTTGGAGTGAATTACACCGCTACTTGCACTATAATTCCCACCACATCCTAAAATGTGAAAGTAAAAACAAGATTGCACACATTAAAATTCAAATCTCAATTTTGTTATGGCACATACAGGAATGATGGTCAGTTATAATTACGAAAATTTCTATTTCATTTCATGAAGCTTCGCTTTTCCCTCTACGTAGATACAAAGTCTTACCGTTGATTAACGCATCTGCTGATTGAAAACGACCTCTTCTATCAAAACGTTTGATACCTCTTGATGTGATTTGATATGGCCTCTTAAACTGTCAAAACGCTACAATTTTCCCCTCTAATTTTCCATAATTCTTTTGTTACTTCTCTTACAATTTTTTCAAGAATTCTTGAAAAACTTATTTTAGTTTTATTTTGTGGAAATAGAAGTATGGTGACCTTAGCGTTTACTCGACAGTATGCGCACTCCCCACCAAATAAGTGGAGGTCGATCTTTCTTTTCTTTTGTGAGACTTGTAGTATAAATATATTGAACAAGACAACAACAGTTTTACTAACCTCCTTCAATTTCTGTATATGTTAGACGGAAACCATTACCAGTGAGTGAGTTGTCACTTGTTAATTTTAAGTACATGTGATTGCCAGTACTTGCTACGTGCTGGTCTGCTGTATTAGTGTTACATAAGGTAGCTAGCAAAGGAGAATCTTCATCTGGACCACCATGAATCTATATAATGTAGAATTGGATTTAGTATTAGAACATCTGAAGTTTAAGTTGAAACCTGGTTTGAGAACTGTTATGGATAAGAGTAAGTTTATCAGAGTAACAAATGTGTTATGCAAGTTTGAGTGTGTAACAGGTTAGTTGAGAATGTAACGTGTCTGAGTATGATGTACATGTTCAACAGAATGCGTTTTTAGTGTTTTGAAGCATGTGACAATGTAAACTCATACTCAAACTCACATACATGTACTGCAAACACTACAACATGTGATAAGACAATGTAAACTGACATACTGTAAACACTACAGCATGAGACATACTGTAAACACTACAGCGTGTGAGACATACTGTAAACACTACAGCATGTGATACGACAATGTAAACTGACATACTGTAAACACTACAGCATGAGACATACTGTAAACACTACAGCGTGTGAGACATACTGTAAACACTACAGCATGTGATACAACAATGTAAACTGACATACTGTAAACACTACAGCATGTGATACGACAATGTAAACTGACATACTGTAAACACTACAGCATGTGATACGACAATGTAAACTGACATACTGTATACACTACAGCATGTGATACGACAATGTAAACTGACATACTGTAAACACTACAGCATGTGATACGACAATGTAAATTGACATACTGTAAACACTACAGCATGTGATACGACAATGTAAACTGACATACTGTAAACACTACAGCATGAGACATACTGTAAACACTACAGCGTGTGAGACATACTGTAAACACTACAGCATGTGATACGACAATGTAAACTGACATACTGTAAACACTACAGCATGAGACATACTGTAAACACTACAGCGTGTGAGACATACTGTAAACACTACAGCATGTGATACAACAATGTAAACTGACATACTGTAAACACTACAGCATGTGATACGACAATGTAAACTGACATACTGTAAACACTACAGCATGTGATACGACAATGTAAACTGACATACTGTATACACTACAGCATGTGATACGACAATGTAAACTGACATACTGTAAACACTACAGCATGTGATACGACAATGTAAACTGACATACTGTAAACACTACAGCATGTGATACGACAATGTAAACTGACATACTGTAAACACTACAGCATGTGATACGACAATGTAAACTGACATACTGTAAACACTACAGCATGTGATACGACAATGTAAACTGACATACTGTAAACACTACAGCATGTGATACGACAATGTAAACTGACATACTGTAAACACTACAGCATGTGATACAACAATGTAAACTGACATACTGTAAACACTACAGCATGTGATACGACAATGTAAACTGACATACTGTAAACACTACAGCATGTGATACAACAATGTAAACTGACATACTGTATACACTACAGCATGAGACATACTGTAAACACTACAGCATGTGATACGACAATGTAAACTGACATACTGTAAACACTACAGCATGTGATACAACAATGTAAACTGACATACTGTATACACTACAGCATGTGATACAACAATGTAAACTGACATACTGTATACACTACAGCATGAGACATACTGTAAACACTACAGCATGTGATACGACAATGTAAACTGACATACTGTAAACACTACAGCATGTGATACGACAATGTAAACTGACATACTGTAAACACTACAGCATGTGATACGACAATGTAAACTGACATACTGTAAACACTACAGCATGTGACATACTGTAAACACTACAGCATGTGACATACTGTAAACACTACAGCATGTGACATACTGTAAACACTACAGCATGTGACATACTGTAAACACTACAGCATGTGACATACTGTAAACACTACAGCATGTGACATACTGTAAACACTACAGCATGTGACATACTGTAAACACTACAGCATGTGATATGACAATGTAAACTGACATGCTGTAAACACTACAGCATGTGATATGACAAACTCACATACTGTAAACACTACAGCATGTGACATACTGTAAACACTACAGCATGTGACATACTGTAAACACTACAGCATGTGATAAGACAATGTAAACTGACATACTGTAAACACTACAGCATGTGATACGACAATGTAAACTGACATACTGTAAACACTACAGCATGTGATACAACAATGTAAACTGACATACTGTAAACACTACAGCATGTGATACGACAATGTAAACTGACATACTGTAAACACTACAGCATGTGATACAACAATGTAAACTGACATACTGTATACACTACAGCATGAGACATACTGTAAACACTACAGCATGTGATACGACAATGTAAACTGACATACTGTAAACACTACAGCATGTGATACAACAATGTAAACTGACATACTGTATACACTACAGCATGTGATACAACAATGTAAACTGACATACTGTATACACTACAGCATGAGACATACTGTAAACACTACAGCATGTGATACGACAATGTAAACTGACATACTGTAAACACTACAGCATGTGATACGACAATGTAAACTGACATACTGTAAACACTACAGCATGTGATACGACAATGTAAACTGACATACTGTAAACACTACAGCATGTGACATACTGTAAACACTACAGCATGTGACATACTGTAAACACTACAGCATGTGACATACTGTAAACACTACAGCATGTGACATACTGTAAACACTACAGCATGTGACATACTGTAAACACTACAGCATGTGACATACTGTAAACACTACAGCATGTGACATACTGTAAACACTACAGCATGTGATATGACAATGTAAACTGACATGCTGTAAACACTACAGCATGTGATATGACAAACTCACATACTGTAAACACTACAGCATGTGACATACTGTAAACACTACAGCATGTGACATACTGTAAACACTACAGCATGTGATAAGACAATGTAAACTGACATACTGTAAACACTACAGCATGTGATATGACAACTTCACATACTGAAAACACTACAGCATGTGATATGACAAACTCACATACTGTAAACACTACAGCATGTGACATACTGTAAACACTACAGCATGTGATATGACAATGTAAACTCACATACTGTAAACGACAGTACTGTTGACAACAGACATAAACCTCCCCAAATACTTTTTCTGTTTTATCTTCGGTGATATGGGAAAGGAAAAACTGGCGTTTTTAAAGAATGAATTGTGTGAGGTCATATATCTCATATGACAACCACAGAGTTGCCTAAAGCTCAATATTTACCTTTAAGGCATCAAATCTACAGCCAGTACTTCCTTCTAAATCAATATCATTTACTGTTAACTGGATACTGTTGCCAGGAGCTACAGTAATTTTCCAAATACATTCTTTGTTTCTTGGATATTGGTTGGGGTAGTTAGGACTGGTTATTGAACCACTTGGACCAAAGAACTCTCCTCCACAGCCTGTGAAAAACAATTAACAAAGCAATAGTTTACATATAAATAAATATTTCAAAATAAATAAATACGTGTAGGGGATGTAGTTCACAAGGTTGATAATTCAGTGTGCCTTCTAAACATACTGTTACAGCCAAAACAAAGTCAGCTTGGACATTCAGTTGTGAGACATGACAAAATAAACGGTGCCAGCGATAAATTTCGCAAATGAAAGAACAAAATAAACGCAATCAAAGGCGCCAACCACACGCTATGGAAATAAATAGAATGCATTGCGACGAGAAATATCATCTGCATCTTTCACTCACAAAAACGCACACACATGCTATTTCCGTATATTGAATAATTAGATAAATAATCTTTAAAAAAAAATAATCACAACAATACTTTCGAAAAAAAAAATAATTTGAGAGAGGTGTCTGAAAAAAACACACCAACGTTGTTAGTTTATATAAGCAATGCGTACTTGGTATCCAGGAAAAATAATAATAGAAGTTGGATTTTGTAAAAAAAAGAAAAAAATAATGAAAACATATTCTGTGTAAAAAAAAGTTGAATTAGGAATTTGGATCTAATGGTCCATCCCTAACACAACTTGAAAGCAACAGTCTCACACTGAATACATGTTTATCGATTATCAAACTAAACATTCAATGAAGCACACTGCGACAGTTAAGATGAAAAGACAAGGCTAAGACGAAAAACATGTGACAGTACGATTATGCTCGTCTACTACACGCCCGGGAAATACACGTTCAAGTATCCAACTACCCAATACAAAACATGATTAGTATCAGCAATAATTTCTAGTACTGCCGGTCATTAGCTGGCTGGTTCGAATTTATCCACTTTTACAGTGATGAATATTGCGTTTGAGTTGAGTTACTAGTAATTACAAGCTTGATTTACATTTTTCTTGTGGTGATTTTCGTCAATGTATTAAATATAAGTGCTTTGGGAAATAGCATAATTATATTGCGTGAGTGAAAGAGGCTGGTGACACTGTGACACAACGTGTTCTATTTATTTCCAACACGCGTGGTCGGCACCTGTGATTGCGTTTATTTTGTATTTTTATTTTTGGAATGTATCACTGCCTGCGTTTTTTTCGTTATGTCTCGCAACTGAACGTCCATGCTTGAATTAACAGAATCTTAATTTAGCTTAAGTGTCAACTAACTTATACTTTATTCCAAATTAGCGAATTGAATTAGCAGAAATACATATTAGCTAAATTATCTAAAATAACATGAATTGTATCATAATACGAAGATATGAGCATACATTTATGTGCGACATGATGTAAATTATCTAAAATAACATGAATTGTATCATAATACGAAGATATGAGCATACATTTATGTGCGACATGATGTAAATTATCTAAAATAACATGAATTGTATCATAATACGAAGATATGAGCATACATTTATGTGCGACATGATGTAAACTATCTAAAATAACATGAATTGTATCATAATACGAAGATATGAGCATACATTTATGTGCGACATGATGTAAATTATCTAAAATAACATGAATTGTATCATAATATGAAGATATGAGCATACATTTATGTGCGACATGATGTAAATTATCTAAAATAACATGAATTGTATCATAATACGAAGATATGAGCATACATTTATGTGCGACATGATGTAAATACAAAGTTTCAACGATAATGGCATTTCAGAGACTTCCAAATTGCATTCATCTATGTAACATTGTCATCTATGGCAATCCATTGTTGCCTTTTGAAGTTCACTACTGGCAATGAAAATCCATAGAAATCCATCATAAATAGAGAATTCATTGTTCATCTTTGAAAACTCATTGCTGCTTATGAAATTGAATCAGTTGTCTAAAGACCTGAATATGTGCACTGTAGTAATATGTACATGCTTTTTTACAAAGACAGACAAGTGAATAAATAGTGTCATATAGTTGAACAAAGTTTACACTTACCATCCAAGACCCACTCAAGTCGAAATCCATTTCCACCAACAGAAGGGTCTGCCACAAAATGAATCCAAAAAGCTTCTGAAGATGATGAGTATGTTCCTGGCACATCTTGACCGCAGAATCTACCAATCTCATCAGCGTCCTCATCTTCCCCATCACGAATCTATGTCAGAAAATCAAAACCAATTGATCACCATTAAAATAGACTTTTGTATGTGGCATTGAAAAAACGAGACACGACTCATTTTTGCCACAAAAAATCTTCCATTCTCCACCACTAACTGTCCACTGTTCCAAATACCTTGGTTACGTAGAGTAAAGATAACAGTGGACGAAATGGAACAAAGAATGGAACACAATTTGAGGAACAAGAACAAGTCTTTTGGCTCTTCTGATTGAGATTTTTGTTTTTAAATTCCTATTACAAATAAAGCCAATACTACCATAGCATACATCAGACCAGCTAAACTGTGGCCAATGCTACCATCACATACATCAGACCAGCTAAACTGTGGCCAATGCTACCATCACATACATCAGACCAGCCAATCTTTGACCAATGCTACCATCACATACATCAGACCAGCTAAACTGTGGCCAATACTACCATCACATACATCAGACCAGCCAATCTTTGACCAATGCTACCATCACATACATCAGACCAGCCAATCATTGGCCAATGCTACCATCCCATACATCAGACCAGCCAATCATTGGCCAATGCTACCATCCCATACATCAGACCAGCTAAACTGTGGCCAATGCTACCATCACATACATCAGACCAGCCAATCTTTGACCAATGCTACCATCACATACATCAGACCAGCTAAACTGTGGCCAATACTACCATCACATACATCAGACCAGCGAATCTTTGGCCAATGCTACCATCACATACATCAGACCAGCCAATCTTTGACCAATGCTACCATCACATACATCAGACCAGCGAATCTTTGGCCAATGCTACCATCACATACATCAGACCAGGCAATCTTTGGCCAATACTACCATCACATACATCAGACCAGCCAATCTTTGGCCAATGCTACCATCACATACATCAGACCAGCCAATCATTGGCCAATGCTACCATCCCATACATCAGACCAGCTAAACTGTGGCCAATGCTACCATCACATACATCAGACCAGCCAATCTTTGACCAATGCTACCATCACATACATCAGACCAGCTAAACTGTGGCCAATACTACCATCACATACATCAGACCAGCGAATCTTTGGCCAATGCTACCATCACATACATCAGACCAGCCAATCTTTGACCAATGCTACCATCACATACATCAGACCAGCGAATCTTTGGCCAATGCTACCATCACATACATCAGACCAGGCAATCTTTGGCCAATGCTACCATCACATACATCAGACCAGCCAATCTTTGACCAATGCTACCATCACATACATCAGACCAGCCAATCTTTGGCCAATGCTACCATCACATACATCAGACCAGCCAATCTTTGGCCAATGCTACCATCACATACATCAGACCAGCTAAACTGTGGCCAATACTACCATCACATACATCAGACCAGCCAATCTTTGGCCAATGCTACCATCACATACATCAGACCAGCCAATCTTTGACCAATGCTACCATCACATACATCAGACCAGCGAATCTTTGGCCAATGCTACCATCACATACATCAGACCAGGCAATCTTTGGCCAATGCTACCATCACATACATCAGACCAGCCAATCTTTGACCAATGCTACCATCACATACATCAGACCAGCCAATCTTTGGCCAATGCTACCATCACATACATCAGACCAGCCAATCTTTGGCCAATGCTACCATCACATACATCAGACCAGCTAAACTGTGGCCAATACTACCATCACATACATCAGACCAGCCAATCTTTGGCCAATGCTACCATCACATACATCAGACCAGCCAAACTTTGGCCAATGCTACCATCACATACATCAGACCAGCTAAACTGTGGCCAATACTACCATCACATACATCAGACCAGCCAATCTTTGGCCAATGCTACCATCACATACATCAGACCAGCCAAACTTTGGCCAATGCTACCATCACATACATCAGACCAGCCAAACTTTGGCCAATGCTACCATCACATACATCAGACCAGCCAAACTTTGACCAATGCTACCATCACATACATCAGACCAGCTAAACTGTGGCCAATACTACCATCACATACATCAGACCAGCCAATCTTTGGCCAATGCTACCATCACATACATCAGACCAGCCAAACTTTGGCCAATGCTACCATCACATACATCAGACCAGCTAAACTGTGGCCAATACTACCATCACATACATCAGACCAGCCAATCTTTGGCCAATGCTACCATCACATACATCAGACCAGCCAAACTTTGGCCAATGCTACCATCACATACATCAGACCAGCCAAACTTTGGCCAATGCTACCATCACATACATCAGACCAGCCAAACTTTGACCAATGCTACCATCACATACATCAGACCAGCCAAACTTTGACCAATGCTACCATCACATACATCAGACCAGCCAAACGTTGACCAATGCTACCATCATATATATCAGACCAGCGAATCTTTGACCAATGCTACCATCACATACATCAGACCAGCCAAACGTTGACCAATGCTACCATCACATACATCAGACCAGCCAAATGTTGACCAATGCTACCATCACATACATCAGACCAGCCAAATGTTGACCAATGCTACCATCACATACATCAGACCAGCCAAATGTTGACCAATGCTACCATCACATACATCAAACCAGTCACACTTTGGCCAATGCTACAATCACATACATCAGAGAAGACAAACATTGGCCATTGCTACCATCTTGTGCAATGGTACATACAAGTGGCAACAGTTAATAAATTACCAATTTGGTTTGAAAACCTACCTGAAGGTAGTCATACTGACAAGCTGAATGATCCTCCAGATGGAAATGAGTAAATGTCATATTAATCTTGTTTCCAAGAGATGCTTTTATTGTCCAAGTGCAATCACGGCTATGTGGATAAGGATTGGGAAAATTTGGACTCTCTATGACTCCGTCAAATCCAGTTATCTCTTGGTTGCAATCTGTGTAATTGAAAATAAGTTTCAGTTTAAACAAATAATAAAATGTTTTTTTTTTTTATATATTTGAAAAAATAACAAAAAATAAATAAATGATAATAGAAGATACACTGTAAACACTAATTAATTTGATAGCTTGTTGCAAGAAGACTAATTTTTAGCAAAGTAATTGAATACATAATTAACACTTTTAAATATAGCTTATGAGAACTTTATGACATTCTGATACCTAATTCTAATTAGTGATATTATGCTTCATTAGCTTTCAATAAATTCCACACCAAATAAAGTTGTAAAAACCGTTCACCTTGCATGCAGTTTTGCTACATATGCACATCTCCAATAGAAGCACTTATAAACAAGAAATTTCATTTGCTGTATACTAAATCATTGAGAATATTACTTATTTTGAGTATGGAAATACCTACATATGTGCATGCACCACTAACGAAGCAAACATGGTAATAGCATATTCATATTTGTATTGTGTGAAAGAAGACATGGTCATTAAATATGTATGTAAAGAATATCATATTTACCTCCATGATAAGATGCATAAAATCCACCGCCAGAGTTTGAGAAATCTGTTCTGAATTTCACAAACATCACATTACTGGTTGAGGTGACTGGTAAAGGTGTCTGGGATCCACAGAAATTACCAATTTGTGCTGCGTCTTCACTATCACCATCATAAACCTAAAACAAGTATATATAGCAAAGGTATAGTATAGGTATGGTATAGGTATGCAATTTTCAAATCAGTGATGATCACATGACATTTAGACTTCACGGGTCAAC
Source organism: Saccoglossus kowalevskii (assembly GCF_978046115.1). Classification (NCBI taxonomy): domain Eukaryota; kingdom Metazoa; phylum Hemichordata; class Enteropneusta; family Harrimaniidae; genus Saccoglossus; species Saccoglossus kowalevskii. The sequence continues at coordinate 20,820,313 of NC_140661.1, read as the reverse complement.
ACATGGAATGTACTTGTCACTGGTAGCATACATGTGTAGTGGTTGTTGCATCAGACTCATGTTCAGCAGACTCTCCTAACTTGAGTTGAACACCTGAAACAGTCAACCCCTACCACCCTAGTTGAGCATGTAACCGACTCAAGAAGATGGCTAAATCCACTTATTTAAATAAAAGTGTCTGAAATTGTGTACCTTTTTGAGCAAAAGTGCCTGGATACTGTAAAACCGTTTCACTGATCATTTTTTTGATCATTCAAGCATATTCACTTGGCTTTCAGTTCACAAATTTGCCAGAAAAACAGTTGTATTATTTTACACATTCACATGAATTCAATTTTAAATTTAGTGGATTTTACTTATCAGTAAAAATAGCCTAATTAAAACCTAGAATGCATGACACAGAAAATTTCATAGGATGTTAATCTTTGTTAGAAAGTTTTGAGAAGTAAAGTTGTTTTAAAAACCATATCCTAACAGGACTTTGACTGACACTGTAACTGTCAGATATTATTCCTGTTGATGTGAAAGATGGGAGACAAAAGTTGGTTTTGCATGTTAATGACAACTGTATTATTATGTGGGAAACCATAATTTTAGAGTGGTTTTCTTACAAGACAACCAGGTATATTTATTAATTTCAACTTCTGAGCAAATTCTCAAAATGGATCAACAAGAACATTTTTATATGGCAATATAACGTCAGGGAATGCACTCACGATAAACATGTTACCTACCCGAACGTAGTCATAGTTACAAGTGGAATGCCTCTCCATATCAAAGTGCACAAAGAACAGCTGTACAACGCTTCCAGCACTGATATTAATAAGCCAACGACAGATTGCATTATGCCCGTATGGCATGGGATAGTTTGGAGATGTGAAACTACCCGAGGCACCAGTTAATTCTGAACCACAACCTATGGAAGAAATAATAATAAATCATATAAATGAGAATAAAACAATGAGAATTTCAAAGTACATATATCAAAGATCAGGATAAGTGGGAATAAAAATGGCATGTCTAAAACATCAAGTATGTGGGCACAATCTACGCCACTTCTCTTATGAACTTGAAACATTTGAGAAAATGCTGAAATTTAGTGATTCATTTGAAGGACAAGCACTATGCAATTGTACAAACTTTTAAAATCAGTTAATCTTAGAATGTCAAAATGTTAGAATGTCTGTTTTCAGGCTATATGATGTGATGGGGAAATCAAAATAAACAATCATCCAATCAGTATTTCACCGTTCTTTCACACACATAACAACAATAGTGATCCTACCTGTTGATGTTGCATCATACTCTAACCTAAAACCTCGACCAGAGCGAGAACCATCAGTTTTGAATTTAATATAGAGACGGTTGCTGTGAGACGGAAAACTCCTGGGATTGGCTGAGTCACCGCAGAATGTACCAATCAATGGTGATGATGCATAACCACCATTTCTGAATTAAGAAAATTACATTTATAACTAAGTAGAAAAAAACAGTAAACTGACAATGAGTAACATTAAAATGAAGATTATTTTGCAAATAAAGTGCTAATATTTATGCAAATAATATAGTAATCATTAAGCAAATATGCAAATAATTATTCAAATAACAATAACACTAATAATTATTCCATTTATTTGGGAGGGTATTGACCATGCAAAAAACTGCAATGAATGTGAACAATGCAACACTGGCATCAATTTATCTTTCACTGCTATAACAATACAAGCTATGGTAATTGGAAAAATTCACAAAAGTTTGCCCTGTGAATTAAAAGCAGATTACAGTAACTCCCACACAGTCATTTGGAAAATATGTACAATGTTAATAATTTTTGGAGTTCCCAAATATCGATGATTTGTGATTTTCTTTTGATAGATTGAAATTGAATTTGAATGTTTTAGTAGTGTTGGGACACATGTGGATTCAAAAAGATCCACTTCTGTTGAATTGAATCTTGTAATTCTCCAAATATGATCTGCCATTCATGCAAATACATTCCCTCATGTGCAATATCCCTAGCACGCCAGTAAAACGATAACAATGATCTTGAAGTGCAACTTTTATTTTGATCTCTGTGAAAGTTGAGAATAACCATCTCTAAAATCAATGCAGACAATACTCACCTAATCTCAAGGTAATCATAATTACAACTGCTATGTAGTTCAATATCAATATCAGTGATATTAACCATAATCTGGTTACCATTGGGAGCTGTTATAGTCCAGATACATTCTCGGTTAGTTGGGTAATTTTCTGGATAGTTCAAACTGGTAATAACACCAGAGCTGGCAGAGACATCACCGCCACATGCTGCAAAGTGTGATAAAAAAGTCAAATTTTTGAGAATGAGTGTTAGCAATGAAGTATTAAATAAGAGTATGAAAAGTTCATCTGAATCACTTAAGTGAAGTCAATCTTGATATATTTACTTTTAATTTATGCAAATTAATTAAAGTACAATTTACATATAAAACTGACTATACTTACTGAATGTAGCGTATGAAAAGTTCATCTACATCACTTAAAGTACATGTGCAGCCTTGCAGTAAAGTCAATCTTGATATATTTACTTTTAATTTATGCAAATTATATGCAAATTAAGTCAATTTACATATAAAACTGACTATACTTACTGAATGTAGTGTATGAAAAGTTCATCTAAATCACTTAAAGTACATGTGCAGCCTTACAGTGAAGTCAATCTTGATATATTTACTTTTAATTTATGCAAATTATATGCAAATTAATTAAAGTACAATTTACATATAAAACTGACTATACTTACTGAATGTAGCATCTAATGTGATATACGAAGCAGAAAATCCCTCACTTGCCACGCTGCTGTCTGACACAAATATTAGCGTCATGACGTTACCAATGGACGTTATGACAGGTGGAATCTGCAATCCGCAATATCTAGAATTGAATGGTGGGAAAGCACAAAATAAAAATACAACAATTTCACCTATAAATGGCTTATTCAAAGGGTATGTAACATAACACCAGACTGGATGTATTGTATTCTTTAGATTTTGTCTAGAAGTTTTTTGGTTATTTTAAAAAAAAACGTGCAACATGTTCAACCAGTTGGCTGCAGATTCTCAATAGCTGTCAAGGTCAACTTTTGAAATGAAAAAATTGAGTATCGAACACCAACAAATTGGTCTTACACGAGTGAAGTGCCTTCAACTCCCAACCTTGAGTAGTGTGTGACTGGAGCTGATTGAGTAAAGATTCTTCTTTCCAGAAAACACAACAATGCATCATATGGTGAACTTATCAAATGTAAACTGCATGAATTTCAAAGAGACAAATTTTGGGAAAAATCGCGAATCAGTTTCTTTGGTGTCAGTGACTTTAACAAAGTTTTGTCTTCAGGAATGCTATCAAATTGCAGTAAAAATGAAATAGTTTACTGGATTTTAGTTCAGTGCATTTAGTCATCAGTAAGGTAAGCCAAAATAAAATTCAATTTATGGTTCAGTCCTAATCTCGGTAGCGGGGCTACATCACAAAATGCTCTATGTTGCATTTCTATGAGGCTGGTCAAGGAGCCGATAAAAGTTAATGAAACAGCACAAACATTGAAGTACTCCTGAGCAACCAAGTCTAGATAAGTTGTAGGTGTAAGGGTAAAATCTTGATACACTGATCAGGGGAGTCTCGACAACTATCCCAAATGACACTTTTCTGCCTTTGTTTTTACCATGATGGTAGCCAGGCGATGAAAATGCCTCGGTGTCCTCTATTTGAGAATACAGTAATAAATGATTCCCTGTCCAAAAGAATGAACTGAAGACAAATTATTACAAAATACAAGCAAACGATTGTAACTACATTGTAACGATACGTACCTTCCTCTCTCTCCACATCCAGGATCAGTACAATTATCATATACTGCAACGTAGTCATAATTACAATTTGCATGGTATTCCAACTGGAATGAATTAAAAGTCAATCGGATCACATAGCCTTCAGCAGCCTGGATAGTATAAACACAGTGAGCACCATGTGGATAGGAATCTGGATGACTTGGTGATGTTAGGATATCAGCAGAATCTGTAAACGAGCCACCGCACTGTCCTAAAGTAAAACAAAAACAATAGAAGTGTTATTCCATATATTAATGCATTATATGCCTTCAAGAAACATTGAAGATGATGACAACAACAAAATCGATAACGACGATGACGACGCTGTCAACAATGGCAGCAATCATATTATCAGTGATAGTGGTTGCAACATTAAAATTTCCTTATTAACTCTCTTAATTTTTAATGCAAAAAGTACGAGTATATAACAAGTTTTCAAATATTTGCATAACCAAGTTTGGCCAGCCAAGCTGTTGCACTATGACGTCATGCATTTCAATTTTTGCCAACCAGTATGCTGTGAACAAAAGGTTCTTGCCAACAAGTCATGACACACACAGACTGTAAAACAAGTGTCACGGTTGGGTGTCAATTGCCGGTTTTCTGCATTCTATTATAAAACATGCAAAAGAATAAGAAGCCTTGCATTTTTATCAAATTTACTTTTATAATAAATACACTTTTCCAAATATGACTGAAACCCCATATTTCTACATGCACAAATCAGTAAGCTTCATGTCAAGGAAACCAAAATTGGCCAAATCTAATAATTTATGGACAAGATAAAAATTTAATCAATGAAAAGTGAACATAATTATTATTTTAGAAAAAAAAAGTACATATAATATAAAGTAAAACTGTTCATGACAGGGTCTTGGTATAGTGAACACATAGATGACTGCAAGAAATCTCGACTCATGTTCTTGTTACCTGTATTACCGCCTTCAGAAATTGAGTATCTTGCTCGGAAACCATGATTTTGAAGGGAACCATCAGACACAAACTTCAAATACATATTATTCTGTGTTGTTATGATTGGTGCAGGTACCGAGGTTCCACATAGTGTACTTATTAGTGGAGAGTCACTACTTTCACCATCCCTTATCTAGGAAAGAATGATACATTTCATTAGATTATATGCATGAACCCTGAAGGTCATTCATCCTGGTACTTTCTGGAGGTATTGTTGCATTATAACAGCAATTACCATAATTATTAGGATGTGTGACCTTTTGAACATCAAGTTCAAAGGTTTATTTTATCAATAACAATGTTTAACATCAATAACATTGTCAATATTTAAAAATAACATTTATTTATTAATATAACAACCAATTAAAAAAAGAATCACACAATTTTCGTTTTTTAAAAATGATACCTGTATAAATTATTCAATTTTACTGCCGAATGAGGTAATATAATTTGTAAAGACAAGACGCCACAAAATTACACTCGGTAAAGTTCACTGTCATAACGTTTGTGACTTTACCAGAGATGCGAATTCAAAACTTCATCTCAAACAAAAATAAAGTAATTTACAACTGGGTATAAATGATAAAAAGGGAGGATCTTGGATTTTCCAATAAATGACATACCGTATTTATCCGGGTATAAGCCCAGGGTCTTGAACATGGGAAATTGCCAAAAAGAAGGGGTGGGCGTTTGCCAGGAGATCCCCGGCAAAAAAAACGAAAATTCGCGAAAATCGGCAACACGCAGTTCGATCGAACTGCGGCAGGGAATAGAACGGCAAATGAAAACATGCAACGGAAATAAATGAACAATATGCAACACTAGAAGTAGAACAAAAATAATGTATTGCTTATAATGTGACAAAAAAACAGAAATAATAAAAATTGACAGTGAGGAATCATTTGAATTAGGATTTTCCCGCCGACAAACACGTGTGAACTCAAAATTAATTAAAATGTCAGGGGTTAAACTGCGTAAAATGATTTCCGGTCTCGACAAATTACGCATCGAACAAAATTCCTACAACTTATTCCTGAAGTTCGTCGATATCGTCCCACACAATTTGGACTTAGCACTTTTAATCCACGGATTTCGCAGTCTGTCAGCTTGGCACTTTTCATTCATGTCTAATCATAATAAAGAGACAAGAAAAATGGGGTCGCTCTGCTGCGATGGCACACGATGCTTTTGTTTACAGTCTAGCAATCGTCTTTGACCTTTATGCATCTGCTTTACTGATTGGCTAATAATGACATCACTACAAGTATTTCATCATAAAGGTCAAATCGTGACATTGCTTTTTTAGCAGACTCAACGCTTATTAATCACGGTGAAAGTTATCATTCAGCAAGTTCCGGCGGTTAGAATGACTCGCTATATGGATATCGCGGTGGACTTGAAATAGGAAGTTTTTTTTTATCCAACGACAGAAGAATGTTTTCATGACGGTGATAAAAGATGGTAAAAAATTTGGCAGTCTTCGGCGTGACATTGCAAAATTGCTGACCCCAGTTATGGATTTGCAAGCTGCTACAAAATATTTTATAAAGCCAAAATAACGTGATTTCAACCACTCTCCCAGGTACGGGTTGCTACAATATTGCAACATTGGTTTCATTGTCGACGGCGCTAAGGAAGTCTAAGTTACTAAGGAAGCACAAACCAAACGGCCGGCCATTTTTAGGGCCTCGACATATTTTAAAAAGAGAACTACCGTTTCTGCTTTAATATATATTTTTATAGACTTGCTGACTGTTATGATTCAGAACGCGCTGCCCTGAAGGCAGAAAGCTGTCACAGCTATTTTGCGTTCACCCCTTGTTTTACGCAATTAACATTTTTTATAAGTATCACGACAGTCTTCAAGAAAGTCAACTGTTAATACAACCACAGTCAACGAATAGAAAATAGTTTTTTTTTTGTAGAAAAAGACCCCCTGGGCGTGTGCCCGGATATGACCTCAACTCCTTTATTGTGTCAAAAGTGGGGGGTGGGCGTTTGCCCAGGCATGGGCTCTTACCCGGATAAGTACGATAACAAGTTACCAGAGACTCTACCGTAAAAGTTACATAAACTGAGAAAACTTTAAAACACAACAATGTAGAAGGGAGTGGTACATTAGTTGCACATCTTATTTATAATCTTGGTAGGATACTGAACCCTAGGGCGAAATGTTCCTGATTGGCCGAAAGTTAAAATTGTAGATGCTACACAATAAAGTAGTATTTTCTATCATGTAAGCACTATAATTTGTTAATAATTTTTGTGCATATTATATGTAATAATGTAACACAGCATTAAAGAAAACAATACAATAATAAATAATAATAATGATCAAAATGTTTAAAACGACAGCGATGAAATCATATGATAGAATGTTGAATGCAGGGAAATATGTTAATGATGTAAGCTCACCTCCAGATAGTCAAAGTCGCATGTATCTAGACCACCTTCAATGTCAAAGGTCACAAAGGTTAGAGTGATAATATTCCCAGCAGGCTGTCTGATGATATATTCACATGATTTGTCTGATGGATAAACATCTGGAAAATATGGCGAGGTCAACTCACCAAAGGACGCTGTGAAAACGCCACCACATTCTAGCAAAAATATAAAAAACATAGTGTAACTATTACAACAAATGTATGGATAGATAAGAAACTAATGATTCAATATCTTTTTTTTGCATGGTAAAGGAGAGTATAAAATTCCTGAAACAACGCAATAATTTGTCGAAGCATTTTGTGCAGAAAATACAGACTAAAAAAATCATCATAATTACATAAAAACAATTAATATCTTCATGTTCCTTAAATAATACTATATGTACTGAATTTTAATCTCAAAGTTTCTCCATAGAATAATATAACATGAATTGTATAAAAGTTCATAAACAAGCAGTCTATCGGCTGAGATAGCTCCGCTGTTAGCATGCACATTTCAATTAAAGAACTGAAGACATCATTAGAAAATGAACAATATTTATAGTATCAAAGCAATCGGACTTACAGTTTTTAACAAGAAGTCGAAAATATCACGAAATAACATCACGAAATGAACAAATCTGAGAAAGGTCTACATGTAGTATCTATATATGTAATATCAAAGCAATTGAACTATTGGTTTTTAACAAGAAGTCGAAAATATTGGTTTTTAACAAAAATGACAAAATTATTCACCAAAATTAGAGAATTGAAGATATCATCATGAAATGAACAAATCTGAGAGAGGTCTACCCAAGGTACATATACACAAAGTATCAAAGCATTCAGGCTTGTAGTTTTCAAGAAGAAGTTGAAAAAGTAAAACATTGACACGGACGACGACGCCGGACAATCACTCATATGATAAGCTCCGCTCGACAAAGTCGACAGCGAAGCTAAAAAGTTCACAAATAATAGTGCAATGATAATTTGAGCAAAATAAAATACTAGTCAGATTTGAAAAAGGCGGGAAACACTGATGATAAATCTGTTCAATACATACTTATCTGATTGAGAGATCTCTGTGAGTATATTACTAACACCTACTTCTCATAATCAGCAGTATCGAAAAATGGTTTACTTTAGTAAAATTTCACCCTATGTCTTGAAAAGTGAATTTGCATACAAAATTGAATTCGGTAGACATTTCATTTCAAAATTTGAAGATTATCAGATACAAATTGTTTGAGTTACACAGACAGACAGACACAGACAGACAGACAGACAGACAGACAGACATTTTCCCTCATATAGCTTGCTATTTATCCATGATGTCACGGACAAGAACAAACATACTAGATTATTATACTAGGTGTAGAGCCCACTTACTAATGGTATATTAGACTAAATTCAAATAGAACCCACTCACCAATTGTATATTTGACTAAATTCAAATAGAACCCACACACCAGTGGAACATTTGACTAAATTCAAATAGAACCCACACACCAATTGTATATTTGACTAAATTCAAATAGAACCCACTCACCAATTGTATATTTGACTAAATTCAAATAGAACCCACTCACCAATTGTATATTTGACTAAATTCAAATAGAACCCACTCACCAATTGTATATTTGAATAAATTCAAATAGAACCCACACACCAATTGTATATTTGACTAAATTCAAATAGAACCCACTCACCAATTGTATATTTGACTAAATTCAAATAGAGCCCACTCACCAATGGTATATTTGACTAAATTCAAATAGAACCACTCACCAATGGAATATTTGACTAAATTCAAATAGAACCCACACACCAATTGTATATTTGACTAAATTCAAATAGAACCCACTCACCAATTGTATATTTGACTAAATTCAAATATAGCCCACTCACCAATGGTATATTTGACTAAATTCAAATAGAACCACTCACCAATGGAATATTTGACTAAATTCAAATAGAGCCCACCAGGTTCAAATAGAGCCCACTCACCAATGGTATATTTGACTAAATTCAAATAGAGCCCACTAGGTTCAAATAGAACCCACTCTCCAATGGTATATTTGACTTAATTCAAATAGAACCACTCACCAATGGAATATTTGACTAAATTCAAATAGAGCCCACTAGGTTCAAATAGAACCCACTCTCCAATGGTATACTGTAAAGGGGGTAATTATTGACTGGGTTTTAATTTAGCTTATTTCGCTGACTGGAAAAATGCGCTAAATTAAAACACAGTGAATATGTAAAATTTAGCATAGAACACATTATCTAAATGACGAAACCGTGAATTTAAAACCCACTGAATATGCCTGAAATGGTAAATCAGTGAAATTTAAACCCAGTGAAAATTAGTCATTTTACAGTATTTGACTTAATTCAAATAGAACCCACTCACCAATTGTATATTTGACTAAATTCAAATAGAACCCACTCACCAATTGTATATTTGACTAAATTCAAATAGAGCCCACTCACCAATGGTATATTTGACTAAATTCAAATAGAACCACTCACCAATGGAATATTAGACTAAATTCAAATAGAGCCCACCAGGTTCAAATAGAGCCCACTCACCAATGGTATATTTGACTAAATTCAAATAGAGCCCACCAGGTTCAAATAGAGCCCACTCACCAATGGTATATTTGACTAAATTCAAATAGAGCCCACTAGGTTCAAATAGAGCCAATTCACCGATGGTATACATGTATTTCACTAAATTTAAATAGAGCCCACTAGATTCAAATAGAGCCCACTCACCAATGGTCTATTTTACCAGGTTGAAATAGAGCCCACTAGGTTGAAATAGAGCCCACTCACCAATGGTATATTTGACTTAATTCAAATAGAACCACTCACCAATGGTATTTTTGACTAAATTCAAATAGAGCCCACTAGGTTCAAATAGAGCCCATTCAACGATGGTATATTTCACTAAATTCAAATAGAGCCCACTCACCAATGGTATATTTGATTAAATTCAAATAGAGCCCACTAGGTTCAAATAGAGCCCACTCACTAATGGTATATTTGATTAAATTCAAATAGAGCCCACTAGGTTCAAATAGAGCCCACTCACCAATGGTATATTTGACTAAATTCAAATAGAGCCCACTAGGTTCAAATAGAGCACATTCACCGATGGTATACATGTATTTCATTAAATTCAAATAGAGCCCACTATATTCAAATAGAGCCCACTCACCAATGATCTATTTTACTAGGTTCAAATAGAGCCCACTCACCAATGGTATTTTTGACTAAATTCAAATAGAGTCCACTAGGTTCAAATAGAGCCCATTAAACGATGGTATATTTCACTAAATTCAAATAGAGCCCACTAGGTTCAAATAGAGACCACTCACCAATGGTAAATTTCACTAAATTCAAATAGAGCCCACTCACCAACGGTATTTTTGACTAAATTCAAATAGAGTCCACTAGGTTCAAATAGAGCCCATTGAACGATGGTATATTTCACTAAATTCAAATAGAACCCACACACCAATTGTATATTTGACTAAATTCAAATAGAACCCACTCACCAATTGTATATTTGACTAAATTCAAATAGAGCCCACTCACCAATGGTATATTTGACTAAATTCAAATAGAACCACTCACCAATGGAATATTTGACTAAATTCAAATAGAGCCCACTAGGTTCAAATAGAACCCACTCACCAATGGAATATTTGACTAAATTCAAATAGAGCCCACTAGGTTCAAATAGAACCCACTCTCCAATGGTATATTTGACTTAATTCAAATAGAACCCACTCACCAATTGTATATTTGACTAAATTCAAATAGAACCCACTCACCAATTGTATATTTGACTAAATTCAAATAGAGCCCACTCACCAATGGTATATTTGACTAAATTCAAATAGAACCACTCACCAATGGAATATTTGACTAAATTCAAATAGAGCCCACCAGGTTCAAATAGAGCCCACTCACCAATGGTATATTTGACTAAATTCAAATAGAGCCCACCAGGTTCAAATAGAGCCCACTCACCAATGGTATATTTGACTAAATTCAAATAGAGCCCACTAGGTTCAAATAGAGCCAATTCACCGATGGTATACATGTATTTCACTAAATTTAAATAGAGCCCACTAGATTCAAATAGAGCCCACTCACCAATGGTCTATTTTACCAGGTTGAAATAGAGTCCACTAGGTTGAAATAGAGCCCACTCACCAATGGTATATTTGACTTAATTCAAATAGAACCACTCACCAATGGTATTTTTGACTAAATTCAAATAGAGCCTGCTAGGTTCAAATAGAGCCCATTCAAAGACGGTATATTTCACTAAATTCAAATAGAGCCCACTCACCAATGGTATATTTGATTAAATTCAAATAGAGCCCACTAGGTTCAAATAGAGCCCACTCACTAATGGTATATTTGATTAAATTCAAATAGAGCCCACTAGGTTCAAATAGAGCCCACTCACCAATGGTATATTTCACTAATTTCAAATAGAGCCCACTCACCAATGGTATATTTGACTAAATTCAAATAGAGCCCACTAGGTTCAAATAGAGCACATTCACCGATGGTATACATGTATTTCATTAAATTCAAATAGAGCCCACTATATTCAAATAGAGCCCACTCACCAATGATCTATTTTACTAGGTTCAAATAGAGCCCACTCACCAATGGTATTTTTGACTAAATTCAAATAGAGTCCACTAGGTTCAAATAGAGCCCATTAAACGATGGTATATTTCACTAAATTCAAATAGAGCCCACTAGGTTCAAATAGAGACCACTCACCAATGGTAAATTTCACTAAATTCAAATAGAGCCCACTCACCAACGGTATTTTTGACTAAATTCAAATAGAGTCCACTAGGTTCAAATAGAGCCCATTGAACGATGGTATATTTCACTAAATTCAAATAGAGCCAACTAGGTTCAAATAGAGACCATCACCAATGGTAAATTTCACTAAATTCAAATAGAGCCCACTAGGTTCAAATAGAACCCACTCACCAATGGTATATTTGACTAAATTCAAATAGAACCCACTCACCAATGGAATATTTGACTATTAATTCAAATAGAGCCCACTCACCAATGGTATATTTTATTAGGTTCAAATAGAGCCCACTAGGTTCAAATAGAGCCCATTCAGCACTGGTATATTTCACTAAATTCAAATAGAGCCCACTCACAATGGTATATTTGACTAGGTTCAAATAGAGCCAACTAGGTTCAAATAGAGCCAACTAGGTTCAAATAGAGCCCATTCACCAATGGTATATTTGATTAAATTCAAATAGAACCAACTAGGTTCAAATAGAGCCCATTGAACGATGGTGTATTTCACTAAATTCAAATAGAACCCACTAGGTTCAAATAGAGACCACTCACCAATGGTAATTTCACTAAATTCAAATAGAGCCTACTCACCAATGGTATATTTCACTAGGTTAAAATAGAGCCAACTACATGTTGTAGGTTCAAATAGAGCCCACTCACCAATGGTATATTTGATTAAATTCAAATAGAGTCCACTCACCAATGGTATATTTGACTAGGTTCAAAAAGAGCCCACTAGGTTCAAATAGAACCCATTCAGCAATGGTATATTTGACTAAATTCAAATTGAACCCACTCACCAATGGAATATTTGACTAAATTCAAATAGAGCCCACTAGGTTCAAATAGAGCCCACTCACCAATGGTATATTTTATTAGGTTCAAATAGAGCCCACTAGGTTTAAATAGAACCCACTCACCAATGGTATATTTTATTAGGTTCAAATAGAGCCCACTAGATTCAAATAGAGCCCATTCAACAATGGTATATTTCACTAAATTCAAATAGAGCCCACTAGGTTCAAATAGAGCCCACTCACAATGGTATATTTGACTAAATTCAAATAGAACCAACTCACCAATGGTATATTTGACTAAATTCAAAAAGAACCCACTCACCAATGGTATATTTCACTAAATTCAAATAGAGCCCACTTACCAATGGTATATTTCACTAAATTCAAATAGAGTCACTAGGTTCAAATAGAGCCCACTCACAATGGTATATTTGACTAAATTCAAATAGAACCCACTCACCAATGGTATATTTGACTAAATTCAAATAGAACCCACTCACCAATGGTATATTTCACTAAATTCAAATAGAGCCCACTTACCAATGGTATATTTCACTAAATTCAAATAGAGCCCACTAGGTTCAAATAGAGCCCACTTACCACTGGTATATTTCACTTAACTCAAATAGAGCCCACTCACCAATGGTATATTTCACTAAATTCAAATTGAGCCCACTTACCAATGGTATATTTGACTAAATTCAAATAGAGCCCACTCACCAATGGTATATTTCACTAAATTCAAATTGAGCCCACTTACCAATGGTATATTCTGCACGGAAGCCAGCTCCCGCAGTAGAACCATCAGAAACAAACTTCACCCACAGTTGACTACCACTGGAGGTAACAGTTGGTGGGAGATCCTGCCCACAATAACGACCAATGAATGCTGCTGTTTCATCAATTCCATCTCTTACCTAAGAAGAACAAACATACAAATGAGTTAAAACTGTATAGATTCATCTTTACCTTATTAACTAGTCAAGGTCTGACTAACCATAAAAACCATTTCAACAATTATTCTGGATATCAAGATCAATGGTACAACTGTATCGATTCGCTCAATGTGTATGTGAACTATAGGATTTACCTTATTAACCAGTCAAGGTCTAACTCTTACCTCAATGTAATCATATCTACAGTTTGAATGCGATTCTAGATCAAGATCAGTGATAGTAAACTGTATGGTCTCTCCCTCATGTACGTCAATGAACCATATACACTCTGAATGGTGCGGGTATGGATTTGGCCAATCAGGAGATATCAGAATCGCCGAATCATCAGTAAACCGACCGCCACAACCACTGGATGCTGCAAGAATGAAAAAAAAAACATTGTAGTTCTGGAAGTAATTAGTTTTCATGTTTTACGGACCTATAGTGTGATCATTAACATTAGATCTTGATTTTGAGATTTCACTGCCAGAATATTAATTATACTAGGACTTGCCAAGTGAATATGATAACCACCATCAATAATTGTATTGTCTTTGATATGAGGGACGTGCAATAAGTAATACCCCTGACCCACTTCCAGTTGTCTGATCTAGATGAAATTTTGCATGTGTAATGATTTACATGTCTATGGGTTATGTTGCAAAAAACAGCTCTGAACTAATTGTGGTTTTTGATTTACAGGTGTTTGAACTGAGTCAGGTTTGAAATGGAGCCAGTTGAGTGTCGCACAGTTTTTTGTATTTGAAAGGACGCACACAAAAGGAGACTTTTGATGAAATGAAAGAAATTTATGGTGATGATGTCCCATCATATGACCTTTTAAAACACTGGCATCGTGAATTCAAACATGGCCGGAAGTCTGTGGAAACAGCTCCCAGACCTGGTCGTCCCTCTTCTGCCATTGATGAGGCACCTGTCCGTCAAGTTGAGGCAGCCATTTTGGAAGATCAAAGCATTACTGTTCGCCCAAGAGGTCAAGATTAGTACAGGGTCTGTGGAAACTATCATTCATGACCATTTGCATATGCATAAAGTGTCTGCCAGATGGATTCCCAGGTTGCTCACACCTTTCCAGAAGCAAGAACGCGTCGAGTGCTCAACGATGAATTTGGAGATGTGCCAAGAAGATAAGTCAAAGTTTTTCAAAAGACTGATTACACAGGATTAAACTGGGGCCTATCACTATGATCCAGAGATCAAAGCACAGTCAATGCAGTGGAAGCACTTGGACTCACCACCTCCAAATAAGGCTAGGGTGCAGCCCTCTGCTGGCAAGGTCATGCTCACAGTCTTCTGGGACCAGGACGGGGTAGTGATGACAGATTTCCTGGCTAAGGGTAACACGCTTCACTTTTGATGAAATTAAGAGAAGCTATCAAAATCAAGAGGTGGGGCAAGATCAGCAAAGGTATCCTCCTCCTGCAGGACAACGCTCCGATGTTGCCAGATCAGAAGATGAAATCCTCTCCCATCCCCCTCACTCTTCTGACCTTGCACCCTCTGACTTTCATCTCTTCCCAGCCATGAAGTTGTTTTTAAAAGTAAAGCGTTCCCCAGATGATGCAGCCTTGATTTCTGAAGTTACGACGTGGTTGGAGGACCAACCTGGGGTGTTCTACAAACACGGTGTCCAGAGCTGCATCAAATGATGGGAGAAATGCATAACTCTGGCTAGTTTCATACTGTGCCAAGTTTCATTAAACTCCTGCTATGAGAAATGGGTCAGGGGCATTACTTATTGAACGCCTCTCGTATTTTAACATTTAATACATCAAGCCACTGTGATTATAAGGTTGAGACAATAACTTTGATCAGAGAAACGGATACAGTGAAAAAAATATGGCCACCAATCAGCCATAAGTAACTTGTGTTCAATGCAATGTGCTCCTTCAGAGAGCATAGTCATTTTTACAATATTATAAAAATATTATGCAAATTAAGATAATTAATATGCACAAATTAGGAAAAATCCCCAAATGAAGTGAGGTTTTCCCTTTTTAGTAGAGAAAATCCACTGCAGCCTTAATACATGCTCAGTGCTATGCCTATATCTCTGAAAAAAACAAAATAATGTTTGTACTTACATTGTCCAGAGGTCCATGTGATATGGAATCCCTGGTCATTATTTGTTGCATCCGTGTGAAAACGTACATATGCATATGGTCCTGATGTAGTGACAGGTGCTGGGATGATTGTACTACAGTATTTGCCTAATGAGGTGCTTGCATCAGTCAAGCCATCAAGAATCTGAAAACAATCATTTTACAAGATAAGACTATGCTCAATATCAAGGTTTGGAGGAACCAAAATAGAAAGGAGGCGGACATCATTGCATGTCAAAATTTATGAATAAGATCATTGACATTCGATTCTAACTAATCAACATAGTGATAGATGGCAATGCAAGAACAAAAAAACAGCAAATTCATGTATTAGCCAGGTCATTAATTTTGTCACAAAAAATAGAGGTTTCAGAAAACTCATGCACAACCCGTGGTACTATGCACATCCACAAAATAGTCATACATAAGGCACTTTCTTAAGGTATTTAAGAACAGCAATAATTTTCAATATTGACCTTAAATTTTGCCATACTAAATTGTTTTTGAATATATATGACAATTGCTTGCATTTATACAATTCTCATTTGGAAAGAAAGTACCAGGATGTGTGACCTTTAAGAAGGTCATTCTATGATGTCAACTCACCTCTAAAAAGTCATATTGACAAGTATCATGCGTTTCCAAACTAAGCGTTCCAAACGCAAAGGTTATCACAGAATTTGGATCTACAGTGATCAACCAAACACAGTCGATATCATGTGGGTATACACCAGGGTATCCGGGTGAATTAATAGATCCGTACGTCTCACCTGTTATATCACCACCACATTCTGAAAAATATAAAGATTACTTTTGAATCAAGAACCTCAAAATATTTTGCCATGCACAGATTATAACTGTAATTTATGGAACAACTAAAAGAAAGTGCAGTTCTCATTTGTATCACTTTTTTCTCCTGCTTGTTCACGCACTTATTGACAACACTAACCACTCGCCCAAACACTGTTTACAACGACAATGCCGCCAATGCAGACGATGGACAGACACTTTGCCACTACTATGACTTTCCCTTTACATAACTACGAGACAGACAGACAGACAGACAGACAGACAGACAGACAGACAGACAGACAGACAGACAGACAGACAGACAGACAGACAGACAGACAGACAGAGACAGACTTCAGATGCTCAGCGGACCTATGATCCATTGAGATAACAAATTGTTATGTGCGATTGAATTAGAGTTACATTTCTAATATTGTAATATCTAAAATTAATATGTTATTATTAATAAATATAGTGTATAAACGTAATAGCCGTGAATAAATTGCGAACGCCGGTACAGGAAGTATTGAGTGCTGTTAGACACGACCGACTGTTCGGTGCTGAAATTCACTGGTAAGATTTCTTACCAGATCCGGGTACTTTCATATGCAAATGATAGTCGTGCAGACATCTATCATTTTATCATGGCCAATTATGAAAAGGGTCTGAGGTTTTCTGGCCACTAGGATTGCCCACGACTCACGCGAAGTTTGCTTTGACTATACTACACTTTCCACAGCAGCTTCTGATATCATGACACAAACAAATCTTGACTGGTTTATGAAAGTGCTGGAATGTTTGGACTACCATGATATTTCTTGCAAAGATTACCAGTGAGACACTATCACAAACTACACAGAGAGGAGAGACGTGCTTGTCAGCATGCCCACAGGAAGCGGCAAGTCATTGACATATGAAGTCGGACCTTCCATGTTTTTATGCAGAATCAACGCTCTCAGCACACATTTTCTGCATGCGTACGAACTGGCAAGATGTGGATCGATTGTCTCTGCCACAATAAATTTGATTTCTTCGGATGTAGTAGTTCTGTTGATCCCGCGAAACAGTCTCCTCTGGTTTTCTATATTTACAATTTGAATACCACAAACAATGCATATGATTTCCTTGGTTCTCGGCGATATAATAGTTTTCTTTGTTATTTTGGTTGGAGTGTCTGTGTTCGTAAGTTGAAGAACAACGCATTCAGGAGGTACGCCCATTTGGAATAAATTTGCATTTGCATGTTAATTTATTTCGTGACGTCAGCGTCAACTTATGAATTATTCATATCAACTAGAAACCTGTAGACTGGAACAGTCTCTCGGGAATTAAGTCCCTTGAGTAAAATGCTTTGCATTTCCCATCAAGTCTAAGATACACAATTACATTAGGCCAGAGGACTGTCAACAGTCTAATAGTGCATTGTAAGGTCCATGGTAAGTACATGTTAACCAAAAGTTACATGTATTGTGTACTGAATCATCTGGCATGTGTTACTATTAATAGAACAAACATAACCTGTATTTCGTATACTTGGTGGCAATAAGTTTCAAATAAATTTGTCTTCAACTTACCTGGAGCTACGCTTGTCCACTGAACACTGAAACCATCAGATGAAACAGACGTATCACTTCTAAACCAGAGATAGATGACATTATGCGTGCTTATAAAAGCTGTGGGGGCAGTATCACTACCTGCTGCACCACAGAATTGACCAATTAGATAGGCTGAGGAGTCAGCACCGTCGTGAATTTGCAAGAAATCAAAGTTACAATCACTGTGATATTCTAGATTAAAGCTTGGGAAGGTAATACTCAATACCTGGGAGAAATAAATAAAAAGTTAAAATGATTTAGGATTGATTTTGTCAGGAGTTGACTTTGGTTCAACTGTCAAAGAAGAAGACTGAGCAAACAACATAACACTCCCAGATGAAAGAGCTCCAGAAATTTAGAAGAATGCAACTTGATCTTGATTCTCCAGCAAAAAATTATTTGTAAATTATTTGAAATTGTAGCCATGTTTGTGAACAAGCAGCCTCTTGGCTGAGATAGCTCCACTGTTATCAATACACATTTCAATTCAAGAATTGAAGATATCATCACAAAATGAACAAATCTGAGATCGATCCACCTGTAGTACCTACATGTATATGTATAGTATCAAAGCAATCAGACTCATGGTTTTGAACAAGAAGTAAAAAATATTACTTCTTACCAAAAGTATTCATCTAAATTAGAGAATTGAATATACCATCACAAAATTAACAAATCTGAAAAAAGGTCCATCTGAAGTACCCGTACTATACTATCAAAGCAATTGAACTTGCGGTTTTCAACAAGAAGTAAAAAATATCACTTTCTACCAAAAATATACACCAAAATTAGATAATTGAAGATAT
The DNA here is from genome assembly GCF_978046115.1 of Saccoglossus kowalevskii. Lineage (NCBI taxonomy): Eukaryota > Metazoa > Hemichordata > Enteropneusta > Harrimaniidae > Saccoglossus > Saccoglossus kowalevskii. Next base: position 20,801,138 of record NC_140661.1, on the reverse strand, counting down.
CATCATGAAATGAACAAATCTAAGGGAGGTCTACCCAAGGTACATAAACACAAAGTATCAAAGCAATCAGAGTTTTCATATGATAAGCTTTACTACACAAAGTCGACAGCAGAGCTAAAAAAAAATTATTTCATTTATAACTTAAACATAATGTAAAGTAGGACTTCAAATCGATTGACAGTTTAAAACATGGTTGCACAGATTAAGATTTTCTCATGAATAACATCATGTTGATTAACAATATCCATAAAAATACTAATCTGTACAAAGAGACAAATCAGCTTAAATATTGAATTGAATATTCACATAAATGGTAAAACATATTTTATTAGCTGACAAATCTATTTCGAGAGAAAGCACTACACAGAAAATGGCCAAAGTAACCCATGCTATGAAACAAATTGCTTCCTTACCATTCCTCTTGTAGTTGTAATTCTCCAAGCACAGCTTGATGCATGTGGGTATGTACTGGTACCATCAGTAGGAAATCTAAATGAACCACTTTCACCTGTTAACACTCCTCCACATCCTACAGAAATAAAATACAGCATGACTATTTCAAACTTGCTCATTATAACAAATAAATATTTAGGATGGTTGTTATGCATGAATGACACTGGTGATTATCTTACAAATTAAATAAATAATTAATAAATTGTATAATAATGTATGTTAATGATACGCTGGTTGATATTTTACAGAGATTGATAACAAGATTGAAGTTTGCAAGATGAAAATTGTTCAACTACAAGAAGACAAGTTATTTTTACACTAAACAATTTGTTTAAATCAGACCATGCGTTTCGAACCGTCTTCTGACTAATAAAGCTTACCAGCAGCACTCTCACAGTTGTCACCTGTAAAACCAGTATCACAGTTACAAGTATATCCATTACTGTCATCAACACAAGTACCCCCATTCTGACATGGACTGCTACTGCACTCATTGTCATTCTGATCACAGTTTTCACCCGACCATCCGGGGTTACACGTACAGGTGTACGAGGTACCTTGTTGCTATTCAAGAAGAAAAAAAGTAGTTACCAAAGAATGCCAACCAAGGGTAAATTAGTAGGTAAAATCTCACTAAACTATTACAACAAGATAAAATTCCTTCACAGACGAAGATATATCAGCAAGTAATTATGACAATCATGCGAACATGCACAATAAACCTATAAAACTACAATATCACGATTTTTGTTTTGGCTTAATGAAATATACAAACTGACTTGATCATTGAGAAAACCTATATTTCAATGAAATCACTTTTTACAGCAACCATCTTGTTAATATCTATCACAAGTTTTCAGCCCATCCTGTGATTGCTATATTAAAGGAACTATAGTGGTGCCATTTTCAATCATGTGACACTGCACAACTAGGTATTGATTGAGAGTGCTTAACGTTGACCTGCCATTTTAATGACAAATAATAACAAACTCGTGGTATTACCCGACAAATTCCATTGACACATGGATTATCACGACACGAGATCACAGGCTCAGACGGCGTACATCCATCAGAACCAACTCCAGTTCCAGTATACCCTGGCATACAGGTACATGTACGGTAAGTCAGACTTACACCTGAAATTATTAATTAAAAATATTCAATTATGGCATTGGTGTAAAATAAAGTTGCACGATAGTTCTGTCATAGGATCATCATTTTTAATTGAAAAAACACAAAATTTGTAGGAAACATTTGGGTCAGGCAACATTTTGGACATTTAATTTTTGGTGCTAATTGCAAGTACACATACAAATTAGCCTCCAAAACATAATACTGTGTGTTTGAAAGGTAGGGGAGATTGTAACCTAATTTAGTCTTGGAGTCAAACCGTGAACCTTCCTGATGCTAGGTGAATGCAATAACTACTGTCCCCAGTAACTTACTACAACTCATTCAATAATTATGTCAATAGGTCAACACAAATTGATATTGACCTAGCACAGAAATAATTATTTGCTTCATTATAGTGAATAAATACAAAACTCAAATCAAATTTTACATACATGGAGACTACACAACTACACTGCACAGGTGAGAGTGAAGTCAAATTGAAGGAAATTGCTTTGGAGTTATCACGTCAAGTTTTCATGAATTCCGCACAACAGGATTCTGACAAGTCAGTGCAAGCAACATCAACAACAGAAACAAATTTAAATACAAATTGAAACATTATTTGCTTTGTTAAATTCCTTGATTACTTCCCACTTCTCGGTATTTGTTTTTTCTGCATATAAATTCGTAGTTCCAATAGTTCGTTTATATTATTATTATACATAATATTTTTTTCATGTTTATATCTCAATCTTATAAATCACTTTTCATTATGTAAATAGTAATTTTCCTTATCTTAACCAGTACTTTGTCAATTACTACTTGGCAGTCTGGGCCATGGACTGAACTAGTCCATGAGGACTATTTCCATGGTCCACACCATAATTATAACCATTGTATTTTTTTTTTTTAAGTTCTGTAAATATGGTCATTCTGGTGAAACAAATAAATAATAATAGTAATAAATAAAAAAAAAAAAATCAGCAATGAGGAATAATAAAATTCAATATTTTACTTACTTGGAATGTTCTCACAAATTGCCATCAGAGAACAGCCTCCATTGTTTTGATTACAGATACCAACATATGTACAGGTTATACCATCGCCCTCATAACCTAAAAAACAACAAGAATAATGAATTAAACCTAGAAAAGACAGATATTTAGTCAAATTATATATGTGTGATGTACATGTAAAGTTTCAACTTGATTCATCCAGGTATTGAGTGTGGACTTGCATGTGGCGGAATAAATTATAGTGAGCAACCAATTGATCATTTTGAACTTGATTTTACCTTACTCGGCCACGTTAGCACCCATGCCAGGTTAAGTGCCAACACCCCACTTTTGCATAATTTTTATATAATCGGGGTCACATTCGACAAATTGCCCACCCCTCTAAAATAACACTAATTTAAAACTTGTTTTTTGATCATTGCTTAACGAATACTGGTAATCGTTTTTTTACGATACAGTGTGGATATCGACCACCGTGAATATGTTGTGAATGCGGAGGCCACAGTAACTGCATGAACTACGCTTCGACAATGACCTGTTAATAAAAGTAAAATGCAGTAAATATTTCATGCCAGACTTCAGTTTACCTATCAAAAATTACTAGTTACCAGTTTTTTGAAAAAAAACATGTCGTTTATTCACCGAAATTGTGTTACAAGAAAGTCTTCAGGAATTTCAGAAGAACTGCGTCGGTACAACACATCATTCTGATTGGTTAATAACAGACCTGACCCGTTAGGTGAAAGGACGTTGCTGCAGATCAAATCATGCAAATTCATCATGGCGGAAAGTGCTTTTCATCGAGAGTTTGCATACGTGTGATCTTGATGCATTTTTGGTGTTATAATGGCTGCCAATTGGCCATCCAATATTGGATCATGAAACATGAATGTGCATATATTCAATATCATGTCTGATGTATGGGTAAAGTTTCAACTTGATTGGCCCAAGTATGTGTGAGATATGACGAGATACAGATGGACACGTGGATGAACGGACAGACGCATACATGGAGGTCAAACTATGAGTCTTAGTCTCAGGCTTTGTTTAATTAGGCATTAATTAATACAGTGTGCCCAAATATAGACAGTGCTTTTTCTCCTCAATATTTAATGCATTATAATACCATAAACTGTTAAATTGTTCATTTTAAGGACAAAGTCACTGCGACTCCTTGACAAAAAAAAAGTGTCACCAAGACAGTGAAACTGAAGAGCTAGATCGTATTCCCTTTAGTAACGTGAATGACAATTTTTATATTGTGAGTATTTTATCAAAAAAGTCTCTTGGAGTGATAAGATTTTCATCTAGTTGGTATAAGTACTGTGGAATACTTTATTTTCGCTTGGATTTAATTTTCGCTATTTTCGCTGAAGGAATGATTCAGTGAAAATAAAATCCATTGAATATACCTTTTATCCTATATTTTACATTCAACTTAATTCAATTTTACATACAAAACACCAAAAAACTCTATACAGCGAAAATTAAATCCAGCTAAAATAAAGTATTCTACAGTAGCACTAAGACAGCAGCTTGAACGGAAACTATGATATTTGTGTGTTTCATAAGCTAATGAACTCACCAGCAGGACATGCAGAACAGATTCTAGAACCTATTGTATTAACACATGTAACCAACGGCGATGTGGAGCAGCCACCATTGTTTGTATTGCATTCATTGATATCTGAACACTGAAAACCATTACCACTATAACCTGAAATACAAATACACTTAGGACTATATCTGCTATATAGCATGTAGAGTGAAATTTTAACACACCCAAAAATAAAAGAGAATGTGCATCTGACAATGAAATACGGGCAAGACTTTTTTTTTTTCACTTATTACATGATACTGCAGAATTCAACACAAACTTATTAAATTTTGAGAAAGACTTTCTCAAGGCCCACCACAACCTAACCTGAACCGTATTACTCCAGTCTCCCCTGTAATTCTAACTGTACATGCCCTGAAGGGGGGCTTATACAAAGAACTCTTACTAAATTTGTTTTGGATCACGGATAAAACTTCAATGGCGAGAATTCTTATGCAATGACCCTGTGATATTATAATTACCGTCTTGTCAATATTTATACACAATCTGTTAAATTTCTTTTTTTTTGACAAAATGGAGATAATTTTCTATTACATACAAGTCTTGATCAAAATTTGTGAGAAAATATGAAAATTTATGAATAAACAAAAAAAATTACCTGTAGGACATTGACCACAGTAAAATGATCCTGGAACATTGATGCACGGCACCAAGGGGTCATGTGAACAAGGATGGATATTAGTATCGCTGCATTCGTCAATGTCTTGGGTACATGCAGGGTTGTTGGAGTTTGGTACAGTGGTGTAACCAGCATCACATAAACACATGAACTTGGGCTAAAGAAAATCAGTATACAAATTACTTTAGTACAATTTTGAAAAATTGTTAACTTGCAATACAAGATGGAAATGTGACATACAAGCAGCCAGCCGGCTGAGATAGCTCCGCTGTTAGCAAGGCACATTTCAATTAAAGAACAGAAGATATCATTAGAAAATGAACAATATGTATAGTATCAAAACAATCAGACTTTCGATTTTCAACAAGATGTGGAAAATATCACTTTTTACCAAAATTTACAAAAATATTCACCAAAATTAGAAAATTGAAGATATCATTACAAAATGAACAAATCTGAGAGAGGTCCACATGTAGTACCTACATGTATATATGTAATATCAAAGCAATTGGACTTGCGGTTTTTAACAAGAAGTCGAAAATATCAATTTTTACCAAAAATGACAAAAATATTCACCAAAATTAGAGAATTAAAGATATCATTACAAAATGAACAAATCTGAGAGAGGTCCACATGTAGTACCTATATATGTAATATCAAAGCAATTGGACTTGCGGTTGACAAAGTCGACAGCGAAGCTAAAAAGTTTACACGAACGACGGACAATCACTTATATATTAAGTAGCTGGCGGAGCTAATAAAGCTGTTTCTAGATTAGTAATAAAAATTCATAGTGCATTAAGATGCATGTGGCATATGGCCCTTTAACCACATTTCCCAAACAAGTCACTAGAGGGCATTTGGGTATAATCAACAATTCCATTTTTACCACTTGGTGAAGCGTGAATTTCCTGGGAACCTAAAGTTGCATTGTTCCTTCCTCGTTCAACAAGTCAGTTCAAATTAGGGTTGTATTGTTATGTGATATTTTTGGGACTACTTTATTGCATGCGTCAGAATAGATACTTTTGTAATGGTGTTATATGTCACCTGATCACCTGAGTGTAATGATATATGTAAAAAGTAGTGCCATTGGAGTAATTGAAAATGGCAGAATAAACAAAAAGTCAAACATGAAAAGCTCTCTGGTTTCTTTGATATTACATGTGTTCCTGAGTCAACACATCACACGTTAAAATTTTTTAAAACTAGCGCCGAAGGCGCATATTAGTTTTTATGTTTATATAAGAGATTGCATACTTACCTTTGGTTAATGAAATTTTAATTTCATAAACAAATGGGATAATTGCCAATTATCATATAATACTGGTTAAATAAAATCGAAATAACAGTGGATAGCTCCCGTAGGGGGCGTCCTTCCCCTGTCATCTGATTTGCATACTTCCAGATCTTTTTGACCACGATATTGATTCGTAGCTATTTATCTGGGGTGGTTTTGGGTGGGAAGGTAAGTATGCAATCTCTTATATAAACATAAAAACTAATATGCGCCTTCGGCGCTAGTTTTAAAAGTTTATTACAGAGTATTGCATACTAACCCCTTTGGTTAATGAAATTTTAATTTCATAAACAAATGGGACAGATTACCAGAGAATATCTCTTGGCAGATAAATACTACCCCACCTGATTATGGAATTGAAAAAATTCCATCCCCCCAACTGTATAACTCCCGCTAACTGAATAATTCTTGCAGTTGCGGAAAGTTACATGCCCTATTGTTTCGTTACAACTTGGCCTGTCACTAGGTAGCCTAACGAGTGTAGGCCCTGTGACCCGGCCGCTAGGTCTTTCAGGTAATAAGAGAGAAAAGTGTTGCTAGTTTTCCAGGACCCGGCTGCTAGCACCTGGGCTAAAGAAGCTCCGCTAGCAAATGCCAGTGTATTACCTATGCCTCTTAAGTCATGCATCTTGGCAGTGACTTTGCCTGCCTCTGTGCTCAAATACTTATCACTATAAGCGTGGTAAACTGTCTCTTTTACCCATCTCGCTAACGTGAATTTCGACGCCGCTGAGCTTTGTTTACCTTTTTGGTAACAAACGAACATCGACCTTTGACCCCTTCTGACCCCGGAAGTACGTTTCTTATAATAAGCTAGCGCACGTACCGGACAAAGAATTCTGTCTTGTTTTTCATTGGAAATATTGCTCAGTGCCGGGATAACGATCGGAGTCGCCGTCTCGTGCAGTTTCTGATTTTTTCCTCTGAATTTTACTGATGTCATTAAAATCGCTTTATCGGGATAAAACACCGTAAAATTGTCTTCAAATGACAGAGCGTGTATTTCGCTAACTCGCCTCCCTGAAGCGAGTGCTAGTAGAAAAACAGTCTTTTTCGTCCAGTCCTGTAGTGACGCCAATTCCTTCGGTTCGTATGGGAATTGTCGTAGCGCTTCAAGGACTACTGACAAGCTCCATGCAGGTGCTTTGTACCTCTCAATGGGGCCCGCCTGTGTAATAAAGCCCTTGAACAGATCGGAGATTGTCGGGTCATCCGAAATGTTTTTGTCTAGGCTTAGTTTGAGTACAGAGTTGATCGCCGATTTATAGTTTTCTACTGTCCCCGGTTTCAACTTTTTTTCGTTGATCAAATAAGAAAAAAACTCCGCTACTTGGGGCAAAGAGGGATAGAGTGGATGTATATCCCCTGCAAGACACCAATTACGAAATTTTTCCCAGTGGTATTGATACAATCCATTTGAGGAATCCCTAAGCCCGGCCGTCGTTGTTTGCGACACTTGGCTTGAAAACCCTTGCGCAATTCTAAATTGCTGGATAGTTTCCACACGTGAAGTTGGTACAGCTCCGGGTTGGTTGGTGTATAACCGCCGGGTTGTGTCAACGTGATTTCTTGTGGCAGGCTTCTCGGATGGTCCGTTAGCAGAGACAGCAGTAACGGAAACCAAGTCTGAGACGGCCAGTTCGGTGCCACTAGAATCATGTGCGAGTTCTCCGATTGTTCCAGTTTTTGTAACGTTCGGTGGATCAATGGAAATGGTGGGAATGCGTAACTGAACATTCCGCCCCACTCCATCTGAAGTGCGTCCCACGTCAGTGACTGTTTGTCCGGATAACGCGTCACAAAAACGGGACGTTTTTTGTTTTCCGGTGTTGCAAACAGATCTACCTGGGGTTCCCCCAACATGTCGAACACTAGGTTTACTGCCGTCTGTGACAGCTCCCATTCTGTGTCGTCGTAGGGTTTCCCCCGGGATAGCGAGTCCGCTACACCGTTTTGGACTCCCGGTATATGTTTGCACATCAGCTCGACTTTGTTTTGTGCACACCACTTTAGCACTGCTACAGCATGGTCGTTTAACGACTGTGATTTCGTTCCCCCTTCCTTGTTGAGGTAAGCTACTACAGTCTGATTGTCGGATCTTATTAACACGGCCCGGTTTTTTACCGCTTTTTTGAAGGATTGCAGGGAGAACTGCTCCGCTAGCATTTCCAGTCGGTTTATGTGAAATTTCCTTTGTTTTTCGTTCCACTGACCGTGTGCAATCCCGTCCATGCAGTGCCCTCCCCAGCCCGTCATGGATGCGTCCGTCACCAACGTTACTGTCGGTTTCGCCTTGTCCATGGGAATTCCCGCCGTGAGGTTCTTGAGGTTGCCCCACCACGGAAGTGATTCCAGAAAGGCCGGTGTGAACAGTACCGGTTTTTCGTATTTTATCCCGTCCTTTGATAGTCGCATTTTTAACTGTGCGTCTAACACTAGGCGTTGGATCGGTCTGGACTGTAGCGCCGCTCTCGGTACTAAGCCCCTCATCGAAGTTAACATCCCCACTAGTCGCATTACCTGGCGTAGTGTGGCTTGTTTTTGTTTTAGAAATGATTGTATCATTTTTTGTACATTGTCGATTCTGTGCTGGGCTGGTCGGATCATGCCTTTCTCCGCATCCAGTTCCATGCCCAGAAAGACTATTTTCTGCGTCGGTATTAATTCTGATTTTTCCATATTTATCAGAAAACCTAGCTTTAACAGTAGACTGACAGTCCGCTCGGTTGATTGACAAATCAGGTTCCGATTTTGACTTTTTATCAGCCAGTCGTCTAAGTAGGGGTTGACGTCTGCTGCGTTCTTGTGCAGTAACGCCACCACTGTGCGTAGAACTTTTGTAAACAGAAGCGGGGCTGACGTCAGGCCGAAAGGTAGGACGGTGTACTGATACGTTACACCGTTCACCACGAATCGTAACAAGCGCCTGCTTTCTGTGTGTATTGGTATGTGCAGGTAAGCGTCGGTCAAGTCGAGGGACGTCATCCAGTCCCCTTTTTGAATTGACGCTCTCACTAGTGCCGGAGTTAACATTTTGAACGTTTCTTTCTTCACAAATTTGTTCAACTCCTTTAAATCCAGCACCAGCCTGTACCCACCGTTGGATTTCTTGACGGGAAATAACCTCGAGATGAAAGAATTTTTCGGGTTTTGTACCCGCTGAATTACCTTTTTTTCGAGTAGTATTTCCACGCTTTCTTTCAGTATTGTTGACTGAGTAGAGCCCGGTTTCCCCGAAATACATGTTCTTTTTTTTGCATTTCGGTTCTTTTATCAACGGTATTCGATACCCGTGTGTTATTATCGATATCACATACGGATCGTTTATAGTTTCTTTCCACCGGGGAATACATTTCTGCAGACGCAGTGCCACCGGCGTCGAGGGACTCGCCAACCCTCGGTCGCTTGTGGCGGTATACATTGACATCGCCGATTTCTCCATTTCCCCCTGGAGTGAATGCGGCGTTATATCCCCGTTTAACGTCCCCCCCCCCTTTTTTTCCAACCTGGAGGGGAGTAGGGACTCTGCCTTACGGGTTTCTGTTTTTTCACCGGTCGATGCGTCATTCTCCCTAGGTCCACGCATTCGGCCGGTTGTTTGTTTATACGATCGCCCACCGACCTGAGGTGCGGCCGACCGTGTTTTTGTTGTGCACGATTGAGTTCCCGCCATCCTGGGCACTGAACAAAATCGCTTAATGCACGATGTTTTGCACGACTTGGTTCCCGCCGACCTGGGCACTGAACCGAATCGTTTAATGCAAGTGGTATATGTGTAAGGGGATCTGTGGTTTGATTTGTTTGACAAAAATACTCGGAGACTTGAGTAATATTTGACATGTTTAATCGCACCTTGTTTTGATACATTACCATATTTGCTGACGTATAGTCAGGAAGACTTTTTAGTGTTACCAGTCTGTTTCGAGAATTGTTTATTCTGTCGTTGCTGGTTTTCACTTTTTCCTTTTGCCTGATTCGGGTTTGCCTTTGCGTTTCCCTTGGGCTGACCCGTAGTAGCTTGGTTAACTGGCTTCGCCTTGGTCGCGATGCTCTGTTTGTTATTAGCGGCTTGCTTGGCTTTAAAGGCGCCTTCGATCATCACACGGTTAACTTTTGCCGCTGCTTTCTCATTCAACTTAGAATTCACAGCGCTGAGTTTTCCGTCGAATAATTTGGTCCCTCTGAAATCGATCGTCGCCAATTCGTTCTTGATTTCAGCGTTGGCGGCTGTCTTTAGCATAGCGGACCAAACTGCTGCACGGCGAGAGTGTTGAATAGTCGCTCGTAACTGGAGGTGACTCTGTATTATGTCAGCGTCGACGACGTTAGTCGCGACCAACAGCGGCTCTAATGTGCTAAACAGTTCATCCTTGGTGATGTTGCCTGTTTTGAATTTCGCTAACTGAATTTGTGTAGTAGTAGTGAAAAATTCTCTATGGCTTAATGCAAGAGAAGTGTCCCAAACGTTGTTTTCCAATCTACATAGCGTTGACTGGGACAGGCAATACGGGATGTAAACTTGTGGTTTGCCGAGTGGATGTTTCGTTATACTTCCTTCGGCGACCATTTCCCGGACGCATGGCTCCAGTTCTGGTGGTTGTACGCCGAGAGGTCGTTCGTGCAGGCTGGCGTCGGTACCGACCGGTGTTTTCCACTCATCAGCGGGCGGTATGACTTTTTGGTAGCGTCTGCTCCAATCGTCCCGGTTAGTCCCCAAGAAGTCGTCCTTGGTGGCTGTAGCGGTTTTCTCGGTAACTTCACGATCCCATTTGCCTCCTCCGATCACGCGTTGTGTTATAGCAGCGCCCTGTGTCAGTCGGGGAGACCATGGTAGCATTGCTGAAGTCGTAAAAGTGTCCTTTTTCGGCAGTGTAGACAAACCGATCGAGAAACGTGGGGCGTCCGCCATCGGTGGAATCGGTAGAGGTAAGATTTTCTTGACCATAACCGCACCTTTCGTGATAGCATCGGAGCGGATTTTGAATTCGGGGTCCTCCTTGTCGGTACCACTCGCTGTTGTGGTTTTCGACGAGCCGGCCTCCCCCGCGTTGCTTGTAGCATCTTCAGTAGAAAAAATCACGCCTGCCTCAGCCAGTGCGTCTTCAACATTTTCTCGCACCACTGTTGTGTAGGATTTTTTCTTTTCCGCCTGGAGAGCGCTGACACTCCATGCTTTTGGTGGTACCTCTTCGTCTACTGGGTTTTCCAAAACTTTAATTTTTCTGGTCAGTAGATCCACCTTGTTCTGTAAATGAGCTATAACACTTTGCTCATTGTCAGTCTCCTTTGGACGTTTTTGGCTGGGTTCGTCTGCCAATAGTTCGTCCTCAGCGTTGGTAGGTACCGATGAGACCGAAGACTCCTCCAAATGACGTTTTTTTTTTGGATTTCTTCTTTCCTGATTTTCCCGTTGACTTGCGTAGGCGGGAATCCCAGTTCCAAGTTTCTATCGGCCAGGCGAGGCAAACACCACAGTTGATGTGCCCATTACATTTTCTGCCACATGGAATGCAAATACGGTGATCATCGTAAGTGAGCATCGATATATGGCACTCTTCACACTTTCGTCCGAAAGTGTTTGAATCCGAAGTGCTGGGATGAACGGTGTTCAACTCTCCGGTATCCATATTTTCCGCCATCTTGAAACTGAAGGCGGGCTTTTGAGTTTCGTTACTAAAACTACAATTTTTTACTCAAGGTGACTAAGTACGAAGTTCTTGATGTCCACAAGAGCTTCCTGACACACTAATAGTTCGGTGGCTGTGTTGATGGGTGGTAACAATGTATTTCCACCGCAAAAACAATGATATTTTGGCAAGCCCAAATTTCAACCGTGAATCAATCTCGTGGTTAAAAATGGAAGTATGCAAATCAGATGACAGGGGAAGGACGCCCCCTACGGGAGCTATCCACTGTTATTTCGATTTTATTTAACCAGTATTATATGATAATTGGCAATTATCCCATTTGTTTATGAAATTAAAATTTCATTAACCAAAGGGGTTAGTATGCAATACTCTGTAATAAACACACTATATACTGTAGTCTGATTGACTATTTATACCAAACTGAAATGAATAGACTCCTTCAGAAACATTCAGCAAAACTTATTAATAATGAAATACATTTGGATACACGATTGAAATAAAATTGTCTACATACTAACTGACAAATGAAATTGTAGAACATTATCGCTTGATCATTTGAAACTAAGAATGGGGAAATCATTGAAGAAATTTTCTACTTATTTTTCTTTTTCAAATTTTAGAGAATTTTTTAATCAGGACATGTGGCTGTAAAATTGGTATTTTTGCTTCCTGAAATGTATGCAGGATTTTTAATAGTCTATTAATTGCACCTCGACCTCACAAGTTTGTAATCAGATACCCCCCCCCCTCCCCGACACGCCACTCAGCCTTATACATTGTGGGGACAAGGCTATTATAGGAAGAAACTTACTGGTATGTTTACAGTAAAGTTGAATAGGAAGAAACCATTATAGCAAAGGGATGCAAGTCAAATGGAAGAAACTACTTCACCTGAGGGGTATAGGTCTTATGGTAAAAGACATTATATACCCTGGGGAAACCAGAAACTAATTTCTAACAGAAAGCAGGTAGAAACCATTATAGCAAAGGGATGCAAGTCAAATGCAAGAAACTACTTCACCTGAGGGGTATAGGTCTTATGGTAAAAGACATATACCCTGGGGAAACCAGAAACTAATTTCTAACAGAAAGCAGGTAGAAACCATTATAGTAAAGGGATGCAAGTCAAATGGAAGAAACTACTTCACCTGAGGGGTATAGGTCTTATGGTAAAAGACATTATATACCCTGGGGAAACCAGAAACTAATTTCTAACAGAAAGCAGGTAGAAACCATTATAGTAAAGGGATGCAAGTCAAATGGAAGAAACTACTTCACCTGAGGGGTATAGGTCTTATGGTAAAAGACATTATATACCCTGGGGAAACCAGAAACTAATTTCTAACAGAAAGCAGGTAGAAACCATTATAGCAAAGGGATGCAAGTCAAATGGAAGAAACTACTTCACCTGAGGGGTATAGGTCTTATGGTAAAAGACATATACCCTGGGGAAACCAGAAACTAATTTCTAACAGAAAGCAGGTAGAAACCATTATAGTAAAGGGATGCAAGTCAAATGGAAGAAACTACTTCACCTGAGGGGTATAGGTCTTATGGTAAAAGACATTATATACCCTGGGGAAACCAGAAACTAATTTCTAACAGAAAGCAGGTAGAAACCATTATAGTAAAGGGATGCAAGTCAAATGGAAGAAACTACTTCACCTGAGGGGTATAGGTCTTATGGTAAAAGACATTATATACCCTGGGGAAACCAGAAACTAATTTCTAACAGAAAGCAGGTAGAAACCATTATAGCAAAGGGATGCAAGTCAAATGGAAGAAACTACTTCACCTGAGGGGTATAGGTCTTATGGTAAAAGACATATACCCTGAGGAAACCAGAAACTAATTTCTAACAGAAAGCAGGTAGAAACCATTATAGTAAAGGGATGCAAGTCAAATGGAAGAAACTACTTCACCTGAGGGGTATAGGTCTTATGGTAAAAGACATTATATACCCTGGGGAAACCAGAAACTAATTTCTAACAGAAAGCAGGTAGAAACCATTATAGCAAGGAGATGCAGGTCAAATGAGAGCAACTGAGCAGGTCATGTGGGATAAACCATTATAGATAGGGCATATGATAAAAATCATTATGTTTACTTACATCATCAGGATTGGTAGGAGGTCTTTCTAGATTCAGACAAGTGCCATGCCCGCACAGCTCATAGCTTGATGCACCTGTGCAATCATTATGACTCTCCGTGCAATGTATTCCGTAATAATTAGCTGGACAATCACATCTGATGAAAAGCAACAAGTAAAAGAAAGAGCAGTCAGTTATACTTCTATTATGAGATTATGGCAAACAAGTGATCCCATACGGCAGTTCTCCTCCACAATAAAAAATAATTTTGTAAATTAATGCAAGTGTTTGTGCGAGCGGAAAAGCCACATGCAAGCAAATACCCAGGTCTGATTTGCACGAAGTTTTCATTTGTTTCAACTCGTATTTTACTACCACACTTAGAATGCCATATTTGTGCATATATGCAGGTGGCATGTAGACCAAAATAGCCTTCACTTTTCCCACACACAACTACCTTGTAGAGGCACTCTCACATACATCTTGTTTATGCTACATTCTTACAACATTGCTTTCTCTCTTACTCGTAATAGAGCTAATATGGTAAACAAGTACAGTATTTTCTTTATTAAAAAAACTCAGCTCAAATAGAAGCACACATACTTAAAAAACATACATTTAATATACACTGAATCATACTTACGTCATTTACGTAATACCATACAAGACTATAAAACGCATACATACATACCTATAACCACCATCTTGATTAACACATGTGGCGCCATTTTGACATCCAAGCTGAGTTCCCGCAAACATAGCACACTCGTTAACGTCTTGGTCACAGGTTGGCCCCTGGATAAACAACAAATGCATTTATTTGAATAATACATGCAATAATTCATCCAAAGGATGTTTTGGAACATTATACAGGTTTTAGCAGACAGTAATATCACTGTGAGAACAACTATAAATTTTTCTTTTACGACATGTGATCAATTCTGACCAATCAGAATGATGGAAAATAAAATTGCACAAACCTCCCATTCTGGTGGACATCTACACTGATATTTATTGTACAGATTGATACAAGTTCCACCATGTTGACAAGGATTAGAAGAACATTCATCTAATTCAAGGGCCTGTGAGATTAATAAATTACAAGAAAAATTAATTCCCAAGATAAGACAATCTGATTAAAATCTGATGTAGTGTACGGGCTTTAATTATTTTGGCTATAAACTTATTTTAATTTTATGTTTTATTACTTTTGTTATTAATGCCTTTTTATTTTATTATTTTACTTTGATTTTGATTTTGTGATTTTTTTAAAATTCCGCCCTACATACATCTGAGCCGATGCCTATGTAACGAGATTTCAACGAGACCCACTGTCGACGATTTTAGTCAACGAATCACAGACCTTCTTCTATAGCGCACATGATGACGTCACTGGGCAGAGTCAGGTGGCAAACACACTCAAACATAAAATGGCGGATTATACCGACGTTAGGACCGAGAAGAACACGGCTTTTCGGTAAGTTTATCATTGTCAAATGCAACGAAAGTCATTTTTTTATGTTTATATTGTGGCTCGAATGGTTCGAGTTTAGATCGTTACTTTGCGTAGTTATTCTGCGAGTGACGATTTTGTTTCCACCGGTTCGACCGAACACCGGTGTCTTTTTCCAGTCGCTTGCCCTGGAGACGGGTGATGTTTTGTTGACGATCGGGTCAAAACCGTCTACGGTATTGAAGCCGTAGCTGTAAATATTCATCAAAATGTATCAACATTTTGTACATTATACAATAACTCTTTATTAAAGTAATTGAGCTGATTTGGACTGGAATAAAATATTTTTTATTTGGAACACATCGCAATTGATCAGGAAATATTTTATTGCTCCAATTTTCTGCGTCGATGCCGTGGGCCGGTGACCGTTATACAATTTAAAATTTGCATTGTTTACTATAGCTGTTTACAGTGTTCTAATCATTACGATTTACTTATTTTTTTGCTTCCATTCTAGATAATTATGCTCAGTGTTTGATGTAAAATTGAAGCGATGACTGAATAAACGAACCTTGGCTGGCGAAGATGTATCAGGAAGTGTACACATTTGTTGGAAGTGAACAAAATATTCAATGTAATGACAAAAATTGGAAAATGCTGTGGAATTTCTTTTGTAAATAAAAATATACTAGCAATTTTCTATTAATGGTTTATTCAAGTGGGCAAAATATAATGTACAGAAAGATTGCCCGTAGAGTATCGCTACACTGAAAAGTAAGCAACCGACAGCCTCTATAAAAGGGGGCCTGTGATTGGCTGTTACTTACGCGAGATTTGAACGGGACTTACGTAGGCGTCGGATCAGATGTATGTAGGGCGGAATTAAAAAAAAATCAAAATCAAAGTAAAATAATAAAATAAAAAGGCATTAATAACAAAAGTAATAAAAAATAAAATTAAAATAAGTTTATAGCCAAAATAATTAAAGCCCGTACACTACATCAGATTTTAATCAGATTGAAGATAAGAATGCATACTAGTAAATATGAAACTCTGTTAATTGGTCAACGACATGGGCTATGCTTGGTTAATGACACAGCCACAAATACTCAACATTAACATTTTCCTTGGAGCCCGAGTAGGCTACCAAATTTAAAACTGGTTGCCCGATAATAATGTTGGGTTGTCTACCAGTACTTTGGTACTTAAAGCTATACACACAATTTGGAATACACAAAAATAACCAACTTTATGTCTGTATCAGTGGCGAGACATTTTTAAGTATTTGAAACTTGTTAGTAGTCCAATCTGGCTACTGATTTGGGAAATGGTATTCCTGAAATAATAATTGGTAGTTTCTGTGCCTTTGGCCAGTTAATTTCAAGACCTGTATTGTTTGATGGTGTTTGTATGACTCATGTTCTATGGTAAAGCAGAAATCTTGTCAATATACAGAGTATATTATACCTCATGACTATGACAGCCAATCAGATTCACGTATTGCAGGTATATATATTCGTGTGTTGACTTGCTGCCATATTCTTATGTCTACCTCCATTCGTGTAACTTAATCCTGAATTTACCTGATTTACGCTAATAACTTGTTAAGGGAACACAATACGTGTCAATATTCATGAACTGATTGGTTTGCCAGGTTTGCGTTCACTATATGACAATCTTATTGAGGAGAAAAACTAGGATTTTGTAGCGATTTCATGTGATTTAAAGTTGCACTTGTCATTGGTTTCGGCAGCATGCTCAGCTATGCGCTTTGAGACATTCGATCTGTGACTGTGCACTTCGTCACAGTCCCTCTATCCCCGGTCTGGAAATGGCTATTGTCTAAGGTGTAAATTACCCACTGTGGTATGGCTTTCCGTGAAGCATAGTCTATTGAAAGCAAAGCTTTCTATTGAAACGATCGATTCATTGTTCCCTTCATATTCTAGTTTTTACAACCGAAAAAAAAGTATATATTAGATTTAGAAGCTCAACACAATTTTTTAGCTGAGTGGCATATTGACATTATTATTCGTGAATATCGCAATTAAATTTGAGAGACTCTGTCAGGGATCGCAACTTGGAACACTTCTAACACCTTACTGGTTGGCCCCTACTATTCGTCATGTGTTTTAGAAAGATCAATGTTTTTTTGTTTATTGGATAAGCTTAAACCAGTTGTAGTTGGTGGATCGGTTTATTGTGCTTGTTTTATTATATTATTCAAATTTTCGTGTCATTTTTCAAGTTGCTTCCAAGCATATATTTGGGATGTATTTTACAATGCTGGTGACATCATGTCTCTAAGAATAACATCCTGCAGTATCAATTCTTTAGCACTGCCAGAAATATGAGAGTCATGGGCTTTGCCTTGTGACGGCACCGTTTTGTTTGATTTTGTTACGCATTTCGTGGGTTTTGACTGTATAGCACATATTTTGTACAGTGTATTTGTTGAAAAAGAATGGTGTTGACATAAACCTATACTCAAGCAATGTGCATCTCCGTGTGCAGCTCGTTTCAGAGTTCTATTGCAAACTGGAATGCAGTGTAACATATCGTATAGCTGCACACAGGATAGCGCTGTGTGTGTTTGTAAAAATTAATTCTTCATCAGGCTGAAGCTGCTGAAATTAGGTTTATCATTACAACCATGAAAATATAAAGGCAGTAGAATTCAATCACTGCTCTTGAACTCTTTCATTTCAACTTGTATATTTGTGTTCATACATGCATTCCGCTCTACGAGGGTGACCTGGAAGATTGTCATGATTGAGTGCCACAATTTCCGTTTTAAGATTTATTTGGTATAATAATACAAATGTTCACCCGCAACAGCGATGGACATACAGTTTTAGAGACCCTCAGAGCCCATTGTCAACCTCAGCTTCGGCTCCTTGGATCGCTAAAACTGTATGTCCACCGCTCTTGCGGGTGAACATTTGTATAATGTCAATTTCATTGAAAACAAGTTTTTTTCCACACTTTTATATATATTTTGTAAAACTGAAGCACTTGAGATAAACTCGTAGAATATTTACTTACATCAATCAGCTCTGCAATTTTCGTCTCTAATGTGGTTACCTGAAAATAAATCAAAGTAATATCAAGATTATTTTATGGCATAAAAATACTGATACAAGTGCAAACTGGGAGCCTGTTAGCTGATGTAGCTCCGCTGTTTGATATATGCACAATGAGACAGGAATATCACATCAGTCGAGCATACCATACCATTTGCAAAATAAATGTACATGTTGTATTATCTGTAAATATAAATAATGTTTTCCCGAGGACTATCAAAAAAACAATTCTTGAAAGGCGTGTATGTCCTCAGAAGTTAATATATATATTTTTTCCCCTTGCTACATTAGTAATGCAGGCACTCACACATGTGCGCACATACAGTACCCTCAGATGGTGTTTGTTGAGTAATTTGCCACAGATGTAATTAGTAACACTGACTGGCTCTGAAAAAGTCTAACACTGATTCGTAGGGAAAACTGTAGCAGCACAACATGAAAAAATTAGAATCATCATGCATTGCAAGTTGACATTTTCCTCTTAGACACTAATAGCCTTTTCACCACCAGTTCTCTTTTTTTTTCATCACAAATTTACAAAATAGTCCACTTTATAGTCTGCACTTTTCCTCAAATGATCGACACAAAATAGCTGAAAATTGACACAATTTTTGTTTGTTGGCTCAAAAATCAAGGCTCATTTCCAGAAATAATGAAGAATATAAGAAAAATGATAATAAATAGTTTACGCACCCTTTGAGCAAGATCTGTAGGAGGAGGTGTACCACCGCCTCCACCCTCAAGCTGAGACACTCTGCTCTGTAATGCACTTATATCATTCTTATTGGCATTCACTTGTGTCTCTAGATTACCACCAGGGTCCGGGTTACCTTGATTATTCTCAAGATTAGTGATCTTTGTCTCATGAGTTTTCACCTGTAATTATAAACATAAATCAACTTAGGAAAATCATTCAAACATATTACACAACTGTATTTGCTTTTTAATAGTACAAGATACATGTTTAATTAAGGGCAAAAACAGTAACAAGCAGCCTGTTGGCCGAGATAGCTCCGCTGTTAGCAATGCACATTGCAGTTAAAGAACTGAAGATATCATTAGAAAAGAATTCAAAAATATCACTTTTCACCAAAAATTACAAAAATATTCATCAAAATTAGATAATTGAAGATATCGTCACAAAATTAACAAATCTGAGAAAGAACCACATGTAGTACCTATATGTATAATATCAAAGCAATTGGACTTGCGGTTTTCAACAAGAAATCGAAAATATCATTTTTTAGCAAAAAATGACAAGAATATTCACCAAAATTAGAGAATTGAAGATGTCATCATGAAATGAACAAATCTAAGAGAGGTCTACCCAAAGTACACACACACCAAGTATCAAAGCATTCAGGCTTGTAGTTTTCAAGAAGAAGTTGAACAAGCAGCCTGACGGCTGAGATAGCTCCGCTGTTAGCAATGCACATTGCAATTAAAGAACAGAAGATATTAGAAAATGAACAATATGTATAGTATCAAAGGAACAGGTTTTTAACAAGAAGTCAAAAATATTACTTTTTACCAAAAATGACAAAAATATTCACCAAAATTAGAGAATTAAAGATATCATTACAAAATGAACAAATCTGAGAGAGGTCCACATGTAGTACCTATATATGTAATATCAAAGCAATTGGACTTGCGGTTTTTAACAAGAAGTCAAAAATATCACTTTTTACCAAAAATATTCATCAAAATGAGAGAATTAAAGATATCATTACAAAATGAACAAATCTGAGAGAGGTAGAGTAGAATTATTATTAATCAAAATGTCCAACTATCACAGATGAGCAGATTTCACAAATGGATAGGTTGGGTACAGATTATTGGTAGATCACCTGCAGAAATGTTATACATGTAGTTTCAAATTTCTCACCTCACAAATGTAAAATGTAGTTGTCAGAGTTTTTACGATCTGAATAAACTATTTTAAATATGTACATTTTGAAAAGGCAGGTACCATCCATGACTGACAAGATAGTTGAATTCTCCCAAATGCACAATTAATGGACATGTGCCTTTTATTTTAGCACCTGTGCAATGAATAGTCAACTATGCAACCACTAACTGTATGCCAGACAACATTGTAGCCCATCCCACTTTCTGTTGCAGACCATTGTGCTTAAAATGATATAAGAGCTTACTGAGTGTCTACAAACCATGCTCAATAAAATATGTAAATAAGACTAGGAGGGGAAAGTCTGATTCTAACCACATGACCCGAGTAACACTCTGTGATAATTGAACTGAGCATGCTCAGTATACAACAAGCCACAGGATCAAAGGCGACAAGAGAGGGAGAGAAAAATATTCCGATTACCAGGTGAGAACTGATTTTAGCAAAAACAATTAACAAAACTTCACAACTGTTATTTATTATACATTTGATGCTGATGCAGGATCTGGCACAAAAACAAAGTTTAAAGTAGATTCCAATCTAGGGCAGATAAAATGATTTGCGTATACTCATAAATGTAAAGTTAGCTTAGTTATAATGCAAGTCATGTAACAACACAGGTTTTTTACTATAGACATCAGAGTAATGGTTAACTGAAATTATTTCCAGATATTTTTATTTAAAATACCCTGGGGATTACAAACCTACTGTGGAATACTTTATTTTTGCTTGGAATTAATTTTCGCTGAAGGAATGATTCAGTAAAAATAATATCCAGCAAATATACCTTTTTTCCCTATATTTCACATTCAACTAATTAAAAATCAGTAAAAATAAATATCATACAAAACACCCAAAAAATTTTATTCAGCAAAAATTAAATCCAGCTGTTAAAGTATTTCACCATATTTACCAAACAAGCAGCCTTTCAGCTGAGATAGCTTCACTGTTAGCAATGCACATTTCAATTAAAGAATTGAAGATATCATGAAATGCATAATATCAAAGCAATATCACTTTTTACCAAAAATATTCATCAAAATTAGAGAAATAAAGATATCATCATAAATTGAATAAATCTAAGAGAGGTCGACCCAAGGTACATACTATACTCTGGGTCTAAGAGTGAAACTTTAAGTGGTTTTAGATTGAGGATAGTTTTTTATTGTTAAGAACTTTTCTAGGTTGATGACACTGCGACAACTATCTAAATAAAAAGGTCAGAAACACCAATGAACTTACAAACCTTAAGGTTCTAGAATGGTGTAGTTGGCACATAAAACCACCATGTTTTGTATTCATGGATAACAAAATTATGTTATACATGTACATGTGTACGACACATTTCCCCTCAATATCTGTGCATAAGTGTCAATAGACATGTGCAGTATGAACGTCACCTCAGTTATCAGACTACTACACCTTTGAATCACTCTCACAACCATAGCCATCTCATTCTGTGTAGGATGATTTAAAATATATCTACCCATTGACACCACTGCATCAAAAATTAAATATGCATATTGTTTTAGTAATTTTTTATATATAGAACGACGCATTGTCACTATGAATCTATAATTCTTTAACCTTTTTTTAGTAGCAGTAAAAAGAACAGGTCAGTTTTAAAAACTACCAATTATTCCTAAAATGAACCAGACCGAATTAATTTCACTGGTTGCACCCCATTCAACCCCTTGCAGGTTTACAATTCTGTTCTGCATAACATACTATAATAATAATAATAATTTATAAATCAATTAAATTTCCATTGATTAAAGATCTTGATCAAATTTTTCAAAAAAAAAATACGAGTTTACTTTATGAAAGGTAACGAAAGTTTACTTTGCCGTTCAATAGAGTTGAAATTGACAATTATCAGAACTAAGAGGATAATAGATCGCATTTGGTGAGTACGTGTATTGCATTCGTTATAGGTCACATGACATAATTAATGAACACATGCCTTTACAATTCACATAATAAAGACTTAGTTACGAGGTTGAACAATAAGTAGACCGTATAAACTTTAGAAACCGATCTATTTTGGTGACCCAGTCCTTATTTAAACTCATTTACAGGCAGTCAACAAACAAAAAAAACTTTTTAAAAAGCAGTCTGCACTACAGATACTTGACGCATGAACTCTGTGATTATGTAATATGCTCAAATAAAATTGTATTTCCCTTAGTATATTATTATCCCAGTATTTTTTTGTTGTTGACTATTTGGTATGTCCATAAAATAAACTATTGACTTTTTTTGTATATTACAGTATTTGCCTGACACCCGTCCATCCAAAACCTTGCCATGAGCGATGTTTTGGCAGGTAGTCATTTTTGGTGACCAAAAACGCTATCCACATTATCATCATGAAAAATGTTGAATAATTCAATGCTCAGTTCATCTGGTGAAAATGACTAATTTCATGTTTTTACACCAAAATCAATGCCAGATCATACTGCAACATTGAATACCAATCGCTTGCATTTGCCCTCAGCAACATTCAGAAACTCCTGAATAAGTTTGTTTGGCACGACCCTGCATTCTGATTGAAATATCTGGGTAAGAAATGCAGTCAGGTCTACTCATGCATGAAAAAAAACATGACAGATAATGTTACACATACAGCGATTGTGTGTGACTGAAAATATTCATTTAAATAAGTTAAATAAAACTCGCATTTCATAAAAAACCAACAAATTGTGTTTTTTGTACGATAATATAATTAAAGCAGGAGGGGTCATCACATGCACGAGAATCGAGTCCTAGGTGACGATAACTATACATGCAAAAAACGCAAAGGCTCATGGGTAGATGTTAGTTTGTAAACAATGACACGCTATGGCCATCTGACGCATGCGCAGGTGACGACTTCCCCGCTTAAGATTGAGTGGTTATCAACGTTTTTAAAATAGACCATTTTCTGTTTACTGCAAGATCCCACATTATGTGTGAAATCAAACGTAAAAACACGACAAACAAAGGTTGTATTTTCTTTTTATTTGAAACTAAATTTATATTTTAATTACCAACAAAATTAAAACCAATGCATATTAATATATTAAAGTCACTGGGTATTTTTTTTATCACAAGGGAAAACTGACACTTTTTTTTCCTGTGTAATTTTAACTATTTGTGACTAAGAGGTAAGATAACAGTTGCATTTCCATGTTTACTAATAATTTATGACAAACCATGGAAGGTACTAGTAGTAGGGAAGGAGAGAGGATGTTATTGTTCATCCCTGTTTCATGATTGCTTTGATTTATTTACCTGGTAAACATTCTTGTAATGTGATTACTGCGTACATGAATAATTAACATTCAGGTCAGCTCCCAAGCAGTCCGAGTTTTACAATGATAAATTGACACCAAAGTCACACAACATGACCAAATCACATATCTTTGTAAAATAAAGATATTATATTTCAATAACAAGTTTCCATGATCATACCAGGACTCTAGCACCATATTTCACACACAAAGTATTTAAAAGTCAGTTTTTCATGAAACAAAATGGCATAGCAAGTTGCGATCACCTTTTTTTTTATCAGCTCTAAAAATCTGGTAAAATAATAAATAAATAAATAAGCAGAAGCGATGATGGGTTAAAAAAAACAAATTGACAACAACAATAAAGCTTGAAACAAAAGATATAAATATGGATTAAAACAAATCCACTCTCCTTCTCTACTACCTTCCATGGACAAACCAATGTGAAAATAGAGGGCGCTCTGACTGAGTTGCAAGAAATTACAATACAGGCTTAGAAACAGTTTTAGCCCACTTTTCAATTCAGAAATTTATAAGAAATTAAGTATGAACAAGGAAATTTTTACCCAAAATACTGTAAATGCAAAAAATTTATCACTGTCTTTTTCATTTGGTTATTTTCGCGAACAAATTAAATCTTCTGAATTAAATTCCCATATGTGAGAATGTACAATACCAATAGAATTTATTGCCTCATTGAACAATTTTAATGATCAAAATAGTAACGAAAATTGGCTTTATAAATTGAAAATTCACTAATATAAAATTAAATGGCAAATTGCTGGAGATTTTGTAGCTTTATCAGATAATTTAATGAAATCTGACAAAAAATTACCAATGTTTAAAACATGAAAGAATATTTTAATTAATTTTAAATTTAGTCAAATTAGCATATTATATTATTAAGTCTGTATTCAAATAAATGAGGGAAACATTTAAAATTATATCAGAAGCTATAACTTGCATAATATTGATAATTCTGATAAAAACAATAGGATAACCACATTTGAACAGTGAGGGTATAAACTACCATTTAGCTAATAGAAGTATGGAGGTAGTAAATATTACTTGACCACAGACAGCAGTCATTTACGTAAGTAACTATTAAATTTAATATGGAATCACCATAAAATTAACAAATCTCAGTGAGAACTTCCCAAGTATTTCTCACCAGAGGACAAATATTAATGCACATTGCCGAGATTATTTTGAAAAATAAAAATACAAAAAGAACATCTAGACACAGGTGAAAAGTAAGATAATCACTAAACTACTAGCAGTGTAATGAGAGTGGTAATTTTTTAATTTTTAGGCAGAAATTGACAATGGAAACGTTGCAAAACAACTTATAATGAAGTATGACAAGTAATAGTCAATAATATGATTACAGCAATTATTCAGAGCCCATACCATTAATATTATTAGAACAAGTACTTTTGTAATTGACAGGTAGGTTTCTATGTTCCAAATAAGTCATATTTTAATGATTCAGTACATAATACACATACTTTATTATTAACTCAAGCGTTTACGTAAACAAACTATCAAATAACTAGATTATCAGTAAACAGACTGATTTCACCTAAACAACTGTACAAGCCAGTGGACTTAAATTTCTCAAAATAATTATGTCGAACTTGTTAAACTTTGTTTATTTCGCTAACAACACCCACAAATTCAGAGTGTTTGTGTTATCAAAAGATTTGCATTGTTACCATGGTAATCAATTTACTTTTTGGTGTCAGATCACCAATATTCGTTAAAACTGCTCTAACTGAGCAGACAGTCATGCACTAAATAAGACACACTAGTAGTAGTTTTCTGGAGCTTGGCCACTTGACTATTATAATTTCAGATTAAAACTTTAAGCCAAAACATCGCTCCTCTACTTGTGTATTTTATTAAGTCTTCCATGTTTTAGACCACTTCAAACCCTGAAATACGTTCATACAACACTTCTGTATTGTTGTGTTCCATTATAAACACTACTGTTTTTGGGAAGATGCCAATAAGACAGCGCATAATTTGGAAAAGATTCAAACGAATTGCGTACTTGTTATTTACATAATGCGATATGTACAAATACCCCGTACATCTGATATCAGATAACTTTTCTCATAACTTTTACGAGCATTTTATCAGAAACATATTCTGTACATTTATTCTTTTAATTGGAATGACTGACATGCAACTGTAACCTTGAAAACATGCTTTGTGGTATCACAGTATTAGAAATGTGAGGAAGTACACTTGTAATAAATACTTTAGTCCAAAATCGGGAACCTTTAATTTGGGTTTAATATGTTCATCCACTCGTCTGTCTGTCATGGTTCAGTTGAATGTTTGCTTACAAGTACTATACTCGTAGGTTTACACTATAGGTCATGTGGTTTTGTGATTCAATGAAATTTGTACATCATTTTAACAACTGTTTCTCTCAGAAAACTTGTATGATTTTGTTCAAACTCTGTACAATGACTCTACATACTAGATTTTGGTTGCACATTACATTTTTTAGTAATTCTACCAAATATGGTCAGTCCATTCATTCACAGCGCTATTTATCCAAATTTACACCCACAATTCTGGATCGCTGCTGCTGATAGAATTTGACATCAAATAAAGAACAGGAACTGTGAATTGAAAATGTCTGTTATGTTGCAACTCTTTAAGAAAACAAATTTACCCTAAAACATAATTGTAAATCATTAAATTTTCACTTCAACCATTTGAATGCCAAATATTCAAATTTTCAAATAATGAACATTGTAAAAATAAAGATCCATTTGTATATAAACAAACAAGGCAACCTGCTGTGATGGCTATTTGTTAGGCATCAACTCTAGCAAACAATTGACAACAAAATACCAAACACTTAAAGAACAAGTAACCTGTAGAATACTGTGTCGGTAATATTTTTTATATGATTTTTGTTGCATTTGCAGCAAATAGTTACCAAACAATGAGAAATCTATAGGATTGAATATACCCCACAGCTGGCTTCACATGCATTGTTCATAGTTCATATGGTGCTTACACCAGGATTTAATTACAGCACCTAGGCGGTATGTGGTTACAGCTTAATGTTCGAGTAATCGCAAGAAATTGACATGACAATAGAAATTCATTAAAGACTGCCACTCCCATGCAATTAACAGCGAGTGAAATTCCTGGGATTGAAACATATATTTTGAAGTCACTGGTGTAGGCAACGAATAACTGCAAGTTGACATAAAGACGAGGTAGTTTATTTAATCAGTGGTCAACTAGAGGCTGAAATTATAATTAATTTGTTTATTTCAATTTCTCCTGACGTCAAATAGAATACACTGGTGAAACATGGTAGTAACTGTGGGTGAAAGGATGTTTTGGGGTGTAGTTTCCATTGTATATAGAGTGGTAGGGTCGGGTGTAATGTGTTCATTTCCAACTATTATGAAGTCACGTAGAATTTCACTTAATTTATTTTTTCTGACATGTTTTCAAGCATTACATGTGAATCCAATTTTCACTGCGCTGTGTCTCAATAGAGTATGAGGGAAATGGCATATTCACTGGAATTTATGTCAGGGGAAAAATGTTTTCAGTGATAATGAAATATTATGACAGATACCCTCCCCGTGGCTTTCATTGCGTATGGAAGTTATTTTCACGAGTGATGCGGTGTATCCTGCTGCCGTACTTTCACGAGCGAAGCCACGGGGAGGGTGTGGGGTTCTGTTATTATACACATGTCCCATATTTGATTATTTCATATTAAAAAAAGAACGTGCAACAAACCGGGATAGAAATTTAGATCGGGGAACCCAATTGCCCATTAATATGCTCCAAGACAGTGCTGCGACCTAGCAACGCTTGTCAGTGTAGAACGCGTGTCGCTGTACGTGTGAAAATAAAATAATCAGACGTCTAATTTAAGTCATTGTCCGAATAAATAACTCGTGGATGTTTAAGCGCGGTGGTCGTAGCGCAGCGCGTGTTCGAATTTCATGTAAATAAACAATGTATTTTACACGCGTTGTATACGTCGCTATGAGTCCCATATCGAACAGGACGCGACACGACGACTGTCGCCCTTTAGTTGGGACCACGACAGAACCAGAACTTAAACTGGGCGACTACGATACACGGTTGATGTTGAAGTTAAAAGTTCCTCCACAGATCTGTGCATTGGCAAACATGCCGTGCAACTGCAGTACTTCACTGACGGAATGACTTTCGTTGAAATCGGTCGTCGCTGACTCGTGAGCTGCACACTACAACCTCGTTTGTGATGTTGCTTGCTTGTCGTGGATGGACTGAGTCTTGGTTACCGGTTAAATTTTGCTAATTTGGCGTTGGTAATCTTTATTTGGAACTGAGTAACGCCGCAACGTCGCCAACAGAAACCTCATGGTATATCGATGTTGATGGTTGCGGCTCCATATTAATCGGAGATTTTACTGCGGGTCCAGGCAGCGGGTGGATCTTCCGAGAGCCCTTCAAGATTTATAAAACTCAGATTCCAGGTGGTCAACAAACATTAAGTTCTCCCAATCCTAGTATTCTATGTGATGTACATCTAACATGCCAAAAATGCTGGTGAACGATTTGAACCTGACAAAAATACTTGAAATAGATACCAGGAAGGGGAGAGGGGTAAAAGAAAAGTTATATAACATTTTATTATTCAATAATTTATTAAAATACATAAGTTTGTCCAACTCCCTGTGATACAACACCTCAGAAATAGCTCATTGTACTCGGCTTGAGTGTGGGCAAAAAGTTACTATTTGAAATTTTGATATCTGTTTTCATTAATGAGAAAGTTGACCCCGAAGTTAGAGTAACTGTTCAGCAGGAATGGCTTTTTAACTCTTCTGTGATTTTTTTTTGGCTTGGCTGATTTTGTCACGGTTCATACTTGACAGGCAGGTCGTACCATCACTAATTGGAAAAACAATCCTGACCCACCGCTACCATGGCAACAGCCAAAGTCTTGTAATAGCAGTGCCCAAATGATCATGCCTTTTATTGTGGCTACGTTGCGCACTGGTAAGAGATCACCGGCGCCGACATTGTTACCACTGTCAACGGAATCCCAACGCAGCTTTGAACTTTGAATAAAATGTAAATGCTGCCTCCAATCTAGAAAATACTATCGCAAAACGGTTGGAAATAATACATTTAACGGCTGAATACGTCCTAACAATAAAATAAAGTGACTTCTAATGACTGCCATGTTATTTTGCGAACCTCGTATAAGGTGCCCGGTTTTAGTTATAAACAGACGTTAGCTTCACGTTCATGTCCCTTCCATGATAACAGCCGAAAACATATTGCTTGTTTTTTACCGGTTTTCATTGGCAACCGAAGTATTTTTATTTTGTAAACAAATTTTCGTCTGCTATTTTTATTCAGTTCAAATCGTTCAGCAACATTTTTGGCATATTAGGTGTACATCACATGGAATACTACGATTGAGAGAACTTGATGTATGTTGACTGATTTTTATCATAGTACGAAGTACCAGGAAGTTACTCAGTTCCAAATAAAGATTACCAACGTCAAATGAGCAACATTTGACTGGTAATCAAGATTCATGTAATCCATGGCTAACAAGCAACATCACAAGCGAAGTTGTAGCATGCAGTACCAGTAAGTCATCCCGTCAGTGCAGTACTGCAGTAACACGGCATGTTTGCCATCAGCATTGTATTCAAACGAATCACGTGGTGTGTCGTTCTCGTTCAAACCCGGGATTCGATCAATGGGGGAGTCCCATTAAAAAAACACATTGCAAATCATGCAAGTTCAACATTTTCAAACCAATATACTAAAACAGAAATGTTCAGAGATGCAAATGAAGGATAGATATTACTTTTCACTATACACATCTCTGTTGATACTATCCCTCACATATTCTACTCCCAATTACTCCTGCGTAAAATGGACTAGCCTCTTCATGATGACATTCAGACTAAAATCACGTGACAGGCTGTTAAAATTGGCTGTTGTATACTCTTTCGCCGGTCTGGAAAATGTGTTTAATTAACTCACATTCAAGCAACATTGCAGATTTCCTAGTGGGAGTGAGACTATTCGACTCTGCCACTAAAAAAATAGGGGTGTTTTCAGCAAAAAACGAATAACCCTGGAATACACACAATATACTGAATTTCGGAACAAATCGTGCATTACTTACAGCAGCAGAATACCACAGAAATATCAGACGAAACATGAAAACACTATATATTGTATTTCAGCTTGAACCCTCTATATTGCAATTCAAGGAATTAACCCCATATGTGCATCCATTTCCCACCTTGGTATCACCCACCCCTGAAAACAAACTCTTAATACCACGCTGAAGCGTTTGGTAATAAATTTAATTAAATAACCCCCATTTTACTTGCCAAATAATCTAACGCAGAAATTCTACCATTCTCAGCACTTTTTTATCAGTGACAATTTAGTAATTTAACACTACTTTCCAGGTTTTATTGCAATTATGAATATTAACAAGCAGCCTGTTGGCCGAGATAGCTCCGCTGTTAGCAATGCACATTGCAGTTAAAGAACTGAAGATATCATTAGAAAAGAATTCAAAAATATCACTTTTCACCAAAAATTACAAAAATATTCATCAAAATTAGATAATTGAAGATATCGTCACAAAATTAACAAATCTGAGAAAGAACCACATGTAGTACCTATATGTATAATATCAAAGCAATTGGACTTGCGGTTTTCAACAAGAAATCGAAAATATCATTTTTTAGCAAAAAATGACAAGAATATTCACCAAAATTAGAGAATTGAAGATGTCATCATGAAATGAACAAATCTAAGAGAGGTCTACCCAAAGTACACACACACCAAGTATCAAAGCATTCAGGCTTGTAGTTTTCAAGAAGAAGTTGAACAAGCAGCCTGACGGCTGAGATAGCTCCGCTGTTAGCAATGCACATTGCAATTAAAGAACAGAAGATATTAGAAAATGAACAATATGTATAGTATCAAAGGAACAGGTTTTTAACAAGAAGTCAAAAATATTACTTTTTACCAAAAATGACAAAAATATTCACCAAAATTAGAGAATTAAAGATATCATTACAAAATGAACAAATCTGAGAGAGGTCCACATGTAGTACCTATATATGTAATATCAAAGCAATTGGACTTGCGGTTTTTAACAAGAAGTCAAAAATATCACTTTTTACCAAAAATATTCATCAAAATGAGAGAATTAAAGATATCATTACAAAAATGAACAAATCTGAGAGAGGTAGAGTAGAATTATTATTAATCAAAATGTCCAACTATCACAGATGAGCAGATTTCACAAATGGATAGGTTGGGTACAGATTATTGGTAGATCACCTGCAGAAATGTTATACATGTAGTTTCAAATTTCTCACCTCACAAATGTAAAATGTAGTTGTCAGAGTTTTTACGATCTGAATAAACTATTTTAAATATGTACATTTTGAAAAGGCAGGTACCATCCATGACTGACAAGATAGTTGAATTCTCCCAAATGCACAATTAATGGACATGTGCCTTTTATTTTAGCACCTGTGCAATGAATAGTCAACTATGCAACCACTAACTGTATGCCAGACAACATTGTAGCCCATCCCACTTTCTGTTGCAGACCATTGTGCTTAAAATGATATAAGAGCTTACTGAGTGTCTACAAACCATGCTCAATAAAATATGTAAATAAGACTAGGAGGGGAAAGTCTGATTCTAACCACATGACCCGAGTAACACTCTGTGATAATTGAACTGAGCATGCTCAGTATACAACAAGCCACAGGATCAAAGGCGACAAGAGAGGGAGAGAAAAATATTCCGATTACCAGGTGAGAACTGATTTTAGCAAAAACAATTAACAAAACTTCACAACTGTTATTTATTATACATTTGATGCTGATGCAGGATCTGGCACAAAAACAAAGTTTAAAGTAGATTCCAATCTAGGGCAGATAAAATGATTTGCATATACTCATAAATGTAAAGTTAGCTTAGTTATAATGCAAGTCATGTAACAACACAGGTTTTTTACTATAGACATCAGAGTAATGGTTAACTGAAATTATTTCCAGATATTTTTATTTAAAATACCCTGGGGATTACAAACCTACTGTGGAATACTTTATTTTTGCTTGGAATTAATTTTCGCTGAAGGAATGATTCAGTAAAAATAATATCCAGCAAATATACCTTTTTTCCCTATATTTCACATTCAACTAATTAAAAATCAGTAAAAATAAATATCATACAAAACACCCAAAAAATTTTATTCAGCAAAAATTAAATCCAGCTGTTAAAGTATTTCACCATATTTACCAAACAAGCAGCCTTTCAGCTGAGATAGCTTCACTGTTAGCAATGCACATTTCAATTAAAGAATTGAAGATATCATGAAATGCATAATATCAAAGCAATATCACTTTTTACCAAAAATATTCATCAAAATTAGAGAAATAAAGATATCATCATAAATTGAATAAATCTAAGAGAGGTCGACCCAAGGTACATACTATACTCTGGGTCTAAGAGTGAAACTTTAAGTGGTTTTAGATTGAGGATAGTTTTTTATTGTTAAGAACTTTTCTAGGTTGATGACACTGCGACAACTATCTAAATAAAAAGGTCAGAAACACCAATGAACTTACAAACCTTAAGGTTCTAGAATGGTGTAGTTGGCACATAAAACCACCATGTTTTGTATTCATGGATAACAAAATTATGTTATACATGTACATGTGTACGACACATTTCCCCTCAATATCTGTGCATAAGTGTCAATAGACATGTGCAGTATGAACGTCACCTCAGTTATCAGACTACTACACCTTTGAATCACTCTCACAACCATAGCCATCTCATTCTGTGTAGGATGATTTAAAATATATCTACCCATTGACACCACTGCATCAAAAATTAAATATGCATATTGTTTTAGTAATTTTTTATATATAGAACGACGCATTGTCACTATGAATCTATAATTCTTTAACCTTTTTTTAGTAGCAGTAAAAAGAACAGGTCAGTTTTAAAAACTACCAATTATTCCTAAAATGAACCAGACCGAATTAATTTCACTGGTTGCACCCCATTCAACCCCTTGCAGGTTTACAATTCTGTTCTGCATAACATACTATAATAATAATAATAATTTATAAATCAATTAAATTTCCATTGATTAAAGATCTTGATCAAATTTTTCAAAAAAAAAATACGAGTTTACTTTATGAAAGGTAACGAAAGTTTACTTTGCCGTTCAATAGAGTTGAAATTGACAATTATCAGAACTAAGAGGATAATAGATCGCATTTGGTGAGTACGTGTATTGCATTCGTTATAGGTCACATGACATAATTAATGAACACATGCCTTTACAATTCACATAATAAAGACTTAGTTACGAGGTTGAACAATAAGTAGACCGTATAAACTTTAGAAACCGATCTATTTTGGTGACCCAGTCCTTATTTAAACTCATTTACAGGCAGTCAACAAACAAAAAAAACTTTTTAAAAAGCAGTCTGCACTACAGATACTTGACGCATGAACTCTGTGATTATGTAATATGCTCAAATAAAATTGTATTTCCCTTAGTATATTATTATCCCAGTATTTTTTTGTTGTTGACTATTTGGTATGTCCATAAAATAAACTATTGACTTTTTTTGTATATTACAGTATTTGCCTGACACCCGTCCATCCAAAACCTTGCCATGAGCGATGTTTTGGCAGGTAGTCATTTTTGGTGACCAAAAACGCTATCCACATTATCATCATGAAAAATGTTGAATAATTCAATGCTCAGTTCATCTGGTGAAAATGACTAATTTCATGTTTTTACACCAAAATCAATGCCAGATCATACTGCAACATTGAATACCAATCGCTTGCATTTGCCCTCAGCAACATTCAGAAACTCCTGAATAAGTTTGTTTGGCACGACCCTGCATTCTGATTGAAATATCTGGGTAAGAAATGCAGTCAGGTCTACTCATGCATGAAAAAAAACATGACAGATAATGTTACACATACAGCGATTGTGTGTGACTGAAAATATTCATTTAAATAAGTTAAATAAAACTCGCATTTCATAAAAAACCAACAAATTGTGTTTTTTGTACGATAATATAATTAAAGCAGGAGGGGTCATCACATGCACGAGAATCGAGTCCTAGGTGACGATAACTATACATGCAAAAAACGCAAAGGCTCATGGGTAGATGTTAGTTTGTAAACAATGACACGCTATGGCCATCTGACGCATGCGCAGGTGACGACTTCCCCGCTTAAGATTGAGTGGTTATCAACGTTTTTAAAATAGACCATTTTCTGTTTACTGCAAGATCCCACATTATGTGTGAAATCAAACGTAAAAACACGACAAACAAAGGTTGTATTTTCTTTTTATTTGAAACTAAATTTATATTTTAATTACCAACAAAATTAAAACCAATGCATATTAATATATTAAAGTCACTGGGTATTTTTTTTATCACAAGGGAAAACTGACACTTTTTTTTCCTGTGTAATTTTAACTATTTGTGACTAAGAGGTAAGATAACAGTTGCATTTCCATGTTTACTAATAATTTATGACAAACCATGGAAGGTACTAGTAGTAGGGAAGGAGAGAGGATGTTATTGTTCATCCCTGTTTCATGATTGCTTTGATTTATTTACCTGGTAAACATTCTTGTAATGTGATTACTGCGTACATGAATAATTAACATTCAGGTCAGCTCCCAAGCAGTCCGAGTTTTACAATGATAAATTGACACCAAAGTCACACAACATGACCAAATCACATATCTTTGTAAAATAAAGATATTATATTTCAATAACAAGTTTCCATGATCATACCAGGACTCTAGCACCATATTTCACACACAAAGTATTTAAAAGTCAGTTTTTCATGAAACAAAATGGCATAGCAAGTTGCGATCACCTTTTTTTTTATCAGCTCTAAAAATCTGGTAAAATAATAAATAAATAAATAAGCAGAAGCGATGATGGGTTAAAAAAAACAAATTGACAACAACAATAAAGCTTGAAACAAAAGATATAAATATGGATTAAAACAAATCCACTCTCCTTCTCTACTACCTTCCATGGACAAACCAATGTGAAAATAGAGGGCGCTCTGACTGAGTTGCAAGAAATTACAATACAGGCTTAGAAACAGTTTTAGCCCACTTTTCAATTCAGAAATTTATAAGAAATTAAGTATGAACAAGGAAATTTTTACCCAAAATACTGTAAATGCAAAAAATTTATCACTGTCTTTTTCATTTGGTTATTTTCGCGAACAAATTAAATCTTCTGAATTAAATTCCCATATGTGAGAATGTACAATACCAATAGAATTTATTGCCTCATTGAACAATTTTAATGATCAAAATAGTAACGAAAATTGGCTTTATAAATTGAAAATTCACTAATATAAAATTAAATGGCAAATTGCTGGAGATTTTGTAGCTTTATCAGATAATTTAATGAAATCTGACAAAAAATTACCAATGTTTAAAACATGAAAGAATATTTTAATTAATTTTAAATTTAGTCAAATTAGCATATTATATTATTAAGTCTGTATTCAAATAAATGAGGGAAACATTTAAAATTATATCAGAAGCTATAACTTGCATAATATTGATAATTCTGATAAAAACAATAGGATAACCACATTTGAACAGTGAGGGTATAAACTACCATTTAGCTAATAGAAGTATGGAGGTAGTAAATATTACTTGACCACAGACAGCAGTCATTTACGTAAGTAACTATTAAATTTAATATGGAATCACCATAAAATTAACAAATCTCAGTGAGAACTTCCCAAGTATTTCTCACCAGAGGACAAATATTAATGCACATTGCCGAGATTATTTTGAAAAATAAAAATACAAAAGAACATCTAGACACAGGTGAAAAGTAAGATAATCACTAAACTACTAGCAGTGTAATGAGAGTGGTAATTTTTTAATTTTTAGGCAGAAATTGACAATGGAAACGTTGCAAAACAACTTATAATGAAGTATGACAAGTAATAGTCAATAATATGATTACAGCAATTATTCAGAGCCCATACCATTAATATTATTAGAACAAGTACTTTTGTAATTGACAGGTAGGTTTCTATGTTCCAAATAAGTCATATTTTAATGATTCAGTACATAATACACATACTTTATTATTAACTCAAGCGTTTACGTAAACAAACTATCAAATAACTAGATTATCAGTAAACAGACTGATTTCACCTAAACAACTGTACAAGCCAGTGGACTTAAATTTCTCAAAATAATTATGTCGAACTTGTTAAACTTTGTTTATTTCGCTAACAACACCCACAAATTCAGAGTGTTTGTGTTATCAAAAGATTTGCATTGTTACCATGGTAATCAATTTACTTTTTGGTGTCAGATCACCAATATTCGTTAAAACTGCTCTAACTGAGCAGACAGTCATGCACTAAATAAGACACACTAGTAGTAGTTTTCTGGAGCTTGGCCACTTGACTATTATAATTTCAGATTAAAACTTTAAGCCAAAACATCGCTCCTCTACTTGTGTATTTTATTAAGTCTTCCATGTTTTAGACCACTTCAAACCCTGAAATACGTTCATACAACACTTCTGTATTGTTGTGTTCCATTATAAACACTACTGTTTTTGGGAAGATGCCAATAAGACAGCGCATAATTTGGAAAAGATTCAAACGAATTGCGTACTTGTTATTTACATAATGCGATATGTACAAATACCCCGTACATCTGATATCAGATAACTTTTCTCATAACTTTTACGAGCATTTTATCAGAAACATATTCTGTACATTTATTCTTTTAATTGGAATGACTGACATGCAACTGTAACCTTGAAAACATGCTTTGTGGTATCACAGTATTAGAAATGTGAGGAAGTACACTTGTAATAAATACTTTAGTCCAAAATCGGGAACCTTTAATTTGGGTTTAATATGTTCATCCACTCGTCTGTCTGTCATGGTTCAGTTGAATGTTTGCTTACAAGTACTATACTCGTAGGTTTATACTATAGGTCATGTGGTTTTGTGATTCAATGAAATTTGTACATCATTTTAACAACTGTTTCTCTCAGAAAACTTGTATGATTTTGTTCAAACTCTGTACAATGACTCTACATACTAGATTTTGGTTGCACATTACATTTTTTAGTAATTCTACCAAATATGGTCAGTCCATTCATTCACAGCGCTATTTATCCAAATTTACACCCACAATTCTGGATCGCTGCTGCTGATAGAATTTGACATCAAATAAAGAACAGGAACTGTGAATTGAAAATGTCTGTTATGTTGCAACTCTTTAAGAAAACAAATTTACCCTAAAACATAATTGTAAATCATTAAATTTTCACTTCAACCATTTGAATGCCAAATATTCAAATTTTCAAATAATGAACATTGTAAAAATAAAGATCCATTTGTATATAAACAAACAAGGCAACCTGCTGTGATGGCTATTTGTTAGGCATCAACTCTAGCAAACAATTGACAACAAAATACCAAACACTTAAAGAATAAATTTAATTAAATAACCCCCATTTTACTTGCCAAATAATCTAACGCAGAAATTCTACCATTCTCAGCACTTTTTTATCAGTGACAATTTAGTAATTTAACATTACTTTCCAGGTTTTATTGCAATTATGAATATTAACAAGCAGCCTGTCGGCTGAGATAGCTCCGCTGTTAACAATGCACATTGCAATTAAAGAACAGAAGATATCATTAGAAAATGAACAATATGTATAGTATCAAAGCAACAGGACTTGCAGTTTTCAACAAGAATTCAAAAATATCACTTTTCACCAAAAATAATCATCAAAATTAGATAATTGAAGATATCACCACAAAATTAACAAATCTGAAAAAGGTCCACATGTAGTACCTATATATGTAATATGAAAGCAATCAGACTTGCGGTTTTCAACAAGTCAAAAATATCACTTTTTACCAAAAATTAAAAAAATATTCATTAAAATTAGAGAATTAAAGATTTCATCATGAAATGAACAAACCTGAGAGAGGAACACATGTAGTACCTATATATGTAATATCAAAGCAATTGGACTTGCGGCTTTTAACAAGAAGTCAAAAATATCACTTTTTACCAAAAATGACAAAAATATTCACCAAAATTAGAGAATTAAAGATATCATTACAAAATGAACAAATCTGAGAGAGGTCCACATGTAGTACCTATATATGTAATATCAAAGCAATTGGACTTGCAGTTTTTAACAAGAAGTCGAAAATATCACTTTTACCAAAAATATTTACCAAAATTAGAGAATTGAAGATATCATCATGAAATGAACAAATCTGAGAGAGGTCTACCGAAGGTACATATACACCAAGTATCAAAGCATTCAGGCTTGTAGTTTTCAAGAAGAAGTCAAAAAAGTAAAACATTGACACGGACAACGACGGACGGACGACGATGGATGACGGACAACGACGGACAATCACTCATATGATAAGCTCCGCTCGACAAAGTCGACAGCGGAGCTAAAAATGGGAGTGGTGTGGGTGAATATTCAGTGAATAATATAAAATGTGAATAGCTTTCACCCCACTCC
The DNA here is from genome assembly GCF_978046115.1 of Saccoglossus kowalevskii. Lineage (NCBI taxonomy): Eukaryota > Metazoa > Hemichordata > Enteropneusta > Harrimaniidae > Saccoglossus > Saccoglossus kowalevskii. The sequence goes on along the minus strand of NC_140661.1, from coordinate 20,762,931 downwards.
CATTTCAAAAGTGTAACCCTAAAAATTTGAAATCAGATATTGTACAGGTTGATCAACTTTGTGAAATTGCAACAAGTATTGCTGACGAAATACTGAAGAGGTTAATAGCCTGTAAATACCAGATACCATATCATATATTCCAGCATAGGGGGGGTGCAAGTAATAGCCAGTGCCTGTCACCGAAAGTCTATACATTATTTTGCATACCATGAAAGTCCATAGAAGCGGTCAATGGACTGTATTAAGTTTGTTTTGACATTGTTAAAAAGACGCTGTTATTGTATGGATCCATTACAAAACATTATTCTTTGAAAGTAGACCAATATTATGATCAGAGGTACATGTATTAAAGCTATATAGGAATCAGTCTTTTTACACAGTCATCAGACTGCCCGAAATTTTAAACAGCCACTCCATATTTTAGACAAATATAAAATATCATTGAATAGGCTTTACAAACTTATCCAATTTTCATTGAAAATTTAAAAATAACTATAAATAGTTTTTATAAAAAGTTTAGACAAACATTTTCCATTTTCTGGCTATAACCTTGCTTTGCACGTTGTATAAAAGCAGTTTATTTTTCAGTCATTTTCTTTTTTTTTCAATATCTACGACACATCATCAGCTATCACCAAATAAAAGAGTACTAGACATGTAACAACTGATTTCTTAACTGTTTTACAAGGAGTAAACAGCACAAGTTGGTGGTGAAAGATTCTATCGGTATGAAATATAGTGATATGAAAATAATTTAACAAAACTAGCATTTCAAAAACAGATGAAGTCAAACTTATCATGGGGTATTTCAATTCAGAAATTAAACAAATCTGTAATGAGAAAATTTAGATTTAGATTCAAAACAAATTATGAAGGATTGAATTCTGGAAAGAATGCCTTAAATAAAAAGCTTAGAACATATGTAATGTTTAAATATACTGAACCATATTTATCTGTACTTCCCCTCAAAGAAAGAATTACTTTATGTAAATTTATGTAAATTTAGAACCAGTAACCTTGCTATTGAAACAGGTAGACACACTCAAACCAAAACTCAAATTGAAAACGATACTTGCATACTGTCCTCAAAATTAAACTGAAGATGAATTACATTTCTTCATGAATTGTCTCTACAACACTTATCAAGACGAAATGAAAGAAAATATTGAACTCTCTAAAGAAATAGATAATAAACAAAAGACATTTATTTATATATCGGATGAGCAATAATAACAAACGTATAATTAAACAAGTAGGGAAGTATATTTACGGATCTTTTGAAATCAAAAATAAAAATTCTTTATAAACTCCTTACAAGGTACATGTACTTTCATATACTATTGCTTTTATCTTATTATCAACTAAATCAACTTCCTTTTATTACTTTATTGCTGTAGACTGATAGAAAGATTGTATTTCTAAGGATGCAATAAAGAATATTATTATACATCTGTCACTGTAACGCCATAAGTTATGGCGTGTCGTCATTTTGCAGTATTTTACAGGGTATTTTCATCCTACTATATTAGGAAATTACGTGCATAAGCGTCCTCTAATAATAAAAACAAACATGGCTGCCACTGGGGTTTGACCAACAGACTCCACACAAAGAAGTTCGCTGATTCACATTGGAAGGAAAAGATGTATAATAATACTCAGACAGTACACTGTGCATCGATCTCCACTGCGTCTCGACCGATACTTCAGCTGTACTGTATTTGTGCATACTTTGAGGTATAATAACCTCATAGTATTATTATTATTATTAGGAGCGTCCTGTTTTGAAAATCCATTTTAAATCAGTATGAAATAACGTATTCTTGGTAAATAGCTTTATTTTCCCTATTAAACATTTTGGGAGGGCTAACAAAAATTGGATGCGAAACTGGTAAACATGTTGTATTATTACATGTATTTTTTTTTTTACATGGGTGTCAAGTATACATTACATGGTATTTCATCTTGAGGGAGAGGGGAGGGGGACAGGAAATATATGTAACATTATCATATAATCCTTATCAGTGGGAGGTACAGTGTAAAATGGGGCAGGAATGCATCTCCTCCTAGTACCAAGCATTGCACAGTACCAGTGGTAAACCTCATCTGACTTTCAACACTGGCAGGATTGACAAACAGCTTGCAATAATTATAATCAGTTTTAAATGACACTGACTTACACAAATTTTATTCATCAATCCTTAGCCTACCAGCTGTATGTACATTTCCACTGACTTGAGCAGATAAGGGTTAAAGTTTCTCTTCATTCATTCATTGACAAGCACAACAACTGAGATAGGCAACTTGCCAAATATAATGTTGTGTTAGTCAGTAAGTCAGTCGAAAAAATAAAACAAACATTCCTAGCTAACTACAAGAACAAGAGATCAATAAATGCCAAACTTATTACAAAGCTAATTTTATACTGGGATAAATAGAGTCAGTTATGTTTGTCTGACACTATTACAGTGAAAGACATGAAGCTGGGGATGTTTTATCAAAAATCATATGAATTTTTAGAATTCAAACTGATCAATTCTGAATGCAATATGACATCATCGCGACTCAATGTTATTCAGCTAATTCAAGTTCATCAAATCAGCAAGTCCTTTATTTTAAATAAGTGGGCGTTGGCAGTTATGTCACTTTAAGGATTGCATGCCTAATATGGGCATAGACAATGTACAGCTCTCGACAAATGCTTTATTCCTGACAAGTGTTAGAGTTCTTTTATCTTTCTTGTCATAATTTTTATTTTAATTTCAATGAAACCTGATGGTAAACTATGGTACAGTTTCCTGGCTTTCCCTACAGCTAAAAGATGTACCATTTTCCAGTTTGGCCATGAAAAGAATCAGGTTATCAGAATTGCATTATTTTTTGGGTTCACTACCCCCCCCCCCCTCCCATCCACATACTACTAAGAGTGAGGGTGTGTTACCCTCAAAGTCTGTTTCTGGAACCCATAATACATATATAAGAGTAGGATCCTCATTAATCTCTCCCTAAAAAGTTACAAAAAAAAAAAGAAATATATCTACGAAATATACAAGATTTTTTGGATACCTTTTTTACAACACCAAATGGGAAAATGAAACAAAAAAGGCATATTTTCTATATTTATCTGTTGAGCCAAATAATCACAATAATTTTGTTGACTTACTTGATATTCTTTAAGATTGTAGTATAAAATAATGGAAAGCATGCTGAATTTTGCATGAAAATGAGCTTGAAATTTATTTTGATTTTATAAAGAACCATATCTAGATTTCTTACAGGTGCTTAAAAATTCTCATTTATTTGCAAACATAATACTACAAGATGTGATAAAATCTAGGAAAAACTAAAATGTGGTGCATGTCGCCTATAGAGGGCACTGTACCTAATCAGGTTATCTTGTCTTCTCACTGTCCTATCATTGGTGGACTGGCATATTTAAATTAAATGTTTGTTGTTGATTTTTACAATAATGCTCAAATGAACTTTAAAATTAATGTAAAATCAAATTTAAAGTTTCTAAAATACTGTATTTGGAAAAATTTCACTTGCTTGCAGTCTGTTGCGATTTTGATGAAAAATTCTTGAAAAATAAATATAAATTGCTTAAACGAGGGGTGAACACGAAAGTCATGTGACTGCAAAATCCCAACAGACTTGCCATCAGTGTAAGCACTCTCACAATACGTCATACGGTGGGTGGAGCAGCCGAGCCACGGAGTTTGTGTGTGGTTTCCGGGGTCTCAGTTGATATGTCAATTAGCCTGTCTTCTGATTGGTTAAAACTTATTAGACATGTCAACCATTACAAGCCGGAATCTGGCTGGTAATGTGAGGGCACTTACAATGATGGCAAGTCTGTTGGGATTTCGCGGTCACATGACTTTGGCGTTCATCCCTTGATTACGCAATTTATATTTCAATAATTTTTCAGCGAAATCGCAACAGACCGCAAGCAAGTGTAAATCATAAGCAGTACAATACAATTTTGTGCAAGTCACTGCAGCTGAAACAAAATATTCCACGCTATGTAAATGTTCGCTGTGATTATCTTTGATTCACCAAATTTGTTGTTTGCAAAAGCAGTGATCTGTTTCTATTTTAAAATGTGTTTCCATTGTTTTATAGTCATTTCATGGTGATTACGTTTCATAATTTTGCAAGTGTGTTTGGTTTTAAATGCTCAAAACAGTGATATCATAAGACAGGACAGAGGTGTCAAGTTACTATTCAAACCTTGCAGCAATTCAGGGTACTGTGGTTTTAAATCTAACAGCTACGATTGTGAATTTATAACCAAATCAGCAGTTTGTGTTACACGGAGTTAGTAGCAATGAGAGAAACAAATACAAGGCTTTTTATTACCCTTTCAAGACTAATAAAAAAAACTTACAAATCATGCAACCTGTTGGACTAAGTGTACAGCATAGAGAATCAGAATATTTATCAAAAAATACACATCTTTTTGAAAGATTTTGTAATTCAAGGGCAGATTTGGGGGTCTGATTTTATTTTATTTTCTTTTTCATGAAAATCCAATGTTGAATATTGTGAAAAATGTATAGTGTAAAAAAAAACCATATTCGCTTGTTAAAATATTTGGGTCATTAAAATAAACTTAATTTTGACCACAGACACTTACAGTTTACATAAAAACAGAAAATGACATAAAATTTTAGGTGAGGATTATATCAAATCCTGTCCATCTACTAGTACTGTACTGTACTGTAGTAATTTATTTTAGTAGAATTAATTTTCGGTGAAAAGACTTTTTGGGTGTTTATATGGTAATAATTTATTGATTTTTGAAAAGTTGAATGTAAAATACGAGAAGAAAGTTATATTCACTGGATTTTATATTCACTGAATCATTCCTTCAGCAAAAATTAATTCCAATCGAAAATAAAATATTTAATAAACATTCACTTCCGTAGGAAGACAAAGCAATTCAACTCTCAGCGATGCAGGTCAGACGACCACAATCCAGGACTTTAATAGTCTATTTATGGAGTGTATTCCAAGCTTCTAAGCAATGAAGATCATGCAAACTTTGTTACAGTGAGTTGAAAAGGTCTAACTTAAATCCTTTGATTCTGTTGACTGACAGGGCCGCTACTACATTTACATATTAATAACTATAAGTATAACTAACTGGGTATAACTATAAGTGCTAATGGCAAACATAAAGAGGGTATCAATAATTTAAAAAATAAAGGGATGAAAGCTCTCTTTGCTTTGAAATGCAAACTCGGTTATGACAACTCACTAAACATACCCCTCCAACTATCTTTATTTGACAAACTGATAAGACCAATTATTGTATATGGTAGTGATGTTTGGGGGTGATGAGAGCACAACTAAGTCTGCAATTGAGGATGTCCATCTTTCATTTTGTCGGTTCATTCTTGGTCTCTCAAAATTCACACCAAAAATGGCTGTTTATGGTGAGCTAGGAAGGTACCCCATTGACTGTTTTATCAAGAAACAACAACTTAAATATTTCAACCGGGTAACAAACTCTGATAACACATTACTAAGAGAAGCCTACTTAGTAAACAAGAATGTAAAAAGTAAATGGTTTACAAGTGTAGAAACCCTCATGCAAGATTTAGATGTTGTCACCATTGTAAACTCAAGTGAAAAAATAATTAAGAAAAATTTAGACTTTATTCATAAAAAAATAAACAAATCATTTGAGAACCAATGGATCTTAGACATGCATAATGATAATAGAAAACTAACCTTGGCTAAAAACAAACTAAGAACATACAGACTTTTCAAACAAGATTTAAAAATTGAAAATTACCTAATTAATATGCAGAACCATGGTCTTAGAAGGTTAATTGCAAAATTCAGGACAAGCAACCATGACCTTAAAATTGAGAAAGGCAGACATAATAATGTGCGGCTGGATAAAAGAACATGTGATATGTGCAGCCAAAATATAGTTGAGGATGAGCAACATTTTGTAATGAAATGTCCAGCTTACAGTCACCATAGGGACAAATTATTCCTGACTGCACAAAATAAAATTCCAAATTTTGATAAAGAAAATAGTCAGAATAAATTCATTTTGATTATGGCAAACCATACTCTAGCACCAGCCTTAGCTGTCTTCTTAAAAAACAGCTATGGAACAAAACAGCAACAACTATCAGTGTATTAGGCCACATTCTGTGTTCATTCTATATTCTGTATCCACCATTGGCTGCAAATTGTATTTTTTTGTTTTTGACTTGTTTTTATTTTTTGTTTTCTTTTTTAGATTGTAGTTTTTTTTTTTTAATTTCTTTCTGTAAGACCCTTTTTATCCTTTCCTAAGGATTTTATGCGTCTAATAAAAATATATTAACAAATCATACAAGAGCAGCATGTGTGCAGGTTATTCATCTAACCAAAACACAACTGAAATCAAACTGCAACTTCAATACTGTGATTTTGGAATTCATTGTATTTTTCTAGCTAAAATGTTTTCTATGTTTTTATAAATGTTATTTAGTCTGATATTATAGACTGATTTTATTCAATGATAACATGAAAATGTTAACATGAAAATTGTAGTTAAGGGGGTTAAATAGAAATTCATATAGAAATACAGCACATTGTTCAGCGAATTAGTTTTATCTTTTGTGAAAGGAAGCATTAATAATGAATGGCAAGAAGTATTATTTTTAAATGAGAAAATTGAGTAATTCATGAACAGCCATTTCATGAAAGCCATTCACTAAACAGGAAATCAATAGTTCTTTAATTTTAAAATAAGGATGTAGAGGTATTATATACTTCCGACGATACAAGGATATTACCCGGTCGATATTACGGGTGTGTGATATCTTATTCTTCATGTGAACTCTAACTGCCAAGAAATTGAAATTTTGCACAACAAATATTATGAGATTATTTGCAACATCCAATCACATGCAGTTGTGAAAATACTGCCTCATTCTTCTGGTCTACATGTAGGTATGCAGAAAAAGGAACGGTTATTTCTTATGTCAAGTTTGAATCTTGCCATTGTAAGAAAGGTATTACAACTGAGGAGGAAACTTAATAGTTTTCGCTTAGGGTTGGACCATTTGATTTTTGAGGGGAGGGGAGGTCAGAAACGAAAAAAAAAAATTTGCAAAGTGAAGGGTTCTTCAAAAAAAAAATTGCTGCTTCACCAGTGTAAAAAAAAATATTTGTCACTATATGACTTAGGGAAAAATATGGCAATTCTTCCTGCCAACATAAGGGGACACAGAGTACAAGAAGAAACTAGGTCATATATAAATGGATGTCAATAATTCTGGTTTGTGGATTAATTAATAGCAGAGGTAAAATTATTATCTGCATTTCAATATTAATTTCAAAAACAATTTCACTCTAGTTGCATTTAGATTGTATACCATATATGCTCTATTAGAAGAGCATCTCCAATAGAAGCACATGTACGGCAACAATTGCATTGATTGTATACTGATTTATTAAAATATGGTGTATTTTGACCATAGAAACACCTGTTATTTACATAAGAGCATGCGCTGCTAATAGAGCAAATACGGTATTGCATGCAATATCTCTAACAATTTAGCTGTTTTAGTTTAAATACATTTACAGACTAAAACAGAAACATTGTTAGAAAAGTTGCTTGCAATATTGCTGACTACTGTAAAATACTTTATTTTCTCTGGAATTTATTTTCGCTGAAAACAGCTTTCTGGCATTGTGTGGATCAAATTTTCACTATGTTGTATTAAGACTCAATGCAACGTATAGAGAAAGCTGCATTTTCATTGGAATTTATTTTGCAGAAAATTGACTACAGGCAAAACAGGGAAAATAAAATGCCAGTGCAAATAAAGCATTCCACGCTATGTTATGTGACCACAATAATAGACAAGATACATTCATGATTGTATGGAACCATGTCTTATTAAACAAGTAAAAAATAAAATAAAATAAATATCAAAGGAAGCTTAGAAAGAACTTTTGAGTGCTGAGAGTATTATTGGAGACACATTAAAATTATTCAAAATTTAAGATTTGCTTCTCAAACAATTTATGTCTGCTATTTGAGATGCACAACATGAAAAAATGTGATTCACATTATCACAATTTATAATACATACAGAAAATACATTTGATTTTTCTTCCATGGTTTTTATTCTAATTAGTTCCAGAGCACCTCTGCGATGAATTCAATTTAAATCTGATTTTTGTTTAATGCATTATCAGAAATGGGCTAATCATAGATAATCAATATGCATTAAACTAAACATGTCTGTGGATTACCTCAATGAACCAAATGAATTATTATACAATTTGAGAAATTATTATGTATAGATTTAGGTCTGTATATTGTTCCAGGGTGCGTATGTACAAAGTTTCATTATAATGTGATGATTAATCATAACTGAATTAGTTGAAAGCTGAAAAGTAAATTATTATTATAGATTTATATTATTATAGATATTATATAATTATTATAGATGTATATAAACCTAAAACTAACTTGATCATCACATTGTGCTAGAGTATATATGTACCAAGATTCATTAAATTAAGATAAGTACTGTCACAGACCATCTATGTACGAAGTTTCATTGAAATGTGATTATAACCAAAAATTATGATTTATTATGCAAATTAAGTAATTAATATGATCTGATTTTAACCCAAAACTAATCAGTTCTGTGTATTGTCCTAGAACATCTATGTACCAAGATTCATTGAAAAGTAATGAAGTAATAGTACTGTAAAATCTGTATTAGAAGCCACGGCTTCTATTAAAATGGTACAATGCAACAGAGGGGATGCGGCTTCTATTAGAGCATCTACACATATGAGAAATGATGAATTATTGGTTCTCAATTATTCAAATAGAATGGATGCGACTTCTATTAGGGATGCGGTTTCTAATACAGATTTTACGGTACTTGAAATATCAAAAGCTAAAAATTGATTAATTAAGCAAATTAGGTAATTAATATTTCTCATATTTGTCTGTGCATCGTTCTATGTATCTATGCAAGTTTCATTGAAATGTGATGATTAGTACCTGAGATATCAGTGGAAAAGCCGAAAATTGACTAATCAAAACCTAATCAAATCTGCGTATTAGCCCAGAGCACCTATTCACCAAGTTTCATTAAAAACCAACATACGGTTCTTGAGATATCAGATCACACATACAGACAGGGTAACTGCAAAGACTCCCATTGTGTGCTTTGCACACGGGAGTCAAAAATAAATAAAATGTAATAAAATAAATATTAAAATAAATGAGAAAATTTTTTTGTCAGCAAATGTTTTACATCACACTCTTACAGAGCAATCTCGTTCTGACCTACAATCCGACTCTCATCACCCACCTCACTTTCATCACCCATCTCACTCACACTTACTATCTCATTCTCACCACCCACCTCACTTTCACCAACTATTCCACAGTCACCACTCACCTCACTCACACCTACTATCTCATTCTCACCACCCAACCCACATTCACCAACCATTCCACTCACCACCCACATCACTCGCACCAACCATTCCACTGTCATCAGCCACTTTAGTACATGTAGCAGTCACCTGCCTTTTAGCCCTTTTTGTTACAATGTCAGTGATCTTTTGTTGCTTTGTAACAGGATGTGGGGACGATGCACACTTTCTCTTCTTTTTGTTTTCGGACTGCCGACGAACCTTTTTAGTCCCAGTTCGGACGAAGTCCGAAAACGGGGATTATTAGTTTGGTTCCGTCCATCCTTCTGGATCCATTTATCAGACAGCCTTTGACCGATCTCGTTCAAACTTGGTATACAGACAATCTATAATGACCTATATATGCCAATTTTCGTTACGATTCAATTAAATATGGATGACTGGCAGCCATTTTGTCCCTCAAATTTGCTAAATTCTGATATTTAAACGTGAACAGGGCGATTTCAATCAAACTTTGTATGGTGATCATGCATATTGGGTTATTGGTGCACGTCACTTTTTTTCAAGATTCAGTCCAAAATGGCCGACTCACGGCCATTTTGGACTGAACTGAATTTGCCAACTCACGGCCATTTCATTTTTTTTTTCATTTTTGTGCTGATTCCTGTGAAAGATATCGCCTGATTCACTTGAAAGTTTTTACATAGGTACTATACTTCAAGACAATACAACACCATGTTTTGTTTAGAGATTTGATCAAATTTGTCGAAATGGCGGCCATTTTGTTTAATATCTTAAATTCACAGTCTGTAACGTGTCTGAAACTGTTTCCCGAAGCTGAATAGGGCGATTTCAATCAAACTTTATATGATGATCATGTTTATTGGGTTACACGTGCACGTCATATTTTTTTTTCAAAATTTGGACCAAAATGGCTGACTGTTTTGTCTTGAGATTTGATCAAATTTGTCAAAATGGAGGCCACTTTGTCAAAAAACGTAAAATAGCAGTAAAATATTAAGTCTTTTCTACCTCCGTTGAAGATAATGAAAAAAAAATGTTGGATATGATGAACTCCTAAAAAAAAATTTGCAAGCAAACCTACTGATAAAAAAAAAATTTCCAAACACATAAAAAAAAAAAAAAAAAAATTTGCCTTTCACTGAGCTGACCTCCCCCCTCAAAAATCAAATGGTCCAACCCTTATGAGGCTATTTCTATTGCAGTGGTTCCACACCCTGAGAAAATCTCACTAAGCTTTGAGTTCTATCTTATCGTCGATTACCATTATAATTACAATCAGTATCCATGACGTCATAATTCTTAAAGGGCAATGTCATTTGCTATATTATTAAATATGGAGGAAGTTGTAGAAAAATCCTGAATGTCCATGCACCAGTACATTGTCTGTTGACAACAGAGGTGTAGCCACAGTTTTCATAGAAAGAGATGTTATTTTGAGAATAGGTGCACAGTCCTCGACATATTTATTGACCCAATACAATGCCACTAATGATTTGTTTCTTGCCCCCCCCCTCCCTCCCCCGTTTCCCATAACTGATCAACATGTCTGACCATTGTTGACTTCTGTATTTCTTCCATCATACGTCCACATTCCATCAATTCCCAGCTGTTTATGCTAAACGTAGGTGACAATTCCCAAACGTAAATGTCACTGTTGTTCTTAGGATACTTATAGTGTATTTTACCACAGAAATTATATTCTATGAGTGTGACTGCCAGATAAGGGCGTGAAAAAATCTACCAAACACAAATTATGGTAATTATATGTGCTCTCAGCTCAGACGAATATAATTACTGTCTCACTTTAATTAGCGTTCTCACACATGTCACATTCAGTAGATGATTCCTGATTAAAGGGCAGTGGCAGTGGCGCAGAGCGTCTTGGAATTTCATGTAAATAAACAAATGTATTTTACACGTGTTGTATACGTATATCGAACAGGACGCAGCGCGCCAACCACCGCTCTTTAAAATACTTTTGACAGTCCAACAATTGTAGGTAAAATTTTATCATAGCCAAACTATTGGTCTTCCCACCAATTAACAGGTTATTTTTTCTTGTGAATTTATATGAATGTAGCCTGAAGTTCAGCCCAGTTTGTTAGAGCTGTACTGGAACAGCACCCTTGACAAAGGGGTTCTCGTTTAGCTGGTATGAGTTCGGAGTTCAACCCACAAGGTTTATTTGGAACTGAACTTGACTCAAGCTTTTATGCAACAATAAAATGCTGTCAGGTGAGGTGTCAAGTACATCAATCAGCCCCCCCCCCCCACACACACACACTTAAATTTATATAGATAATTAGCTTTTCAGGTGATATAAATTTCTGAAACTAACTTGCCTGCTTTTCACATGTCTATATAAATCAAAGAAGCTGCAAACAACATTCACCACCAACTTACATAAGTGCAGAAATTAATATTGAAAAATATTTGAAATATTACACAATTTGGCCGGAAACATTATGTTCTTAAAACGCAATAACTCATTAGCGAATAGCTCGGAAGTTGTATGTAAAACAACTCTGTTATCAATGCCATGGAATGTTTCCGCTTGCAGAAGACGTCTACCCATAAAAGCCTGTGATCAAATACTTCACTTCTCACCCACTTGCTACTAGACTAACTGACCCACCAGATAAACAAACTTAACCATTAAGCTATTAAACCGTGTAATGCCATCGTCCTATAGTCGACAATAGCCCAGATGAAGACCAGAAAATGCCGTCAGACTGTCAAAACAACGTGTCAGGTATACTTTTGTTCTGCTAGTCACGTTTTTCTTGATGTTTGTTATACAATCACACCGAAAAAAGGAGATTCATGAGCACTGTTGTTCCGCCTACAGCAAATCTGTCAGTATGAAAGAAGCCTTCACAATAGATATTGTTCTTAAGCAGTGAAACGAAGTACTTTAAATAGCACAGCACAGTAAATAAGTACACAATGTACACTCCCACTAGACAACTGAGAGGAGACGTGTATAACCTAATTTTAAAAACTTCTACACAACTAGGTGTTATGAAACAAAAACCCATTATCACAATTGTTGCTTTTGATACATTGTTTTATAAAATGGATTTAAAAACGTGGTTAACTAATGAGACAGGACACAAAAAGCTACTGTTTCTGTTAAAAATCAAGGTTGTTGTTGTGTTCCTGCAACAGATGAAACCACTGGACTGTAAACAATGCGCTATTTACACAAACGAAACATAAAAAGGATGAGTTAGGCTGTGCCAGGTACAGTACTGTGCACTAGGTCCTGGTCAATTAATAAGGTTATTTTTTTTTTTATTGACACCTCAATTAGATGCAATTGTAAATTTTTTGAACTTTTATGAGTTTTCATGTTATGCGTGAAAGTTGCAGACCGAATGTCTATTGCAAAAAGAAAATGATATGATTTGATTTTGATTTTTTTACTGTTCTATGTCAAAATACAGATTTTTCAAAGGGCTTTGAGATATCCTTACTTCATCAAAATTGGCAATCATCAATTGTGTATATCACATTATTAAACATTAAAATATCCAAAAATTCTTTTGTATTTATCAAATCCTGCGCTATGTTTTGATGCTGGTGTGACCTATGTTTGTTTGTTCGTACTGTTTGTCTCATTTCATAGATACCCATAATGTGGGATGTTGAAATTGCCCATTGTTTACTAATTAACAACAAGAGTGCACTAATCATAAATATGAGGCAAGAGATGATGAAATTAGGAAGGAAACTCAGGACAGATTGGGGTTGGAAAAATATTGGAGCAGGATGAAGAATCACCACCGAAATCCCATTGAAAGCGAGACTGCAGCAAAAAACAAGTCGCATGACTCTTGTTCTCAAGGAGATCTCCATACCAATTTGTGACTGAAGCATATTGGACGAAGAATGAATAACTGTAAATAACAGGTACTTAGACAATCAATTCAGATACTCAGTGCCTACAAGAACAAAATAATCAATTTTGTGAGAATGAGAAAGGTAAAAAATAAAGACAGAATGAACGACATTCATAATAAAAGAGTCTTTATCAGTATCACATAGTATTAAGAAGTGGGCATGTCAGTGAATTGAAAGATAAGGTGTGGACAGACCAGTGTGATTAGTTACAGCGGTTCTGAGAATTATTCACTCAGTCAGTTGGCAAGATGACAAAACACTTTGGATTTTGTTTAATCTAAACTTACGATGGCGTCTTATTGACACAAACACAGTTTACATCATTCCATTATCATACTAGAATAATTAATACCGTAAAAATACGGTGACATTTCTATTTTGGTTAATAAAGTTTTTACATACCGGTAGTCGACATAAATGAGACGAGGGAAAAGTACAGTTTTTCAAAATACGTGTTACTAATAATAATATATATAAAGAGGCTAGTTTCATTTGTTTTAACATACGTTAGATTAGCAAATTACTATATTGATTATCCCAATAATTAAAGTTATTTGAAAGTGATGGTGATACATATACGACTTGAACTTCACAATTGTGCTGTCAGGTACAAACAGCTATTTTTTTGAAGAGCATGGCGAACCTTTAATGCATTGAATCTTTCTGTGACGTTCCAGCTCTTTCATTGGAAAAAAAATTGTGAACAAAGCATGTCAATAGTGACCAATAATTCCGCGATTGGAGTACTTAATCTCAATGGTCAAAAGTAATAGAATTCAACATACATGTATGCAAGTCATACCCTAAAACAGAAAAAAACAATGGAGGGAAAAAGTAGCCAATGACCCACTTTTCTTTTCTTTTATTTGCCCATTCGGTCAAGGGTCAACCATTTAAGTTATTGTCAAACAGGTTCAATGACAATGCCATGCTCGATGAAACTCTACCCAGCTTTTCATTGGAATCCCTTTCTGACAAGAACAGCATTACCATTTAATAAGGCATGAAGAAAGTACGGTACACTCACAGTGTGTTCATGACTACGTCTCAGTAACCACATTGGGTGTACGTCTCTTTATTCATTCACTGCTTCACTAGCCTTTCACACAGAACACAAACTTTGACATTTTAATTAAAAGTACAGGACAAAAGCCAACAAGATAACCAGAGAAGTTGGGATGGCACAAACTAAACTTACTAAATATTTAATTTCATTACATTAAAGTGGAGTCATACATGCAAGCATTTGTATCGCATTTTGAATGCCTATAAGAGATTACCAACACCGCATCACTATTAATCCCTACAGAACCTTTAAGAAAGATATAGAAATAGAAAACTACCTACTAGAAATTAAAAATAAAGAACTCACTAAAAATTGAACTGGACGTCAAAATAGAGTGCCTTCAGAACAAAAATTATGTACCAATGGGTGTAAAGTGATTAAAGACTATTATTATTAACACTTGTAAATTGAAAACCACAGAATGAATATCTGCGTTCAATTCTCTAGGATAAATAAGTTTGATTTGAACTAAAAGTTAAACATAGTATTTTTGTTTACTTTCTATGTTTGAAATACAGAATATGAAAGAGTAAGCAGATAATTATGTTGAAAAGTGAGTCTAATGACAGCATTTTTCAAGTTTGTTTTCTCGTCAAATGACTTGAATATACTGCAAAACTTGTGCAAATTTTAAAAGACAGGGTAAATTCCTGAACATTTTGATTTCAATGCATCATTAAGGTACACTGTCAGTTATGGTGAATTTCAATCGGTAACCCAGCGTTACCTGAATTCAACAACAATACATCAGATCAGATTTGGATTATGCATACAATCATAAGCTTTTCATCCATTTTTTATGGTTATTCAGGAACTGTGTTAATCTATATTCAATAGGGAATTTTATTCTGACATCAAAATACAATGTTGAGAATTCAATGCTCTATTAAGAGTATGCCTTCAAGAATTCAGGACTATGCAGTATACACAATGCCGTCCATACAACAGCACTGACAAAGGAATTAAAGCAAATATACACTGTATTTTTGGCATGTCCATAGGTCAGTTGATATAGTAATGTGTGTATGTGGTATGTGTGCGTGTGTGCATGTGTGCGTGTGTGCGTGTATGTGTGGGTATGTGTGCGTGTGTGCGTGTATGTGTGCGCGTGTATGTGTGGGTATGTGTATGTGTGGGTATGTGTATGTGTGGGTATGTGTGGGTACATGTGGGTATGTGTACGTGTGAGTATGTGTGGGCATATGTACATGTGGGTGTGTGCGCATGTGGTGTGCGTGTGTGCATGTGGTGGGTGTGTGTGCATGTGGTGGGTGTGTGTGTGCGTGTGGTACGTGCATGTGTGCATGTGGTGTGTGTATGTGTGGGTATGTGTGCATGTGTGGGTATGTGTGCATGTGGTATGTGTGCATGTGGTATGTATTGTGCGTGTGGGTGTGTGTGTGGGTGTGTGTGCGTGTGGGTGTGTGTGCGTGTGGGTGCGTGTGTGTGTGCATGTGGGTATGTGGGTATGTGTGCGTGTGGGTATGTGTGCGTGTGGGTATGTGTGCGTGTGTGCATGCGGTATGTGTGCGTTTGTGCATGTGGTATGTGTACTTGTGGGTGTGTGTGCGTGTAGTATGTGTGCGTGTGGGTATGTGTGCATATGTGTACATGTGTGCATGTGGTGTGTGTGTGTGGGTATGTGTGCGTGTGGGTATGTGTGCGTGTGCATGTGGGTATGTGTGCATGTGGGTGTGTGTACATGTGGGTATGTGTGAATGTGTGCATGTGGTGTGCGTGTGTGCATGTGGTGTGCGTGGTGTGCATGTAATGTGCGTGTGGGTATGTGTGTGTATGTGTGCATGTGTGTATATGTGTGCATGTGTGCATGTGTGCATGTGTGCATGTGTGCATGTGTGTGCATGTGTGTGTGTATGTGAGTGTATGTGTGCATGTGTGTGCATATGTGTGCGTATGTGTGCATGTGGTATGTGTCCGTGTGGGTATGTGTGCATGTGGGTGTGTGTGCATGTGGGTGTGTGTGCGTGGGTGTGTGGGTATGTGTGGGTATGTGTGGGTATGTGTGCGTGTGGGTGTGTGGGTGCGGGTGTGGGTGTGTGTGCATGTGGGTGTGTGTGTATGTGGGTATGTGTGCTATGTGTGCGTGTGGGTATGTGTGCGTGTGGGTATGTGTGCGTGTGGGTATGTGTGCGTGTGGGTATGTGTGCGTGTGGGTATGTGTGCGTTTGTGCATGTGGTATGTGTACGTGTGGGTGTGTGTGCGTGTAGTATGTGTGTGTGGGTATGTGTGCGTATGTGTGCATGTGTGCGTATGTGTGCATGTGTGCGTATGTGCGTATGTGTGCATGTGGGCATGTGTGCATGTGGGTATGTGTGCATGTGGGAATGTGTGCATGTGGGAATGTGTGCATGCGGGAATGTGTGCATGTGGGAATGTGTGCATGCGGGAATGTG